>NW_028258329.1:9079687-9685000 GCF_053883595.1 Heterocephalus glaber | reverse complement strand
TCCCAGGCTTCCTCATACAGTGGTTTTCTTAGGGGGAAGCTGTCTTTATCCTTTCAATAATATTCATGGCCCCGGAGCCACTGTGGCTTCTGAGTTTTCTTTTGAAGCCAACATCAATCATATAATTAAGATGTCTTAATACAACTCCAGCTATCTTGCTGTATTACCAGGCATGTACTCCTTCGCTGTCGTAGTTGGAATTCATGCCCTTCTTTAATGTGGGCATTATTACTGCTGTTCTTTGTGTAGGGCTCTTCCTGGCACATTTTCCATTGATCCAGATTGGACTAGAGAGACCCCTGTTTGGATTTAAACTCCCCCCACTTACTAGTAAGATTAATTGGATTCTGATGTCATTGTCTCTTTCTTCTTTCTAGATATCTTCGTAGCTATACTTTCTATGAATGATGTCTGATCTTGTCCAAGATCTGCCAAATGTTTGGATGAAAAATGAAAAATTCAGACAATCTCCCAAATAACCAGATGTTTAATGTCCTGTGGGCAAAATATCCAGATCACAGACTTTTTCTTGAAATAATTTTCCTTTTATATTAGGCTAACACATGGAGTTTGTTACCTTCTGACCTTACCCTCCTGTCCTTTTCTGTCTTCCACACTATTACCCAATCTTATTGCCACTGGTTTTCTCCTTTGCTGTACTTACATTACAAGCCCAAATCCGAACATCTAATAGGAAAATATTGGGTGGAAGGTAGGTGGGGTGGCACTGTGGGGAGCAGAAGCTTGGGAATGAGGTTGGAGCAGGTGGCAGCTCTGGTTGGATTTCTAATTACCCATGTTTCCACATTACAAGACACACAACCTTGGTTCTCAGACACCTGCATTTCCTGGAAAGAACCAGACCTATTTTCAGAAAATATTGCTCTTCCCTGAACCAAAACTTTTGGATTTTGCTTAGACAGAGTTTGTTTCCTGCTGAACTTGGGAGAGGGGGAAAAAGACCCCAAACAAAAAACCCCTACCTTACTCTTGAAAGTAACAGATTAACAACATTTTTTTCATGTCTGCTGTTTAAAGCATACAGTTCTTGGCTTAACTAAAATCACAAACTATCTTCACTATAGGTTCTTGTTCAAGAATTATTTCATGAGTTGTTGGCAATTCAGCATCTGCTAGAGGTTTGTTCAAACATCTCATATTCATCTAGACTGTTATTTATTTTTTTAACTAGCAATCCTGGGGTAATGCCTTCCATTGCATATCAGTGTTGTCAGCCCACTCACAAAGCATTTGTGCTGATGTTTTAAAATCTGTAGTCGACATTAGCAATTTCTTTTCACAAAAGTCTTATAAAAAGATGATGTCTTCCTTTCTGACTCCAATTTACTTTCTAGAATTTTGTTACTGAAAATGAGTGCTTCCCCCTTCTTTTAGCCTGTCCTCTTTGGCTTTGGTTAAGCAGGAAGCTGCCTCTAATCTTGTCATTAGTTCCTTGCATCTCCAGGACTTGACAGCTATGTTCTCATTGCTGCCTTTGGAAAAATGGTTTTCCACCTTAGTTGCACGTTAGTATTATTTGAGCAGTTTTTAAAGAGGATCAAAGACTGAGATTGACCTCTAGGAACTGATTTGGGTGAACACTGATTTACAGTTTATTTAGTGGTCCATTTTGGAAAGTGTTGGAAGAGATACATCCAATATATAAACCATTTATTAATTCTTAGGCTAAGAATAAGATAGATTTTAAATAAATATACACAGAATAGAAATAAGCAAACAAAACCACCAGCAATGGAGCCCTCAAACAGCCACTTAACCTGCCTGGCTCTGCTTCCTCACTGTAACCACAGAGTCCCCGTCTGCTCTAGGCCATCCCTGTGATCTGGGGTCCCGCCTGCCTTCCCCAGTCCTTGGCCTGTCATTCTTCCAATTGGCCCAATCTTCTGCAGCTCAGATAATCTTTTATGCCTGCTGTTTCTATTCTCTCTTTCTCAAGACCCTCAAATGACTTCCCATTAGCTTCTAGGTCATATTCAAATGATTACCTATTGGTTTCAAGACCTTTAGTCAGGCAATCCCTTTTTATGTCACTTTTAATCTCGCCCCTCCTGCTCCCTTTGTGGCTGTCAGAAGCATCACCAAGCAACCCTGTTCCTACCCCCCCCCCCCGCCCCCCTTGAGTTCTGCTTGCTTCAGCCTATCAGGGAAAACTTTCTTGATTACATCCACCTGACTCCAGCCACCCTTCCCAACCTCCCCATGTTTACTCCCTACCCCCAAACCTCAGCTATTTCCTGGTGCCTCATCACCTCCTAACCAGGTTTTGTTGACCAAGGAAAGCCAGTCAGTGAGTCACTGTAGAGGGACCTTTCCCACACAAGTACCGGAGAGATGACCAAACAGAGGAAGATTTTTAAAAAAGCAAAGAAAATGTCATGTGTATTGGTTGCACACTATCCAGGTCACTTGTTCATCCCCCCAATCATTGATCAATAAATCAATTGTCTTCTTCTTGCACTACTTGGTAAGCCCTTAAAATGGAAATAAAACCCAATACCCTAGATTTGGGGCTAATGTGATTAATTTCTTCTTGCAAAATATGTCAAGAAGGAATGAAGAACCAAATTGTTATTTTTAACTTGAATTCAGATCTCCCGAGATGGATTTTTCTAGCTTCCAAATGCAATTTACAATGGGTCACCGAGTCTTTCATTTTCAGTTAATTTTCTAATTGTCCTTTAGAGAAAAGGGGAAAAAAGAAATCTGTCTCACATATCTTATACCCTGCAGACATTTTCCATCACACTCACTAACCATTGAATATATTTTCTGGGTGAAATAAAACCAGCCTCAAAGTTTTTTAATTTTTTGGACTCTATGTATCAGAATTGCTGGCTAGGGTGTATGTGTTGGTGTGTGTGTGTGTGCATGTGGATGTAAGAAGATGCCTATTAAAATTCGGGTGACTCATATTACTTATTAAATATAAGCAAATTCCCAGGGGACTTTTATATTCAGTAAAGTTTAGAAATCATTGTATTATGATAACATTCAGAAATAAGCCATTATAAATTTTATCTAGCATTCAGAATATATCAGCTTAGGTTGAAGAAATTCCTAGAAATTTTTTTCCTGCATCCTATACCAACTCTGATGTCCTATAGTATGCAGTTACTAAGGATCCAAGAAATCAATCTGATACCTGAATCTTGTTTTTAAATCAGTCATCAAATTATTGAAATAAAATGAGATTCAGTTTCATGTATTTCATCTTGCTGACGAACTAAATTTTTCAGTCTGAGACTTTGTCCTTAACCATTGAATGAAGAAATAAAGCCGCATGCTATGTTGGGTATTTTAAACTTTTTTTTAATTCATAGAGATTTCAGATTCTAAAGACAATATTTAAAGATGAAAATATATTATAATTTATACTGATTTGATGTTGACAACCATCAACAACTATAATGTAATAAGAGTGGTACAAATAGAGAACCTAATATCCTAACAAAATGTTCCTATTCTTTGACTGTGTTACTCAGATTCCTTGGAGCACTGACGGTTTTGCTGGGAATTTATGTTGCTTGTTGGTCACCCAACTGGGAAATCCATAGTTCACCAGTAGAATTTTACTTTATATAGTAAAGGGTTTCTCTAGGACCTTTAAGATCCTGAAAAGAAAAAAGAAGTAGAACCAATGTAAGAGTTAGTTGTTTAAAATAAATGGTTTTGAAGAATAAGTGAAGAATAATTAACTTTTTGAGTGAAGTGTCTAGTGCCAAATGTCTGTCTCTGGACTAGTGTGGATGTCATAGGATTATTGTGACGATCAATAGGGGTGATGCATTTCCAAAGGCTTACCACTGTCCATGCCATCTTGTAAGTGCCAGTATTCTTATTGCTATCTTCAATGCTATTTCTACCATTAACCATAACTTCATGCATAAAGTATATAATGTAAATTGTCCATTGTAATTTAAAACTATGATAGATTGGAACATTAAATGTTTAAAAATGTGAACAATTAGATCCCAGGGCAATCATGGACTGGAATCCATTGTTTCAGGAATGTGGTCCACCGCACAGGGCCCAGCTGCTCTTTATAAAATTGAAAAAGATTAGTGACTTGCTTTAAACACAAGAGCAGGCAATATTTGACAAGGTGGCCAGACAGACATATTTGGGGCCTGGGTCTATCTGACTTAGATGTGATTAGACCCCTTGGTGTGGACATTAGGCCACCAGAGGGGAAATTATTCCTTTCTCTCCAAACACCAATCTGGGTGTAGAATGACTTTCCAATTCCAAAGAATCCTTTATAGTCTTCTTTTATATATTTTTTTCAATGAATTACTTTTATTTTTGTCAACAAACTGTGTCATTTACCATAGTAAGAAAACTCCTGTTGTTCAAGGTCTTTATCCGAGTTCCTACAAATCAGGTTAATTGGTGATCAACCGCGCTTTTTTGCCTTTAATGAGGCTTAGTAGCCCAAGGCAAGGCCTACCTCTTGATAAGGGACTTTCTTTTTTCTTATTTTAAACTCTTTGATCACTTAAAAAAAAAAAAAACAGGAAGAACAACCACGGGGAGAGTCATTGTTTTTTAATTGCCTGATTACCAAATGTTGGAGATAAAAGATAGATGTTCTCAATTAATAACATTTACATAGATTAGCATCACTAACAAGCCTCATTAGTAGCTGCTGATTTTTGTTTAGATGGTGTCCGCTGTCATTTGCTCTCTCTCTGATTGTACAATCGAATGCACCTTTAGTATGACAAAACACTGCCTTCTAATCTATTTCCATTAATCAAACTGTAAGGCATTATAATACACAGCCAGCTTTTTAATTAATTAAAAGCTAATATTACCTAGTGGAGATTTAAAGAAAGGTTTAATGTGTTAATAAAGTTTCAGAAACTGTTTCTAAACTCTGGTTATATTTTATGGCGCTTAAATATCCTCATTGGACCAATCACTTCACGAACACCCTTCTGCACACACAGGCGACCATCTCAGAAACAAGGTCTATTTACCGAGTGCCTATTATGTGCCTTGAATTTTACATCTATCATCTCATCAATCTGCCAACAATCCTGTGATGAAGGTAATGTTACCGCTGTGCACACAAAGAATGTAAAGTTTCAGGGAGCCTAAGGGAAGTGCACGAGAGAACTCGGTCCCAGCTCTGTGTTCAAAGTCCAGGTTCATTTCCTCCAGGGAAGCCTACTGATTTCCATGTAGACCTAGGAGAAAGATTTACTGGTATTCTCAGCAGAAGCGAAGGTTTGGAATAATCTTCAGATAACCATGAGTCATATTTTAAACTTCATCATTCATTTTAAAATTTTTAAAAACAAACAACAATCAACTACAACTATGCACTATGCAATACATTCTGTAAAGAGAAGGATTTAAAGCAATAATTCATAAGCAAAAAAATCTGAGTTTAAAGATGTTGCAAATATTTAAAAATTTTATATCATGGTAAGTGGAAAGAGGCACTATTTGTTGAGCGGGCTTTTTCCTACATAGTTTGATAAAAATATAAAGTTATTGTCTTTTACACCCTATAGGAGAAAGTGTATGTCGAATATGATATTTTAGCTAAGAACAAAAATGTTCTCAGGCTCTAGGAAATTAATTTAAATTTCTTACAAATATGACTATGGAAGCCACAGGGTGGATTAAAAACTATCATAACTGATTCAAATTTCAAGAAAGAGATACATTTCAAAAGATCAAAGAAAGATACCCTAGTATATTACAATTATTTGAAAAAGTCAATATTAGTAGTGCAAAAATAAATGGAATATGGGTTTTTCCAACACTGTTTTAAGAGGACTCTGATATAAATCACCTGTGTGTAAACAAAATAGATAAAATTTCAAAAGAGACATCTAGGAGAAAGTTTCCTCAAAGAAATGAAATCTTTTTATTCTCTTTGGACTAAGTCATATTTCTTGGCAATTATGAGAGGCGAAATAACCAGTCTAAAATCTCACAGCAAAATCCTATCAATATTTTCTATTAAATTTATAAAACCTTGAATGAGTAGCGTTAGCAAGAAGAAAGTATGTGATTCAGTGTGGGCATTCGGTCAGTGTTGCTAGCTACAACAGCACATCTGGTTTCTCTCCTGCTACCAGCACCTATCAGAGACCACCTTACAAAATTTATCTTACAATTTTCCTGTCCTCTTCTGCTCCAGCCCCCTTTCCCTACCCCAGTGTCGGCTGCTTTTCTTAGGCTAATGGATTAAAGCACAGTGTATCACTTCCTCTCTCCCCACCTTTCTTGACATCTTGGCATCAGGTAACACAGCTAATCAACCCCTCCTTATTGGATCACTGTCTCTGGCCCCCTCACGCTCCTAGTTCTCATTTTCAGTCTCTTTTTCTTAATTTCTCCTCTTAACCTCTAAGAGCTAGTGTGCTCATGGCTCAGCCTGAGCACTTTCTTTTGTGAACATTCTCCCTAGGTGATCTCATTGACGTCCCTGCCTCTGGGTACTATCAAACCATTGTCAGTCCCAGTTTTTTGTTCTAGCCTTGACCTCGCTTCAGAGATTGAGGTGCATTATCTGGCTGCTTAGCTCACATCTCCTCTTGCCTGTCAAATGTGAATTTCAAACTTCATGTTTCTAAAACACAAGTCCTGAATTTCTGCCTTTTGCTTAAATGATCCTCCACTGACCCTGTCTTTTGTTGGTCCCTGTCCTAATAAATGGCACCCTCTTACACACAATAGGTTGGACAAAAAGTGTTAATCATCTTTGATCTTCCTTCCCTCATTTCCTCACATGCAACCCATCAGCTAGTCCTGTCCAAACTGCTGGAAAATATGCCCAGAATGGGATTACTTCTTGTCACCCCAATTTCGATCTCCCTCATCTGGGCCATAGCTGACCTGTAGTCGCTCTGTGACTTCATCTTCCTTCTTCTGGTTTATTCATAATCTCTTCTCTACATAGAAGGGCGAACTCTTAAATATGTAAATTGGCTCTAGTTACCTCAACTATTGAGTCATCGCTAGATTATGGGCTTTTTTTTTAGAGAAAGATTTGGATTATTTTCTGGAAATTATTATATATTTTAAAAGTTTAAAGGAAAAATCTGCAGGATATTTTAAGTCAAGAGTTATGCCACTTTCACATTTGTATTCTCAGGATTTAACCCAAGCTCAGCTCAACATGTATTTATTGAAATGAATAAGTCAAACAGCACACCATCTGTAAAGTATCTCCCGTCTACTTTTGTCTTTTAAAATGATAAAATTAAATAGTACTGCTTGTAAAATTTTAAACTCTACAGATACATTTAACTCATACCGCCAAAATGCCTATGCAATTGACTGCTATGAATGGATTTGTTTCATTTCTTTCGGATCAGGTCCACTAAGTTACTAGCAGAATGCACGAGGCCAGGGTTCATCTCTCTCCAGGCTCCCTGAGCAGCAGGAAAGCCACAGCTACCCAAGGTCACAGCCTTTCCATCCCGCTGTCCGGGCTTCCCGTCAGAGAAAGGACCATGGTCAAGGCAATCAGGAAACTCCCGGGCTCCATCCTGTTACCCAAAGACCAGTGTGAATCCCTCACTTGCTTTATTTGACCCTCATTTGTCACTTGCACAGATACTCTTTCCTCTAAAGCCCCAAATACATATTTTTTAACTCAATGTGCTTCTCTAGAAAGAACAGAATAATCTAAAGAAAGGCACAAATATCCAATCAATATAATCAATTATGTGGGTCTAGGGCTGGGGATTTAGCTCAGTGGTGCCGCTGCCTGCCTCAAAAGTGCAAGGTCCTGAGTTTGATCCCCAGTATCAAAAAAAAGAAAGAAAGAAAGACAGAAAGAAAGAAAGGCAGACAGACAGACAGAAACAAAGAAAGAAAGAAATGATGTAGGTCCAGGATTTTATATAAGTACTTTTGTTAAATGAAATATGTATTTCTTTTGATAGACATTATACACATTATATATTAGTTTGCTAATTTATTATAATAAATATATCAGTCCTTCCTCTTAGACTGTCATGTTAGAGATAGATATATAAAATTTTTTCTCATTACTGTTTTATTAAATGATCATCAGTTGCTAAAAAAAATTGCTTCATAAAGAAACATTCTTCTGGAAAATAACACCACACAGCCTTCTAGAGGTCTACAGGACTAAGTGATTTGCTTAAGGTCTTCCACTATAGACTGGCACCCAATTCCCCTGGCTCCCAGACTATTGATTTCATGGTGGCAGTCTTTGCACTGGGGAGTTAATAAGTTAGTCTTGAAAATTCTTGGACCCGTCATCAAGGTTTCCAGTATAGGCTGTGATCTCTAAGCTAGATATTCTCATAGAAACATTTGGAGGAAGAATTAAACTGCTGAGAAGTTTCATGCTGGTAAAAATATTTTTGTTTAATACATTCTAAATTTGAATGTGTGTCTCAGTACTCAATGAGGTGTCATTAGTAGTTACAGTTGAGCAATCTGATGAACATCATTTTATGATCCTGCTCTATTTCTTTGGGATCTCCAAATCAATCATATTCAAGTAAATAGTACTTGATATTCTATAATTCATTAATCTCGATTTGTACAGTCAAATAAAAAAATAAATTCAAAAGGAATATGAAAAACTAATGGAATACACAGCTCTGAGCAAACTGTCACAAAGTGCTGAGGGAGTCTTTGCTTTGGTCCTTACCTTTCATTTGCTTATGGTTAGTTGGAGAGACAGTTTTGCACTTGGAGTTGAGTTTGACCCTCCCATTTCTTTATCTATGAGACATGCTTCCCAAATTGTCAGGTTCCTCATCTGCAAACTGGGAGGGTAATAATATTCATCTCAAAGCATTATGGTATTAGTGAGATATAATGGATAAAACACTTAGCTTTGTTCTTTCCATGCTTTCTTACTCCATGAGCAGTACCCATGGATGAAACAATGGTAGGCTCCATGGAGCCGATAACTAGTGTTAATATAATTAGGTATTTGGATGTATGAAGCAATTCAGACTACAATTTACTATGGAGAGACTGGTGGAAATGTGCTTTAGACAGAGCTGATCACAGGGACCAGTTTCCTGCATGATTATACTGAGATTTATGAGGTGAATGGATTGCTGCTGCCTCTGGTATGGAATATTGAATGTCCACCACTCTCTATTACCCATTTTTGGTGTTTGAAATTTCCATAACATAAATTACTTACAATTTAAAAAAGCCAAAATAATTCTTACTATTTTCTAGGCCCAGTGGCTCCTGGTCTGCTCTGCTTTTAGATTGTTAAAGCCTGGATCATCCAGGAGGTCTCCTGGTGCACGTTTCCATCCTTCTGCTTGACAAAGGTGTCAGTGATAACTCAGGATTCATTGTTTGGAAGTGTTGCCTCAGGCCTTGCAGCTAGGTGCATCAAAGTCACTTGGGTATGAAGTTCCTTAAAATCAGTCATTCTCTTTATTTACTTTAGATGTTTGGAAAAAACATCACTAATTTGCTAAGTTCTCTTAGAAATTAGATGCTCTAATAAACATGGCTCTGAGTACTCAGCAATTAAAAAGAGCAGAATCACTCAGAATGTTGAGAAATGAACCCACCAAAATACAAAGGTTTAATTTCATCAGGGAATTTCTAATTAATGATGTCTGAGTGGGTTTTAAATTCCCCAACCACATTCCCCACTATCCTTCCTGACCACTTGGGGAAAGCTTAAGCCGTAGGGCATCTTTTAGATGAGCAGTAGAAGCTGCATTTATGCTGAATGGACCGGTCCTGGTAAATGCAATTATAGCAGGAAAGAAGCCTTGTGCTCCCAGGATAGACACTCAGCTCTATTACAGAGTCCCCCAATATTTCTTTGTTTCACGGTGTTAAAGCAGCAAATGGCTAACACAAAGTATTAAAAGAAAGACGTCTTTTAATATTTCCTTTGGACAATCAAAGAGGCACACCCCTGCTTCTAAATGTGGGTATTGTGAGTAGGTTGGAAAACTACTTTTCCAACTGATGATTTCACTAGAGTGGGGAGGAAGGCTGCCTTGCCTCTAAAACTACATCTGGCTGGTGCTACATTGGGTAAGACACATTCAGTTTACTTTAGATGCCATTGTGGGGTACAAGAGATTATTTCTGGGAGAGATTTTAGTGTCCTGGGGAGAGGAATATACTCAACAGGTCAAGCGGCTCATATTCAAAGGTCAATTTTCTCATTGTACAATTAGATTTCTATTTTGGTTGCCAACATTCTCTGATTCCTCTCACTAAGCTGGTGCATTAGGGAGTTCTTCTTAAGTTATATGAAGACTCAGTAGGGAAGAAGATGTAAAAAAAGATCAAAGAGGCTAAAAGGATACCTGGCATTTCAAATGGTTACACCCAATAAGAAATGTGTTCACATATTATCCTAAGCTCCAAATATCTCTTATAGAAGTGCATTTTTGGAAATTGTTGCGTTTGTTAGATTAAGCACCTATAATTTCTAGGTCATAAACTCTGGCTTTATAACAAAATTGTTGTTATGCATCACAAAGATCCTGTGAAATTGGTTAATTCAAGTTGGCTTTTTTTTTTCTTGGTACTTGGGATTAATTCCAGAATTTTGGCACTAAGCTACATCCCAGACCTCAAAGAAAAAAAAAATTTTTTTTGAGATAGGGTCTTCATAAGTCACTAAGTTGCATGGCCTTGGCTGGAAATTGTGATTCTCCTGCCTCAGTCCCCCCAGATTTTAGTCATGTGGCACGAAGCCCAACATCTAGTTGTCTTTAACTAATTATATAAGTAATTACCTAAGTAAATGGACCAGTATTGCAGCAGATCAGTACAGCTTTCAGGGTTCTATGGCTTTGAGAATATAAATATGGAGTAAAAAAATACTATGAGTGAAAAACTACTCCGACCTATTATATGCACATATATTTGTGTGCTATGAAAAAAGAAAATACCTCTTAGGTTAATTATTGATGGGGCAATTAGTAATGAGAAAAATTCTTCAGCATTTGTAAAATGTACCATAGCTCATTTTCTTGATGTTATGCTTAAATGATGATACTTTACAATATCAATATTTCCACAAATTACTCAAGATCTGGAATTCCAGAGACAATATTCTAAAGATTCTGAGTCAAAAACATCACATATCTTAGATGTCGTGACTTGGTAAAAAGGTTAAAGATGGGAACAGAAAATTTTAAAGAAAATCTGAAAAAAAGATGCAGTTGAGTTGAATAATTCTGGGTCGTGTCTTTTGCCATAAAATTTTTTAAAAATCCAAGCAATGTAGTTCAATAAGAAAAATAGGTAGCTCTGTTTGTTTAACAAGACACTGTAGAGTTCAGCAAATCCACTTCAAAAGGTCTCGGATTAGCAGAATAGCAATCTATAATGGCCATCCAAGGCAACATTTAGGTGTGACATCATTTATTTTGATTACTGCTTGGGTAAGCAATTCAGTGCTTTGAGTCCTTGTTTCCTTATCTGTGAAGAGAGGGTAATCTTCTGATAGCAACTAGAAATGATTCTAGAAGTCCATGAAAAAAATAATTAAAATATTTTTCAAAAGGGCAGATATGGTGGGGAATGACTGTAATCTCAGCATAAGGCAAGAAGATTCCAAGGTTGAGTAACTGGGTAATTTAGTGACTTATGGAGATTCTATCAAAAGTACAAAACAACAACAACAGCAACAACAAAAACAAGAATGAAAACAAAAAAAGCAGTCATTGTCCTTATTTTGCAAAGAATGAACCTCTAAAAAGAAGGAGGAGGGGCCGGGGATGTAGCTCAGTGGCAATAGCCTTCCTTGCAAACACAAGGTCCTGAGTTTGATTCCTGGTACTGGGATCCCCCCACTACCAAAAGAAGAAAAAAAAAAGGAGGAGGAGGAGGAGAAGAAGGTGGAAGTTAACAGTATAACTAGCACTATTTAGGTACCAGGCCCAATGTTCAACATTTTGTATAAATTAGTTAATTTTAATCTTCACGCAAACCCCAAGAGGTTAGCTAGGTGTATAAAGCAAGAAAAGTAAGGGATACCAAGGTTAAAGTAAGTTCCTAAGGACACATGCTAATGGGTAGCAGAACAGGAATCTCTCTCTCTCTCTCTCTTTATATATATATACATATTCTATATATATTCTATATATGCTATATATATGAAGAGAGAGAAGATTGGAGTCAATAAATAGATAAGAGCAGATATTATCTAATGGCCATCGGATAACACTGCTGAAAGAACTTCTTATTATCTGTCCTATAGTTTCTCCTCTCCCACTTCCTCTCCTGAATTTCTCCAACACATTTTTGTTGTGAGTGATGTCACTTAACATAGGTATGGGAGATGATAAGGTCCTCAAAGTGTGCTTTAGTTCTAAGCTCCCGAGGCGATCTCAAATACCCACTTCATGATGGTACATCTTGCCACCAGTGACTTACTGACTTACATTTTCTTTCCACTTGTGAGATATCCCTTATGGTCAGACCACGGGCTTGTTAAAAATTTCACAACTTTCCTTTGATAACTAGGTGAAATTATGGTCCAGGTGATTGAAGAATTCAAGATAGTAATGAACATGGACATCATTAAAGAGGAAAAAATTACTATTTAATTAGATGACTAGCCATTCGATTGTTATTTTATTTTCAAGTTCTGTGGAAGTAGGCTCCCTGCTGTTTGCAGTTTCTGGCTATCTTTGTTCCCCTCATTATTAATTCCTTTTCACCATTCTCCCAGCTAATCAGTCCCATGTCATATGTTTGGAAGCAAGGTCTTACTGTGCACTCCCTTTTGGATTCCAGGGTGACCGGGCAATCCAGGTGAAGACTCAGCCAGTAGCCAAGGTCAAGTGTATACCTTGTGAACACCACAGCCGCCTCTCACACACAGTTTTATGCAATTGTTACATTTCTGGGTCAAAGTTCATTGAGAATTTCCATAAATATGATGGGTAATGTGCCAAATGCGATTAGAGGGGGCTTCATATGATCACAGTCAAATGAAAATATCTTACTTTAATTTCCTAGTCCAAGCTTGAGACAGGTAGTTAATAGTCCTTTGTGAAGAGCCAGAGTCACACACAAGGCAACACAAGACCACACAGGAAGAAGCACAAGTCATTGTCTAAATAGATAGACAAAGCATGGGGCACTTCCAAGAGAGGTGTAGACGCTGGAAGAGCAGAATTCTGTTGCTGGTTTGAGTCTTTTCCTTTATGTATTCTACATTGTTAACTGTTCCCCGAATTATTCCCTTAAAACACATTTTTTCCCTTAAATCAATTTTATTAGTATATTTGAATATTTAGATATCAATGCATTCTCCATGTTATCTTTTTGCAAAATAGGAAAGAGAGAAGGACAAGAGAGTGTTAGCAAATGGAGGGCCATTTGCAGATTTAATCTCTATTACCGATACACATATTTTTTCTTTTAAGCTTTGACCCGAATCAGCCAAAATCAGGAGTGTGTTTTCAACTTTCCATTTGGAATTGATACAAAAAAACACTGGCTCTACTTATATTTGCAAATAAAATAGCATTAATATTTTAAAGCAGTTGTAAGGGGAGGACTTAATAGACTCACCTATCTCCAGCCTTCTGGTCACCTAACACAGCTGAGAACACAAAGAACACATAAGTCTAAGACTTATACTATCAGTGAATGTACTAAGAAAACCTCAGGTGTAAAGACAATTGAAAAAATAAATTCAGGGATGTGATGCACTTATTATGAATGATTGAGGATAGTTTGTTAATATTGCAGAAATTCACCTCAGTTTAACATGCTCTTATTGAACATCCATCTCTTTCTGTTGGGAGACCCCTAGGAAAAGTAATACTGGAGGAATCTCCAGAAATCACAGGGTGTCTGGAGAAAGCCTATAAAATGTCATGAGAGGGGGCAAGATCTCCATGAGAAACTATACCTGTAATCCCAGCACTCTGGGAGGCTGGGACAGGAGGATCACATGTTTGGGCCCAGTTTGTACAATTTAGCAACTTTGAAGGACCCTGTTTCAAAAAAAAAAAAAAAGTAAATGATAAAGGGCTGGGGATGTAGTTTAGAGCAAAAACAAATAAATAATACCAGAAATATGACTAAAGAGTGAGATAGAAAAAACAGATAAGGTCGCTAGAGAGCAAACCAAGAATAATTGGTGGAGTCCAGTTTACTCTGGGAATGAAGTTCTAGGATGGCTTCAGAGGAGCAGGAAGTTCGTTTTCCATTCTACAGGACCACAAAGATGTAGTTAACCTACTTGCTTCTCAGAAGGAAGGATGCGAGCCTGAGAGCAGCCTCTTCTAGGATTTGGGGTCTGGAGGGAGAGACCTATATTCTAGTCCTGGGCTTAAATGATTGTGAGAACAATTTAACTATTCTTAACTGCTTACTGTTCTTAACTATTGGAAGTTTCAATGTGTTATCTATAAAATGGGGACCATAGGGCATGACAGTGATAGAAAGGAGTTGGTACACTTGGCACCTCAGCTCTAAGAACAGATTAGTGACTTCAAAAATTCTATGAAGAATAATTTCTTCTCCCCTCCCCACCTATCCGCTCTTCTTGCCTTTCCTCCCTCTCTCTCTCCCTCCCCCACCTCCAAATGAAGTAACACTGGAGAATTTAGATGAAATTCTTTAATATCTATGAACCCAGTTAATTATTGCTTGATAGATGCTGGTTACTTGTAGGTTGACTAGGATCACATTTTTTAATATTATGAAGACCTTGGCTACCAGGGCCAGGAATTTGGACTTTATACAAAGGAAAATGAGATCTCCTAATGGATTAACAGTAGCAGTTATTGAAAAGAAACCAAGTTTTAGCAAGATTAGCCTGGATTTGGGGGTCTTTCTATGTGGATCCCTGCTGTGGGATGGTAAATTTATGGGCAAACTCTAGGGGTGATATAGTAGATGCGGCATATGGCACTGAAGAGCAAGATGGAATTGGAGAGATGTGACGAAGAGCCAGCTTGGTGACATTGTAGGTGACAGGGAGAAACGAACTCCTGACTCAGTGCCCTGGTAGCCAGGAAGTGGTGCAGAGATGACATTTGGAGATGAACCCATGGTGCCTCGGGTAGAAGCACCGAGGAAATAAATTTAGGTGTAAAAGCACTGAATTTATTAATGAAAGCATTTCTCCAAGAACAAACATTTCTCCAAACATTTCAATGCATACATTAATCCATCTTCATTGATATAATTTATGAGGAAGACAAGGCACTGAAGATGTCTAGATGCCTGGGTGAGTTTTTAAACTCCATAAACCTGTAGGCTTGATAAGACTGGTATTTTGATTACATTCAGGTGACAAAATATGGGCCTGATTAACACTATGCAGACAGGGGGAGCCAGAGAAGGGGATCTTAGGCCTCCACACACAGGTGCTTAAGGAACTGCTGAGAAGGGATGAGGACACGAGGAGCCATGGTCTGGGCAGTGTCACAAATCCATGCCGGGGTTTTTCCCTCCCAGAGGTTCTGATGTCCTTGGTGTGAGGAGCGTCTGGAAGGGGGATTTTATAACACCCCCCATGTACACACTGTGCTCTTGCAGAGAAAGGACAAGAGCAGACAAGACCTTGAGCTTGGCCCACTGTAAAGGGAGGGGAGACTAGAAGCACGTGTGACAATTCACCTTGCACCAGGCTCCTGGGCTGGGCACTCTTGTGGATGTTGTCCCAGATCATTCCTCCAGCTCTTCTTTGGGCCTCTGATGAAGTCCTAATTCCAGCCTGAGATGCAGAAAGGAGGTGCAATGCACAGAAAAGCTCTCAGCTCTAATACTTCAACCCTTGGTCTTAGGGGAATAAAAGCAAAGAACAACAATTGGCTCACCTTGTATGTCTAGAACTTAAGAGTAAACAAGGAAACTCCAAAAATAAGACAATGATGTGCATATGTATTCGACATGTTAGTTTTTAATTTTATTTATTCATTGTATTTAAACTTTTCATGTCTCACCCAGAATTTAGGTCTTCTGCTTTACACACAATTCTAACCAATTTAGTATTCCAGCTGGATTACTTAGTAAACAGAAAACAGCAGCAGGGCTGTGGGAGACAATGACAGATGAGAGCCAGTAAGCCAAGGAAAAAGCTTAGAAGTAGAAGAGTGACATTTATTGAGCACCTATCACATGCCAGGTACAATAGAGATAATTAACATGTCCTTCATTTAGTTCTATAGTAGATTTATAACCTGCCCAGCATCTGAACTCGTTCTTTTTTTGAAGAGATGGAATCCTGCTGTCCATTTGGAATTCTGAAAGGAGTAATTTTCTTCATTCTCTGTCAGCCAGTGACATCTGAATGTCCCAGGAGTAATGTGATGACACAGGGACAAACAGCAAGTATCTGCCTGGATGGCACACGTGTGCCGTGTAGTGCACCAAGGGCTAATGACCGCGTGCTCCCTGGAACTACTGGCTGCTCCTGGGTTATCCACCTCATCACCTCTTCATTCCTGTTCATTTCCTTTGCCCAACTTTCCATAACTTCTTTGAATCCCATGAGCTGTCTGGCTGGTATCTTCCCTAACATTTCTTTTCCTCTTAAAGTAGCTGGGGTCTCTTTCTCTTGTGGGCACTAAGTGGCACAAATGCTGGTGACAATTCTGAGAAGGTTGTGTACTTACTTGTATCCTTCTAGGCAAGGAAAAAATTTAGAGAGCTTAAGTAACTTGCCTGAGATGACAGTGACAGATGGCGGAGCCAGGCTCCCACCCACCCAAGTTTTTCCTGTGTAGGCCATTAGGGAAGTGGGGAGCGCCCTAAGACTCCAGAATTCTTGGGGGGTATCACTGCACCTTTTCACCCAGAGAAATGTGGCTCCTGAGGGAATGCTTATCAGTAGTACATTTATTTTAAAGAAGAGAGGGGGGTTTATAATAAAATTCTTAAATATCAATCGAAAGCTGTTTTAAATATTTTTTTAAAAAATTCATTTAAAGCATGCTTATAATGCGGAGATAGAAAGACTGCAAATTCAAGGCCACCCTGAACAATTTAGTGAGGCTGCCTCAAACTATGAAAATAAAAAGGAGAAAAGAAAAACAGGAAAAAAAAAGATGAAGATGAACTTCAGGGCAAGGAAGCTAGTTCAGTTTCCGGTACTAGGAAAAAAGACATAAATGTATTAAAGACAAATTATTGGAGACCTTAAAGGTGAATACTTGAGCTGTCGGAATAATGCATGTACGCAAAACAACTGTGGTCAAAGGAAGTGCAAACTGTTCATCAAGTGAAGGAGCAAGAGGTCTGCAGACCCAGAGCCTGGGCCCCGCGAACACCGGACAGGAGCAGCCATCGGCGCGCCTGCTCCGTCCGCCACCTCAGCAGCTGCGTGTGTTGTGTTCGTCAAGCCCTCATGTGTGATTATGACCGATTACACGAGATGCCATGTTCCCTAATCATATCACTCGCATTCCTGTGAACGGTGGTGACAAGAGTTTGAAGGAGAAGATCACAGCTGTCTAATAAAAAGGAAAAAAAAAAATCAGATGGAGCAGACCGTGGAGCGGGCAGCAGAGCAAACTGCAGGCTGCAGAGGTCTGGGTGACGGGTTTCCCTCGCTTCCTAACCCACCTGGACCTCGGGCAGTCCCTGTCCAGAACCCCAAGCCATGTAAGGAAGGGAGCCGCGCAGACACGCGGTGCATCCGCCGGCTCTCTTGTCTATTTCTCTGTTCCTTCCAGGAGCCCCTGCTCTCTGTTCTGCGAAGTGAACATTGTCACGTTGGTAAATTTGGAGCTCGTCACTGACAGCGAGGAGACAGCTCTCATGAATCAAAGGAAAACACCATGAACGCCCCCGCCCTGTTCTGCTAGGAAGTGTTCTAAACTTCAGACGCCACCACTCCGTTTTTAATCTGTCTTCAAAGACAGAACCAACTGTCTTGAATTAAACACCAGGCGGTTCTTAAAGTCATGTGTGATGAAAGTGATTAAATAATTAATTCAAACAAAGGTGAGTTCTGAGTCAGGTTGGGGGTCAGTATGAAAAAAAGAGTCTTGATTTAAAGCAGCATGCACTCTGTGTGCTGTGGAAAAAAATATTTAATATGATATGAAATCATCACGTTGGAGACAGTGAACCTATTCCCTTGCTTCCTGTACTCTGGGCATTGTGACCTCTGGCTGATCTTCTGTCACCAGCCTCTGGAACTTCTAATCCCTTACTGAAGGACTTTTCTCCCTGATTTTATCTGGGTTGCTCTTTTCAGGCGGGGTAGATTTTTGTCAATTGTCATTTTTCCAGAAAGTCCATCTATTATGGTCCAGATCTGAAATGCCCCCTAAGCCTCATGTGTTCAGAGGTAGGGCTTTTGGAAGGTGACTAGATCATGGGAGTCCAGCAGACATCAGTGATTAATCCATACCCGAATGTACTGTTAAGAAGGGGGCCTGGCGGGAAGAGTGGGTTACCAGGAGTGTGCCCTTGAGGGGCAGATTCCTGTCCCTTGTCTTTCTGCTTCCTGGATACCATGGGTTGAACAGCTCTTCCAACCTGTCCCTTTTGCTTTAGCACCACTTGTCTTTGCTACTTTCTTGTTGCTGGGACAAAATACCTGACATCCACAAGCTAAAGGAGAGGTTAATTTTAGCTCACAGGTTGTAGAAGTTTCAGTTCACAGTCAGCTGGCTCCAAGGTAGGGTGGCATGGCAGATGGGCATCACAGAGGAGAAATAGTCCATGGTAAGATAGGCAGGAAGCAAGAAACAGGAGACTTCCTTCTCCTTTCTCTTTTTATTCCATCCAGGGTATAAGCCTATTGGTTGGTGTCACGATACCCAGGGCATTCTCTTGCTTCAGTTAATTCATCATCCACGCTCAGAACTATGTTAAACCAGTCAGTGGACTAATCCAGTATCACACACTTAGGACCCATTATCATACATCCATGATCCAGTCACGCAAAAGCTCCACCTATGAACACTGAGGCTTTGGGCAGATATCTAGATGGCCATAACACCATCTGACCATGGACTTCACTCTCAGAGACCCTAAGTCAAATACATCTCTCCTTCTTTAAATTATGCCAAGTATTTTGTCATAAGGAAGAGAAAGTGAATAATACCCCATCCCTCACTGCCCTAGCTGCAGTATGGCTCCTCTTTTCTTGTTCCCTTGTTTTTCCCTCTTTTTATTTCTCTGTGATATCTATCATCTACTGGTTCTTAGCCATATATTCATTATTTCTTTTATTACCAGTTTTTTCCCATCAAATATAAGTACTTCAAAGATAGTGTTTTGTCTTCTTTTCTCCCTGCAGAAACCCCCATCCTTAGTATCCTCTGACTTAGAGTTTGTAGCAATGAATAGCTGTTCAATGAACAAACAAATAAATGAGTGAAACTCAAAGCTTAAATGCTTCGATTTTTTTCTTTCTCTCTCTCTTTCTCTTTTACATGCTGGGGATTGAACCCAGGGCTTGTACATGTTCAGCAAGCACTTTACCAATTAAGTTATTTTCCCAACTCTTTCTACCTTTTCTAAGATCAGAATCATCTCTCAGAAATGCTTTTGATAATGAAAGGCACTGCACATACTTCTAAATAATACTACTTGGCCACTGGAATGATACATTCACACGTAGGCACAAACTGAATTCTTCCAAAACAAAACAAGACTAATGAGCTCAACTGGCTGTTTGGTCTATTTGGAAACAAACTATTGACCTTTTGAGATCCCTTTTCCTAGAAGTCAAGAAATGTTGACTGGAAGGATGCATAACTCCCATTTTGAGATAGACCTTCCTGGCTGTGCATATCTGATTTACAGCAGCTGATCTGAAGCAGACAGACCTTGAACCAGTGCTATGAGTGTGACAGTGGCCTGAGGAGCCTCAGCGATGCAGGTGAGCCTGGCTGTGTCCAGCTGTCTGGCTGCACTGACTAAAGTTGTTTGGTGAACCCATGACCCTTCCCTGTCCAGAGTGGCAAGTGGTTCAGTGAGCTCGTAATGGTAATTACTAGGAACATCTCAGCACATTTTTCTAATCTCTTTCATCTCTAGACAACCTGTTAGGTTTTTCTGAGGGTTTGACCCTGATATTAAAACTCAGAGTCCCAAGCTTTTATTAAATCAGATATTCTGATTAGGTGAAGCTGGGATACAGAGCTAGAAGCTATTGATCCTTTTAATGAAGTCATCCAAGTGACATTTAATTCATGATGCTAAGCAGCAGAACAAGTATGGAAACGAATCTTGAGTGAAACAGTAACTGCTTTTATTTACAAATTAGTTGCTGCTAGGAAGATGAAAATACAGAGCAGTTTGTTATATCAAAGTCACTGTCAAAATAGGGTGGCTTTAAGAGCAAGGGACTTTAGGAGAAGCAGGAAGCTGGTACCAGAAAGTGTCAAAGGCGTAAGTGGAAAGCGTCTGCAGGACACTGCAAATTCAGAGGTGGGCCGGGAGGTGTCGAGATAGAGGAGTTTGGAACCAGTGCAGAAGAAAAAGGTGGGCCTTGTTGTCACGGATGCTGAGGGCGGATGAGCAGCAGTCCATAGTTACAGCTCAGCCCAGAGAGAGGCTAGGAAAAGCCAGGCTTAGAGTTGCAGCCCTGTTTACCAAGAGGATGCTGGGCTTGAGTCTGTGGTCCATGGGTACCTGAAGTGCAAATCAAAGAAACTAAGGCTAGAAGTTTGTCAGATATCCCTGTAACTAGAACGGAGTGAGGTTGGAATAAGTGAGTTAGAGGCCACATTCAGGAAAAGTGACCATGTCTGGCTTATAGGAATCATTGGCTCTGAGTATTGGGATAATTTTATTCTCTGCTAGCTGTCAAAACCCCTTAAATTTAAAGCAAAGGTAATGCATGTATACAGAAAAGAATCTGTTGATCAAGAGAGCTGAAGAATCTATTAGTCAATATAGTTTAAATTAAATCTACAAGTGACTATTTCCCGGGATGATTTAAAAAGTTCAGTAAATATTTCATGATTTTTAGTATAAGATGGCATATAATAATTAAATAATTAGGTTTAGAGATTATATTTTGGTTGTAACTACAAATGCAATTAAGAGAATAATTACAAATTTCAAAAACAATGAATAAACTTTTTTTTAAAATCTTCTGTTCTTGAGAGAATTTTAAATGGAAATATTGTGGTTGGAAGGGACCAGAAATTGTATGAATGTTATGATATATAGAGATATAATTGCTGTCAATGTAAGTAATGTGGCTTTGCTGAATAAAATAAGATGATTGCTTAGGGTTTTCCAAAACCCCTTAAAAATGTTTCTATACCACATGTAACCACATGTGGTATAAATAAAACAAGAGTAAAAGGAATGAGGAAAGACAAACATATAATTAAAAGCAGCTCAGTATCTACTTGGGCTCATTCATTTCAGTGATGGCATGTGTGCAGTTTACGGTGGTTATAGACCCGCAATATATCGGCGTTGACTGCATGCCATAAAACACATCAGTTCAGCTTGGGTCTCAATTATTACACACAAACAATAAATCTATCTTGTTAACAGAATAAATATGATAACTGTTGATAATATTGGAGAGTGGTAGAATGCGATCCTTGGGTAACTAGTTTTGCGTTCTTAAGAAACAAAGATTATTTTTGCTTTCAGTGCCTCCTGTGACTTCAGGTCTCTTATCTATAGTTTGAATTAAAGGCCAGGCTGTGACCTTGCAAGCATCTATGCTAATTACTGTTTGCGAGTTCAAAAAAGGTATCAGACCAACCATTTATTTGTGAAAATGAAATCTTTGTATATAGAAGGTCAGTTTTAGTTGAAATAATACAGTAAGCAGAAGCCAAGTTTCTTTTGCCAGTAAAACTTGCTCATGGAGCAAATATTTGGTATTCTTCCCTCAGCCTTGAATCCTGCTCTGTATCTTGTAAAAAAAAAGAATAAACGCATGTACAACACAACGATATAATCACTATGGCTTTGAGTTTTTCTTTAGGAAACAGTTATCCAAATAGATGGGAAATCTTTTTCAAACATTGTTAGATGAAATAGCCTGATACACGATATCTGAATATGAATTAAGAGCTAGTATTTTATCAGCCATAGTCTCATTTTGTTTTCTAAAAAAAATGGATTAAAATCTATGGTTTTCATTAAGATATAGAGTTAATAAGTTTATGTCAGAGAAGCTAATTTTAGACACTATTTCTGTATGGGTGTAGAGAAAACATATAGGATCATATTCTCTGTGTTCCAGGTTATTATGTGCTACATTGTACCCAGGGGGAGGAAGCGGGCAAATATACACATTTTTTTTTAAATCAAAGGCTAATCTTATGGCTGTTATCTTATTTTGGATAATTGATACTTTATTTGTCAGGGATTTAGAAATTTGATTCAAGAACTCTTCAGAGGGTCTGTGAGATATATATATATATATGGCTATATATTTTTTCTCCTTGAAAACTTACTAAATATGATTTACATATTTATATGCAATTTTTGTATTCATTTATGTAAATGTGTAAACTATATTCATTTATCTTATCTATTTATTCATTTTTGTGGGTTGGGGATGGAACCCAGGACCTCACGTATGCTAGGCAAATGTTCCTGAGCTACATCTCCAGGTATTTCTTTTGTATTTCAACTTCCAATAGTTTATTCACAGTGAATGAAAATACAATTAATTTTTAATATCAGCCTTGTTAAACTTACTATGAGTTCTAGTAGCATTTTAAAAATATAGATTTTTGGGGGGGAATATTCTGCATAGATAATTGTGTTGTTGTTTGTGATTTTAAAAAGTTTGCATTTCCTTGGTCAGTTTGAATTGGTCACTTTTTATTTTTTACCTTACTGCACCAGCCGGGACCTCTCCTAGAATGGTTGTTAGACATGGTGAGAGTGAATGTTCAGGCTCACTCCTCTTTGAAGAGAGAAAGCGTTCAGACTTTCATCTCTAGTTGTGTTGGTAGTTGTAGGGCTTTTTTGGTTTGTTTTGGTAGATAACTTCTGTCAGGTGAGGATGTTTCCTCAGTGATGAATGGATGTCAGCTTTTCTCAAAATAGTTTTTTGGCAGCTCTTAAGGTAATCACATGATTACTGGGTAGGACCTCTGGTTGTTCCGGGAAGATTTTATTGAAATCTAATGTAGAGTTTATATCCTCTGGGAAAGTGTAATCTTATTAGAAGACCAGACAAAAGACACAAAAATCGTGCACCAAACTGTGAAGTATAAATGATTGAAATTTGCACAGATCAACAGTGAGAAAGTTTCATAACAAAATCTTCATAGAGGATTTGGAACTTCGAATTGAGTTCTGAGGGCTGAGACTGTGTAGAGAGTCAGGAGAAGGGCCGGGGATTGAGCTCCGTGGTTTCGCCGCCTGCTGCGCAAGCGCAAGGACCCGAGTTCGATCCCTGGTACCAAAAAAAAAAAAAAAAAAAAAAAAAAGAAAAGAAAAGAGAGGCAGGAGGAGAGCACTTAGAATTGTGGGTGGGAATACTGGTGGAAGGAAGAGGCTGAGAGGTGATACGTGAGTGCACTGTGGCTCAGTCTTCTTTAATCCTGCAATCCCGTTGTTAATTTATATGCCGGTTTTGGATTTCCTTCTGAGTATTTTTTTTTCTGCTGGATTTAAAGTGGAGTAAGACCCAGTCACCGCCGTCAAGCTGCTGTCTGCTTATTGCAGAGGCCACTCAGTATCTCACAGAGTTGAATGCAGTGCTGTGACATGGGTTATGTAAATGTAACACAAGACCAGGGAATAGCCTTAAACGCCCACAACTCATAGGTGCCTGGAAAGTAAGAGATGCTGGTTTTGATTCTGTGACCTCACCTCCCACTGTCTCATGCCTTCCTTTCCATTAGACAAAGGGAATCATCCCTTGTGGTCCCTGAAGTACATCATGTTAAGCTGATCCCAATTTCCTTTTTCTGCTCACCCCAGGTGGTCCAGGGAAGCCATTAAGTTACTGATTTCCTTCCAAAACCACTGTGGGGCCAACCAGTATTTCCTCCCATCAGGTCTTCCCTGAGGTTGTCTACAACCTCCACCTTCTCTTCTGCACCAGAGTTTTCAGTGGTGTGGAAAAGAGCCTTCAAAATATGACGTTTTAGTGAATAGGCATTAGAGCCAGGTTAAATCTACATTCACAGCCCAGGTCTGTCCCTTGTTAGCTATATGATTTTTGGTCGAATTCCTCAAGCTTGCTGAGTTTCTGATTCTTCCTCTATAGAGGGAGAAGTTATAACCTTGTGGGATTGTTGTGGGGATTGACTGAAATGATAAATTCCAAATTGCCTGATCATGGTCGTAGAGTAAGAATTTCATAAAACTGCCATATTCATTTTTAAACTAAGGCCGTCTAGGTGGCATCAGAACACTGGCTTGTCACTGATACCAAAGTGTATTTACCTCTCTGAGTACATCCTATGAAATTCTGCAGAAGGAAAATTGGTCCCTTGCTGAGGATACTTGATGTAGCTATGAGCAAGAAGACTTGAAAGTGGCAAGGTCCATGGAAACACCTTGTTTTCTCTATTGAAAGTCCTGAAGTAGAAGTGGTTGAGATGAAAATGTGCTGACAAGGTGAAATGGGGGCCAGGTAGAGAATTCATGGAGCCCAGGACAGAAATCAATAGACAGGATGGCTGTGTGTGGTGCCACACGCTGGTAATCGCAGCTGAGGTCTCATACCGGGAGCCTCACCAAAGGCACATCCATGATGTAGCCAAGGGTCACTTGATTCATGTCCCAGACTGAGATGCATGTCTGTAGTTAGGTGGCACTGTGAGTACCCCACAGCCGAATATCTGCCGAGAGGTGTTTTTTTGTTGGTACCAGGGATCAAACTCGGGTCCTTGTGATAGCGCAGCAGGCAGCAGAAACCACTGAGCTAAATCCCCGGCCTACAGCTGAATATCTGAACCACGAAGTGCCAGAAGTATTCCGTTGCTGAATCTACACAGCTTTTAATTGACATGTTCATTCATTTTTAGTGTCTGGAACTTTCATGGGGATAAAGTAACTTCTCATCTCCAGTTTCTTTCCCTCTAATGAGTAATCAGTATAAGTGACAACACAGAAAAATACTTCAAGGGGGGCCTTATTTGCAGTTTAGTAGATTGTAAGTCAAAGCCAAGCAAAAAAACCAAAAAACAGGACTAACAAAATTCACAGACACCTTTCCTCAAGATCCATTAATGGTAGTTACTGCAGCTCTTTCTGTACCTCTGAAATACAGACCCTTCTTAAAGAAAGTGGGTTATATATTCAGTCCAGAAAGTCCATTTTATTTTATTTTTATTTTATTTATTTATTTTTGGTACCGGGGATCAAACTCAGGACATTGTACTTGCGAGGCAGGCAGTGGCACCACTGAGCTAAATCCCTGCCTCAGAGAGTCCATTTTAGAATAACGTTAGTAAATCTCTCTGTAGAGTCACAGATAGTTTCTGTTAGAGAAAAGAAATCAGAATGAGAATAGAAATAGACACAATGGCTGAGTGCAGTGCCACATACCTGTAATCCCAGCCACTGGAGAGGCTGAGGCAGCAAGATCGCCTGCTCAAGTCCAGCATGGAGAAATACGTGAGGCTCTTCTCAAAACAAAAAAATAAAAGAGGCTGGGCTTATAACAGACTGTGAAGCCTTGGGTTCAATCCTAATTTAAAAAACAACACCAAAAAGACTGGATAAATTTTTGACTTTCAAGGTCTATAATCTTCAGGGGAAAAAAATAAAATTAACGAGAATAAATTTTTAAGATAGGAAATTTGCCAAATGCTTGCATTTCTGTAATAAGTAGGACAGCATGCAAAATGCTATGGAATTACTAAGTGTGGTATCATTTAAAGAATTTAATATTCTCAAATAAGAAAATAGCTTTTCCTCCTTGGTTATGATAAGCAGTTGTAAAAGGAACGGACATTCATTGAGTATCCATGGCCTCGGGTGTGTGCTAAGTGTCTGATGTATGCTGCGTCTTTTAGCTCTTACAGAATCCCAGGAAGTGTGTTAATGATATGATCTGCACTTCACAAGGGAGGAAACTGAGTCAAGGAGCTGTCAGCAGCAGAGTGGAGACCCAAGTCTGGTCCACCTCACCCCAGATCACTGTGACCATGGCTGGTGGGGTGTGAATGATCAGTAGAGCTCCTTCGATCTTTCCTTGATTCCCATTTAGTCCCTGCTTCTGTTCAGCCCCTCTTAGATAATCCAGAAGGAACAGTAAATGTTCTCTGTAGTAATACAGCATGATGGCTTCTGACCCACAGCCATGGGTGAGGTTGTCAGCCTCGACCCATTCTCTTCCCCCCTTGGCCCATTGAGTACTTCAGCAGAGCATCGGTTCCACCTAATGCTGCAGAGAAGTCCCCAAGCACCACTGGTCTCAGATACTACAGCGTGTTATTTGGGGGAGAGGGAGCCTGAGGTGCAGAACATAGTAACTCTGGTGTGCTTAGTTTAATTTACTTTTATCTTCAGAGATGAAGTTTCGCTGTGCTGCTTGGGTTGGCTTTTTGAACTGTGGGCTCAAATGATCCTCCTGCTGCAAGCCCTCAAGTAGCCAGAACTACAGGTGTCCGCCACCATGACTGGCTTGCTGTGGTGTATTTAATATTTTGACCAAAAATATTTTCCTCCTTAAAAACCCAGCGGGCTTTGATTTTAGAAAGGATGGTAACAGCATTTATCAAATAAAAATTGTAGTATTACTCCCCAAACTTAACCCATTTAACATATTAAATAGTTAAGGACAGGCATATGTAATTTCTCAGTATTTATTTTCACTTGATAGTGTGTTGTGGGTATACTTTTCTGGTAATTTTCTTTATTTTCCACATTTAAAAAATCCACATAGGATCTCAATCATGGCTGTGATGTTGCCAGTCACAACTAACATTTTGTGGGGAATCTATGTCCTGAGCCTGTACTAACTTTTTAATGTTATTATGACTTAATCTTTGTCTGGTTACCTTCTTTCCCTTTTCCTGCAAGTTTGGGTACTATTATAAATAACCATAGATGTGCACAAAAGTTTAACTCGAAGAATGTTCATTGTAATTTTGCTTTATTTGTCTGAAATAAATTTTTCTGGGTGGATTTTCTTGCTGGGATGAAAGTTGATTCTGGAAATCAAAACTGAGTCAGAAATCTTCAGGGAAAGGCCTCGGTCTTTTCCTTAATGATAACTAGTCAGTGGTCATTTGGAGACATGGGACCCTCTGTAGTCTGTCAAATTGGGATCTGTGGTATTTCATTTCACAGCGACGTTAGGGAAGAGCAAGAAGGGACCACTGGTCAGATGGGTCTTCCACTAGAACTAGTATCAGCACTGCTCATTATTCATAGTCCCTCTTGAACGATTCAGTCTTTAAAAATACTTTGTTTGAGGCTGAACTGGTTACTTTCCTGATGGCAGCCTCTGCAGCAGGGGTTACATGAAGTGTTATTACTTCGCCTATGGTGAACGGAATAGGTTGGGAGAAATGGAAAGCCGTCCAGAGCAAAAACAGCAGTCTATGCAAACCTGAGGGTCTTCCAGCGTATTACAATCCTGAATGTTCCAACTTTGGGTTCTGAAGAATTTGGTCACCATGAAGAATGTAGGCATCAGCAATTTTGCTTGGAAATGGTTTATTCTTTTTTGGATTTGATAGATGTGGAATTTTACTTCATAATTTTGTGTTTAGATAAATAGGTATGAAGAGGAAGGAAAGTCAGTATATGTTTTTGTTATAGATCCTATTTTAGAGATGTAAAGACCAGGATGTAGAAGATAAGAAGAATCTGAATTAGGTCTAGGAATTGGGTGAGGCTGGGTGAAGGGAGATCCAATACGAGACTGACCCAGAAGGCGGGTTCTCATATAGAACCGCTGAGTACTGCCTCCTCCTACAGGCTGTATTTAGCTTCTCTAAGCCCGAAATTCATCTACTGATTCCTCTACCTTACTGGGTTGTTTTCAGGGCTCAGAAACTCAGGGCCAGGGATTTAGTTCAGTGGCACTGCACCTGTGCAAGGTTCTGAGTTCGATTCCCTGTACCAGGAAAGAAAAAGAAAGAAAGAAACACAATCAGCTTCAGATTGATGGAGCCTACAGAAAAAGTCCTCAACGTATTCTAGATTTTGACTGCTAATCTTTTTCAAACTTTCCACAACTTAAAGGAATATATTATGAAAATCTATTATGTATGACTGTTGGCATAATCTGGCTTTAATAGTTGTTAATCTCTTATCATTTATTGCCTTTACCCCTCCTCAATCAATCAATCAAGAGAATATTATGTTCCATAAGAAGTTGCAGTCTTCCATAATATCTACCTAGCCCCTGTGCCTCCTTCATTCTTTTTCTTTTCTTTTCTTTTTTTTTTTTTGGTACCAGGGATCGAACTCGGATCCTTGCACTTGCAAGGGAGGCAGCGGAACCACTGTTCTAAATCCCTGGCCCCTCCTTCATTCTTAAGAAGCAATCACTATCATATTCTGTCAACTATTTTATATGCCCTTCTATATTTGTGAAATAACAGGCAATATTTTTTAGCATTTCACATTTACCTAAATGTTACCTACTGGAAGTATTTAGTATCTGGGTTTTTCATTTTACTTAGTGTATTTCGGATATACACCTGCTGATACCTACAGATATAATTAATTCATGTAAATTGCTATACAGTATTTCAGTATGCCAGTATAAATAAAGTATGTTTTATTTTTCTTTTCTTCTTTTGATGGACATTATTTTTCCCACTAAGTTTAAAAAAAACAATGTATTACAAATATCTTAGTTCATATCTTCATGCATTCACATATTAGATTTTCTCTAGAGGGAATAGTGTATATGTATATTCAATTTCACTACCTAATGCCACATTTCTTCCCTTAGTCTTTCTACCAGCAAGGTACTCTTATTTTTCTTCATGTTTTCTAATATTTAATATTGTCAGAATACATATTTTGCCATTATGATGGATATAAAATAGTATCTCATCATTATTTGCATTTTTATTTATTGAGAATACTCCTTTATACCCCTCAGTTGAATAGACATTAGTTGGGCCTGTGGGTATAAAATAGGGGCTGTCTTAGTTACTTTTCTCTCATTGCTGAGACAAAATACCCGACACCCAAAGTTAAAAAGAAAAAGGGTTTATTTAGCTCACAGTTTGTAGAAGTTTCAGTTTATAATCGGCTGGCTCCAAGGCAGAATGGCACATGGCAGAGGGACATCACAGAGGAGATACAGTTCATGGTGCCCACACAGTAGCAAACACAACATGACAACCTTACCAATGTCTTTCTGCCCCTTGTATCTTATCTAGACTACCAGGATTAGGGCAGTGCCAAACCAATCAGTGGACTGGTTTAGTAATCACACATCCTCAATCCCAGCATCACACACTGTAGATTCAGCCACCCCTAAAAAAGCAGCCTATGATCAAATGAGGCATTTTGGGGGAGGCATCTAGACACAAACCATAACAGGGGCCATTGGGCTTGGAGCAAAGATAGAGGGATAGGCAAGAACATAAGTCAAGTGGACCAGGATAAATTTCCTATGGCTTGACCCATCGGCTAGCTCTCCATCTGTGCTGTTCTGGGCAATCCTAGGAAAACCCTTGGCTGGTCTAGAGCGGGTTAGAATTGGGGGACAGAAATGAAGGACAGGCTGGATACAGCTCTGAGCCTTTTTTAGTCAGAGCTGTCTGCCTATGTTGCTCTTATGGGCTCCTGAAAAATATTTCATTGGGACATTGTGTTCAGTGGTTCAAGTAAGTTTGAAAATCAGCAATCGGGGATGGAGAAAATAGCCTCCAGACAAGAAGACAGGAATTGGTCAAATGACTCTCAACAATTCTAACATGTTTTTCCCTTTCTCATTCTAATGAATACACAGTGAACATTTGCAGAGGCTATGAACTATATGATATCATAGCAAATAAGACGCAAAGAAAATACAAAAATCCAGTTGAGTATTTTTAGGCCAAATTTTGAATAGATTTGTACAAATATAAAACAATTGTACTCTTTTCATTTTATCTTTTTATTTGAAAAATGTTCTTTCATTAAAAAGTGTTATTCATGTTAACATATAAGGGTGTATTTTGTTACTGCAAATAAATTAATAGATTTATATTTTAAGCATTTCTGAATTTTAGTTTCTAATACTATAAACACTGACAGACATAACTATGGAAACAACTTACCTTAGTGCTTACTGTTTTTTGAAAAGTGTGATGGAGTTACGATTCTAAAACCCCAGAGCTCTCTGATCTGATAAAAAGAGGCTTGGAAATTACTGGCAGGCTCTTGGTGGTGGGAAGTTGTGACCCTCTTGCCAAAAAGTCCAGCTTTGGTTTTACCAGCATGATGGTCTCTGTATAGATGCATGAACCTCCCAGGTTGTGGGATTGGTCAGAAAGAGGAACTGGGATCTCAAACATGCAGGGTGCTTCTAAGGAGAGCGTCTGGTAACAGATGCGATGCAACAAGATGTGTGTACTGCAGCTGAGAGCCTATAAAGGCAGGGCTGAGAGGTGAACTAAAGCAGCAGGAGCTCTGTATATCTGCCCACATCTTCTTGGGTTGGTAGCAGACAAAGAATAGAAGCTGCTTTCCTTCATATGGCCTCCTCGCCTAACTGTTACTGAGCAGCTGGCACTGGGTTTAACTCCTTTCTTAGTCTTTGCTACATTCCTTCTCATGTGGACAAAATAGGGTCAATTTTCTCTCTCAAAGATTTGTTGGATGTGTTAGATATATTCCCAGAAACTGCTCAATAGCAGCAGCGACCTCTGTAACAGTGAAAAAGGGGAGGACCTTTCTGAGATTCTCTCCTCTTCCCTGTTCATGGCCTGATATAGTCACCTGGCTCATGCATTTACTACCTGAGGTTTGGCAAAGGAGAGAAGATGCTATTTGCAAGCTTGTTCCACTGAGGAATCCAGGAGACTCACATGAGTTTCTCTAGAGTCTAGATGTTACCACAGAAAAGGTTCCTAGCTTCTTATTCACTGGATATTTTGAGACTCTTCACTGGTTAAGTGTGGAATGAGGTGATGAGCCAGCTATTGGCTGAACTCCAAGCAGCAGGCATGTCTTTTGGGATGGCACTTCCCGAGGCTGTTGCACCCTTCTGTCCCATGTTGAGGTTTTTACTGCTCACCCCTACTGTAACCAAGAGGTGCAAGTTTTCTGTGAGAAAATGGAGAGTTACCAGCAACCTGAACCTTCTCTACGATGCTGCCTGTAGCCTGTAGCACTGTTTCTTCTCTTTTAAAACTAACCGACTTTCTTTTTAGAGATAAGTGCTCATCATGTTTTTCTGGCTGTCCTCAAGCTCCTGGCTCAAGTGATGCTTCTGACTTAGCCTCCTGAAGTGTATGCCACACACCAGAACCCCTTGGTCCTCTGGAAATGTCAGACACTTGATTTCCCAGCCTCCTTTGTGTGGGCCAGTCCTAGAAACTGAGGCCTGAAGGAAAGATTTTTGATCCATTTTTCTCTTTCTTTTGGGGGTTGGGAGCTGGCAGGAAGAGGCATGGGCATGTTGGACAGCTTCTGAGAAAGATTTTTCTTCTTGAATCAGTCAGGGTCCCAGCAGGAAACAGATGGCTCCCTCAGTCAGGGTAATTAAGGAGAATTTAATAAAATGACTATTTACAAAGGTCCAGGCAGGGTTAAGCAAGGCCTACCAGGGATGGTTAAAGGAGTCCTCTGTGGGGCTAGAATCGGTGGGGAGCCATTACCACTCTAGGGGGAGCAGGCAATGGGGACCTGAGCCAGAAAACCAGCTGTAACTGTGGCAGGAGGTGCCCAGGGGGATCTTTGGCCTTTTCCACTGGAGAAGGGGACCAGCATGGGGGGGTCAAAGGCCCTGGGAAGTCAGAGGACAAGGGAGGCTACCTAAGGAAGGCCAGGCTTCAGGGCATAGTGAAGGCGGAAGAGGGTGGAGTGCAGGCATTGGAAGAGCAGAAGTGACAGAAAAATACCCATGATATTGGGGGATCCATGGGAGAAAGGAGAGAGAGAGACATAGAGGGAGGGAGACCCTTCCCTTTCCTTCATCTTCAGCAATACTGGGAGAGACCTGAGTGAAACTAAGGTAGAGATCTTGTACGTATGTAACAAAGGTGGAGAGAATATCAGGTAAGTCCACCAGGATTCTGATCACTCACACCATCTTCTCAGACCTCATGTCATGGGGGTGGGGAGAAACACTTGTTATTTAAACCATTTTCGGGGTTCCCTTGAAGCCAAAAGCATCTTAAATGACATAATCCCTTGAAAGGAAATGAGACTATTACTTCCTGAGTACATATTATGTACATATAATGTGTTCAGTAGATGAACAGATCTTGAGTCTATATTAAGAATTTTTTCCTTGGTTCCCTGGTGGCTAAGAGCCAGGATTCTCATATAATGGATTTAGCTCTTTCCCTAAGCCCACCACATGACAATCATCATGGCCACTGCATCTGTCTCACAGAAAAGGAGCCCAAGACAGAGTGAGAGTCCAGTGGTTAGGCCCAAGCTGCTTCCCACCCATGGGCAGCTCATGACTATTGGCATATTCACCATATTGGGTTCCTTTGGGAAGCCGAGTCTTTCCTTTCCTTGGCAGAGAAAGTCACTCCATCGTGGCAGTTTGTGTTGATCTCAGTGAAGTCTCCCCTGACCCCACTTTTCCCTCTCAGAACATTCTGGAGTCTTCACTCTCCTCATGAGGTAGAGATGCCCTGTGTTATAACTTTTACTTTGTTCTCCCAGGGATAATGCAGTCCTGACCACTCAGAAGGCCACTGGGAGAGTCACTTTCCCTGAATCTGAGCCCTTCATGTCTAGCATCTGCCAGCTCCCCTCATTTGTCTGACAGTTATTTGTTGAACACCTGCTATATTCCAGGTGATATTCTAGTTGCTAAGGATCTAGCAGGGACTGGACAGAACTTTTGTGCACAAGTGTTGGGTAAAAAACAAAGAGACAGATGAGCAAGACCATTTTGAAGGGATAGGAAGTCTAAAAAAAAATGTGAGATGGTAGAAGCTGAGGGTGGAGAGGGGGCACTTTAGACACAAAGCCCTCTGAGGTGGTGACACTGGAGCTGAGGCCCAACAGTTTGGAAGAGTGCCTGGTAGAGAAAATGGAGGGAAAAAGAATGGAGGAATGAATTCAGCATGACCAAGACCCTAAGAAGCCATGTGACTATAGCATGGTGGTCTGGAAGTTGGAGACCAGGGCAGGACTAAGAAGTCAGGTAAGGGCTGTAGAGTTTGGTAAGGGTTTATAGAGCATGGAAGCCTTGGGAATGCACTGGAAGAATAAGAAGATCCTGGGTTATGAAAATGGGGATCATCTGACTTTTATTTCATACTTAGCGTTCTGGGCACTGGATGCAGTTCAGCTTGGGATGGGGCTAAAGTAGAGTGAGAAAAGCATTACAAGACCCTGCCATGCAAGGGTGGGAGGGCGTGAACTAAGGCCAGGGTGTTGTTGGAGATGGAGAGGAATGGACGGGTTGAGCTATGTGTTGGAGATCAAGTGTAGGGAGTAGAAAAGAGGGGAAAAAATGAATCATGCCTCAAAGAACCAATCTGGATTGAACACTTCACTGAGATAGTGTCTGTGGGTGTCCCTGGAACCAAGGGTACCCCCAAAACAGACTTCATGTCTACTCTGGGCTAGGTTCCTGCAGGGGCTCTTTCTAATTTGAGCAGGAATCAGGTTAGGATCATTTAATTTTTTTTTTCTGCAAAGGATTTCTAAGCCAACTCTCTTTGCATCTGAAGACAAGCAGGCTCAGAGAAATTCAAAGATGTTCTTTTCAGGAGGACCAAGCAGTCAGAATTAAACAGTATCTCAGGATTGCTATTACCTGCCTAGAATATTCTATGAGGATTCCTTTTTTTCTTTAATTCTAAAGATGCATTTCTTAAACTGACACTTTGTTTCCAAGCAAGCAACATCATAAAGTTTGTGAACATATGGAAAAACACCAATTCACAAAAATGCAGGTTCTGAACCTAGTAATGTCTTGCCGAGTGTAACTGATAGACATCCAAACATCTTAACTATATCCACTAATTCCTCTGTTCAGCATTATCATTTTTAACATTCTGACTAGCAGACCAAGAAAAGGGCAGTAGCCCACTCTTATCTGTCCAGCTAGTGTGGAAAGTAGAAGCATGTTGATTTCACTTGAAACCAGCCTATGCCAATTCCAGACACATTTCCTAGCATGCATCTCGGGCACATCCTGGGTAATGACTTCAAATGGACAAAACACTTCTTTGGCAAAGATTTACTACCTTTATGGCTATCAAGTGATTATAATGCCAACCTGTCAGCACTCAGCAGAGTGGGCTGAGAAATGTGTTGGTAATTTTAAGATCACTTTAACAAATAGCCAATAATAGCTATTGTATTTTGAGTGACTATTATGTGCTTGCTGCCTTCTTTATTAATATTATTATGGCTATTAGGTTTTTTTGGTGGTTCTGGGTGTGTCTTTGTCACTTTCTTGCCACTGGGACACAATACCTGACACCCACAAGGGAAGAGAGGCTTATTTTGGCTCACAGTTGCAAAGGTTTCAGTTCTGAGTCCAGTGGTTCCAAGGCACAGGGCCATTGAGGAGGAAAAGCAGCTCATGGTATGGCTACTGGGAAGCAGAGAGTGAAGGGAAGAGCCAAGGAGAGAAAGAAACCCTTCCAGGCTGAACCCCCAGGACCCTCTTTGGACCAGGCCCCACCCTCTAACACAAGTCAGCCAAGGCCCCTATATTCCAGTCACCTTTCAAAAGCCCTACCTATGAGCACATGAGGCTTTGGGGTCATTTTAGAGCTAAACAATAGTACTGGAGCTCAAATTCAGGACCTTGCACATGGTAGGCAAGCTCTCTACTGCTGAGCTACAATCCAGCCCCGTGTGTTCCTTTATTTTGCCTAAGTCATCTGAACCTTCTTGTAACAGCCATGTGGTATATATTAGAATGGGTTGATGTGCTTATATTTACTTTCTGTCATGTCTTTTCATGCTCACTATGGAGTGGGACACGCTCTTCTATCCTTCTGATTTTAGGCTTGTGTAAGTACCTGGCTTTGGTCAATGGGATGTAGATGGATGTGTCATCGTTATCCTTAGGAACAAAGCTGTAAGAGGCTTCGGATGTTTCTTCTCACTTGAGTTTCTGACTTCTGTGAGGAGGAAGTGCTCCACACAACCATTCCAAGGTCATGCAACCTGGGGGAAATCACTACTGGACCCAAGGTCTGCAGTGTAGCTGAGCCCAGTCAAGACCACATGAGGTCAGTTGAACCTCAACCCATCCGTCACGAGTGTGAAATAGGTTATCATGTTGTGAAGCACTGAGAGTTAGGGGCTGCTTGTTACAGAACACTATTGAAGCAACTGCTGACAAAGACATGAAGTGTTTATTAGTCTCATGTTCTACGTGATGAAAACAGACATATTATACTCTGGTTTCTCTTCAGATCGTATAAATCTTTCACCTTTTACTAAAACAGACATATTAATGGTCTAACTCAGCATCTGGTGCTCTCTTTCCTCAACAGACTGTTTGTCCATCCCTCTCTCAGAGGAAGAAAGGCAGAAAATTTACCATTTGATCTGCTCTTTTTCTTTGTTGTTGTAGTTGATAATTAAAACATATTTACTTTCTTGCAAGAGCTGTACTGAAGCACAAAGTAAAGGAAATGTTAAGTATACAGGTTGAGACAAAAGGTCACCTACACATTTTATGTGTCATTTCTGCAATCAATTGCATTGGGAGGCAGGAGTGAAAAACAATCTTTCTGTTTGATGAAAATATTGAATTTGGTCCTCAGAAATTAGCACAGTATCTGTCATGATGTAAAATATCATTCAGAAAGGTGAATATTATTCTCTTCAGTTCGTGTAATAAATTAAGACAGATTGGTGATTCACCTACTTTTACTTCATAGCAAGGTAATATATTGATTGATTCCCTCCCTTTCTTTAAATCTAAGGAAAAACTTCAAATAAAACCCAATTACATCACTCATTCTGAACTCTTCTGGAAATTACGGAGCTATCAATATTAAGTACACTTTACACCAATTTGGAAATCTATTTTGTGCAGACAGATCCCCAACACTGGACTTATTTTTCTGTATTTGAGCTCTGAAAGGTGGCATGATGTGGATTTTCCTAGCAGCTCCTTATAGGTTAATTGAGATTTTAAAATGTAACGTAAGAATTGGACTGATCCTTAAAGGTGAAGATATCCACATAAGAAAATGCAAAGAAAGGATAAAAAAGGCAGCCCCACTCAAATACACCAAACTAGAAGGTGCAGATTTTCAGATAAACGGACATGCTTACATGGCCAGAATTATAGAGAATTTCCTACCTGCCACCTGCATAGAAAGCTGACCTTCAGTCTCGAAGGGAAGTTGCCTCATCATTCAGTAGTGAACCGGGGCAACACTGGGGCCTTACAGCAAGGACAACAATGTAGACACCCTCCGTGGCATTTTAGGACTGCTGTGTGCACAAAGCCCTCAGCCCCAGCTGGCCCCATCCCCATAGCCTGTTCCGATGCCCTAGGAGGGCAGTTGGAGGCATGTAAAGATGCAAGATGTCCTGTTTCTATATAGTGTGCTCTTATCACAAGGAAAAAGAGGGCGGGGAAATGATCTTGGCTGGAAAGGAGAAGCAAAGAGCTGGACTCTCATGGTCTACTGATTTCTAATCCTGAGTGCACTGTCTCATTAGAGAACATTAGGCAAATCCTCCATTAGCTGTCTCTCACACACAGGAAGAGGTACTGAGAGACAGGAGGCTGACAGGCATAGCCCCAGCTTTTGTCAAGGGGCAAAAGGATTTTGCAAACTATAGACCTGTGAGCTTAGTGTCAGTCCTGAGTGAAGTTCTAGAACAGGCTATTAAGAGGATGGTTGTGAGCCTTTGACAAAAGGAAACGGTGGTTTTAGAAGCCAGGATGGATTCACTGAGAATAAACTCTGCCACATTAATAACTTCATTTCCTTTTAGGTTATGGTTTTGAGTTAGGGAGATAAATGTGAATTTGCTTGGGAGAGGCAATCAATGTATCCTCTCAAGCGACCCTTGAAAATAAGATGTTGAGATGCAAATTAGATAGCAGTGGAATTTGGGGCTGAAGGATTGATTGCTTCTTAAACAGTGTGGTGTGAAGAAGTCTGTCTACTCCCCTCGACGGTGGTCTCTGGTAAGACAACATAAAGCACTTTCTAGTCTTTCATCAGAGTGAAGATATAGATCAGGCATAGCCTAGCTTCTGTTACTGAGAATGGCTTGACTAGGTGGCTATTTAATCTAGAATTAAATGAGAGGAGTTTCAGGCTGTGGATGCACTTCTAGGGTGAGAGGAGGAACAGGTGAGCAAGGCAAAGCTTATGGTGACTGAAACTCAGATCAATCAAGCTCTTCTGTAGGGGCTGATGAACACAAAGGTAAGTCATGGTTAGTGGACAGTCAGTCTGTCCGATCCTTTCTGGAACTGAACATGTTTTCATTTGAAGATCTACTGTATCCATATTTTACACACATGCACCTTCCTAAAAGACCTCTCTCTAGGTTCAATACATACCCTGTGATACAGATGACCAAAATCTCTCTAGAGACAGTAATTAGCTTGGAAATATACACTCGATATAGTGCACATTCATCAGAAACAATGAGATGTGTATTACATACTTTTGATTGAGCTACGTAGGAGCCCGGTTTACTATGCCCACTGCCCTGGACCATGCTTTTATGCTGTGATAATGAGGGCCTGCTGCCTTCAGTACCTAGTATGTGATGCTGAAGTTGCAGCCAACATTAGGACAATCAGAGCCAAGAGCTGGAAAAAGACACATCCTGATGACAGGGTGTGAGCTGTGAATCCAGGATGAAATCTGCCTCTGGATTTTGTTGGTCCACAAGGCAGTAAATTACTTTTTTTTTTTTTTGGTTCAAGTATCTGTGTGTAGACTTTTCTGTTACTTGTAAAGGAATCTTGATTTTGTCTCCAGTATCTTCTGAGCTAGTCAATGAGAAATTCAAGATGAAATAATAATAAAAGCTACTGCCAGCAGGAAGAAACTGAGAAGTGGGATCCTTATGACTGTGTGGTTGGGTGTGTGTGGGAGGGAATTTAGTCCCAGAAAGAATGAGGCAAGAGAAAATGTAAGACAACATTTTCAGCAGAGAAAATCATCTGTGCCCGTTCAGTTCTGCGCCATTTTCCTTGTCCAGGGGACATGAGGAGTTTGCTTTGCTGATAGGTGGGGACTTTTACCCAAGTTCCAACCATGAGTCCAGTAGGGAGTAAAGGTGTTCCTCCTGGGAGGAAGCACTGAAGGGCAAGTGGGGTTCCCTGTCCCGTCTCTCTTAGCCTGCTTTAGAGATTGTGGTGGTACTTGTTGAAATGGCAGTGCTGTTAGAATCAAGGCTGAAAGAGAACTCTCCACCTTTGCCTGGTATGAGGTGAACTTGTATATGTGATTGACTGTACTCTAAGGGTTTGCTTGTTCCTGCAACATACCTTAACTTAACTTCACTAATATCACTCTCAGAAGACTAAAATTCTAGACTAATGATCAATCCACAGACTTGAATATAAAGGAATAAACCAGAGGTCACATGATTGGACTGGGATGAAATAGGGTGATTCAATGCTCAGGTCCTGAGTACAGAACTACTTAAAAGTCTCTATTCAACTAGAGGTGGAAATGAGGTGTATTGACTGATAAGTCAAGAGGATTTAACTGTGTGGGAAAATAGGGCTTAAAAGTGAAAACGTCTATGTTAGTTTTCCATTGCTTGGACAAAATATATGGCATACACAACTTAAAGAAAGAGAGGTTTGTTTTGGCTCATAGTTTTGGGAGATTCATTCCATGATCAGCTGGATCCAAAGCAGCAATATCACGGGGAAAGACATGGTGGAGGACAACTAATACCTTATGGCAGTTAGGAAACAGCACAGGGAAAATACCAGAGAGGAAGGGGCCAGATGTTGTCCCTAAGGTCACATACCCATGAGCCACTCCCGTCAACTAGGCTCCATCTCCTTAGTTTCCACTACCTCCCAACAAAGCCATCAAATTATGAGTTCACCAATGCATTAACTCATGGATGACATTAAAGCCTCACCTGCTAAAAGCCCTACCTCACACAAAGGAGACTCTTGGAAGTCTTCCTTTCACAGCAAGGCTAAGATTATGTACGTCTGACTTCTCAAATTCAAGGATTAAAAATACCGGAAAGGAAAATGACTCTTGCTCAAGACAGACTTCAAGGTCCCAAAGCATCCTAGCAAACTAGGCCCTAGGATTAGCAAGACTTTAGAGTTTATTGTAGCTAGTTCTGAAATTGCTTTTTCTAGTAAAACTTGAGTCAGGAGCAGCCCATACAAAAAGACTTAGGACCTTATTTCTCCTGATTTTGTAACGTAAGCAGGACATCAAAATCCTAATGCCATGCCATGATGTTTTGAGGAATACAGCATTTCCCAGACAGATACCCTAATCATACTTAAAAGCCAACTCACACCCAGGTGTGGTGGTGCATGCTTATAATCACAGCTACTTGGGAGGCTGAGGCAGGAGGACCTCAAGTTCAAGGCCAGCCTGAGCCATTTAGTGAGATCCTATCTAAAAATGAAACAAAAAGATAGCTCAGGGGTACAGCATTTGTCTATCATTCACGAGGAGGATTTGAGTTCAAAACCCAGTACCACAAAACAACAGCAATAAAACACAGATCACTGTGGAGATGGTATCTTATCTCTGGCCCCATAGTCTGTGAAGGACTCTGAGAAGTTACCTAACTTGCAAGACAGATACTCAAAATGCTTTGCTTTTGTTGGACATCTACTGTTGCAAACTAGTTAATCACAGACTACATCCTTTAGAATTCATAGAAAATTCATTTTGCCACCTGGGCAGTGGCTTGGTCCTGATGTCATGGGGCAGTTTCTACCGTGGAATAGTGTAGGTTCAGGAGCAAGCATCTCATACCACCACTCAGAGGAAATGTTAAAGAGGAATTAAAACAGAGAGGGGAGAACTTAGCTGGAAGGAAAGAAGACTCAAAAAAAAGAGACTTAATCACTGTTTCCAGATGGTTGCAACATTTCCAAATAAAAGACAGATTAGACCTTTTCTGCAGGATCTTAGGCAGAATTTTATGTAAAGGGCAAAATTTCAGTACATTTTATAGAAGCACAGAAGAAACTTTCATAATAGTAGTGGATGCTTTAGGTGACAATGCGGTCCTTTTTTCATCTTTATTTGTACTAGTCCGTGTTTGCAGTACATAATGGTGACGCTCATCATGGGGGAGTTGGTACATGTGCATAACACATCTGAATTCTTTTTCATCTCCTTCTCCCCGTCTCCTTTCCCCTTCTTACGTCTCTCGAATGGATGTTGGTTATGTGATTGGGGAAATTATTAAGAATATTGTGGTGAAGAGTCCAGGATTAAGCATTCAAATCTTAGCTCTTCTTGAGTTTTCATTTGATTTCTTATAAGTTTCCTTATAAGTAAAATAGGCGCAAAGACCCCAGTTAAAGAGCTAATGGGAAGATCAATGTTTGAAGATTGCTGAGGACAGCGGCTGCTCAGTTAATGCTGTAATGATGGTCATGATGCTTATTTACTGCTGCTGAAGTTGGCGATGGTGTGATATGGAGATCTGAACATCTGAGATGCGGGGAATTGGTCTACACAGCTTCTAAAATCCCTTCAGTGGTGAACTTCTGGGATTATATGATTCCGTACTTCACTGTGCTTTTCTGTAATAAGGAAAGATCTCCAGTAAGTCCCGAAAACCAAGGTGACCTCATCATTCACTATGCTCTGCACATGCACACTTTACATAAGATGTGCATTCTTCATCAATGTCCTCTAGGATGTGAGCATCCTCTACAAATGGCTTTGGTTTGTCCAAAGGAGCCCGTGTCTGAGGGTGCACATTGGATTCAGGGTTGAACTTACACTAAACTTTTTTTCTTTCTCTAAGATCCTTTTTTTTTAAAAAAAAAAATCCTTAGGAAACATTTAAAACCCCAAGGAGCTTATCAGAGCCCCTAGTGATTTGAACAGAGAGAATCTCTCTTCCAGTCTAAAACTCTAAACTTGAGAACAGCTGCTCAGAGATAGGGACAAAGACCCCAGGTAGCAGCTGAGCTCTACCAAAGAAGCCTGGCCCTTTGAAGGCAGACACTTTAGATGGGGAAACTCATGTTTGTAGGAACTGATTGAAGCAAAGGCCACAGAATCTTTAACTCCTGCTATTGGTCTTCAACATTAGAAGTCTCTGCCTCAGGGAGATTTTTCCGGTGATGTTGAAGCTCAACATTAGCAGCCAGAGATTTCAAGGAACCCACATTTGCGATAATCAGTCGAAATGGAAGGTCCATTAAAGCTTCCTCTTATGTAGCATGAACCTGTAAAGTTGACTCTATCAAACGAGCCAGCGTGCTTGTGACATATGATTGCGCCTCCCTTCCTCCCCTGCCCCAAGTACTGACAGAGCCTGAGGTTGCCTCCTTTGAAATGCTCTTGCTCCTACTCTTCCTGTTAAAAAGTCAGGCCAGGAGAAGCATTTTCAGAATCTGCAGCAGAAACCAATGGAAGGTTTAAGATGAGGAAAGTTCTTTTTCTCATATGTTGAGGTTTTCTGTAGCCAACAGAGTGAAAATTCCTCTAAAACTAGAATAAGCTTATATGTTCTGAATTATTTTTGCTGATGAATGTTGTGTAACCAATTTGCAACCAATCTGCTCCTTGTGTAGGAAGTGTCACGGAAAGGTCTCAAGCACCGTCAGTACCTAGAATTAACAATAGATTTCATAATGCCAAAAGCCTCTTGTTCAGTAGAGGATTAAATATATATCATACATATAGATTTTTTTATCCATATGAATCACAGCTATGGAACATTTGCAGGCACAGAGTTGAACAATTCTCTTTTCACTGTACTTTATAATTTTCCAAAGGTAGCTATTAATAGGTGTCAGAACAAGGGTAACTTTTTAAGCTCATAATCCCTGCAGCAACGCCTCCTGGCCCTTGATTGTGTAGGTCTGCTAATGTAACCACACTGGGAAAATGTTTTAAATGCACTAATGCTTCTAAATGCCATTTTCTCATCAAAATATTTTCCCTTGTTTGGTCCATTGAGCTAATGCATTTATGTGACACCTGCATTAGCACTGCAGTGTCTTTGCACCTTGACCCCTTCCTTGTAGTCAAAGCACACTCCAACGCCAGAGAGTACAGGCCTCTGAAAGAGGGAGACAGTTAAGGAGTAATACCTGGGTTTGACGGGCTTTGTTGGTTGATTAGGCACCAAAGTGGTTTCTGAACTGTATGGTATATTAGGCAACAAGTAAGGAAATGAATTCCTGGAGCTCATAGCTACCTCTATGTCTAATGGTAGTCTATGTGAGTCAGTTCAGTCTTGTGGATATGAGAAATTCCTGGGTCCCAATGTTTAGCACCCTCATCATTCATGAATTCTTGGGCACTGGACGTTACCTTGTAATTTTCGTGACCTATTGCACCAGGAAAGTAACAATGGAAAACACAAGTCTAGAATTGAAATGTGATCAGACAGCAGATATACTGGGAAATAGAAGACCTTCTCTTTCCTCATTTACTTTGTATTTGGTTTTTGTGAATCTATGTTGGTACAAAGTGCTGAGATATGCTTAGTTTGCCTGCTATAAGCAAAATGTCAAGTTCATCTGAAGGCAGAAAAAATGAAGAAGGAGAGCAATGGTTGGAGGTGACAAGGAGAGAAAGATGGTGCTGGAAATTCCTCATCCTCCAGTCTTCCGTATTAGCATCTGCTGTAGCTCAGAGTGTTGGAAGTGCACAGGAAAGTAAGATGTAGATGCAGTGGTCAAAGTCTTGAGCGCAAAAATGATTCAAGCAGAGCAGAGGAAATTAGAGGTGGGAGTTTAGAGAGAATTAATGGGAACGAAGACTGTAGGATCAAGTGCTCTTTGGTTGTAAATTGGCACATTGGAGTCACAGGATGGCATTGCTGTATTTGGGTTGGTGTGGTTAGGGACAGGGCATAGGGCATAATATAGGAGTTCAGAGGAGATGTGTTTCATAGTACAGCAGGTGTTGGAGCCTGGAAGCATTTATTGAATGAAACATGGAGTGAAGGACCACTAGGTTGAGCAAACTCTGAGTTGGGAAAGTGGCATGTATGGAAAATGGAAACGGATATTTCAATCTCAACATCATGAACCCAATCAGTAGATTTTTATTGAAAACCTATGTTGCAAGAACAAAGGGTCAAGTGAGATACTTTCTTTTCCACATAATGTGCCAGGAACTTAAAGGGAAATAAGGTTCTTTTTGGAGTGTTACACTGTTAAAATTTGTGCACAATGGACATGATGAAGCATCTATGAGGCCTGAACACAGAATTTTCAGAGTTTGAGAATAGTCAGCAGCTCAGTTGAAAAGACCTTGGAATTCCCAACAGGAGGCAGGAATGTGGTTGCTATTTTGTTTGCTTGCACTGTGCTCAGAGAGAGAATTTTTGAGCAGAAAGGAGCTGAGCTGAGAGCAACGTTCTAAATGCATGGGAATACTCTGTGGACCTAGGCTCTCACCTGGAGAGGAGGATGACAATGTTTCTATCTCTGGATTATTATAAGGATTCAACAGGAAATGCCTACCCCAGAGTAAGGGCTCAATTAGCACTGCTGCAGGCAGTTTTCTTTTCTCTTCACTTACCTTCTCATGCTGTCACTGTGCACCCCATCATCTTTCCCACCCCTCTCTCCTTTATTGCCCTCCACGACCTGGACTTGGAGAAACACCCTTTGACACCTTTGCTGTTCCTGAGTGTGGTGGTCTGAAGTCCAGGGGAACCGGCTGCACCAGGGAGTTGCAGAGACTCCTGGGGAGTTGGACCTTTCAATGATTTGGGGTCTCTTTGATACGGTGCTTCACTTCCAGCTCATAACTCCTGACATTCTTCTTTTTTAAGGTTTTTCAATTTTTTAAATGTAAATTTTTTTCCCCCTTAGTGCTGGAGATTGAACCCAAGGAATGCCAATCCACATGCTGGCTCTTTTTGCTTTTATTTTGAGCCAGAGTCTTACTGAGTTACCCGGGTTGCTGTGAACTTGCAATCCTCCTGCCTCAGCCTCTTGAGTAGCTGGGATTACAGGTATATGCCACCATTCCTAGCCAATTTTTCTTTCCTTTTCTTTTTCTTAACATGGCAGCATGTGGTAATTGAGGAGGAGGAGAAACTATCATCGTCTTAGAATGATGAGAAACATTCTTTATTATTTTTTTAAACAATAATTGCCCTTAAAAGGAAACCAAAGCAATGAGGAACTACAGAGAGGTGTACTGTGGAGGGGCAGCCTTTCTTACCTGAGGAGAGGAAGACGAAATGGGTGGGCAGGAGGCCAGTGAACCAGGGATCGTAGAGCAGATAGAATGGAGGTTTTCCAAGTGCAGCTTTTGAGACAGGAGAGAGATTTTTTTTCCTTTTTTTTTTTTTTTTTTTGGTACCTGGGATCGAACTCGGGTCCTTGCGCTTGCACAGCAGGCTGTGAAACCACTGAGCTAAATCCCCGGCTAGATTTTTTTTCTTTAGAGGTAAATTTACAATTGAGTAACCAAGAGGTCTGTAAAACACCAAGTCTGTAAAAAATATTTTCCCCCTGAAATACAAATTAGAGAAGCTGTGTTAGTTATAGTACGAGAAAGAAACCAACATATTCTACACTTGATCTTAGCCAAAAGGCCGAGAAGCGATCCAACACATCTACATACCTACATTGTATCATTCCTGCAGGTGTCTTTTGATATACACTATTCCACCTATCTCATCTCCTTTGAGCCGTCTAAAACCCCCGAGATTAGCATTGCTGGTCTTTTACAAATCAGAAAGATGAAGCGTGCAGAGAGTTAGTTCATCTGGCTGAACTCGAGTCACACTGAAATGGACATGGAGACTGGGATGAAGCTTATTCTTAACTTGTTTGGCTGGTGAATTTTGTCAATGAAAATATTTTTTAATTTGTTAAGTTTATTGGAACATTTTAAGTATACATTATGATCACATTCATCATTGGGAATTTGTACCTGTACACTTTTTTTACAGTGACTGGTACACACACACACACACACACACTTGGACACACACACACACATATTTATGTATTATACACATGTTAGCAACAGATATTTCTGAGCATAGAAATTGATCATTTACACTCTAGAGTACATTGACTGAAATACCACATTTGATTTTTTTTTTTTTTGGCCATGGGCTGAAATTCTAACCAATGCAGCCCCAAATTGTGGGGAAGCCCAAGTCTGACCTCCGAATATCAGATAGCAAGCTTTTATCATGTGTGTATTCTAGGTCAGCCTCAGTCTGTGCCTTATGTATATTAACCCATTCAGTCCTCCAGCAATCGTAAATGTTAGTGTTATTATCATTCCATTTCCTAGGAGAGGAAAAGGAAGCACAGAGAAGGTCAAAACGTTTTTCAAACTCTCACAGGCGGGAGGTGGAGTGGACAGTATGTACTAAGGAGCAACCTTCTGAGCACATGGTTTTCACTTGGTGAGCTTTTTCCTATTAAATCAGAAGGCTGGCAAATCATCATGGTAACTGATTGGCGACTCAGTTCTGAGGGAAAAAGAATGCAGTGGTGTGAGCAGATCCAGGCAGGGACAGATCCTAGATGGAGAGGGTGTAACGAGTTTGCTGACCACAGGGTGAATATTTGGGGCAAGTGGACTGGATCAACCAGCCTTAAATATTCACTTTTCTGTTATTCTTAGGACCAGGAAAAATATACATTCGATTAGTTTTGTTTCTCCTGATACACTGGAGTTCTACGATTTAAATGGAGGAATGTCTTAGAAAAGCAATCTGGTTGGAAGAAGGATTAGGGAAATTTACTGGAAGGTGTGATTGCTATTATTACTTTAAATATTTCAGGGTGGCTTTAGGGGACCCTGGGATTATCAGAGAGAGGGTAGAGCCCTTCGCTACTCCCTTTGGGACACTACATGGTATCTACCCATCAATATTCTTCCATTTTTTTTCCTCTTTTCATAAAGTATCCCTGGCTTTGTTGGAAGAACATAGCTATGTGTTGCATATTTTCAATAAAAAAGATTTACTTCCATTACATATGAGTTTGTAGAAGCATTCTGCGACCTTGCTCAATCTGCAGCAGCATGGAATCAAGCCCTTTGTATTATCTATTTAAGTCTTTAAATTTGGTATTTAGGTTAAATACAAAATATGGTTCTTAGCATTATTCCAAGGTCACTGTTCACGATGGAAAAAATGTTAAAAGCATAGAAGTAATGCATGAAAAATCCATTATGAAGAGCGACACCCCCTTATCTACAATAGCAGTTACTCTAACACAGTTTCCTTGCATTGTGGAGCCATACCGTTGCCATCATTGCTAAAGCTCTGTTAATGTTTCCATTATAGATCTCTATTCAGCATTTCCACCCATTTATAATGTAATGTATTCCTGGGCTAAACTTTGGTTTATGGTAATCTCAGTTTTAAAACTTCCCCAAAGAAATGAAAAACATGTGAATGAAAATGTGCAGAACATCCTCTTTCTCTTCCACAGGGGAGTAAAACACCTTCTTGTTTGGGGGATTTGAGTGGGAAATTGATTTTTGTCTTTTAATCAGTTGTGACCAGGATTATAATGCTATTAATGCAAAGGCATGCTGAACTAATTAAGAGCCAGAGAACTGGAAAGGATGCTAGGGGGCTCCAATAGGCAAGGATTTATCACCCCTTCACCCCCAGACAAATGGGGTACGATGTCCAAAGAGCCCTGGGAAATCCATTCCACAATTGTTATTGCTAACTTGTTCCATTGTTAAACAATCCCTACTGTCAGGAATTTTTTTCTTATGTTTAACTTGAATCTTTGCAGTTTAAACCAATTTCCCGCTGCTTTTAGGGGAAATGACAAACAGCTGTCCGACATCACAGGGATAACCTCTTTTATTTTCTATATACCTTTATGGGATCCCCCGGAGGCTCAGAATTCTCAATGCAACATATTCCTCCTAATTCTGGTTCTAAAACTCGGAATCACTGTCTCTATGTTTTAAAAAATTAAAGTCCTGTATTGAACCCTAATCTAATAATTTCCTAGCATTAATCTGCCCTGCCCATGAATGCAGAAATATTTTATGAATTGGAAGCTGCCAATTAAAGTATTCTCATTGCTTTACTGTTTTGGAAAATAAAGTATACATTGTTATATCACTTGAAATTGCATGTGAACTCCAGATCATTCTCTTTTGCTTCATTTGTGAAAAGATATCTGACTGTAAAATGTGCAGATCTGAAAGCAGAGGATTTGAATCCAGGTCTCTGATTTCAAAGCTTTTCTTACTAACTAGTGCTAGTTTCCCACTTTCTAGATAAGAGTGACAGAATATAGTTGATGAGTCCATTTTAAAGATGCATTTATTTAGCATGCATAGGGATTTTACATATATTGAGCATTCTTAGATGGGATTGAGAAAACAGCTGCAATTACAGGGCTAGAAAAGAGAGAGCTAATGTTCCCTAAGCTCCCTTTGATATCACCATTGTTACTTCCCTGCAAAACTACAAAAATCTGGCATCTCTGCAATGCCTAGAGGTGACAGTGATGAGTTTGGAGATAAATATCTAGCAATATTCTTGAGGTACAGAGAGGTTAGGAGACTCACCCAGGGATACAAAGCCAGTAATTGCAGTTCAGGCAGTCTGACTCAGGAGTCTGCATTCTTAACGACTCTGCAGTTCAGCCTCTCCCTGATAGACACACGGATAAGGGACAAAAGGGAAGCAAGGACCGTACTAGACCTAAAGGGAACTCAAAGGAGTAGGGTATTTATGTGCCATGTCCTGAGAAAGGAGCTATTGGATAGAATTCCAGAGTGGTCCCATATCTGGAGGAGTGATCTGAGAGACACATGCATACACATACACACACACACACACACACACACACACACACACATGCACACACAGAGAGAGAGAGAGAGAGAGAGAGAGAGAGAGAGAGAGAGAGACGGAATATGCTACTTGTCTTTCTGTGCCTGTCTTATTTCACTTAACATGTTTTCCAGTTCCACCCATTTTTCTGCAAATGACAAGATTTCATTCTTCTTTGTGGTTGAATATTACATACCTATATCCATAACTACATATCACATTTCCTTATCAATTCATCTGTTGATGGGTCTCTAGGTTGATTTCATATTTAACTATTGTGAAAGTGACAATAAACAGATATGCACATAGATATTCAAGGGTTTTTGTTTGTACTTGATTAACATTTGCTGATGTTTTGTTGGTCACACTTTAGGAGTAGTTTACTTGGAAGAAATGAAGCTATTCATTCTCTCAAAACCACAGTGATAAGTAGACACATGTTTAAAAGAGCTAGGATTGTTCTTCAAGGTCTGTACCTGCTGTTCCTTCCTCCTTCATCCTGCCTTCCCTAAGCCAGCCACTTTCTTGGCTCTTTTCAAAATTTAATGTAAGTTTATTGTAACTGATATATAGAAATATTCATATTTGTTTGATACTTTGTGATGCTTTAATACATGTGAATGTTCTAACCCTTCAGTAATCACCCTTCTACTCTCAGTTTCTATGAGATCAGCTTTCTGATATTTTACACATGAGTGAGATCGTGCTGTATTTGTCTTTCTGAGCCTGGGTAATTTCACCTAATGTAACGTTCACCAGATCCATCCAAGTTGTTGTAGATGACAAGACGTAATTGTTTTTATGAGTGAATAGTATTCCACTGAGTAGTATTCATCATTTGATGAACACTTAGGTTGTTTCCATTTCTTAGGTATTGTGAATAGTGCTGCATTAACGTGTGAGGGCAAGTGCCTCTTCAACACACTAATTTCATTGCCTTTGAGTATAGAGTAGTGAGATTGCTGGATCATATGGTAGTTCCATTTTCAACCTTTTCAGTACTCTCCACACTGTTTTCCACAATGGCTGGACTAATTTACATTCCTATCAACAGTGCTCTAGGATTCATTCTTCTCTACATCTCCGCTGGATTGTGTTATCTTTTGTCTTTTTTGATAACAGCCATTCTCACTGGAGTGAGGTGCTATGTCTTGTGGTTTTTATTGGCATTTCCCCAGATGATTAGAATCCTTGAGCATATCCTCTAGTATCTTTCTGAGCACGGGTCTAGGAGGAAAATTATTTTTGAAATATGGCATGTTTGATAATGTTTATATTCATTCTTACACTTATTTTTTGAGTTTCACAGGACATAATTCTAGGATGAATTTTTCTCCCATGTCCATATTCTACTGACTTCTAATTTCTAGTTTAATGTCATTCTGATTTTTTTTTTTTGGTACCGGGGATTGAACTTGGGTCCTTGCACTTGTGAGGCAGGTGTCAGAACCACTGAGCTAAATCCCCTTTCCATAGTTCAATGTCATTCTGATTCCTCATGTTTCATGTATGATCCAGAATCTGCTGTCCATAGATGGTTGGGCTTGATTTTTGTTATCAGGATTCTGAAATTTCACAATGATATGCCTGAATATGGGTCAATTTTTATCTTCCAGATCTTTCTGTCTGGAACCAGTAGAATCTGTCCAGTAAAATCTCTTGAATTACTTTATATGTGGTTTCTTCCCTTCTAATTTTTTAAACCCCTTTTGTAGCTCCTATTTTTCAGATATCAAAGGTCCTAAACTGCTCTTGTACATTCGTACATCTTTTCTATTTTCTATTTCTTTGTTTCTGCTTTACTCTTTAAGATTTATCTTTAGTGTTTAACCCTTCCCTTGAATGATTTTCTTCCTTTTATTGCAATTTTAATTTCTGAAAGATTTTTTTCATAGTTTTAGTTTGCTCTCTAAAACTTTCCCTGAAAACTAATGGTCTCTCTCTCTCTCTCTCTCTCTCTCTCTCTCTCTCTCTCTTTTGGTTATTGTTAGATTATGTTCCTGTTTTTGTGGAGATGAGAATCATAGTATATTTGAAACTTTTCCTCCTTCCAAGTTTCCTTTCCTGCTTTTGAGATCCCATCTCTGTCTTTATGTTAGAGACCTTTCCAGTGTCATAATTTTCCTTTGCCTTTTCATATTCAAGAGAGGGGAATTCCCACTTCAGAAAACAGTTTGACAGTTTCCTATATCACGTAATTGAACATTGTACTTCTACATAATTCTCCCACAGAAGTAAAGACAAATCTTACAAAATTCTGTACATGGCTACTCATAACAGCCATATTCTTAAGAGCCCAACTTTGAAACAACCCAGACATCCATCAGCAGGTGACTAGTTAGGCAAATTGGGCTACAGCCACACCATGAAATATTACTCAGCAATATAAAGGATCAGATTCACCATACATAGAACAAGCAGCAAATTTTACAGAGGGAATAAAGCAATTCCAAAAGTTTACTTAGTATAGGATTCCATTTATGCTGTTGAAATTACAGCACTGTAGAAATTGAAGAGAGTGTAGTGGTTGTCAAAGACTAAGGAGAGTGGGGCGCAAAGGAGGTGACCATGAATGCCTTTCACAAACAAGGAAAACAAATAAACAATTTCCAGGTCAAACAACAACAAGAACAAGAACAACAACAGCAACAGCAACACACACACACACAGACCTTCTGAAAGCTAATTTCAAGCCAGTTGAGTATTTCCTCTTAGGAGAAGGTGGTAGCTGGTGGGAAAATGTCCTAAGAAAGGAGAATTGGGTATGATGGGGACTGAGGACTGGGAGCTCTGTATCCCAAAGCAGCTAGGCTCTGAACCCCTTTTTTCCTATTGCTGTCATCAAACACATTTCGTGTCTTCCAGTGCAAATTCTTTTACCTCCTCAAAGATTGAAGTTCTGATCTTTCGCTGGGTGGATGAGGAGCATTTCACCATGGTGATTTGGGAATTATGCTTTTTGTATGGTACTGGGGTTGGAAGCCAGGGCCTTCCCACTGAGCTACACTTTTACCCATTTTGAGACAGGGTGTCACTAAGTTGCTAAGTTGCCCACACTGGGCTGGAATTTAGGATTCTCCTGCCTCAGCCTCCCAGAGTGCTGGGATTACAGGCATACATACACCTCTACATCCAGCTCTGACTTCTTTTAAAACACATTTTCACTTAGTTCCTACTTATTCAGGCCCCTTTCTTTTGTAAGCATTTCCAGAGTCATGGGAGAGCACTGGTCCACACTCTTTTGGAGGTGCACTGTTAGTTTCTGCTCTCTCTATGCAATACGAGGATTCTGTTCTCCTCACTTAGCTGAGGCATTTCCACGTTTTCTTCTGTCTTTCAGCTCTGAAAATTTTGCTGCTAGTATATGCTCTTCAGTTCTTTCTGCCTTATAGAGAGAAAAATGTATGAGAGTCCTCTAAAAAGTCTTTTTAGTGTGCCTCGATGGAAACTGATACATGTGTAAGTCCAGGATGTCTGACCTGAAGTCTGTTGCAGTTTATACATTTTCCTTGGTAAGTGAGGCCAGCAAGAAGATACAAGGTGTGCTGAAAAATGTGGTGTATGTTAAAATAAAAAATTTATAATAGCAAAAGACACATTGCCATTAACACCCCCACCATTACTCCCCTCCAAACACATGTGTCCCATCATTCTGGCCAGTTTCCCAGGCAGTTCTGGAAGTCGTTTTTTGTGTCTTGAGCTGCACTGTGATGGCTGCCTCGATGTCCTGGGTCACCTGGAAATGTTGGACTTTCATGATCACTTTGACTTTGGGGAAGAGCTGGAAGTCACATGCTGCCAGACCCAGGGAGCAATTTCAGTGAGGACACACTGTAAGCCTGTTAGAGGCATGCCTTTCCTTTGGATGGCCTTGGGCAACAGCTTGGACTGTATTTTAGATCACACCTCACAAAGATGCTCAAAAAAGAGCACTTCCAGAACTGCTTCAGAAAGTGACAAGAATGATGGGCTAAGTGCTCTGTAAGCAAGAGGGAATAATGTGAGTGGATTCATAGCAATGACTTTTACTGTAGTAAATTTAAAAAACTTAAACACATACCATATTTTTGATTACCCCTTTTAGGGAAGAGAGAGGGAGAGGGAGAAGGAGAGAGAGAAAGGCAGACAGGCAGAGACCGAGAGAAAATGAAATTCCAACTATCCATAGCCCTTCTTCTGAAGAATTGAAGGCATGCTATGAAGGAGGAGTTGGAGTGTGTGCCACTGCCCATGTTTTTCAATTTAGGGAAAACACAATGGTCACGTTTCCCAGTGGCAGATTTTTCTTGAAGGCTTGTGTTTCCTGTGTATAAAAAAGCCTATTGGTTTTATCAACAGAAAGTATTGATTTCCTGAGGCTGTCTGATTCCTAACCTTGGATCTATCAACTGTTAGATATGTGTTCCTGGAAACTTGCTAGTTTCATTCTGCTTCATTTTCTCCTCTGTAAAATGGAAATGACAGCACCTACCTCACAGTGTTGGAGTAAAATTATGTAAGTAAATAAATATGCTTAAAGGAGTCTGGGACACAGTAAGCCTCATGTAACTGTGCTCAGTTACTGTCTTGTTTTCATCCACTGGGCTTTTCCTCCTACTTGAATGAGGGAAATGTGGTAGTTAGGATAGGGAATGTAAAAAGTGGAAAGGACACACTGATCTTGGGCCAAATGCCGCCCGATGGGGGGGGGCGGTGGACCAGTCTATGGATATTTGTCAGATTTGTTGAGTGTCAGGAAGGTTCTATAGTCAAATGAAGACTCCTGGGGAAACTCATTTCTTCATGCTTTTAGAAAAAACTTAATGTAACAGCACTTACTGCTCCAAGCCACAGAGAACGCTGGAGCAGCAACGCCAACAGTAACTGGGGTCTCTGATAATCTCCTTAGCAGAAACTTCCTGTGCACCGACTGGGAGCCATATTGTTTTCCTGTCTGTCCGATTTTCTTTTCTAAACTCTAGCTTTGAATGTCTGCTTCTGACATGCTTGTTTGGTTTCTTGGATAGAGTCTCTTCTCTGACTTACCACCTTCCTTGCCCATGTCCCCACAGCCCCACCTCTACACACTTCACATCCAGGACATCCTATCTGTAGGTAAGAGGAGGCTTCCATAATAGACCCAGATCTGCTTACCCCTGGCCCTGGCCTGGGAAAGGGAATTGGAATGGGATGCACAGAGCCTGTTACCAACCTGGAATGGAAGTATCCCATCTGGGCAATTCTCCAGGCTAATGCCAACCATCATGTTCCTCACCAAGGAGCCCTGTAACCAACTTATTGACTTGCCCCCATACCCTGCAAGATCATTAGCACAAAGCAAACCTTTCAGAAAAGAAGCACACTCCCTTGTAAGGAATAAATGGTCCATGCATTTGGGCTGGCAACTCATGAAGGAGGTAACACCCTTCCATATGTCTTCTGCAAAGCCCTAGAAAACTTCATGCTGCTCGCATCAGGACTCTGGATATTATATGATTTGCTGCTCAGCGGGAGGACATTTAAAATCCCTGAAAGAAAGTACTTGGCATCAACAAGCTCAAGGGTGTGCGATGCGGTTGGATGCGGAACTGTTTTGCTCAGGGCTCTTGCTCTGCATGGTGTGTTGTGTGTGGTTGCACAGCCGCTGTGGACATTTCCTATGGCTCTGTAGAAACAAGAGATCCACAGTGGTGATGGGGAGTGGGAGGACAGCGCACAGAATACACTCCGTGTCTGGACCCCTTTGCCCTTGCATGTCTTCACACACTCTCTGTGCTGGAAGAGCCCCGAAGAGGCTGCAGCATTTCTCCAAGCAGCAAGCTACATGTGGATCCATGGCTTGGGCCTCATCCTCTGTTGTGGGATGAGTCGTGGCGATGTGCGCACCTCTGAGTCTCCAGGAAGATGCTAGAAATGAATGTTTGTCTGTTGTGTGTGCTGCGGGGGATGTCCAGGAACCCCTAGTGAACAGCTCAAGATCTTCAACGGCATCCAGGGGGGAAAAACCAGAATGTCAGAAATGAAATGGCAGCTGGCACTCTCCTAACCCTTTCCCAGCCAGGCTAACCCCCAGCCGCAGAATCCACTACAATTCCCAGCCACTTACTCCTCTGCCCCACACCAGGTTACATGTTTGTTGATGCCAGAACTAAGCAGATTCACTGTCACATCTCTTGAGAGTATCTGGCTGTGAGTGGGCTCGATAAATGGATTCTTAGCAATAGTCATAGTGGCCATGAGATCTTTTTGTGTTGTACAGAGAGCACGGAGCTAGGATTCCAGCCACGTGGGTGCTTGTCCTGCTTTAGCTAGTCACAAACTGCTATTTGGGCCAGTCACTTCTCCTTAGGCTGAAGTTTGCTCTGCTTTGGAAATGAAACAAGAGATACCTGGTTTTGTTTAGCCCCAAAAGTCAGCAGATCAAGGGACCTGAATCCTGGTTTCCTGTAGGTCCTGATATGAACTTGTAAATATTCAGGCTGGCACAGATTTCTGTCTGTAAAACCAGAGAAAGAGTAAGTGATGATTTGTATTCACACTGTAGACCCACTGGGCAGGCACGGTGTCACACTTCCGTTGTACAAAGTCAGTAGTTGTTAAAGATAATGACGGTCGTTATCACCTGGCTATTGGGAGCTCCCTGCCCGCAGTTCCCACACAAAGGTGGATGTGGGCTTCGAACTTTCCCTCCAGTTGGATTGCCTTGTCTCTGGAGTGTGACTGAGGGCTGTCTTCAAAATGAATTGGAAAATCACTTTCTCATTCCTCTCTGCCAGAAACAGTCAACTGAGGTTGGGTGTTCAAGATACACTTGCTGAATACTACGTGAGCTTGATCTGCCTGAGAGAATCATTTCCCCTGGGCAGAGAAACTGACTGTCTTCCAACACTTGCATCTCTCTCCCCTTCCAGCCTGTATGCTTTCTTACTCTGGTTTCGGAGTTCAGGACAGACAAAGCCATTTAGGTTTCCTTCCACTCTCTGGCCTGTGCAGAAGGCCCCTTTCCTGTGTAGGCCATCATTTCACCCCAGGCAGCTTTATAAGTCTCAGTTGTATCAATTAGAGCATAGCTAGGGGAGAGAGGTTGCCTGCTCTTTCTGAGGTCTTTTCCTAGGTGAAATACGGACTTCCTTGCAACTCTTTACCTTCCTCTGGCGCTGGCTGCATCTGTTCTGTAACTTGTGTGTGTTCCTGTGACTGCATGCCTCGACCAGTGTTTGAGTGATCTGTCCCTTTGACTGTCTTGTCTCTTTCCCGTGGGACAGAGGACTCCAGATGAGGGAGGGAGGCTAATTTGCATAAGTGTCTTCGTGCCTGCCCCAGCGCGGTGAGTGTTTATTAAACCGATTTAACCCTCCACATCACCCCTACAATCATCACCCAGCCCACACTGGGATTTGGGCATTTTTCATAATCACCCTGGTTTGCCTGTACTTCCTAATAATTTATATGTCTGCATGAAAAAGAAATTCAAATAAAGAAAGGAATGCAACAAGCACTCTTGGTGGTGGAATAGACTTGCTTTGTTTTCTTGAGTATGTTTCAAGTGCCCTAAGGTGTTTCTACATGTGGGGATATTTTTTAAAAATGTTATAGATTTTTCCTAGCTTGATCCTCATTTCTAAAATTTTAAATAGCTGTTAAAGGACCTTATTAATTCTATCAATGATAGTTCCAATGTATGTGGCACGCACACATTTCTCTTTGGTATTTTCTAAATACAGAGTTTTACTATAAACATTTGCAAAAGTCAAAATCAATGACACTTTTATCTTAGAGGAGTCACTTGTGTTCACTTATTCAAGACAACAGAGAAGAAAAGTAGCCCTAGGCTGGAGCCCTAGGCTGCTGTGGCCCGGGGCCCTTCTGTTTTAATGCCCTGTTGGGGTGAGCCTGAGTCCCCCATGCTATTGGAATCCCCCTAGAGGGTCTGATAAACTCAGAGATGCAAAGGGATCCTGTATATTTGAATCCAGAAGGCAAGAAAGAGTTAAGTGACCATCACCAATTATAGCCTGGGAGGGGGTGATTAAGAACAAAATTGTAGGGAGGTTTTTAATTTAGCTGCCTCCAGGAGCTGCCCCGAGTCAAGCTCATGAGATCATACACCTGGCTCCATCCCTTTACCCTGCACTGCCACTCAGCGCAAATACATCAGAAAGGGCACCAAATGGCTTGTGCGGCTCCACACCCTCTGCCTGCTTGTCTCCCGGAGCCCTCTTGTATTTCATCAGGGACAGTGAGAAGCAGCCAGTCAAGTCTAAATTAAACAGACCCAGAAATGACACAGCGAAAAGTTTAAAGTACGACTTTGTGCCATGCATTCAATTCGTGCAATTCCTTTTTCTAGCCAAATGTATAAATATAGCTGTGGATGCCATTAAAACACAGGCTCTGGTGCCTGGATGTATGTTTCTGCTGCAGACACATCTCCCATGGCTTTCTTATCCTTTTCATCTGTAGTTCATTCACCCTGCACCGATTTTTTCCTAACCCTGTGAATAACTCTAGATGGTAATGCATATTATGCTGATAATATGTGTGGTTGATATGAAAGGTTACTTTGAAGCTGTGTGCCTGTGTGTGAACTTCCTTTAAACTAGCATGACCTGGTAGTGCTGTTAGGGGAAAGGCACTCTAGTAACAGCGCTACAGATTCCTACTGCTTATGGTGTGCCTGGCATGGTGCTCCGTGTTTGATCACATCATCTCTGATGTTGAAAACATCTGGATGTGGGCTGACTATTCCCTGATACACGGAGCACAGGTACAATGTTTGCCTATAAACATCCTTGTGAATCCCGTGTACTACTCCTGAGATATGCACCCTAAGATCCCAGACTTCCATTTCTCTCTATATACATATATTCGCTATAAATGAACTTCCTATTAGCATAAACCCAACATAAATACTTATACATTAATGCTTAATTAACACGTTGGTTTAAACAGGTCTCTGTTAGTAATATGTAGTCAATGACATTGTAAAGTTTCAGAAGTGTATATAAAATGAGCGTTTGCAAAGCTAATAAGTTTATTTTCTATTTGAAAAAGAAAAGCCAAAGTTGAAATGAGGACCCTGAACACTATTTTTGATGGTTTTCCTGATAATACATTCTTAAGTATGCATGTAGGCCCCTAGTTAACTGTTCAAGTCTTCTTAATTAAATTAGGAATAATGAAATATTTTTAAGTTTCTTATTAAGGACCTTTACTGATGAATACAGTTTATTCTTTTTAGATGAGAGCTTGACTTAATTCAATATTCTGATTATGTTGCCCTCTTATAGTCGGGTGGCCTCATCAAAATAACGACAATCCTCAATTCAGTACTTTGAAATCAGCCAACTTTTCTCCTTGTCTAATAGGCGCCAAACTGGTAAACTCAATTAATCAGAAAAGTGCAATGGTGTATTTTCAATTCAACTTTTTGCTTTGTAAATTTATCTATTCATTATGTTATCCAAAGGAAAGTACACAACAGCGAGGTCATTTAACTTCAGCTCAAGAAAATACTTGAAAAGATTTCTTACTTCATCTAGTCTTATTTTGTTTGCATGTAAAATATTTTCATTTTTTATAAACTAAAGATTTTAACTGTTCCTATTGGGCACACACACACACACGCGTGCACGTGCACACATGTGTCTTTGTATACATACACACAAAATCACTGGGCATTTTAAAAACATATTAGTGTATGTTTTTAAAAACCAACTATAGTATAACCCAAGGAACTTTTATCCTTTTTTTTTAAATCTCAGAAAGCTCTTCTAGATTTCATGTTTCTGGAAGAGTCTATTCTATTTTCTTATTCAAGATTTTTCTCATTTCTTACTGTACGATCTGTTTGTGACCCAGTGACTCAGGCCAGTTTACAACGAAGACTTCCTGACAGGAGAAACACTTAAAGTTGAGAAAATTGGTGACTATTAATTTAAAAAATGTATTTAACTGGAATCTGAAAAAATACATATGTTGTCTTCTGATAAATATAAAAATGTTCATGAATCATAATTCATGCTTCTGATAACTCTTTAAATGTAGGATTTGATGTAAAACACCACTTAATGATGTTGGTCTGCAGTATTATGCATGTATTTATAGGAAAAACATTAAAAGAACCAACAAGAATTATAGTGAAAAAACTGATCTTCATTCTTCTTTCAGTCATCTCATACAAAATATTGGCCAATGTTTGTACTTATTACAGGTGAAGTTATAATCTATAAGCATTTTAAAGGGTTTATAAATTGCAATGCAGTGCAGATCACAAATAAGGAAAAATAGTTTCAAATTTTAATATAGTCGATTCTGATTTAAATAATGAGTGATGGTGTTTTAAAGATAGAGGTTTTTACATAAACATGAAGCAATTTGCCTCCAAGTAATTCAAGAATGAGAAGACAATGTATACATAATATTTGGTATTATATTATAATTATGCCTTAAGTTTTTAAAAATATGAAGCATTTCATCTCAGTTTCTGTTGGAACACATGGCATAAGTAAATTTTTTCAGAATTTAATGCCTAAGAAGCTTCATTCTTGAAAAAAAAATTGTAGCAGTATTTAGAAAGTTTTTCAATTAAAATTGAAATGACTATTGCAATATTTCAATATAAATAATGAATATTTTATTTTCATAATTTAATTTTCAACAATAGAGATTCTTTTGTTTTTGTGTTCTATTCCTGCCATTTTTTCAAATAATTCTCTAATAAATATTAAGTTAAATATGTATTTATTTAAACTCAATTTTAAGAAAAGCCTTTTCTAATTCAGTAGAAGTCAGAATATTGTGTTCCATGTTTTCATAAGACTAAGTTCTTTTCAATTAATTAAATATTTTTTAACAAAATTAATTTAGTCAAAGCAATCGAATATATATTTAAGATCTATTTTAGTAGTATTCAAATAAATAATAATTAACTCGACAAGAACACTGCTTATTTGTTTTAATAGAGTAGAACTTTGTTTTTGCTTTTAAAATATTTTTAAAAGTATATTTTAATATTTACAGAACATTAATTTTGGGTACACCTGAATGCTTCTATTTCATTGTGGAATATAAGAAAAAGAAATGTAATATGCAGACTTCACAATTTTTACATGGACTAGCAAAATTGGAGGTTTTAAATTGATATGTGCTTATTTCATTCTTTATAATTTATGAACAAAAGCCTTCATTAATTATAATTCCATGCAGTAAAATGCAACTATAGAATATATTCCAAAGGCAGTAAGAATAGGAATGTAACTTGTACTGTTTTAGAAAGATTGTAATATTTTAGAAATGATTTTGCTTCAATGTATGTAATATGACAATTTTTCAAAAGGCAATTAACAGGAAATGAAGAGAAAATTGCTATTCATGGGTTTAATTTTTATTTTGTAGTTTGTGATTTTTTAAAATGTGCTCTATTTTAGAAAATTGTGATGAAATATTATTATTTCAAAATCTATAGTTGATAATAAATAATAAAATCTCTCAAAGTGATTCAAGAATATCTGAATCTATTGAATTAAAAATTAGCTAACATTTAGGATGATGAATTTAATTTACTTATATATCTTTTTTATGTACTGAGCTTATATTTATACTCCAGGTCATTTATACACACACAGAGCAGTTGTAGCTAAATATAAGATTTAAAGACATTTTCAGAAGTATAATGATATTAAAATTCTAAGTCAACAGTTAATGTTATGGCTAATAAATAAACCAGAAAAAGGTTTGTCATCTTAATTTTGTTTATTCTGAAAAAAATAATAGTGTAGCAGAGTGCTTTCCTAGGAAGGGAAAAAACAGAGCAGAACAAAAGTGCATTTTCTGTTTCTCATTCGTTTGTGTCAATACTGGCCCATGTGGCCTCTGTTTGACTATTTATTTTCATTAGAGAAAGTATTTCATGAAATCTGCAAGATTCAGTTTAGTTTGTTATTGCTTTTGAATACTTACTTAAGCATTCTTAGGTAAATAAAGCATGAGAGATTTCAAAAACAGGCAGCAAACATTCAATAAAGAAAGACAAAATTTTTTCTTCAATTTGTAGAATTTTTAGTAAATGTTAACTACTTTAAAGTAGTTTTTTAAAAGGTAAAATTTCCAAAAATAAATTTGTATTTTTGCTAGTCACTCTTTCTTAATTTTATTTTTTTCTCACATAAGAATCAGTTTTCCTCACAAAAAACATATTTAATATATAAATACTTATATTTCCTTTGATTGTCAAGATATACAAATCCCCAAAGAAAAAAATAGAACAACAGGTAAATAACTAGTTTTTTTTGTATAAAACATTTTGATAGTTTAACATTTAAATATGTTGTCAAATGAATACTAAGCCAATATTCCAGAATATCTTCATAGTTTTCAGATAATATGAACACAATGAAAACGTAAAAACCATGGACACCCAACACAGTTTTTCTTATTTCTATATCATGTCTCTAAGCTTCAATTTCTGACGTTCAGTTTAGGTTGCTCACAGGGTAATTCTTTCGTGAAGGTAATTAGTATAATTAATTATTCAATAATTGAAATGCAGGTTAACAAACTTCCATATGTAAAAGTTAAAAAAAACTCCTTCATTCAAACTGTGAACCCTAAGCCTATAAAACTCTTCAAAGAACCCCAAGATATCAAGCAATCTTTTATTTAGCTAAACCTACCCCCTACCTTCATTCTTATTCATACTTAAATACTCAGTATGCTCAGAGCTTGGAAAACCGCTAGAAACCCTTAATGGATCACTGATTTTAACTAAAGAGCTAGGTGCGTATCCCTTATAAATGAATTCAAAACAATTTTTGTTTTAGCATTAATAGTTTTCATCAAATGAAAACAAGCTTCTTAGTGTAGGAGAGCAAAGTCTTCAATAGGTCACTTATTAGCATATCTTTTATTTTAAACTCAAGGACAAACATTCTAAAACAATATCTATTACATGGGGACAATGGTGCAGGGTTTTTTCCATTTTCTGATATTCCAGCAATGGACTTCCTTTGAGCAAAGGGTAACATAACCAAAGTACAAAGCGAAGGACTCAGGAAGAACAGCAGGAACACATAAAATCAATTTAAGAAAAACAATATTTAATCTTGTCATAGTTTAAAGCTAATGGAGTGAATGTGTTGTAGCCTTTTATTTCGCATGAGGTCTACATTCTTAGTGCAGGTTCTGTGCCATTGAAAGTGTATTTCTGATTAAGAATAATGAGGTGCAGATTTGAATTTTGATCTGGCCAATATAGAAGTAATACGTTTTAAAGATGTCTGCACATTGTAGGTAAAGTTGTAATCAATAGCAAGAATAGCATTCAGCGCCATAGCAATCTTTCTCAAGATTAAAAAATAGGCAAACCAGGCAGTGCTGCAGCTTTCTATCTTAAGTAACTGCATAATTTCTTGTAGAAGATATAAACACTGTCCAATTTATGCCTTCTCCCCTGCGTAACTCTGAATTGCGTGCATTTTGGTTAAATAATTTTCCCCCAACTCTCTGAAAATAAATGATAATTTGGAATTTGACAATGAAATAAATGATGTATCTTGACAACAGTGAGAAGGGCAATTTCCTTTTTTAGCTAAAAGAGGAACTTCAATAGAATTAAATCAGATATGATTAAAAAATTCCTCTATTTTTATGTCAGTGATCTTCCTTCTTCCTTTTTCTGAGTAGGATACTAAAAATCTTTAACTTGGGAAACCCGGAAGCAATCATACAGCAGGATCATGGTCATTTGTGTAACCCTGATTTTATGATCATACCTTCAAGGAAAAAAATTATCTTTTACCTTGTGAATGTGAGATGTTGCGAAATTAATATCTTTGCAACAAGTGTCACTGTTCTTTAAAAAGAGTTTTTGGGTTAACTATATAAGATTGATTTAATGTTTGGATTGTGAAAAATAACATTATTTATGAAAAACGGTAACCCTGTTTTCTTTTAAAGCAGTACTATTGACTGCACTGATTAAAACAATGCTTCCCCTATTTTTCTACCTTCTTTGTCCTCACAACTCGGTATCTTAGCATTTTTGGTTTGGAAGTTTTATTAAAAGTAGTCCGTTATCTTTTCAGTATATCGTTTTGAGGTACTATCAAGTCCAACCCAACTAGTAATCATACATCCAGGAGGACAGTAGCAGTTTCTTTTCCTAACTTGCTCAGTGAAAACAGGTAAGGACACGAACAAGTGTATTATGACCCCACTAGGTCAGTAGCTTTTGCATCTGACATCTGTCAGATAGGAACAAGCGGGAGATGCTCTTATCAATTACAGGAGATTACTGATAGCCCTGGGAAGGTGGAATGATGACAGAAACTTCCATTTATTTTTTCTTTAAAGGGTGCCATTTCTACTAGAAGGGGTTGAGAAAAGGACTTGTAAATGCTTGTAGGGGAAAAAAGTAAAGCATTCTAAGAAAAATACAGTTGAAAGCATCTAGAGATTTAGAACAGAACGCTTTCATTAACTTCTAAGGCTCTAGTGAGATAGCATAGTGCAACAGAGCATGGCAAAATTAAGTACCAGTACCAATAAAGACTAAGGACCTCAACGGTCCCAGTTATTTCATTAAGTACCAGCAGTTGGGATACTAAAGAATATATTCAGACAGACAGAATTTATTTCTATATTATTTTTTTGGAGCTAAATTTTATTCTCTAATCTTGCTACAGAAGTTGCAAGTGACGTTTTCTTCAGGTATAAAAGCATTTCTTAATGGAAGGGAAACTCTTCTGCTAATGAAAAAGAGAAAATTGCGTAGTCTGTCTTTCTCTCTAATTTACATGATTTCTTTTAAATAAAATAATTTACTCAGTGACAGTAAATGCATCCAGCAGATGTTTGGTTATTTGCTGAGGCAAGACAGTACATTAACTGATGGAAGTATCAATTGCAGTTATTAAAATAGATGCTATTTAGGAGAACTGTGGGATTCAGAAATAATTATTCATATAATTAGAAATTGGAAATGAGTCAACAGGAATTGTTTTGGCATAAAAAGACATTTGAAATGAGTTTAAGTATGGTTCTACCAAAGTATATCCAGCACATACAACAAAAATATTAAATTTGCCATTGTATTTCTAAGATCATACTTCAATCTTTGAGATAGACTGGATTTAGTGTGAAGAAAATCCTGATAAATTACATGTATCCTGGCAACAGTTTACTTAAATATCTCCAAGGCTGGAGATTTAATTTTTTCAAAATTTAATTTTTCATGATTAATATATTTCATGTTCATGGGGTCAAACTGTTGTCTATTAGTTGGCTATTAGACAGGAGTAAAATATAGAGAAGACATTTAGGACTTGCTTATTGTAGGCAATTATGTAACTCTCCCTCTTGCCTTTAAAAATATAGCAGAGAAGAAAATATCAGAATAAGTAGTCATATGTGAAAGGAACTCAGAATAAATTATTACACAACATGAGAATAGGAACTCCTCTGTGAACATATTGTGTCAAAATTAGCATCCCCACAGAACGGTTATTTGGATTCAGCCCATCTGAAAGACTTGAAAACTACTTAGAATGTACGAACTCTATTTCAAAAAAAAGCTGCCATCAACCCCTGAAAATTAAAACAGTTTTGATAATCAAGGATTTCATCTTCATATTAAACCAAGGCCAAATCAGGAAGGCTATGATCCTTAGGCGCACAACAACATTTGTTAAACGAAGTCAAAATTAATGACAGACAAAATCAAGTTTTCTTTGTGGTTGATTTTCAGGCAGCTGCATCCAAATATAAAAGAGCCATCAAAGAAAGATATCCATTAATTATTAACTCAGAACAACTTCAGAAAGTAGAGCCCTTAAACCTCCATTGACATCTTTCTGCCTGTCTTGTAACCTCGGCAAGTTGTTGGTAAGAGTTGCATTATCCACACCATGTCATCAATCCTGCCTTTAACAACTGCGGCTGCACAGCGCTGCACTGCAGCCTGGAAGACCAAATGAGAGAAGCTATAATTTCTGCAAAGACATCCTTAAGAAACATTTATAGTCTTACATTTGGAATAATCTCCTGGGTTACTGTACCTCTCTCAAGCACACAATAGGGTATCAATAGTCTAATGGCAACATGCATGATGCAGAAATGCAGCCATTTTTTTTGGTTGAAGTACAAAACAACTGTCACCATTAAAATGCTGTGAACTCGGTTAAGTCTATAGATTATTCCTGGGGCTTTTCATTACAGAATGGAAAAAAAGGCTCTCATATAAGCAACTGATAAAATGTGGATGTATGTATACAATGTTGCTAAGTAAGCTAGTGAGATAATTTAGCTTATTCTGAATTATTAGTAGTATTTTCACTGAAGTTAGTCCTTTTTCAGTTTGTAACATACTTTTAACTGCATTGCAAATATTGAGTGAAATCCAGTTTTGATGCAAATATCCTTTAAAATATATATGTTAATATTTACAGTTGTAAGTTCTGGTTTCTCTTCTGCATTTACGGAATTCTGAGGCAAAAGTACAGAGAAATAAGATTTTTTTTGTTCACTCTGCCTTTTCATAATTTGGTATCATCACAGTAGACTAATTCACTATTGTGGAAAGTACAAAGAAATAAAATTGTCACATAGAGTGTCTCCAATATTAATGTTAGTCTGGTGGGAGTGGCAATTTTTCTAAAATACCTTAAAATGGAAGTCAAAATGAATACCCATTCTATCATGTAAACTTTTGATTTTTGAGATTATTTTCTGCAGATGTAGTGTCATAGAAAGAAACAGCTGTAATATGACGGAGGAGACTATTATTCACAGACCCTTTCGGGAATACTTCCCTTATCCTATCGCCACTTTTTCTCATTTTCTCTGTCTTTTAAAAATCTTATTAGAGTACAGAGGAGGAACATTCACTCCAAATAAGTGTTGTAACCATCATTATTCCTCATGGAAAATGCCAGCACATTTGAATACAAATATAATAGCAATCCACAACAGTGAGAACAAATAACAAATATCTGTTAGAAGACCAAATTGATTTATCATAAACTTTCTAACCTTTTAGTTACAATCCATCTGACCAGCTGCAGTTCTTCAGTCCATCTCTTTATATCACAGAACTAGAACGATTTGAACTTAAAATGTTAACTTTTCAAACCAATCTAAAAAGAACGGGATGAGGAAAAGTGATTCTGTGTGATGATTCACATTTAAAGGTTTTATCTCTTTACTCTATTTGATTAAAGGCCTTGTATTGAGTTAAGCAGCAAGTCCTGCAGAATAATTAGTGGCTGTTAGAATTTTCTCCCCCCTGGCCACCCCCCCTTTAAATGAAAGCTTAAATGGGGGAAAATGGGATGTCAGTCAGAAACTGGTTCGTACCAATCATAATAATTATAATCTATTAGAATTAAGCCATAATCATTAGAATTTCTTCTTTTCTCCTACCTTTGATGGCCTGTTTCATCTGTTTCATTAAAGCTGTAATTTTTACAGATGCTCTTGATGTCCCTATGTTTTCATCAGAGTCTAAGGCAGCCTAAAGGGAAAAATAGCTCTTTGCCTATAGAAATATATGTTAATACATTAGTTACTTGAAGCAAGCAACTTTTGCAATATGTGTGTCTGGATGTCTATAGTTGTCTTTATTTAGGCCTGTCCAGCATTTTGTTGTGTTCTCTTCTTGCCCGGCAGCTGGACCCTGACCTTCAAGTTCTTTTTTTTTTTTTTAAGAAAAAGAAAAAAAAAGAATTCTTTTCAGATTCCAAGTTCCCCCCTTCTTACCCTCCCACTGACACCATCCTATTCAGCACTGGAGATAACTTTATTCATCTACACATCATTGTATCAAATTCAATAGGCAAACTGCTTCCACATGCCTCAGAGCTGGGCAGGACAGTTATGTCTTCATTCCCCCCAGCCTCCCAACCAGCCCCCACTGCAATGCGAGTTTTACTACCAACTTTTCAGACATGAAATAAGCACAGTTACAAAAAATAATTTCAAACAAGTGTTTCACTACTCTGTTGGGTCACTGTAGATATATTTTCCTGCAGACTCCTCAATTAGATGGAATGTATTACCACCAGACTGAGTTGCTCAGAATCCTCTGTAGGCAGTGCGTGTAGGAAAGGAGGAAGGGGATCTATTTATTCATTAACTTACATAAACTGCTGCTGTAGATTTTGATGAAAAATGTGCTTGCTTTGCAAGTGTCTGCGTTAGTATGAAATTAAGAGGCTCAAACCTTATAAAGTGACACCATACCAGGGATCACAGAAAGTCGAGCAGAGGAATTCTCTTATGCAAGCAACCAAAAACAAATATCCTCTTCTCAGAAAACAAAATATTATGTCTGACTCTGATTGATTTTGGAAGAGTGGAATTCATACTTTTCTTTTTTTTTGTTCTTCCCCTAGATTCTACAACACTTTGATTACACTTTGGGGAATTTGTAATTCTTAAAGAGAAAAATAGGTCTTGCTTTATGTCAGGGACATCAAATAAATGTTTGATGTTGGATGCCCTTGCTACAAAATCAGCCTACTGTCTTCAGTCAGGAGGACTGGGTATCAGATTAGTTTACAGAGTGGGAACTGATTTTCATATGTGGATTCCCAATGAGGTAGACGGCAGGCTTTAATGGGCAAAAACAGTTCTATTCTTCCAGAAGTGGATTTCTTTTTGAAACCTTCGTAAGGATTCCTTCTAAAATAAAAAAGATCTTTTAGGACTCTGATGTTTAAAAGGAAAAACACCAAGAAAAATCTTGGTCAAAACACTTCTAAACTTAACCCCCCACCCAATCCATTCTTAGGAAGTTCCCCTCCCCCATATAGAATGCAAACTTGAAAGAAAGTTGAATGATTAAAATTAAATAGAGCATCTAAAGTCTTTAAACCAGCTAGCCATTATAAAACATTCTAGATCGTAAAGATAGAAAAGGCAAAAGATCTTTTTAAAAGCAGATTTACATCATTGACTAGGTGTTTTCTACTCTAGCTTCTATATGTTTATGTAGCGGGTGTTACAGACATTTGGAAGGATTTGAGAGTTTCAAAAGGGAGAAGTTTATACATTAGTGCTGCAAGTTGCAAAACACTGTTGATATTCAAATGTTTATTGTGCAAAATCTGGGATAAGCTTCGGCATGAGGGCCCCTTTAAGTGCCTACAACTCTTGCTAATTCCTCTCAGCATTGAGACGTGCACAAAGGCCTTAATCCAATTCCACTTTTTTTTCAGAAAGCCTATGCTATTTTCTCTCACATAAACTAACAACACTACCCCATCACACTGCAGAGTGGGTCAAAGAAAGAGCGCTCTGTGTTTATACTTCACCAACACTTTGTGTTTCTTGGGCAAGCATGGCATGGAACTTTAAGTGGTTCCCCAGGCCCCATGACATCTTTAGGAGAAATATCCTTCAGGCATGAAAGTGGTAATTTTTAAGGAAGAGAAATGTACTGGGATGGTACAACTTCTCCTCATTTGTTATCTGTGAACAGAAATTGATTGACTCAGTCACATTCCTGCACTTCTGATTCAAATGATAGAAGTCAAGTTTTCTTTGATAAGGTAGCATGCACATTTTGATAAGGTAGTATTATTTTCTCCTCTAGAAACTCTTAGTTCTCCTTCTCTCTCCCTCACTCTCTACCCCAAGTACCTTTCATTATTTCCTGCAGGAACTTATTGAGGTCACATGCACAGTACTCATTATTTTCTCTTCATCACCAATTCCCTTTGTTAAACAAGAAGTTGATTCCCCCCAAAATCAAGGCATCTTTTTTTGGCACTTGTAATTTTGGTGAGAATTTTTAATTTTAGGTGAGCATATTGCTTAAAAATAATAAAGCCTGTGTTTGGCAGTGGAAATCAGGCATTTGCCTCTGATTGTGAGTATACAAGTGACCAATTACACTAGTAACTAAGTAACTGTGGATACAATTAGAAATGACCATGGTTTTGCTCCAGAAGTGAATTATGGGGGCGGGTATAGGTAGCCAAAATGAAAATGAGTGTGAGTCAATTTCAGAGTTGTACTTTGGAAACTGGTGTCACCCAAAATCTAATGACATAGAATTCTGTGTCCTAATTAGAGAAAAAATGTCTTGTTTCTATTGATTTCTATTCACGATGTCAAACTGAAGCACATATTGGCTACTTCTGAATGTTTCTGTATTTCCATAAAACCCACGAGAAGAAATTCTGATGGACAGATTTGAAATTCCTGCATTTGGAACAGAGGCAGCCAATCTTTCTGTCTGTTCTGAGAGATTATTCTGTGTTCAATAAGTGTCTACAATACAAAACAAGATACATCAGATATAGGACATAATATATCTGTAAAATTTAATCTTTACAGCAAGAAAACGTTGCTCCACATGACAAGATTAACCTACCTATGGTGATATTTGGTAATTTTTCTAATGCCAATAATTTCAAATGGTGTTCCTCCTGAGCTGTAATACAGTAGCATGAATCAATTGTCTACAAGACCCCCAAAGTAAATCCCAAATAGTTAGAAGAAGATGTTTCTGTAATGAGTCTGTGTAAGAATAAACAAGAAGGATCGAGTCGATCTGAGACTTTAAATCAATCACATGTTAAAGTCTGGTATGAACCCTCTGTCTTCTGAGAGCATACACTTATCTGAGCACAAGAACTATGATATACTTTCCTCTTGTAAGATTCCCTGATGGTTTTTTAATACTTAAAATTACTTAAAAATACTTGAACTAGTGAAAAAAAAAGTCTGGATAAAGCAGCCATTGGTGAACAATTCAGACAACAGGAAGCAGAGCAAATCCCACTTGAATTGGGTCTGGTATCTCATGGTCAGCTATTACATTATCAAAATTAAATCACTTTTGTAATTAGAATGTTTTCACCCTCGCAGAACTTTTCAGTGACAGGCCAAAGGCTTGAATGAACAGGGAAATGGATTTCTCTCTTTGCTCTGGAGGTCACTACTGGAGGTAAATTTGCGGTGTGAGTGCCAGATCCCCTCTGCTGGGAAGGGGATTTCTCCTAAAAATGGTGGTAATGCAACTTAAACCCAGGAAAGAGAAAGTGATACTCTTTCAGCAGTTCAGCAGTTATGCTGAAAGAACGAGTCTTACTTAATGCGTGTAATATGCAGCCTAATGGTGTATAATTTTAAGCATGAAGAAACAATACAGATTACACGTGACTCTTATCTGTGTTCTAATGGTCAGTCACTGAATCATGTGGCTAATTAATAACAGTGTAGTTTTGTTTCTTACATCAGTTGGGAATGTATGTAAGAGATGAATGAAGCATTTATTTTTTAGGGGAAGAAAAAGGGAGGAAGGAAAGAAAGAAGGAAAAGAAGAAGCAAAGGAAGGGGACAAGGAAAACAAATGTGAAGATGAAGTTAGAGTCAAGTATTGCATTGTTCAAAATCTACTGTAGAGATTATTTGGAAGACAAATGTGGTTTTGAACTACCTCGTTTGTTAAGGCCTTTCCCCTAAGCAAGGCTTGCTGATTCTGTTTATGATGTGGAGATCCTATTTTAGGTTCATGCTGAAGCCAAGTTAGTGAGACAGAGTGAAGATGGAATTAGGCACAGGGAATTAGGATGTGTGAAAGGTTAGCACTATGTGCCCTGAATCTGAAACTCCAATGCTTTCATTCCTGGCAGGTGTCAAAAGAATGTAGGGCCTCCGGTTGGGCACGTGGTCATCTGGAGAATACATGTTCTCACTCAAGAATGTGCATATTTTGTTTTTATGTTTGTATTTAGTTAAAATATAGCAACTGCCCTAATGGGCCGGAGGATACCACTTGTAAGTAGGGAGAACCCTTGTCTGAGATTTTCATGTATGAAGTGGTCTCCGACACCCCCCCCAACACACACATTCATACTCATATTTCAAATAGTAGCATAATTCCAACAATAATTCACTGAAATGTAGCATTTATTTTCTTTAATTCAGTACACAAAAGCTCACATTAGAAAGGCAGTGCTGGAGTGTTGGTTGGTCTGACTTCAGTTGTTAGAAATTTCTACTATCACTCAGTTGCTAACCTGAGCATCCAAATCCAATCGTGTTTATAGTTTTAGATTCCATTCTTCAAAATTCAGGATGATGTGATTGTCTGGAAAGGAGTTCTCTGTCCAAGTGTAGGCTGATATTCCTTTGTCTGGACTCTGGATTGGAAACACTTGGAAGCCTCGGGTGGCTGCCAAAGCAACTCAAGAAAGATGCTCCCTGGTGTCCTCTTGGTTTTGTCCAAGCCACTTTCTCCTTCTAAATGCAACACGTCAGTTCGATTCAAGGTGCACCAACCAGCAGAAGCTCATTTAAGCTCTCCTCTCAATTGCTTTACCCCACCTTACGAACTCAAAAGGGGACAGGCAGAAAGGGGCTCACAAAAGCCTCTTCTCCCGACAGCCCTTGTAATAGGCTCATTAAGGACCCGCCTGGGCTTGTTATAAAATACTGTGCAAGCAGCCCGTAAGTAGTTGACTGTTTGTAACAGCTAATAGCAAATCGGAGAAACATGTAAAAGCACATACAAAAATAGTAAAAGGAGATGTGCTCTAATGATACCAGTCAAACAGGCAGGGAAATAATTAGTCACTCCATGTATGTTGTTTAGGATTTGTAGCAGAGCTAATTTTATTAGAGTTCCATGTCAACTTTTAACTTTGGTGTTTTGTGTATGGGCTAAATAAAAGATGTTCTACAAGGAAGTCTGCATCATAGAAAACTAAATGATGTTGTTGTTTCATTATGGTAGTCATAGTGTTTATTAACCATTGTTTTAAAACCTTTCTTAAGGCATGTTGTGCAGTGTTTTGATTATGTTTTTTTATTTTGTCAGACATGAGTCTGTGTTATATAACTAGTCTAATTTTAATATGTTTTTATTTATAGTAGAACAATATTATTTATTTTTGGTAATGATAATGCTAAAAATCAGTTGCTTGATTTATCGTTGACACTCAGAATCTGTCATGTTTTGTGTAGAACATTGAAATGGGTGTGATGCAAGCATCTGACTACTGTTCACTTCCATCTGAGAAACTGTACCTCAAAATTCAGAGAATTCAGTTTTCCATTTATATCTGTGAAATAAACCATACCTTATGCAAAAGCATAATTATATTCATTGCACTGGCTTTTGCTCAAGAAAACTGCATGTACAACCTCTCTGTCAATGAAGCAGTTTCTGTGTCTAAAAATATGAAAGCTATGCACACATATTTTTGCATACTTAATCAGAAAAAGGATGACATTATTGATCAATTTTTGATATCCTTAATATTTCTCATCAGGCATAATTTGCATGGGACTCTTTTTGTTTCATCAATAAATCGTTAAGTAGACAGAAGTGAACCTCTGTCTTCCCACCAGAGCCATTCTTTTAAACCCAATAATAAGCCTATTAAAATTACTCTTGTTTAAGTTTAAATTTGCCTGTTGACCTTTGATTTGGACTTCAAGGCTTTCATTCTAAGATTTAAAAGTTGGAGAGAAGGCCGTGAAGTATGAAGAGAGGGACCTAACTTTGAATGAGGTGCTCCAAATTCTAGGCCTTCCCCTGCTGTTGGTGTCACATATACTCACAGGTTATCCTCTAAACTGTATGACCTTTATGTTCACATCTGTCACACGAGAGGGACTCCCAGCCCCAAATCCAATTTTTATCATGCTACTAGGTTCAACCATACCAATACTTGATCTATCATAGATATTTTGGCTGAGTAAGCGTAACTCATTGCTCCATAGCTTTGGAGAACATGGTGATCATGTCTAAGTGCTCACTTCATGATTGCTGTGAAGTAGAATAGATTGGAAAGAGGGCCAGGGAGGAAAGAGTTAAGAACTAGGTATAGTCCAGGTATGGTCCTGAAGGCCATGCCTTTAGATACTAACAGAAGTGTGCTTCACTAATCTTTTAGGTGTCTCCTAACCTAGTCAAGTTGACAATCACAATTAAGAGGGCCAACTTGCTTTTCACTATGTGCCAATTTATATCTTTTAGAATGTATACCATGTGCATCTACCAATTTTTCCAAAAGAAATAATATAAGCAAATACTTTAATGCTTTGTATGTACAAGATATTGTTCTAATGCCTATAAATATTATTTCAGTGAATCTTTCCAATAACCCTATGAGATTAAAACTGTTACTATATCCTCCAACTTGTAGATCAGTACCATAAGGCTGGAGAGTCACATGTCTAAGGTCACAAAGGCAACAAGTGGCTCTTGAGCTCAGGATCCCCTTCCTAGAGCTCTCAGTTTAAAGTTCTAAAAACATCTTCACAGAGGCTATATATGAACATACACACATGCACATACCTCTACATGAAATCATATCCACACCCATACACTATTGTTTTGCATGACTATGTTTTCCCACTGAAATTGCCCCTCTGCTAAATTATGATAATATGGTTTTTCACACTGCAGGGTACCTTCATAGCTGTAGATCCTCCTACCTAAACTCAAGGCTTAGCACCCTTTTGGCCCATCCAAGACCAGCTGACCCTTCGTGGGAATGTGTCTGTCCTTGATCTACCTCTGTCATGCTGAGAGCAAATGGTGTAGTTTTCTTCCAAAATTTGCACTGGACACAATTTTTTCCATAATATTATTCACAATATATATTAGCTTGAGCATCAGGAAATTCTATAGACTACTTGCTTTCTCAGAAACAAACATATTTAGTTTAGTTATAAAAACAATTGTATTTAAAAGCTAACTCCTCCTACCAAAACCAGTTTTTCATTCATTCATTCATTCTCATAACCACTGCTAAAGAGAACATTGCATTATTTACAGATACAGTGCTTATAGTATTAATAGATGATAAAAATTGATTTTTTAAACAGATGAACTCAGAAATCAGTGCTTTTAATAGCAACAGGGGAAGAAGGAACAGGTAAACTGTTTAACAACTAGGAAAAGTGCATCTGTCTTTTGTCCTTTACAGTTTCTTATTTAGGAGCTGGCTTTACAGCTGGAGACCCTTTTTCCAATCTCATTATTTGGTAGCTTTAGCTTCAATTTTGGGTTTCTCTTAAGTAAACTTCTAAGTTCATAGGTTGACTTCATGCTGCTTTCTGGACCAGGAAAGACTACTGTAGCTCTTATAGTCCTCCCATAGTGTGCCCTTTCACATTCCCTGTAGTTCCATTTGTCATTATAAATAATACAGTTAAGCTGAACAGCCATGAAGCCAGCGTACCTCAGGGATGAGTTCAGGGTTGGCCTGGTGGTGGCCACAAGCTTGGGCTGAGAGGACAGTTTGCAGTGAAGCCTTTTGGAGTTTTCATTGATACAAACAGCCAAGTGTGGCATGCATGCCGCAAGTTCGCCACCACTGCAATGGAAGGAGAAAGTTTCCAGAAATTAACCATAAGTCTTTCACACATCACATTCAGTTGGAACAAATTTGCCTGAGAATGTTTGGGAAGGTAGAACAGAAATTTGTACATTTAATAAACCTTACAGAAATATATTTTCTTCGAAGGAACCTGAAAACCTAAATTTCTTTCCACAGCCTCTACTTCACTTAAAGTATTTCTGAAACGTAGATCTCTTGAAAGGATTTATTCTTTTACCAGGTGTGGCATTTGGAAGTTCCTGCAAGGAGCAGAGAGGTTTTGGATCTCATATCAAAGGGTTTAAAGTTAATGATTTTAAGTATGGTTGGATTTTATTGCTTCTCTGGTGGGCTAAAAACTCCAGCCACTCTTTGACCTCTGCTCAGTCAATTCAATTCCATCTAATGCTCTGTGACTAATATGGTGGATATTTAATCTACTTTGCTGCTGAAATTACTTAGGGAGTCACTTTTTTTCCTTGAAAAACTTCCTCCTGAGAGAAATTGCTTATCGTAAGCCCTAAATATGTTGCATATTACAGAATACATTTTTAAAAGCTTTTCTTCCAGAGACAATTAAACCTTATCACTTATTTTGCTATCACATTACAAATGAGATAGGAAAAGTGATATTATTCTACAAGGAACAGTAGAATAAAAAAGAAGAATGAACTCAACCTTCCTGGTCCTGTTATTAATGTAAATATCATATGTATCAGGTCTTAGCTGAATATTTCCTGCAATGTAATTAAATTGGGAGAAAAAAAAAATCAATGAAGTGCTGGGTTATGCGTCTTAAGGAGGCTCCTTTTATCTATTTCCTTGTTAAGAACACAAGTAGCTGCTTTTTTGTTTTTGCTTAAATTCTTTTATTGGTACATTTTAGGTACACAATGCTTTTACATTTATCATTGGGTGCTTGTACCTGTTCCCCTGCTGGGTATTTTCCCCAAAGTACCTGCTTTTTAAAGGCTCATTTGAAGGTAATGTGGTCTACCACCCTGCAAGCAAGAGATTAACAGTCTTAGACATATGAGCAGGTGTGCGACAAATACTGACTGAATAGGTAGAGGGCCATAACACTTTCCTTAAGGTCCGACTAACTGATTCTAATCTTTTTTTGGTCCCTAATTAGTGGTCTGACCCCAGAAAGCCTTTAAATCTTTGTGGCTGATATGGGTCTCTGGTAGGTACCTCTGGCGCTCTCCTGCATTTAATTTAGACCAAAGCTATGTTCATGTCTGTACATGAGCTCCTGTGAAGGGGCCTGGGTCATCATCCAGCACAGCCAGGCTTTGCAGGAGGTGGACAGAGTGGTTTCTTTCTCAGGTACTGCAAATGCTCGCCGACTGCTTTGCACTATCAGTCACAGTAAGTATCAAGGTCTGAAAAAGCCCTCTCTTCCCAGGGAAAGTTTGTACTTAGACAGGGATCCAAGCCCTATGATAAGGAATAGTTGGGGATGCTGGTAAAATCCCTGGGGTTCCAGAGACAAGTTCCAATCCTGGTTTTACTCCTTTAGTGCCTTCATTTCTTTGAAATTCAATATTCTTATCCAATGAGAAAAATGGACTATAATGATCGCTAACTTTCCCTCTGACTTTAAACTATGACCACTTGTAAGCAAAGACATTTCTCATGTAGGTTAAATTAAAGCCAATTGTTTCCTTAAGACTAGTCTTCTACTTAAGCTCTTTCCCCACAGCCCTTAGCCACATAAGGTCTGGCATCATCCAGACAAGGGTGGTGAGGAAGAAAGATATCTGCACCCAAATGAGTCATAGTCCAAACTCTGCCTCAGTTTCTTGACTAATAAAATGAAAATAGTAGTACATATATTATCTAGGAGTTATAGGAATAAAATGAACCTACACAATGTTCAGCATAACAGACACTGGTAACTGTTTATTTCCTTCTGGTCATCTCTCTGCTTTCCAACACCTGCTCTAGAAGTTTCTATCTCTGCAATTCTCTTCCAAAAATTAAGATGGATAGTGATAGAAAATTGAATTATTTGTCCCAATTTTTCACACCCTCCCATCAGTATTCCATTCACTAGTCATGTGACTTTTTAGTTTTTCAGACCAAAAGCAGAGTGTATTTTTTCTGTTGGTTTTGGGTTTGGAAATGTAATTTGGTTTGGGATATTAGTAGGTAGGAAATAAGAGTTTGCTTCTACAGTGTCCTGAGAAGAACATGTTCTGGTTGACCACTGGTTCCAAGAGCAAGATGAGAGATGCCAGGGACAGAACAGCCCTAGTGGCCCACAGTGTCATGAGCAAGAAATAAACAATGATGGTTTTATGTGAATGTTTATTACACAATATAATTGAGGTAAGAATTGGCCAATTGAGGGGCTGGGGATTTAGCTCGGTGGTTCCGCCACCTGCTTCGAAAGCACAAGGTCCTGAGTTTGATCCCTGGTACCAAAAAAAAAAAGTATTGACCAATTGAGTAAACCTAGAAAAGACACATAATAGTGATGACAATGATTGGAATGTTCACTACAATATATCAATATATTGAATATTTCCATAACGTAACTTCTGATCTAAAGTACTTTGTCTCATGTCATTTAACCTCTATAAAACATTGTGAGACAACACCTGTCAATACCGCCACTGTACCAATAAGAAACCATAGGAAAGAAAGGTTATATAATTTGCCTAGCTCACATAGCTAGTAAGAGGGTAAAAGAGGTTTGAATCCAGGTTTTCTCCCTCTGTTCAAAGGTCTGTTGTCTTAGAAATGGCTTGGTCACCTTCTTATTAATATCAGTAATGACAACAATAATGAAAACAGTAATAGTAATTGTTCTCATCACTTATTCAGTGCCTGGTAGGCATCTTGATTGGATTAGATACTTCACATCGTATTGCCAGCCTCTTAAAGATGCTCACAGTGACGCCCTTCTACTGGTGCTCAGACTTTGTACAAATCCTCCCCTTGAATGTGGCCTGGGCCTATTGACTTGCTTCTCACAAGTAGTATACGGCAAAAATGGTAGGATGTCACTTAAAATTGGCTTACAAAAGACTAAGACTTCTGCTTGCTTGTCCTCTCTCTCTCTTTTTTCTCTCTGATAAAATCAATAAGCAGAGGCCTGTGAGGCAGTGAACCCAAGGAGGATTCCAGCCAGCAGCTCATTAGGAACTGAAAGTCCTGTCTAATATCTCAAGAGGAATGGAATCATTTCAACAACCACGTGAATGAGCTAGAACTAGATCCTCCCCAGCCACACCTTGAGATGACTATCTCCAGCCAAACTTGATTGTTCTCTTGAGAGAGACCCAGAGCTGCACGACTGAGCTAAATTGCACATACATTCCTGAGCCACAGACATTGCAAAGAAATAATTTTCATTTTAAGTCACTAATTTTTTTTGGGGGGGGGATAATTTGTTACACAGTGCTTGATAACTAATGTATTATTATATTCTATTTGTTCCTCACTGCAGTCTTGGGCCTACGTTTTAGAGATGGAGAAATAATCCTGAAGCCAAATCACATTTGAAATTAATTATAAATATTTGAAGAACTATGTTTACAAATTCCCTAGAGTAAGCTTGTGATAGGATCTAAACTTTGATACTAAGCACAGGTAATAGTCTCAATGAACTTCTCTGCAGTAATGTATCTCTCTCCAATACTCTCAGGCTCAAGTAATGGATGGAAGCAGTCACCATTAGTTATTCTTTCAAAGGAAGGCACAGTAGATACCACCTACAATCTTCCATATTTGGTCTGAACTGTTAGCAGCATATTTTACAGCAGCAGTTGTTTTATAATAACATGGAGTTAGTATATCAATGTCCTAAAAGGATACAGAGGACAGGGAATGAGCACAGGTAGGTTTGTACCTCAAAAGATTCTCTAAAATGATGAGCAAGCTGTGCATTTTGGATAAGTTGCTAAATGTTTCTGAGCTTCCTTGTTTTTATCATTCAAATTTGGATAGTACCTTCCTCAAAGGGCTCTTCACAGAAACAAACAGAATACTATAGAGTGCCTGGTGCATGGTGAGGGCTTACTATATTAGCTGGTATTAACATGTATAGAAGGGGTACTAAGACAATATATTAGAGATCTGCTCACCTATTACCTATGTCATACACATCTCATTAAAAAAGAATACAACAGATTTTCCTATTGTTATCCTGAGAGTATAGCTTTTGATTTTAAGAGTCTGGGAGGGTACTGGGCTTTGGACTTTGGGTATTCTAGAGAAAAATTAAAGAATTAATCTTATCCTGTTGGTGAGATATAAAGTTGTTGTTTGGAAGGTACATCTGTCAAACAAGCCAAATGCTACAGCAGAGCAACTCCCAGGTCTTAGTACTTAGTCACAAAATATATTGTTCATCATCTTATACTCCAATGCACTCAGCAGAGAAGACACAGCTTTCCTTAGTTCTGAGTCTTCACCCTGCTCTGTCTACTGGAGTCCTTTACATGCAGCCAGTGGATGAATCAGAACATGGAAGATTCCAGAGGAGCTTTCCATTGTCCAAGCCTGTGCAGTACAACATCACTCTTGCCATCATTCTGTGATCTAGAATTCAGTCATATGACCATCATATAACTGCAAAGGAGCCTGGAAATACATAACTTAGCTTTGTACCTAGGAAGGAGAGGAAAGTGGCTTGGTGAACATATATAACTAACATCTGAAGGATAGACTGTGGTCACATTTACCAAGAACTCTGTGAGAGATGCAGGGCCAGGACAATGCAAAGTGTGGAGGACCAGAATAGGACACCCATAATAGAAGGGCATGCTGATGAATGTTGGTTATCAGATCTTTTTATTTTTAAAATAAATGAGAATCTGGATATTTACATTAAAAATTTTAACTTTAAAATTTTAACAAGTCCATTTCATTTTGAAAATTGATGCACAAAATTTGTGCATTCTTAGGGTGATGTCATGATACATGTATACATCATGTAATGCTAAAATCATGACATTTAGCACATCTATCACCTCAAACATTTATCATATATTTTGTGGGAACATTCATAATCTTCTCTTCTAGATAATTTAAAATATACAATATAATATTTTAATGGCTGCTACTGTTCAATAAGGCACCAGAACTTATTCTTCCTATTTGTAATTTTGTACCAGTTGACCAATTTTTCCCATCCTTCTTCCCTCTCTCCCCTTTCCAAGCTCTGGTAATCACTATTCTATCCTGTACTTTTTTTGGGATCAGCTTGTTACACATGAATAAGGTCATTTGGGATTTTGCCTTTTTGTACCTGGTTTATTTCATTTAACATAATGTCCTCCAGGTTTGTCTATGTAAGTTCATTTCTTAAAAAGTAAAATAATGTATGACAAAAAGTGTGAGCGATTGACCCTCTGTATATGCAGGTTCCATACATGCAGATTTGTGCATCTAAGGATCAAAAATATTCAGAAAAATAAGTTGTGCCCATATTCATGGGTACATTTTCTTATCCTTTCCTAAATAATGCAGTATGAAAACTATATAATATTAACATTGAATTATGTTCTGTTGGCAATCTAAAATGATGATTAAAGTTTCACTTATCATAATTGCAGGGCAAGTGGCAGATAAGGGAAGTAACAGGAGAGAAATATAAAGCAGAAAGCTGTACCAGTTCACTTTTAAGAATACTTTTAGGAACTGTTATATTCCTTTGTATCTTTTTTGTCAGAGAGTTACGGTCAGATCTAGCTGCAAGGGAGCCTGGTAAAAGTGCCCAAATTAATAGCAGAGTTTGCATTCATCTGTGAATGAGTTAGCTTTTCTATGAAAAAAATCACCCTGAGATTCAGCAGATATAATATCAACAATATTGTTCAGAACACAATTATCTGGGTCAGCAAGAAAATTGCTCTGACTCAGTGAGGCTGGTTTTAGTTGGATTTGCTCATGTGTCATGGTCAGTTGGCAGAATAGTTTCATACACTTCTACGGTTGGTATGGCACTTCATACAATTCATACAGTTGGCATGGAGGCTATTGGCTTTGCTCACCTTCATATGTTTTTTTCATCCTCCAATAGGCTACCCAAGACTCATTAAATAGTGGCCCTAGGGTGGCAAGTGCAACAAAAAGGGGAAGGTTTCATTGCACAAACATTCTCAAATATCTACTTGAGTCACATTTGCTAATGTCCCATTGCCCAGGGTGGCTAATATTAATTCAGAAGAGCAAGAAATACACTTCACCTGTAGAGAGGAAGAGAAGAATTTATTGTCAAATATTGAACTTTTCTACACAATAGAGTAAGAGGAGAATGAATATTACAATGGGAAAACCAGGAGTCTCATTTTTTACCATGAGAATGATTACATTATCTCCACCAACATCTATTGTTTCAGACTGGTTATGACTAATACCCTGCATTCCATTTTTACCTGGGTGTGTCTCAAGACATCTAAAATTCAACACTTTCAAAACATAATTTATAACCCATCTCCCACACGATACATTGCTAAACACAAATTGCCTTCTTACATTGTGTGACATATCTTACCCCGTCTAGTTTGTTACTCAATCCAAATAGCTGTAAGTCATTCTTGACAACACCTTTTCTCTCACTTTCTCATATTTTCACCATAACCAAGATCTACTGACTTCATTTCCTGAATATCTCTGGAATCTGCTCTCATGTTTTCATCTCCATGGCCACCACCCTTGACTGAGAGGCTTGGCATCCATTCTTGCCTCCTGCAATTTCTTTTTCATAGTGGAGTAAAGTGATGAAAATACAAATTTTATCACATCACTCTCCAGTTTAAAAATCTTTTGCTATTGTTCTCTTATTCTTGGGATGGAGATAAGAACTTGCCATTGCCTGCAAGATCTTGCATGATCTTTTCCCTACTATCCTATCTTTCACTCTCTATGCTCACTGCAACATTTAGCCTCAGGGGAAGGCAGAATAACATAGTTCTCAAATGGGAGCTTTTGACCCAAGCCTTGACCAATTTTCCATTGGATCAACAACATCATCACTTTTCAAGAATTCAGACTTTGTGCAGCAAGTTTACTGTAGGCTATGTAAGACGGACAATTTGGAAATAAGTTTCTTAGTGTTTCATATGTCCTGACCTGTTCTTCCTCTCAGCAAGGATGTAATGGAGGCCTCCTTTGCGGGAAGGCACTTCAGGGATTTTTATTTGTGACTGTCACTAATAGGAAATAGAAATGGCTGACATTTTTGAGTGTTTATTTTATATACACAATTTAATCAAAGTTGTACAACAATCCTATGAGATGGTATTGTCTTTCCTGTCTTGCACATAACAGTGGTAAAGATATTAGTTATCATTTCAAGGATACAGATAATATTAATTAGATCCAGATTTCCAATGTAGGAAAGTCTAACTCCAAGTAAAAGTTTCAGTTTGCATGCTCTGTTTCTCATGACTGTTGTATAGTTGCAGGGAGGTGGTTCAATATAAAAGGGGCAGAATAATGAGTCTGAACTTAGGTGGAGATATTGAAAGTTGCCATATCCAAATTAGCCCCCAAAGCCTAAATATCATAAATGCACTCATGAGCCTTCCAGTGCTTCATTGATAGTTGCATATCTCTAGGAAAGGTTTCTTTTAGCTTGTTGTGATTGCTATTATGTCTATTTTATTGTATATACTTATTGCAGGTAATTTCATACCTTTGTAAGTACACAAGTAAACTAACAACCAGCCAGTTGCTAACTTGCAGAATAAATAACTACTCATATAAAGAAACACAAGGAAAAACAAAATACATGTAAAAGTTTAGATTTTAACCAACCACAAAACAGCTCTGACCATACTTATGGTATATATGGTTTATTCATTTTCCAGGGATAATTCACCAAGTGTAAACCACCATTCTTGCTCATTCTCGGTCTTTTCTTAACCTGAGATTCAAGTATATGGTCTGAATATCCTTGCCCTGTCCCATTCCCCAAGTCTTGCTAGTATGAGGTATAACTTTCCAGCCTGGAGGAGCACAATATGTCCTATCATGTAGAGTTAAGCCCTGTAGTAGGCAGAATGCCACTCCAACCTCAAAAGATTTATACTTCTATCAGTGAAATCTATGAATAGCCTATACCACATGGCAAAGGAAATTTTCCAGATGTAAGTTAATTATTGTTACAGAACTTAGAATGGGAGATCATTTTGGATTGTCTGTCTGAAGGCAATCTTAGCATATGAGTACTTAAAAGTAGAGAACATTTTCCCGCTAGAGACAGAGAGATCCTGCAGAATGAGAAGTCAGAAATATTCCAAATAGGAGAGCATTGCCATCTTGGAGCTTGTGAGTTTCACACCTAGGGAGTTTCTTCCCCAAGCTGACTACAAAAGAGGAAATGCGGACAAGTATTTCAATGACAGGAAGATGGATTCTGCCTCCAACATGGGAGGAGCAGAAGCTGGTTTTTAAAGACTTCTGATATGAGCTCATCTAGTGGATGGCTTGATTTTGGCCTGTGAGACCAGCAGAGAAACCAGTTGAGGTCATGTGGACCTCCTGATGACAGCAACATATGATAATAAACGTGTGTTTTAAGGTGCTAAATTCATACTACTTTGTAAGGGCAATAATATGAAATTAATATAAATCTGTCCTTTCGACCCTCTTTCTGACACGGCTGAATGAGCCCACTTTGGGGAAAAGGAGTTTTCTGAGCACAAGCCCCTCAATTGGAAGCAAGCTGAAATGACTTCTTAGGGACAACTTGGAGGGTCTGTGGCCTAAGATAAGCCTGAGGTGGACCTTCTGCTAGCTAGAACCTCCTCATGTGACTCATCAATATCCACTTGGCCTCACTAAGAACCCAGAAGTTCATGAGGAAGATAGTGTGTGTTTTCGCTGTTGGACAAGGCGCAAATGTATCACCGAGATGGAGGGTGAGTGCCAGGCTTTGGAAGACTACAGAGGGTCATCTTCTTCAGGAGTAAAATTCTATCTGTGCAGATAGCAATCTCCCTGGCTGCCATCTTGGAGACTTTCAGAGAAAAGTGACAGAAGAGAGTCAGATTTAACTGTACAGCAAAGACTCTGCCATTTTCCACAGCCTGTTCACCATGTTAGCAGTCTAGTGGATAACATGATGACAAGGAATTTTCTACAAAATTTAAATAGCCAAGTTTAAAGAGAAACTACATTAAAAAGATGAAAGTGTGAACAGAAATAGTGACCAATGTGGGCAGCTAAAGAAGGTTAAGACATTTTCTCAGCAAAGCTTCAATGAGTTACATTTACATGGCATTAGGGAAACTCCCACATTCAAGTAAGGACTTCCTGTCTTAAAAGCAGTAACCCGGAGTATCACCTTTATGAAGCACCCAGGTTAAAATATCGGGAAGTCTAAAAGTTACTCTTCACAAAGCATCAAATGGATTCTCCCCATCCTTTTAAAAAATAAGGATAATCTATGACTACACAGTAGTCATTTCCATTAAATAGTCAGCTTAAAAAAAAGAAGAAAGAAAAAAAAAGCTTTGAAAACTTTACTTGCAGCATCTTTTCATACTTTCTTTGATGTCTTTGGAATAAAGAGAGTACATTAGTGCTTTTAGCTTGGCAGCCAACTCTCTCAAATGTACATAAATGGAAAAGAACTGACTAGAGGACTGACTTCATTTTCAGAATTCTTATATCAAGACTGTTTCCATAAAAGACTAAAAAAAAGAAGAGTAGAAACAGTGCTGAAGTTTTAAATAATACCTTTACTTTTGGGGTGCAATCAATTTCAATTAAATGGATGGTGTCACAAAGGACATTTTCTTTGGGACAGCAGGAATTGACACCACATAGCCCATGGCCCAGATAGTGACATATGGACACCTGGTGGCCCTGTTGGAAACATGACAAAAGATTTAGTCTTGACTCTAAAGCAAAGACTAGACCATCGTCCATAGCCTGTCCCCATCTTGTCAGTGTATTAGATGTCTACTCCACCACCCATCATCCTTTCCACAGTTTTTTGCTGGCAACTGCATTCCCCTTGAGATGAGATTTCTCAGCCTCTTGATGGTTAGACAAGTCAGCGGATATATGTGAATGTATTGTTGCCAAGCATTAAAACAATGAAATGGGGTCCTTCCTCCTGTCTTTCCCCTTGGTCCAGGGTAAGGTGAGGACAGTGTTCACAGAAATGACCCAGTTCCTGCCACTCAAATGACACTGACACAACTCAGAGGAAAGTGGTACAGCAAGATGAAAGGGACCATGAATGGTTTTCAAAGAGAAGACGTGTCCCACCCTCTAAACTTTCCACTTTCTGAGTTATGTGTGAGAGAAAGACACTCCTAGGTGTTCATATCACTATGAATTAGCAGTGCTCTGCTTTTACCTTTCCCCCCAACCCAGTGTCCTTCTGTTACCTCAGTGACTCTCACTGCAGTGCCTTTCCCAAACTCTACATGTGTTCACTAAGTCATTAACTTAAAAATGATTACTTTGTGATGATGTTTCAGGCATCATGTTCTGCTCTTAGGAGAGCTGTGCCAAAGGTTCCTGGACTCTCATCTGTTCCATGTGGCATTCTCTTAGAGCAGGCAGCCTTAATCTTTTAAGACAGCCACTCTGATAAACCTATGCCTACCCTCCCAGGAAAATGGTGGATCTTAATAGTGGTTTTCTAGACCAGTGGTCTTCAAATCCTGAGCCTGTTGGAAATTAGGCTGCACAGAAGTGGAAATGAGCAAAGGTCCTCCTGTATTAGAGCCATTCCCCATCCCTCGCATCACTGCCTCCTGTCAGATCAGTCAGGGCATTAGATACTCACAGAAGTGAGAATTCTGCTGTGAATGGGGCAGATGCATGCAAGGAATCTAGGTTTGGTGCCCCTTTGAATCATCTTCCCCTCCTATCTGTGGAAAAATCAACTTCCAGGAAACCAGTACAAGAACGTGGAGTCCAAAAGGTTAGGGGCTGATGTCCTAGACCATGGTTCCAACTGCATTTAGGAAAACATAAGCTCTGCCATTGTCTCTCCAAATACTATGTTCAAAGCCATTGTTTTCTATTCTTGCATTATTGGGATTGTTTTAAACACCATCCTCATCCCTGGTTTCAAAAGAGATGTGTAGGTTTTAAGGAAACTTTTAAGATTTTTTTTTTTTTAAATTTTGAGTAGGTAGTATTTTATTTTATTTTTTTGTTTTTTGTTTTTTTTTGGTACTGGGGATTGAACTCGGGACCCTGCGCTTGAGAGGCAGGTGGCAGAGCCACTGAGCTAAACCCACTTTAAGATTTTTAATTTAATTTTCATTTTTATGTATTAACTATGAGCAAGATTTTGCTTTTTTTAAAAAAACGGCCAAGATTTGACTTAAAATAACTCAAAAAAGAATTATTAAAGTTAATGATAACATAAAAGAATACTTTTCTAAGCATTTACTGGCCTACCAACATTTAGAAATGGAATGTAGTGTTTAAAATAAGCATGTGTCCATAAGTTAGGTGTCTAATTTTCGGTAAAAGCATTTCATAATTTTAAAAGTCTTATACATCAGGATGTACAAATAATGATTATTTATGGTAAAATATATGTTTTTAATACTAGTGATGAAAATAAATTAATCCCCTTTTAGAATTCTTAACATTAAAAGATTCAGTCTCAGAAAGAGGGGCGACTACTATTGTTCAAGAACATCCACATATTTTCTTTTATAGGGAGCTTATGGTGTATTTAAATCTCAATGGATTTCTAAAAACGTAACCTATTGAAAACTTTTGGGAATATACACAAAGGAAGACTGGCTTTCTTTCCTTCTTCCTCTGAAATAGAGGATGAAGAATCTTCTATTCATAGCTTCTTAACACCTTACAGGCACACACCCACGCAAAATTTTATAGACAGGCAAGTTGTTCACACAAAATTCTGCAGGGAAATAGCTTTTCCTGCCAAGTTGGTACAAACAGTGACAAACCAAGAGAGCTAGACAGACATTGTTACTTTGTCAGTTTACCCAGTGTGATGAAAATTCACTTATTTATTGAAAGTTTGCATATATAAATTAGTTTGAGTAATATACCCTTAATATATACAAACTAGGTGTTGATCAATCAAGCAATATTTATTTGTTATTGGTAAGAGATATTTACCATTCTAGAGTGTGACTTCAGAAATTAGCTAAGCTAGCTTCCATCCTAGCTAGGTCAATAGGATTTTATGTTCTTGTACATCCATTATAGGGATGGAGAAAAAATGATAATGACCACAAAAATATCAACAACTACAACAGCAACAAGGAATTGACCAGGATGGTAGGATCATTAATGCACAGAAAGTATGATTTCCAGATAGCTTGGTGTGTGTTTTCTCTGTATTGCTGAATATAGCTGCACCTTCTGTTTTTGTTCATCAGCCAATTTCTATTATATCTCCTCTGCCTCGTCCTACCCTTATTGTTCCCCATTCCCACTACCACAGTAAACTTACACAGAAATCTGAGTTCAGGTAGATAGCTCAGTGATTAATTATGGGACACTGGATTTTAATTCTGTGTTTGTCACGAATATATGCTGCTGTGGTCTGGAAAAATGGTCCCCAAAGGCTCATATATTGGTTACCAGCCTGAACTCTGTGGAGAGGTGGTAGAACCTGTAAGAGGCGGAGCACAATGGGAGGAAGTTGGGTCACTGGGGCTGTGTTCCTGAAGAGGACATTGAGATCCTGCCTGTTTCTATCCTTACTTCCAGACCACCATGAGGAAAATGAGCTTCATCTGCCATGTGCCCCCATCAGGAGGTGCTGCACTGCCACAGGCCCAATGCCAAAGGGCCAAGTGACCATGGGCTGAAACCTTGAGCCAAAATAAATCTTTCTTCCCTTCAAGTTGGTTAATGCAAGTATTTTTGTTATGATAATAGAAAGCTGACTAACAACCATGACTGGGTTTGGTACCACATTTAGACATTTGACAATCATCTGCACTTAAGAGGATAAAGGAGTCATGTAGAACGTGAGCTGATGGGAGGGAGCTGTCAGGCCCAAACAAATTTTAGGGGCTCAACACATCAGGTGTGAAGTTCCTGAAAAGAACAAACAATACCAACCTACTCTGACATCTATGGGACCAAATTCATTTATCTACAGAAGTGAGGAAAACACAGCCTGAAGCTTAGGCAGTTCAGCAAACATCCTTAGTTCAGCAAAGAGAGCAGAGTGAAAATTACTGTATAAAGCTAATGTGTGCAGCAGGTGAGCAGGAAACAGAAGGTCTCAAATGTTGGATGAGGTCTCATTCCTTACCTCCAATTCCAGGCACACACAGTCAGCTCTATGTCTGCTGCTACAATCTACTTGTAGAAGGCATTTAACCCAATCTACACTATGATTTCAAAGCCATCTATTCATTAGAATGAAGATGTTTCTCATACTGAGTCTGTAAAATGCTGCCAAAAATAAAACTAATATCAAATAAGTTATTATCTTGGAGATTATAACATGTCAGCAGGTGAGGTTTTACTGATGGAAGTTTCTTGCCAACATTAGGCAATGGAGAGAAAGCAGAGACGCTTCAGGCACCATCTGTGATTTATCTTTGCACTGACCTGCAGAGGGGGCGTTTTTAATTCTACACAATTGTTATTTGTTTTTAAGATGAAATCGCCCTTAAACTAGAGAGGAAGATAGACCATATTTAATGTGAATACCCTTCCATCACATTGGTTTTATGAAGTCTGTTTTTCCTCAACACAAGAGGAACAGATTGCTGCTTGTTGAGTATCTGTTCTCTCCTTGACCCTCAGTAATGGCCACACACCAAGTGGCATGGAGATTTCAGTTGCAGCCCCTCTTGTAGCTGGATGTGAACTAAGTGTTGAATTTTGGCCAATGGGAGGTAAGCACAGTGTTATAAAGGCACTTTGAAGAGTGACCTCAAACGGGGAGCTGTTCCCCTTCCCTCCTCTTTCCTGCTCCCTGTGCTTGGCATGTGTGAGAAGCAATGGCTTGTCCTGTTGATGGAAGCCTTAGCCTAGCCAGGAGGACACAGCAAGCTGGAGAGTTCAGATTCTGTGGAGTGGCCATAATGGAAGGCAAACTACAGGGTGTGCAGGAGAGAAGGAAGCCTTGGGCTTCCAGGCACTGCTAATTTGAGTTTTCGGTAACACAGTAAAATAATTAATTCTAACTAATACCAAATATATTCCAACCTGCACCTCACACACAGATGCCTGTCTCCTTGTAGCAAGGATAGAATTTTTTTCAGGAATAACTGATAAATTCAAGTTCCTATATGTAAAATACAGTAAAACCTTTATACTGGAGCCCAGGGTTTGGTGTGTATTTAGCTATTTTGCAAAGCCTAATTTTATGTAACCACGCAGATCAGATTGTCATGACAGTAAAATAACCCATCTAACATTTGTATAAATTATTAAGTCAAATTTTGATACTTTTTGCTTACCTAACCATTAAAGGAATCCTTTCAACTTGTAAAGTATAAATCAAAAAGAAGTATCAAATTTAAATAGTACTGAAGAAATTAACCATCATTAATATTTTTGATATTTCCCAGTTATATTCATTCTTATATTTTATTCATGTTCAATCACATAATAACAAGCCACAGTCTGTCCCAATTCATAAATCAGTTGTTCTCTAAAATTAGTGAGTCAGTTACATTTTGATCACATCTTCCCATGGAAACAATATTTTCGATGAAGATGATACCTTTTACAAACAACACAACCCTGAAAACTGTGTGACAGGTGAAAGAGCATGTTATGCTTTTCCGAGCATAGGCTTCCTTTGGGTTTAATTGTGAATCTGCAAAATTGACTCTGACACCTACATGTAATTTCTCTTCTCTCCTAACTCCCCCTGAATTTTAGGTTTAATGCAACCACATGTGCAGAGAACATTTGAATTATCATTGCTTCTGTTATGGCTTAGATCTAGAATTTCCCCCTACCAAGCTCCTGTATTCAGTGGTGGGTTTTTGGGAAGGTGATTGGATCATGGAGGAGCTATATTCGTTAGTGGATTAATCCTCTGAGAGTTCTGAGCTGATGGTCAAGAGGTGAGATGTGAACGGAAACTGTGGCTCACTGGAGGCATGACCCGGAAGGTGTATATCTCCTCCCCCAGCTCCTCTCTTCTCTCTAGGCTTCCTGGCTGCCATGACATGAGCCAACTTCCTCTACCAGACCCTTCGACCATTCCTTTCCTGACTTGGAGCCAGCCAATTACAGACTAAATCCTCAAAGACTGTGAGCCAAAATAAGCTGTGAGTGTTGAGTATTTCGTCCCAATGGTGAGAAAGTGACCAAGATGACTTCCATCATCGTCCTCCCCGAGTCCCACAGGGGTCCTTCATGATCCCTAATCAGAGCAGGTGGTCTAGGCCTATGCTGGCTCATCAGCATCCTGTGAATAAAAAGCTCTTTCCCTGGGCCACAGGCTGCCCTGATGAATCTTTCCCTGTCTTCTGCATCCGCAGTGGTGATCCCAGGCCTTTTCTCCACTCCACTCATTGGCTTCTCAGCAACATCATGTGTATTTATTAGCAATAAAACAGTGACATTTATGTCCTCCACTTGACTTTCTCTAAACCGCAATCTGACTTTTCATTTTATTCAGTGGTTTTATCACTGTATCATTGACTTTATGATATTAACGACCTTACAGGTTTTTTTCATGGCATACAAGACACGTAGGAAATTGTGTTTTTGTTTCTTGCATGAAGCTTTCTTCCAGACCGGGCCTTTTACCTTTGCATTTGTGATGGCTTGCACCTCTAGCCCAGTTCTTTCCTCTAGAATCCATGTATGCTCCTTGTTCTGTTTCTCTCACTAAGAGAAGGGGAGTGTATTTTTCTTTTGCCCTTGACTTTGCACTTGGCCATGGCTTTGAGTTGGTACATAGGAGGCAGGAAAGATGGGGCCCAGCTCAGGCTGGACCTTAGGAGGCTGTGTGTGGTTCAGTTTGCCTCCCGTGCCTTTGCCATCACTATAAGCAGAACACCTCCGGACTTTTCTTTGGCTTTCAATAGGATGAGTGGTGTGGCAGGCAGAGATACTGTAATTGAGCTCACTCTCTGTCCTCTCACCCTTAGCCAAAGCACAGAGGTGTGAGAAATAATTGATATTATTTAAAGCCACCGAACGCTATGTTGGGGTGCAATGTAGCAAAAGCTGACACAGTCTGCAAAGCTCTTTTAAAGATTTTACTTCATTTGTTTTTAATTGACAAATAAAAACTGTATATAGTTATTGTGCTCAACGTGATGTTTCCATATACCTATACAGTGTGGAATGGTTAATTCAGGCTAAATCACATATCCATTACCTTATAGAGTTATAGATTTTTTGGTTGTAAGATGTACTTTCTTAGAGATTCTCAGCTATATGATACATTGTAATTAGCTATAATCACCATATGGTACAATAGATCTCTTGAAACCATTCTTACCATCTAACCAAGGTTTTGTGACCCGTGACCAACATTTCTCCAATCCCCTCTCATCCAGCCCCTGCCATGTCTCTGCTCTGAGTATGCTCAGTTCCTTCTCTCCTTTTAAAAAATATAATACATTTTAAACCCTCATGTCTTTAAAACTGTGGACAATCCTAACTTGAAGAGCTTTGTCTAGATCTTCTCTTTGCTCTGATTTGGTGTGGCTGAATCCGTCCCATTTAAGTTGAGGCCTATTGATTTTTTTCTTCTAAGCTCCAAAATAATATACTTCTGTTTTGCTTTTCTTGCAGTCTGTGAGGGGGAGGGAGGGGAGGGCAAGTTCATCAAAGGGTGGGAACAGCCCTTGAAGGAGGCTCTGCATTCTGCTTTTTCACTTGAATTTTTTGTTGTTGTTGCTGCTGCCTGGTTACAAGTTCAAAGCCAAGGTGCATTCTAAAGGACAACCTTAGACCCAATTATTGTGGAGGACTGAAGGATGCTGATGCTGGCTGGTTCTCTGTGCTCTTCTGAGATCATCATACATGCAACCATACATATATGTAAATAAATACATAAATGTATAAGATAATACATACCAATTGTGCACATTTACAGGGTGCAGTGTGACATTTCAAACCATATATGCAATGTGTAATGATTGGACAGAGAAGTATAATTAGAATATTCATCATCTTAAATATTTATCCTGTCTTTGTGTTGGGCACATTCCAAATTCTCTCTGCTAGCCATATAAAATTATTTAAATCATTGTCAGCCATTGTTGCCCTCCTGTGCTATAGAATATTGGAAGATATCCCTCCTACCCAACTGTACCGCTGTACTTGTTAGCTAGGCTCTCTCCTTCCTAACCACTATTCTACTTCCCACTTCTTTGAGATCAACTTTTTAGCCTCCATATATGAGAACATGGGATTTAATGGTTTTTGTTTACTTTTTTTCCAGATATTTTCTCATTCCCACAATAAGATTCTTTTGGGTTGCAGGAGAAGTGGGTGGGAAATTTCAGGGGTTTGTGTTCATTGTCCTATGTAGCCCCAGATCAGGAGAGCAAGGATAAGGCTGCAGCTACACATTCCCAAGCAAGGTATTTCTTTCCTCAGGGGCCACGATTGCAGGCTGTGGAATATGGCAGTGTCTTATCTTGGTTTGCGGCTGCTGGTGAAATTGTATGGTGGTTGCTATTTTGTTCACGTTGCTTATTTGATGAGACGTGAAAAGCTGATTTGATGGGTCTTCACTCTCCACAGTTTTGGGGAGGAAATCTCTGCCCATAGTCAAAGTGAGACAGAGCTGATTTCCAAGCAGGCTGACGGCTGTCTGGAGGGACAGAACTGCTATTGTCCTTTTCTGTGGCAGAAGCTGTCTTTCCATGACCAGTCCACTGGGTCCTGTCACTTCGCTGCCGAGTCAGACACACTTATCACACATAGTGTGTCCGTGGAACTTGGTGAGCACAGGTTCCACTCAATTTACCTGTGTAATTCTGGAATACGATTTCTCCTGACCTACAGTGAATGCGTATTTGTAGATCCATTGATTTGAATTTATCACAGGAACAACATAAACCAAATATTCCTTATGTTAATTCAAGACTCTGATGACTAACATTACTACACTAATGGCGAAGAGTATATGAAATTTGTCCCAAGACAAACAATATGGTTTCATTTTAAATGGAATCTTGTGATTTTTATTACGATTGTGGTAAGAATATAAGTATACACACATATACACACATGCATATACATAGGGAAACATACAATTGTCCCTGTTTACCTGGAATCACAGATGTTCAAGTCCCTTATACAATATTTATGTGTCACTTGCATTATGTCCTCCTGTGTACTTTATTTTTTTAATTGACATTTATTTATTTATTATTTATTTATTTATTTTTTGGTACCGGAGATCGAACTCTGGTCTTTGTGCTTCTGCAGCAGACGACGAAACCACTGAGCTAAATCCCCAGCCTGTGTACTTTAAATAGTCTGTTGGTGACTTGTAATCTCTCACACAAGTTAAATGTTATACACATAGTTATACTGTACTATTAGGGGAATAATGACAGATGCAGTTTCGGGGGAAATATTTTCCATCCACAGTTGGTTGTATCTGTGGATGTGGAAGCTGTGGCTATGGAGGGTTGAGTACATGTATTTATGTGGCACTCATTGCACAAATATGAAAGATGATATTTTATTCTACTTTGAATTACTGATAGCACTTGATGTATATCTCTTTCTATACTGTGTATATATACTATATATGCTCCCTCTACATATTATATATACTATTCTATACGCTATCTCTATTTTTTATATATATATTTTATATTCTCTATCTAGAGATAGGTCTATATCTCTTTTCTATTACTGAATAACAAACTTTCTCAAAGCTTAGGGACTGAAAAATGACCACTTTGCATGTGGTGTCACCCAGAGGGTGAAGTGACTGAAATGTACTAGTTATCCTCATCCACGTAGCAAACAGTTAGTGGCAGCAGGACCTCTCTGTGGACTGTTGATGGGGATCCCGTTTCTCCTCTAGAGAGCTGAATGGGCTGCTTGGGCTTCCTGATAGCATGGTAGTTCATGGGTAGTCAGGCTTCTTGCAGGAGAGCTAGCTTCTAAGAGTGTGAAAGCAGAGGCTGCTGGGACTTTTCAAGCCTTCAGTGTCAGACATTACTTCAGACAGCATCAGTTCAGCCATATTTCATTGGTTGAAGTAGGTCACGGGGTTGGGCATCCATACTGGGAAGTGAGGGCCATTGTTGGGGGCCTCTGAAGCAAATATAAGCATATACTTGCATTTATAACTTTCTATATCTCTGTATGTGTCTGTCTATCTCTGCATCTATCTCTGAATCTATGTGCCATCCCTTTGTATCTCCATACACTTCACATAAATGTGGTCTTCATTTTTTTTTTTTTTTTTTTTCTTTTTCGGTACCAGGGATCAAACTCAGATCCTTCCGCTTGTGAGGCAGGCGGCGGAACCACTGAGCTAAATCCCCAGCCCTAGTCTTCGTTGTATAAGATAAGCTTATTCAATATACTTAACCTTTGATTCTTGATCTTATTTGGGAATGAAAGTTTGAAGTATCCACAGATCTCAGCATTTCTGAGGAAGAGAATAACTTAGAGAACATCCGGTTAAACTTTCTTCTTTTCAGATGACAGAACAAACATTACGAAGCTCTCTCTGCTAGACTGAATGCCATTCTCCTTGTCTTCAGGACAGTGCTCTGTAAGCATGTGGCACTGGTTCAGCTGCTCTGACACAAAAGTCGACAGTCTGTAAGAGTAATGTCCCAGTGGAGTAGCACATTCACAATGTATCATTTCTTTAGGTTTTTGCTATTGATTTGCTTCTAAATTGGACTCGCTACAAATACAAATTCTGATTCTAGAGGCAAAGAGTTAGGATAAACTTGATAGCCGTGGAAGTTTTTGCCTGGGGGGAATGGAAGACAATCTTTATCAAGCGACCTCAACTACAAGAAGAGATAAGTTTCTGTTGAGATGCATATAATCAAAGAAGAAAAAAATGTGTATTTTAAAATTCTCAATAGACCATGATTCACTTTGAAATTTTGGTTGCATTTACAAGGTTGCACGTGAATGTAAATATCTTATAGGTTAGTTGGTTTTCATTTAATCAATTTGTATGAGTCCACTTAGAACTATATTCTGTTTGGTGATCCTCAATCTGGTAGGTAGTTTACAATTATAAAGAAAAACAAGATATTTATGCCCAGCAATGGGGGATTAGTTAGATTACTTACGGTTTATCCATACCATTTACCTTACTCCTGTTACAGCACTTGTTACAGGAAAATATTGAATGCCAGAGTGAAATGCTCAGGGAAAGTAGGTAAAAAATAAAAGAAAGAAAAAGAGCACATGGGTAGAACAACCCCAAAGGCATAATTCCAATATTTGGGAAAACAATCTTTGTGCAAAGCAAAAATTGAAAAGAAATGCAACCAAAGATGGTGATAGAATGATATCTGCATCATGAAGCTGAGGCAAGTTTTCCTGTACTTTGCAACTTATCTATCATTAACAATTATTATTTGTTATCCATATGAAAGAGACATCAAAAGTACCAAAGCTATCTGTTTATTTATCAATCTATCTGTCTATTTCTGCCCAGGTCTTCTCTGTTGAGTGTTTTCCCACTTTTCATCTTTCTGTATTTACAATTGCTCCTAAAAGGCAGAAACAATCACATAAAAATTTTACTTGAAAAGAAATTTATTGTGCTTTATAACATTTCTAACAGGATGCATGCTAAAACTTAAAACTACTGTGAAAGATAACACCCCCCCACACACACACAGGGACAGGTCTGAATCCTTTAGTGGTGTGTCCACAGTAAGGTCACGGGCATGTAGGGAACCTGACCCTCATCCTTGCCTCGTGTGTCCACATCATCTTAGCACCGTGCCTTTGGGTGCCAAGCCATCTTTGATCAATGTTTAATGATCAGAGTGTAGGTAGCAATCAAAGACATTATGAAACAGCAGATATTTATAGCTTATGGCCAACTGAAGCTCTGCAAAACAGCTTTTTCCATGGTGTGATACAGTTCAATTGATGCCATTGGCATTCCACAGCACACAGAAACATATCAAAGAAATGTGTTATGCTTTGAGCATGAAAGCAAGGTAAAACAGATAATTTGAGAAACTAGAAAACTTATCAGGGATGGGATCCACCAGCAGCCTGTCAGTTGGCAGACACAGTGCCACCACCAAGTGCTTGGCAGGACAGCGTGTGCATGCAAATGCAGGCCAGCCGAGCACAGCCACAGCAGGCTCTCCTCCAACTGGAGGATGTTGCTATTCAAGGGGGCTGATGAATGAAACCAGAATTGCATCAACTGCAGTGGAAAGGCGGACAGGAGCAGGAGACAGCTGCGCGGGTGATGGCTTTACAAGCAGAAGCTATCAATCAGAAGGCGTGAAAGGCCCAAATCCAGGGAAACCAGGATCCCACCCCCTTGATACCAATCCTAATAGAGTGCCAGTCACTGATGCAAATATGGGGCTGAGTAGCATGATGACAGTGCCTGCCTTTCCTGCGGAATTAAGTCAGCAAAAAATTGCCCCTTGTTCCCATTTACAGACAGCGCTTACATCCCGCCTCAGCATATTTTATGTAACAAAGGCTTTTGGTGGCCTTTTTGGAGCAGTGTAGGGCTCTTTGGGACCTTTCTTTGGGTACTAAAGCATGGATGGGTCTCGATTTATCCCTTCAGCCACAGAACTCAGGGTATCATGGGAAGGTGTTGGACCCTTGGGGACTGAGAAGCCTGTTTCAAAGGAAGTAGAGAGCACAGGGATCCAGAATATGGCTTTGGACCAAGCTACGTGAACGTGGATGCTCCTGCTGTCACTGTGGGCTTTATCAACCGGATTTTGTTTTTAAATCTGTAAAATGGGTGATAACCAGTTACTAAGCCAGAACTCTAGAGTAACACTGCCCAATAGAATTATTATGTCAGCTGCATATGTGATTTTTTGTAGCTACATTAAAAGAAAAAAACAGAAGAAAAGCGATATTTAGAAATATTTTATTTAGCCCTATATATGTCCCAAACATTATTATTTAAACATGTAATCCATATTAAGCCATTACTAATGAAATCTGTTTTTTCTTTCTCTCTCTCTTTTAAATCTTTTTTACTAAGCTTTGGAAATCTAGAAAATATTTTTCTTCTTGAGGTACAGACCAGACCCATTTCCAGGCCATGCCAGGAGAGTAGTGATGCATATCAAATCTTCCGAAGCTCTAGACCACAAGACACACAATATTATTTATGGAATGCTTGGAAAATATTCTAAAATGTTCCCTAAATTGAACTTATCATAGCCCCTAGGGTGAAGGCTGAGAAGGTGGAGTTCTCCCACTAGAAAAAGTAACATTTTCACAGATTAAAAGAAAATCTTGAAAAAAGGTATTCTGATGTTTATACTTACTAAAATTATATCCACCTCAATCAAAAGTATCTGGATGAGGTCATGGGCCAATTATTTTTAGAGTTTAAAAAATAATTTAATAGACAACTAGGCATGTGGATACAACTGGGATGTCTAAAAAGTTGGCATTCACCACAGACAAAATGTTAAATTGCAGAGACCCAAGTACAATCATCAGAAAGAGCCACCACCTTACCTCATAATGACTCTGTATTCATTACCATTAGTAACATTAATAACACTAAAAATAAATAAGTCTATCCCAAACATTAATAATGGCAATCTTGTCATCTTCAAAAATTACAAGACCCAGTTACTTTGCACAGTGGGGTGCAGATATTTCAGGGAAAATAATTAAAATATTAATTAAATATTTGATAGAGCATTACTGATCATTATTACATTGCCATTATTGTTGTTATGTGCAGAATATTGCTTTATGCAGATTTTGCTTTATAGAGCCTTCATCAAAAATGAAATATTTTGTGATTTTCATATTTATTAAGCAACTTGAACTCTCTGAGACATTAAATACATGGTGTGTCAGATAGAGCATCTAATCAGATTCGGAAACAGGAAGTACATTAACTTGGCTTCTCTGCACCTAAACTCATTAATCTGAAAATGCTGAGCATGTAACAAATGTCCTTGAGTCAAACAGATGCCTAGATGGAAAATAGGTGGAACATCCATTTTAAACATGTACTTGGTTAAGTTAATCATCTATAAACTTTTGCATAGAGGTAAAAAACACGGTAGAATGGTTTCATGTGTCTCCCAGATGCTCATTTGAGGGGCTTTGCTTATTTCTGGCACTATGAATCTCTGTGTTGGAAGATGGGGTGACCGAAGGGACAACTGTAGTTGAGGATATAATGAAAAATATGGGTGGGTTCAGTAAAGATAATGCCCTGGTGCTTCGGTCCCACTTCTCATCTAGTAAAGGGCAGGGCAGGCTGCTGTTCTGTCTGACAGGTTAGACAACTGAGAGATCAGAAGGAAGCAGAATAGCAGCAGAAAAGACTGGCCCTTGGTCACTGACGCAGTTCCTGCCTTGGAAGGAGTGAGGAATGCGGCATTTTATTTTCTTTGCTGCATATTCATAGAGCCTTTATAAAATGCCTGTCTCATTAATGGTGCCCAATAAATATCTCTTGGATGAGTTAACGCATGGATAAATGAGGCACTCCTAGAAGAAATCCTACTTGTGGAGAAAGTGCTTGGAGATTGGATTAGAGACGTGAGGTTTAAACCTGATACGTTCACTTTCTAACCTTGCAGCTATGGTCACTGACTTCCTTTGAGCCTCAACTTTCTCATCTATTGAATGGGAATCTTAACTCTTTACACACTTGGAAGAACTCTTTCAGAATTTCACTAGATTTTCATATAAAAGGCAACCCACTGAATTGAGTGTGTATCATACAATTGCCTAATTTAGGAAGTTGAAGGAGAACTAAATGAGATAATAAAAGCAAGATCTTTGCAAAAGTTATATTTCAAACATTCATTTTAATTCTCAGGTATTATACTTGAAAGGATTCATTTTATTTATATGATTTCTTATGTTTTTCTGAATTATAATCAATACATTCTAATCAAGTAAATACTCATTTCAATCAAGGAAACCTAAAGATATCATTTTCAACTGAATAACTGGGGAAGATATCAAACACTTAATGACTTTTCAGGCTCTTATCAGCAACGTTTATCTTCTCTATGTTTAGTTTAAATTTCCTTCTTTATATTTCATTTAAGTTTTCATTCATTTTTGCTTATCATTAACTTTATACCTCTTTCTTCTTTTTATATTTGATTATTGTGGAACTTACTAGAAGTTCAAAAGAAAAAAATAGTAACAGGAAAGGAGTTGAAATTCAAAGTGAATTTCACTCATTTTCATGTCAGATATAGTGTTCTAGAGCAGAGATAGGAATGCTTGTGGAAATCTCTGGGCTTAAATTCAATGATCTGTTTTCTCTTCCTAATTTTCAGGCTCTTGAAATTTTTCGTCAGATCCTAGACTGATGCTACCTTATTTTCAAAGATAGGGAACATTCTCAAAAGAATCAGTTCATGTTAACAACTTAGACAGTGGACACTCACTGGAAACGTGGTCTCACGGAAATCAAATCTTTGATGTGATTGGGCTGCCTAGTGAGTGTCTTTCCGGAGAGGAGTTTCTGCAGTAAGGGCTACCTCGATTCAATATCAACCTCAGTTAAGATGACCAGAGACACTGACCTGAGTCTGTCTGTCTGAGATCACTGAGTCTAAAGCCAAGGCGTTAGGTGAGCTGGATTCTGATTAACCTACAGAGTGAGTCCAATGTAAATGCTATTAAAAGCTCATTGAATGGTATAGGAACTGATTACTTACCCAGGGAGTTCTAAGTAAATCGAAGCAAATTGCCTGAGATTTAATTTAACAAACATTTACTAAGCATCTGCTCTGCTCACAGCCCTATGCTTGGAGCTATGGGAGATGGAAAGGGGAAGCAGATGCAGGCTGCCCTCCAGGAGTTCACATTCTGGCTCTGACAGACACCAGGAAGAGCAAGTGTCTTCAGTGGTAGCTTCAGAACATTTCACCCACTGATCAAAGTCTGGAGCAACTACTAAGGATTTGTGGCGCATAGCCAGGGACTGGCTGACCTGCATAGGTAGCCGTAATGAACACCAGAACATCATAGGTGTCTATGGGATAGAAAAAACTTTTCAATTCTACTTGGTTCTATCAGGGGAAAGCTCTGGGGGACATGGGTCCGAGGAGCACCGGGTCTTTTGAGAATAAGACTTTCCAGACAAGGGAAGAGTGGCTTGAATAACAAAACACTCAAAAAGTGAAAATAAAGTACTCTGTGCTGGACATTGCTTAAACCCTTTACATATCCAAACCCACTTTGTCCCACACCAGCCCTGGGAGTGGGTAGGGATGCTTATCTGCATTTTACAGATGGGGAAATTGAGATCCACAGGGGTTAAGTAATTTTCCTGTGGTTGCCTAGCTAGGAAGAGGAAGTGAGGATGCTGGTCTGTTTTTTATCACACGGAGGTGCTGAACCTCAGAAAATTGAGGTAGGGAAATTCAGAGTGTATTTAAGTTTCTGTGCCTGTATTGCCGGGGTTGGGTGAGAGCCTTATGGAGGTGAATGAGTGCTAGGGTTTGAAAGGTAAGTGGGGCATAGATGTGAAAGTATTCTGAAATGGGAATCATGGGCGATAATGTAGAGATAGTCTATATTTTAGGAAGAAAACGTTGTTGGTTGAATATAGATTGTAATATGCACAAAAAACACTAACAGAAGGGAGTTAGGTAAAGAGGGACTCAGTCATGTGGCAGTGGAGATAAAAAAAAGGGACCAGGAAAGAGTCATTGTAAAGACAGTATTGTATGATCACAGAAACCTTAGTTTGTCCCATGAAAAATGTTTCTGCTGGTTACCTACAGCAGACCAAGACTTACAAACATGTGCCAAATCAGCAGCTCCAAGACCTGCATCTCAGACAAGGTGCTTGACCTAAGGCTGGCCCTTGGTAGCACAGTCTGAAGCAAATTGGAGAACATATCTGTGAGCAGCTCTGAATGTACCCCTGCTGATGCCGTGGTACTCATGTGTACATTGACTACTTGAGGTTCTGGCCCTTTCTGGGTACTTCTGAGTTACAGTTAGCAGTTTATGAGATTGAGAGACAGAGCTAGAAAAGCACACAGAGAGAAAGATTCAATCTAGTAGCTTAATATTTTATATTTCATGATCCTTAAACTCTTAGATACTTCTAAGATTCTAACTTTTCCAAATCTTGTGTTTAGATTGGCGCCCAAGGCTTGGGATGTAGGTCAGTGGTGTGCCTGCTTAGAACATGCAAGGGTCCCTAGTACTGCAAAAACAGATAGCAGCAGCAACAACCAAAACAAAATATAGATTGGCATCCAATCAGTTGTAATCTTAATTACACATTTCCAATTTATTCAGAATCTATTTCCTTAAAAGTAGAATAGACTATTTGATGATAGCACATTGTCTTGGGGTTATTTTCTCATCTCTAAAATGGCAGTTACACTTAAAAAAATAAAACAAAAGAATGTGTTTTAACTTCTTCCCAATCAAAGGGAAGTTTTAGGCCTGTGTGAAACAGTTTTAAGAAGGAGTTCTGCTATACTTACTTAAAATAGAAACTTATTTAGAATAAGTTTTCATATTGGTATTATTCTGACAAGATGCTAGAATAATACTTTTGAAGCAGTGGCCATTTGAAACCATCATAGGAGGAAAAGTAAAGGTTGTGGAAAGGAAATGGGTATTATAGATTCTAGAATGCCAAAGTTGCCTGAATGGCTTCCTAAGGCCAAAGCTGCTGTCACAGATCCTGAATTATTCAGACCTGTGCTCTGGAGTAGCAAGGCTTTAGTATGCTGAAGATGTTGTTTAAGGCTTCCAAGGTCACTGCAGATATTAAAAATTGGTGCCAAGGCTCTGGATTACTAATCAGACAATGGCAGAAGGACTCAGGCGCACTGTGGAATTCCTAATAATTCAAACCAGGTCTGGTCAATAACGTTTTTAAATACAGAAGCCACACATCCACATCTAATTAGTGATACGTTTGTAAGAAAAATTCTCTAGCGTCCATCTCAAATTTCTGTAAGCCACGAGGAAACAGAGCTTCGATGCATGCAAGAAAAAGCATCCTAATGGCTAGCCTGATGGTAAAGTAACCCCTACAGTGAAGTTATAATTACAATTTTGTCAAGAGAGTAGTGAAGTCAAAGTTTCACAGGGGAAAAAAAACCTATTTACGGAAAAATATTATGCTTTTCATTTGATAGAAAAGTAATTATTGCAAAGGGACTCCTGGAAGATCTTGGAGACAGTCGCCCCCTCTTTAATAAGTCCTCGTGGCGGCTAAGTGGGGGATCAGGAGTATTCTTTATCAGGTTTGCATTCAAGTAGCACTAAATCTATGCAGGTAGGAATTAAATAGTATCTGAGTTTAATTAAAATTATAAAAAAGGAGAAGAATGGTTGGTAGACTGCTCGACTGCATTTTAACCAGTAACCTCAGACCCTAATTAGAAATGCTTTTCATATCTTCTCTGTGCAAAGGCTTAATCTGACGCGAGTCTGTGAGCAGGGCTTGGGGACTGGTGTTAATTCTGCATTCGATCTCAGTTTGTATGGAGGCGGGCGGCGCTGATTGACCGCTCGGAAGCCCGGATCCCATGACCTCGCAGGGATTTTCATGTGAGGTGTTAATTGAGAGGGTGGGTTAATCTTTGAACATCATTGTCTCCAAGCTCTGGGCAAAGTTTGTGCTTGGTTTCCTTACTCAACAGTACATTTGATCTCTACCTTGTCCCTCCATGACAGTTTCAGAAGCCCACCACAAACTCTCTCTTGATAAATTTGTTGGGGGAAGATAAGCTCTTGCCCTCTTGTTTGATTTCACAAGCTTGTTTGTGTGCCCAGCTCAAAAGGCAAAAGAGTGTCTCACCAAATTATATTCAAGTCCGACTTACTGACACATAAATGCGCACACACTGAAGATCTCAGGCTCTCCTGCCTGCCCAGCTCCCCGCTTCTGCCCCTCCTCTTCCTTGAATGGTTTTATCTTCCAGGGAAGAAAAGAAAAGACTCATCCATTGGGACATGAGCAGCGTCAACCCTGGGAGGAGGCAGGAGGCAAATCTGAAGGAAAGATTTCAACAGTATTCATGTGAGCACTGCAGAAAAATGTTATTTTTTGTTTCCTCCCATGCAGAAAGCCTAGCATAATCAGAAAGGCAAGGAGACATTGTAGGGGTTGCATTTCTGTTACAGTACACATACACACACACACACACACACACACACACGCACACACATGCATGCATGCCAGTGCTTTTATAGCACTTGTGCAACATGAAAAAAGACAGCCCATTCTTTTTGCTTTTTAAAAATAAATAATGAATGACTTTTTTCATGTGTTATTGTATAGGCCTGTCCTTTCTATCGTGAGGAGTAAATTCTTACTCGAGGTTGGATTAATGCATATTGGCTGACCTTAAAAATGACTCCCAAGTGAGCAGGATGGTAGTTAAAAGAAGCAGAAGTAATAGTGTTCACACGGGAAACACAGGGAAAGGACAATGATTAGGGGGAAAAAAGGGATTATAAAAAAGAACAAACGTTAGCTGTCCTTGACATGCAACACATTTCTCTGATTTGTTTCATTACAGCAGCTGTAGATGAGTTTAATTACAATGCTTCAGGACCCTTTTTAGCACCACTGCTGAAACACTGGGAGAGCTCGGTGGAGCAGTGCGTGGTGTCCCCGCCCAAGGGGACTAAGAGGAGAGGAGGGGGCTTGTCACACAATGGGGCACTGTGCCTCACTGGTGGAAGGCTTCTTCTGTTGCCTACTCTGACTTGGCAAGGCAGGGGGACAGAAAGAGACTGAAGCCCACGGCCAGAGAAGTTGTCGCTTTCCTGCTTGTCACCAGAGGCAGCTACTGCTTGTCACCAGAGGCAGCTACTGCTGCAGGAAGGGTGGGTGGCCGCCCAGACTCCCCAGCGCCTGCCTGCTCTGTGCTCCTTTTTCCAGTCTGGCTCTTAATTATTTTGCATGGTCCACCTAATTAATATGAGACAAAAATTCTGTTATTTGCACTAAGTTCATTGCAAAGAATATTGATAAAGTAATATTCACCCTCATCCTCCTATTAATAAGTTAATGGCTTTAACATTTAAAGACATTTCATGGTTCTGATAATAAAACTAACCTTTGCCCAGCACAGTTACAGTCTTTTTCTACACATTGACTGATTCAGTACACTGAAATCTAATCATTTCCTTAATAAATTCCTTGATATTCAGATTCTTTCCAAATCACATTGTTTTGGTGGCCAGAGAAGTAGAAACTCCATCTGATTTGCCAAAGATAAAATGATTTGTGTTCTTGTCTGGAATGATAAGTGTTTTATGTTTGATTATATTTTCTCCTTTTAAACCTGTTGGTTCTTCAAATGCAGTATCCTTTCCTTTAATTAGATTGTTTGACTCCCTTGCAAAGTAAGTATGAGGATTCAATATGCAGAAATGCATGGTGTTTAAATCATCCAGGTGGGGTTAAAATGCAGCAGAGCAGTCTCAAGACACTTTTATTTCAGTCTCTTGTCATGTATTTGCCTTAATAAAACACACCCACACTGGCAGCTTCATTAGGGTTGTGATCAGCTCCCCCACCTGTAAGCCTAGGGCCCCTGTGAGTTGGGGAAATGCCACCAGGAAATTCGAAGTCTTAAAGCAATCATTTCCACCACTGACTCTAAGTTCAAGAATGTGGCCATGTCAGCCCACCATCTAGTGCTGTGTCACTGCTTAGTCCTGAGCCCACATTTCAAATTAAAGTTTTACTTTGGCTTCTTGAAGGAAAAGGTTCAGGAGTCCGGTAAGCAGCCTCAGCCAGCGCAAAGGAGATTAAGAGGTAGGGCCAAAAGTGGAGGGAAATTGAGGATATGACAGAGGCCACCATGAGTTCAAACAAAATGTGGCCTGCAGAACGCAGGAAAAATCCCCTGGTGACAGGTGCCATCTTGTGGGTCACTCTGCCACTCTGCCTCCTGCCACTTTTTATAACAAGAGCAGATAAAGGAGGGCTAGATTCTTAGAGGCTTAGAAGTGGAAAAGTAATTCAAAGAGATGTGAGCAGAGTTGGCTCCGGGCTTTACATGATACTGTAAACATCAATATTTTGTTTCCCAGCTTTGAGTGCTATTAAGAAATTTAAAGAAGTGTATGGAAAAAGAAAGAAATCATGGGTAACTCAAAATATCAATTTCAAGTATAGAAAAATAATAATTTCTAAACATCTTACAATGTTTGCTTTTTGAGTGACATATGCAAAGTAGGTCCTGGCTTAGACAAGACTCAGAGCCCAGAATTCTTCAATTAAAACGTGTCAGTTCCAAAGAGTGAGCACATGAGTCCATGCAGGTATTCTGGTCAGTGAGATGTTTTTGTATGCATGTATGTATGTATTTTTGAAACAACTGACTTGGAATGGCCCCCATGTGATTCACAGGTCTTCCCAAATAAGACCCCTGCATCTTTTTCCCTTGGATTGGATAGTCTAACAATAAACAGAAACATATTAGGTAGCTAAGGAGGTAGCATTAATTATAATGACAGAGGTGTTAGTTCATTTTTTAAAAACTCATGCAGATCCTCTTTGGGTTTTTGGCACTTTGGTAGGCTACCACACTCCACAAACAGGAAGAGACATTTTTCTTGAAGGATCAAAACTGAGAAGGCACATCTATGTTGAACCTAATGTCTGCGGTGTGAATGCAAAAATGAGCTGTTTTGATTTATAGAAAAGAACTTTGTTACGTAAAAATTGGAACCCCAATCTCTGTGTTGTATCAGTCAATTCAACTCTATTATATTTAACAAAACTGTTGTCTTTACACGTTCATATAGACAATATCTCATTATTTTGTAGACAATTACATTTGGACTGTAAATTTCATTGCCAAGTACTTAAGCATCCAACAGGGTCTAAGTTTCTTGTTTCTTGGGTTTCAAAGGACAATTAACTTAATAATGAGCTGCTATGAGCCTTTATATTAGCTTAGTTCAGAGGCAAATTGGTAAGTATCTGTGAGGTTGGATTCATAGGACAAGTCTTCCATTTGGTTAGTTCCTGGCCTTTCCGGGATTCAGGATGACTGGGATTTAAAAGGTTACTCTTGATAATGGGAATGTGCTGAATCATTCTATGCACTTCCGCCAAACACACTGGGACGTTTTTGGACCCCTCAGTTTTTTTAGGTTCTGAAATTGGATACTGGTTTCAAATTCTTGATGATAAATCTTAACACTTTAATAAGAGACCCGTGAAAACTTTATTCAAGGTCATGAAATAGGTTACTATTAAACATGGGCCTTTCTTTGCCTCTTGATTTTGAGGGCTGAATCCCCATAAGAGAAATCTCTGACAGAGCAAGAGAGCCTGTGTGTTCCATTATGAGCCAGCTTTGTGATCTCAGCGCAAGGGTTTTACCAGAGCACGAACCATCTGGCTTTGTGTGGGGCTAGCTCCCCCAGAATCTCAGCGTCAGTCTGCTAGTCTCTGCCCTTTGAACTCCCCACCTTCCCTGCCAGTTCCCCCAAAACAACTCTTCGAAAGACAGGAGTCAGCCCCTGAAAAGCATACCAGGCATTTTAAAACACAACCCTGACATTTCCTCAGCATTTCCATTGCGAGGATTCTTCCCGCCAGTTCAACCTGCCCCCCACCTCCCCCTTCAATCAAATAAGACACCCGCTCTCTCTCCTGCTACTGCAAAGAAGGAAGGAAAAAAAAAGTTGGCAATTTAATTCAAACAAAAGAAGCTTGAAATCTATAAGCACAGCAACTCCGAGGCTTCTGGCAAATAGAATTCTAATTAGTATGCTGCTATTTTTCTTTTAGACAGATGAGCGATGCCCCCTATTGACTCTAGCAGGCAGGCTGGTAAGGGGGAAAAAGAGGGGGAGGGGAGTGGGGGCTAGTCAGCAAACGCTGCAGATTGCAAATTATATTGCAAACCTTGCCAAGTCCTGGCTCTTGGCATCAGATTTTTAATGACACCCTGGAAAAGGGGAAAAGAAGCCCTCAGCGAAGGGATAAAAATGAAGGGTTTTACACTGTGATAAGTCTTCACTTAAAACCCAAATGGCCAAGTGCACATTAGGGTTTTAAAATATTCATAGATAGAAGTGAAAATGAGGATATGAGGAGGTACATTTGTTGCTTGGTCAATTGACAACTCGTTCTGCATATTAATACAAAATGATGATCTAATTTTAAAGGGATAGCCTATTTTTTTCTTCTGTGCCTTTTGATTACTCGGAATCTAGGGCAACATATCACAGCCAAGGGTGAAGAGAGCACAGAATTCCATTCCCTTTTGACGTAGACCTGGGATTCACTACTTCTTTGGTCAAGAGTTCTGGGGCTGCACAACAGTGCTTCCTGTTTCTGTCTCAGTACTTTGATTTCCCCCTCTTCTCTCTCTGCAGGGCATGGGGCTCTTCACAGTCGTGGAATTTTATACACAAATAGATCATCGCAGGGAGGAAACCCGTTTCGTTTAATAATTAGACCATTTCTGTTCTGAGGAACAGTTTTTGGAACTTGCACCCTCCTGTTGAAAGTCTGAACAGCAAGAGAAAGCAAGAAATGTGAAAGGGGAAAACACTAGCTTCTACGCAGGTGAAGATTACATTGTGGTCCAAATAATAAGAATCTTGTAAAATTGTTTGTAATTGATAGTCTTGGATAGATAGTCTAAAGCATTCGCCTACAGACTACTTTGCAGCTGTTTGGAGTAGGTGGGGGGGGAATTATAAATTAATTCTACTTCTTTGTACAAATGTGATTGGAATCTGATCTTTTCAGATTATCAAAGGTGTAGACAGCAAAAGCCTTTCAAATAGTCCAAGAACCTTTTTGACTTTTCTAGTCGAATACCATACTATTCACAGCTTATTTACATACTTTTGTCCTAAGTGGGCAAAAAGATATGTGTTGATCCTGTGAAACAGGTACAGTCTCAAGGAGTCTAAATCCTTAAAAAACAAAGCGAGGAGATTAAAAACAAATTGCTGAGCATTGGTCAGCATGGGACCAGCATGGGCCAGCAGGTGGAATGTGGGGAATAGAAGTGGGTGGTATGCTCACAGTCATGAGACCCTATAGAGACAGGCTAGGTTCGGAGGACTGAAGGCTACCAGCTAACTAAGGAAGCAAAAACCAAATACTTTAAAGAAGAAATCAGGCCTGAAATGACAGAAAAATCTTTTATCAGTGGAAGAAGAGGCCAACCTACAGTGGTCAGGGCCCAAGTGTTGTTATTACATTTAAGGATTTCCTTAGAATCATATAGAAAAAGAACGACATTAAGTCATATAATGCAATCTGAACTCTAGGCAAAATAAAGTCGGAAGCTATTTAGTTGAAAAAAATAGAGTTTGCATTATATGTTATTTATTTATTTATTCATATTTTTTATTGTTTGCAGGGCTGGGGATGGAAGCCAGGGCTTCCCGCATGGTGAGCCAGGGCTCTACCACTGAGCTACATGCTCAAACTTGTAAATATATTCAAAACATTCTATTTAAAGTATCCTGTTAAAAATTAACCTAGGAATGGTTCAAAATATGCGGACCAAGATAATTTCATTTTTCTTAGCTGACCTGCAAAACAGTTGCTGCTAAAATCTTGTGTGTGATTGTACTGGGTGGTTGGAAGTTCAGAGCCAGCATTGTTGGTGACTGTAGAAAAATACAGAACTGCTTAAGATTAAAGAATGACCCTTGAATGCTGCCCTGAATAATAATTCATTCTGTCTAATTCCTTCGTGTCTAAGTATTTTTTAGGATGGTGTTTCATCTATTCTGACAGGTAGTGATGAGACCGAAAGTTCTATGATGCAATGTTTAGGAGCTTTTTTTGGCAGTACTTGGGATCAAAATCAAGACCTTGAACTTTCAAGGCAGGCTCAGTGCCACTACGCTACATCCTCGGCCCATTTAGGAGTTTCTAAAATAACAGTGGTAGACAGGAGAGTTGAGCATTGCTTTTGAGAGATCGCACCATTGAAAAACGGGGCAGTGTCTTATCAATTATCAAAAGTTGCAATTACCTTCTGACAGAGCTGCTTTTCAGTGGAAAACTTTCTCCACTTCCCATCTCCTCCCCACCGACCTCACAGACTGGTTGAATTCTGTTCTCAGGTGAAGGGAGGTGACAAGCAATTTTAGCACCCAATGGCTTAAAGGAGTTCAAATGACCACTGAAGTCATATTAACTTGTCAAATTGACCAGTATTTTCTGTCATTGAAACATTAGAATGAATAGCTCCAGACAATAAAATTGTTTCAATTATACTGCATTAGGCCTGGGCACAAGTAAGTAAAAGATGCAGAAGGCAAAGGGGAGGCAGCAGTCCACATGTTCAGGATGCTGACAGCAGAATCTCATTGGAAGCCACTTAAACCCGCACCTGATAGGGGGACAGAAGGCTGCACTCATCAATGAATTTCCCTTAACAAAAGTGGTGACTCTGTCTTATGCCAGTATAAAAAAAGCATGCAATTGTTTATTGTTGTAATATTGGCTATGGATATGAGCTAGATTAAATGAAATTATCCCAAGTTATTAAAGTCACAGGAAATTGGTGCTAATTATCCTAATTGAGTATTAATTGAGATTTCTTTTATAAATAGCTAGGAGGTGAGGTAAAAAGGAGCAATTTTCATAGTCCAAAATGAATACAGTTCTGTTCCCCCTTCTGTTTGCACCAGAAGAGATACTGATCCTTTACAATCCCCCCTACTTTGTTTCTCCTAGGACGGAAGCTGCCTACAGCCGAGTAGACAGGAGCTGGGCTGGAGTCCTGGGCTGTGGCAGGCTGCTGCAGGCAGGGAAAGCCAATTTAGAGCTTCTCAGCAGGATGGGGCATGTGTGCACGTGCGTGTGTGCTTGTGTGTGTGTGTGCATGCTTGTATGAGTGTGAGGTGTTGCTCAGACCCCAGAGGCACTGACAGACCCCGGGGCCACGCTCAGAATCTGCCAGGACTCTGGCTTTCCTGAGGTGATGACGCTGAGGGCGATGGGTGTTCTCCAGCCAAGAATCTTGGAATTGGGCTGCTGAGCTGGGGGTGGATGGGACAAGTGAGCATGGTGTGTGAGAGGGCCAGGGGCAGCATCTCTTCCTCTATACTAGTGACTCATCATGAATTTGAGAGATCTATGTATCTTTATAGGAACCCCTCTTCCATAGGAAGGGAAAACAGGACCAAGACAGAAAGTTATTTCATAGGAAAATATATTCTTATATACTTAATTCTATTCCCGATTAGTTGGATTATGGTATTTTTTCCAAAGCACTTTTGATCTATTGTGATGTGGCCAGAGTTCACCAGTTCTTAATATTTTATTTAACATCCATCACTCCTTTCTATTTCTGTTCCATTTTAGTCATTGAATTTGACACCTTTTTTTTTTTTTTTTGGTGCTGGGGATTGAGCCCAAGGCCTGTGCACTGGGCTACATCCACAGCCCTTTCTAAAATATTTTTATTTTGAAACAGGATCTTGTCAAATTGTCCAGGCTGGGCTTACACTTGCGATCCTCCTGCCTCAGCCTCACAGGGTGTTGGGATTACAGGCATGCACATACACACCTGGCCCTGATATTATTTCTTGAACACCTATGATGTTTGCAGCAGTCTGCTGGGAACAGCAAAGTGTAGAAAGGTGACAAAACCCTCATATGTCAGGGAGTTCATGGTCAAGTCTGTGCACACTTGTGTGTGAGTGTGTAAATCTGGACAATGCACATGCAGCCCTTGTACAAGTTAATATATGGTTTGCCCCTTTAGTTTGCTATTCCATTTCTAACTTCCCCTTTAATAATTCCCTTTCCTTTTCTTTATTCACTCCAGGATAAGGAACGGTGATGTGGGGATCACACAAAACACTTTATTTTCAAAGTTAAACCAAGAAGTTAGGCTGGTGCCAGTGGCAGGCACTTGTGGCGGTTACATCTCTATTTTGTGGTAATTATGATCTTGGGTAAGTGGTATTTATGTGTTACAATTACCTGTTTAAAAACTCATTGTCAAATTTTTATTTCTCTGACACTGAAGGTCATAGAAATGTCTTAGCATGTATTGGTCTCCTTGAGACTCCAGTCATTTTGTAGTTCTTTCCCAAACAAATTCTGTAGATATACATTATACACCATTAAAACATCTCACACATGTAATGATTTGCTGCATATTTATGCTACAATCAAATCCCAAGGTAATTCTGTAGTCAGGACGGAGCAGGCACCGCTCTCCTGTAACTACTGTCTTGATACAGTGCATTCAAAAGAGAGCATTGAGGGTTAGCAGTTGCTGCTGAAAGGGAAAATCAAGAAACAGCAGTAGCATCGCTTTTGTCTTCAGCCTGCTCTTCAAGATGTAAGAGTCTCCAGTGGGTGGGAGACCTACATTCCACCTCCCAATTCTGGTGATAACCCTGCCGGTTACACTTTACAATTACCTTTTTAAAATGCCAATTAACCCATTCAGTGCTGTCTGGCATACTGTGAGCAGTCAGTGACAGCCATATTGCCCACGAGAGCCTGAGTACAAGGAGCTCACACACACCTACACAGGCACATACAATTAGAACTGGAGGGAGGGAGAGAGGGCAGGGTGGAGATTGCAGTAGTATTTCTGGTTGCCGCAGCAGCCCTAGTATGTATTATCGTGCTGCTAATGTTGCGTGAAGATTTAATAATTTTTTTCCATTGATAAAAATCATGAATAAGCAGATGCAATGGGATTCCTTTGCCATTGAGAAGTATAATGAAGACCTGAATGTACAGATATTATTCACAAGAAAGAAAGCAGTAAATGAGAGTTGGCAATATCCCCCATTTTTAATTGTATCTCACCAGCTTGAAAAGCAACTGCAAGTTAATTTTAACTGTGTTGCTTTGGATGTTATATTTAGTGTTTACTCTGAAGAAAGTAGCATTGATTTAAACTCAACATTTTCTATTTCCAAGCAATTAATAAAATTACTGTTTACTTACATGGCATCTTCTGCCTCCAGCTTCAAAGGACTTCCTAGCTCTTTCTCATTTCTTCTTAGTAGTAGGGTCCCATTGAGAAGGGGATGAATGTGTCTATTGGATTCCATGAGGAAAGAAACAGGGTTTAGAAGTCTGTGTGTTGGTTCCAAAGGATGTGTGGGGCAAAACATCCTCATAGACTTTCCCCCCAATATGAAGTGTATGTCACGCTGGACTGGAGGTCATTGCTGGGATGTCTGGAATTCTGGTCTTCTGTTGGATCACTCACACTGCACAGGAACTTTGACTGATTTACCAAAGAGAGATGGAGTGGGGAGACAAGTAAGAAAGATAATGTCTGCTGGTGAAACAGGAACTAGAAAAAAATGAACCTCCTTAAGTCATATAATGTAACATTGTCAGAAATTTTAGTGCACAGTTTCCTACAGAAAAAGTACTCTGACAATTTTGCAAGCAATGCAGATTCTACATTCCCCAGGTATGTGAAGGAGTATTTTTGCCTCAGTGAATTCATTGCATGAGGCATTTCCTAAATCCTAGAAGTTATTTCTGTGGAGCAAGATGATTTATAGCAATATGCATGCTATTCAATTATGGACCTGGGCTTTCTAGCTAAAGAGCTGACTTGGAAGCCCAACTGGATTGGTATAACAAGACCTACTCCCAGGGAAGAGAAAAACAAGTAATTTCCAACCCGTGATTAAATATAAACATCCTGGAGCAAGTGGATTTGCTAAATCCAATCACTTCCTATTAAAGTCCATTTTTAGGCTAGTCTGTATCTGAGTAGTTGAGTCAACTTTCCATTAAAATATTGACTAGAGGAATTCCCCAAGTGGAGCACAAATATAGTTGCACGTTTTCCATGGTTTATTTTGGTGAATATTGTATTATGAAGTGCTCTAATTTTGCTCCAGTAACTGGCAATGTTTCTCTGCATTTTCAAGTGGTAGATGATAACTCTTTTCAACCAGCCCCAGAGGTTGAGTTGCTGGTGCATTCTTTTATACACACAAACCCACATGTAATTAGTCAGTGTTTCAAGTACACTTTTTTAAAAGCTTGTGTCAGAGTGTAGGTTTCCTATATTTTACCTATGCTACAGAAATAAGAATAAAACAGATTTGCCAATTTACCATAATACTAAAGAAGGAGAACCATCTAAGAGTGAAATTTGGTAGGCTAAGAGTTAGCAATGACTAACTTGCCATTACTAGTTTGCTATGTAGCTCCCAAACCATTGTATTCCTAAAATGAGGGAAAGCAGTTTACAAGTCTTCTAATAAGAAAAGTAGAATTTTAGAGAGGACTGAAAACCATGTACATTCTGACTCTGTCCTTGAGCCAAAACAAATAAAATAACTAAAATCTAATACAGACTTCCCCATTGGGTCCTTATACTTCATATTTAGAAAACACCACAAAATAATACACTAAAGCCTCAGGCAGTGTTGGTGGCTTCTGCGGTTTCAAAAGATATATGTGTATATATATATATATATATATTTTCAATAGTTTTGAAAGCTCCATTGAGTTTAATTTTAAAGTTATCCCCTAGCCTTCTCAGTGTGTTTGTGTGTGTGTGTGTGTGTGTAGTTGATATGTGACTTAAACTGAATCAAGACAAGAGAAGATATATCTTATCTATCTGATAAAGAGTATATATTTTCACTTAACAGTGTTAGAAAAAAGTCAGAAAGGACAAATAATTAACTATAAAAGGGTACAATAAAGGATACACGATGAATGCTAGCTTCATGCTGTATATCAATCTGATCTCAAATGGAGATTTATAATTCAGAATGCTCTTGATTTAGAGTTCATTCTAACATTTTCATATTTTAGACTAAGAATGGGTAGGAAAAAGAAGGTGTCGCTCATAATTTTATTTTTCTTTCTATTCTCATTCTTTTCCTCCTTCCTTTTTAGGATAGATTACTATTTTTAAAAGAATATTTCACTGTTTCCTAGTAATATATATATAAAGAATAAAATGCACCAAGAGGAAACCACTACAGAAATAACAATTTAATATTTCTAGTATTTTTTCCAATATTTCTCTTGATACACTCTACAAACAACCAGGTTGGGTGAAGAGGGATTGTTTTATATGCAATGGCCTATTGGGCTCTCTGTATGAACTGGGGGAAAAAAAAGTAACTGCTAACGTCTGGACAGCAAAGCACCTGGAGTTGTAACAGATGTTCTTTGGACAGTTGAAGGACAGGCAGTTGACATATTTAGGGTGATATGTCATGGAAACAGACATTATGAACTGGTGGCTCTTAGGTATTAAATAACACTAGTATGATTATAGAGCTGTAAAGGTTTGAAGAACATGGCAACATATTTTAAATATTGTTTGTTAGCTCTTCGTGAAGGTTAAATAACTAAAAACAAAGATTAATGGAGATTCAGCTTGTGAAGTAATAAAGTCAACTTAATTTTATCTATAGCAATAGGTAGATCATGTATACCTATATTTCTGTATCTCTTTATCTGTGTACAGCATCTACACACATTTTCACTCTCTACTTTTCTAAATTAGCTAGGAACACACTAAATCTTCTATAATTTAATTTGTTCCTATAAACTTTGTCAATAAAAAAATCATTGGTGTTTTAAAAAATATTCTGAGAAAGGAATAAAAAATTCGTAAGTGAAATTCTAAGGGAATTGTCTTTTTTATGTGAATTAACACATATAATCCTAGCATATACTGTATACTGTAAATATGCTAAAATATATTTCAGCAATCACATTCATGCCTTCTCTACAAAAGTTTTATTAATTAATATCTTCTCAAAAAACTCATAGATTTAAGCATATGTGACATTCAGCATCATGTATCTCAAAAAGTGAACTTTGTTGAAGGAACATAATAAAAATAGTAATTGGTATAAGTCTAGATGATCTATGGTAGGGATACCTATTTTCTGATCATAAAGTAGAGAATAACAATACTGTTTTCTTCGTTTTATGGCAAAAGTTCACATCAGGGTTTTAAAAGACAGTTTCATGGGCGTGCGCGCACACACACACACACACAACACACACACACACAGAATCCTGTTAATTCGAATTTCTCTCATCTTTCTTAGCCCAGCATACACTAGAAATCTACATGTAGCACTGTAGGTGGAAACTACAATAGGTGGATAGATATTTACCCAAGGAAATTTGAGCCACGGCCTTTCATTTCCATAGAGCTGCTACCTAATCTCAGTGTAGCATCAGGACAAAGGACACCTCATTCCTCTTGCGCCTCCCCTGCGAACCAACCCTTTGTGAACCACCTAAGTGATTAGAATAATGGGCTGGGAAAAAAAAAAAAGATAAAATACAAATTTCACTCCGATCTGCGTTGGATTACTTCCTCGTGCCCCTGCCTTTATTGAGCGATTTGGAATTTCATTAGAATTCAGAATTCCTGTGGAAAGAGAAACCACGGTGGCACGGACTTCTCTTTCAAGGGGATTGCAGGCTGACCCATCAAAATGAAAAGGCTCAATGTTGTGGTGACAGGTCCCCGAGCAACCCTGAATGACAGCTTCATTTCAGGAGTTCTCAGATGAGGTTTGAATTGACGGGGGAGAGATAGAGCTGGAAATACTTTGTTCCCTAAAAGTGTCAGAGTCAACTCTGCCGATCACCAACCAGGGGCCGGGGTGCAGAAGGGAGCAGAAGCTAGCGTCTGCTTGCCCATCTCCGAATTTATTATGAATGTCTCACGAATATTTGCTCGGCACAAGGTTCCATTTAGGACTTAGAGTTCTTAGCCATGGATTCCTTTTTATTACAGCTGTGGGGAGAAAATAAAAAAGAGATAAGAAAGAAAGCTCTGTAAAGAGACTACAGCCAAAAGGTACAACATTCTGCAGGGGCAGTCCTTCTGAAGGAGTGTTGATTTAACTTGAGCATTCTCTCGACAAATACTGCAGCAGAAATCCCCTCAGATAATGAGTATATAGCTTTGAAAAAGAAGCCAAGCTGTTTTTCTGTTGGTGTGATTGGATTGGAACGGCAGTAATAATGAAAAAATAATAATGCATGATGGTTCCTCATAATTACACACTCACGGTAGTGGAATAAATTTTGTTCACCTTTTCTAGAAATAGGACAGCTAATGAGATGAAATGGGTATGCACAGGTCTGGCTGGTTGTTGCTGTTTCTGAGGTAGTCAGTTCCCTGAGTTCCTAGTCCCACCTTGTAGTGCTCCAGGCACAAATGAAAGGCAGATTGGAGGAAGCAGACAATAGACCAAATTCAGCTGCCCCATCAAGCATTTTTCTCATGATGCCATCTCTTTGCATTTTCATCTCAAGAATGATGTTCTCATGTATCAGGGAAAATTACAAAATTTATGCAGTTTCTTAAAATAGTCATAATTTTTAAAATCCTCTTTTTAAAAAGAATACTAAATAGTTTATATGGAGGGCAGATGAAGACGTCCCTTTTTCTCCAAGTACACCCCAAATCCATTCATTTTGTATCTTCTTATATTTCCAAAAAAGTATTTGCTTTGCCTCTCAGTTGCATCTTAAAATCACAGCAGTACAGCACTCTCCTTACAAGGTATATTTGGGAATTATTTTTTCAGTGGAGCAATTAAGGACAAAGTGGTATAAATCTATTGAATCACCAAATGATAAGCTAGGGATAATCTTAGAACACTTCCTGGAATATATTTTGTTTTCATTCTGTTTTATATTTCTGTTTCCCTTCAATGAATGCGTTTATGTTATTTGCTAGAGTCTTCAAAGAAACTTTTCATCTGATCCCATCTTTACAACAAACTTCCATATTCCGTGTGTCCTACAAAATTCGGAGGAAGAGAAATTGATCTTTTCTATTGGAAAGGGAAGATTTAAAAAGCCACAAATATTTTGAATCAATCAGAATATTAGGTTTCTTTAAGAAATTCTGTTTGGGTAAAATATGTGTGTTAATTAAGTGCAGACTATGTTTTTAAGTGTTAATATTGCTGAAATTTTCATTTCCATGTTTCCAATGAGACTGAATTTCCAAGTATAAATTTAATGATTCCTGTTAATGTTGGATTCTAAAGTTTTGTCATTTCAGGGAAGACACTAGCAAACTGATGTAAAAAAATAAAGTAAGTCCTGCAAAATGGAAACCTTTTGTGTAATAAATTTGTTAGAGTTGTTCTTGTTTTCCTTTGTGAAAGGCTGAAGAGTTACCCAGGAAAAGTTGTTTCCTCCTTCACTTTGCCTGGGAGAGGTAACTTGTCCAATTCTCACAGGTCACCCACAACTCTAGTAGAGTAGCAGGAATAGCATAAAGAGTGCAGTGAAGTTTCCTGCCTGACTGTGATACTTTCCATTTTGTCCCATAGATCCAGCAACCGTTTCCTCAGCACTTACTCTAACCTTACTGGAAACTCAGAGTAAATAAGCTTTGTTACAGCCTGCGGCAACTTTTACATCAAGCTGCTATTCCTCGTGCTTGTTTATTTTCTTTTCCTAAGTAGAAACCATTCCCTACAGTGGGAGTGTATCTTACCTCTCCTTACTCCTGAATTAACATTGGTAAGTCTGGCAGGAGAGTACCACTTTTCTAAGTCCTTATTTTACCATTTCATCCTTTTTTGGAGGACTGTTTATTATATTGATTAATTCTACTAAAATGAGAGTTTTGATGTTGTAGCTGTAACAGATGAAGAAATGAATGGCATTCTAGAGACAGGGCTTGCATGGGGTAAAGAAACAGTGGTTCTAGAAGGAATCAACAGAAAATGAGCCAGCAATGTTGAGAAAGTTTTGATACAGGTTGTGCTAAACAATGAACTACTCTTTCTGGAAAGACCACCCATGACTGCCACTGATCCCTAAAAATTGTGCTTGTTGTGAATTAAAACAACAGATAGAAATTTACAGTTCTCTCATAAGTTCTACCTACCTCACTGCTGTCCTAAATAGATGGTAGTGTACAGTAAACTCTTTGTGTGTATGTATGTATATAAGTGTGTATATGTGTGTGTGTAAACATCTATATGTGTATATACGTGTATGAGGGCACATATGCCTTATATATATATATATATATCTATAAATGTATGCTTACATACATGGACTACTATATTACTTCTTTTTATGTATACTTGTACATAAATATACATACATAAATGTAGGAATGTTTAGATAATAGATACTTGTGTTAAACAAAGAGTTCTGCATTGATATTTTCTTTCTGGTTGCATGATATTCCCCATAGAGGTACAGTATAAATTGTTTAACATCTGTTAAGTTTGTTTTGAATTTGGAACTTATACACATTCAATTCGTTTTAAAATATTGGTGCTGAAAGCAGCAATGATCATGCAAAAAACGTTCTTGGACAGGTCTGTTCATTCTTCTCTGGTTATTATCTTAGGATAAATTATAAAAGTGGAATTCTTGAATGGCGCAGCATGCTCATTTAAATCATCATTGCATAGTGTCCCATCATGGTCCAGAAAAGTAAGAACAATGTCCATGCCAGGGGGCTGTATGTGTATGACTCTGTCACTGCACTTCTATGCCAATGTGGCATCAGCAATGCTTTAATCCATAACTTCTAATATGTGAATTCTAGTATAAATTCTAATAGAGTGCATGTTACTAAAACTTCAACTTCTTTATTTATTGGTGAGATTCAGTATTTTTCATATATTCATTGGCATTAAAAAGGTTTTTTGGGTGAATTATTGTGCATGCCTTTTATCCTTTTCATGTGAATTTGTGTGTCTTTTAACTTCATTCTCACCCTTATTTTCACAATTTTCTGAAGGAATTTAACTTTTATTGACCAGATAGTCAAAGTTTTAGTTTTAGTTTCATTGTTGCTTCCTGAAGCAATTCCTGTGTTCTCTTCCTACTTTTATAGCTTGTTGCTTTAGCAGATTTTTCCTTATAATTTACTTGTGCATGTTTGAAAAAAAGCCTCAGTTACAGAACAATCTGATAAAATATTTCAAGACATCACTGTAATTTCAGTCCCCTCTAAAGCACAGGAATGGACACGTGGGTATATGATTTGTGATTAGTTATATCCATTTACAGATCCTCGATCCAAATTGGCTATATGATCAATATTTATTCAGTAAATGGTGAATAAAAATGGACTGTTGACTAATTTTTAAAGATCCTGAGAGAAGAAAAGAGGTCACAATTTTAGTGTACTGCATAATGGCTTTAAAGCTGGGACAATTTAGAGAAAATGAAGTTCAAATTTGCTACTTATTCTGTAGAGTAAAGGTCTGTAATGGCACAAACTAAGAAAAGCTTGGAAAAACCCTACTGCCTAATTGGTTACTTAAAATATAGCTTAAAAAATCTGTTTAAAATTTTATCAGATTAGAAGCAGCATGAAAGAACCAAATTAAAATATCTTAATAATTAGAATTAAAGTCACAAGAAAAAAAATAATGACAATAAATCACCGAAATGATCCCCAACCATGCTTTGACCTTTTACACTAGACACTAATTTTTGAAGACCTTTTGAAAACTGAAACGGAGGATGATTTAAACCATCCACATTCCTCCCGACTTGAGCTTTCACAGACCTGAATGCTGATTGGAAAATCCTGTCAGGGTTTCCCTGCAGAAAAAGGGTAATAATGACTATATTAATATGACATTTCAACATGCAATGTGATGCAAAACAAGGGTTTTAAAAAAAGAGAGAGAAGAAGAGGAAGAAAAAGAAATCCACCATAGAACACCAACTGCTCTGGATACAATTTTAGCCCAGTGTGGATTTTATTTGCGCCCCTTCCTCATAAACATCCAAATGTAACTCTTTTACCACGGCCCCTTTTGAGTTCAATGTGATAATGAATGTGAAGGGTCTATGTGGGGGGAGCCGGCAAGGGGGGCACTTTGTGATTTTGCAGGTTCACACCAGATAGGCATTTTTTATAGCCTGAAAGGGGATGTTTTCTTTTGTTAATGGCTTACAATCAGATGAAAGGACTCATCACTCTATTTTAGTGCTCCACCACATGGCGCGTATCTTTTATAAATTACAGGCTGGCGTTGTGTGCACTTGGGGAGAGAAAGGTTGGTTTTTCTCGCTGTGAGCCATCCTGCCTAATTGTCGTATGCAAATAAAAGCAATTATAAGGCTTTTAGGGTGAAGGGATGACAGCTGAGTTTGGCAGTTGAGACGGCCTCACCCACCTTGTTGGCATAGCAACAGGGAGGAAGAGGACAAAATGGTGTGTATACACAGGAAATGTATATGTTTTGGTTCAAGAATTTTAAAAATATATACCAATGTTGAAATGAAAATGTCACTATGTGTAATGAATGCCTTTGTTTAAAATATTATTTAAATTAAACTCTATTTATTTCTTGGCCCTCTGAGTGATCCTTGTCATCTAACTACTATTTATCCCCTGTCATTTGTGATTTCAGTTGCTACTTTTAAAGTTCTGTGCTGATCATAACAACACATTCAATAATTAGGAGATTATAAGTTCTTGATTTTAACAACCTTTGGAGATACCGCTGGGTGGAAGTTTTGTGAAAGGAAATCCCAGGGAAGGGGATGATGTAATGTGGGAAAGTGGTGCAAAGTGTGCAGCTATCGATGCATAAAGTTCAATATTTAAAAAAAAATGTTTGTGCTAAAGTGTTAAACAAGGAGAATAAATAGCATGCTAGTAGCATACAAAATTAAAATGAGTCACAAATGGATATCTTCTATGGCAATTTATTTCACAATTACTCTTGTGGAAGCTTTCATGAATTAAATATGAGTTCTGTCTTGAAATTAGGTGTTATAAGGCTAAATTACAAGAGGCAGGCAGTAATTGAGGTGGCAGCAACACGAGGTCTGGTGAACTAATCTCTTGCCTTGTCACATGGCTCACCTTCAGCCAATGAGACGCCTCCCATCACAAACACAGAGGCAGCTGAGAAAAATTGATTTCTCATCTGAGCCATATTTGATAGCTTTTGAAATCGAAAATTGAAATTAACTAACCTAAGCCCCATTGTAACAAAAGAGCAAATTAAATATGCAACATCGTTTCCTATTGGCGGTAAGAGGGCCTGCCAAGGTAAATTTGTAAATAGAGCTTAAGATGCAGTTCTGTTCTCCCTCCCTCTCGCTCTCTTTCAGTGTAAAAATATAAGTGTGTAGTGGCTTTATAAATTATTTATATAAAAAAAATCATCAGCTGCAAATGGCCGCTGTGGTTAAGGACTTCCATGGAGAAAAATCATTGCATTAGGAGAGCTCATTGAATAAATCCAAACTTAATATCATCCTCAGTGATTCACAGACATTTCTTGATAAGAAAAGTAGAAATATTTTAAACTTCTGAACTTCTTGTTTTATTTCCCTCTTCTCCCAAACTCAGCAAATATAACTATGATTTACTGAAATAAAAACAAAACAATAACCCTTGAAACAAAAACAAACAACACCCTCAGTAATTATGGAATAAATATAACCATTCAAGTGTTTTATAAATAATTTTAGAAATTAACTTTGGTTTCTAATTGGTTAAAGCAAACCTATGGCTTTATTGTGTTGTATGTGATAGTTTTAAGAGTGACATTTCAAAAATTATTTCCCAAATGAATCCTAGTAAGCCAGCAGGTATAAGTTATTGATTCTAAATTTATAAATATACTAGGTCAGATTTAAGAAATAGGTGTCTCAGAAGCTATATTGTAGGTAGTGCAGGAATGACAGTTTTTAATTTATTGTTTCACTCGTATTTGTGTAATATGCTGCTCACAATAATGTTTATATCATTGCAGAGAGTGGTCGCTGTCTTCACTTTTCATTCCCTGAATTTTTAAGTAGGCAAATTAATTTTATATGTAAGAGAAATAGATGATTGAAGATAAAAATTGTGAAATCACAATACAATCCTGTCTTCCCCATTCCAACCTGAACCACATAGAATTCACTGACAAATGTCACAGAGGATGTTACACTTAGCCTGCCTGACATCGGTCCAAAGATTTCATAACATCACTTTCTGTTCTAATTTATTATTTTTAGTGTCAATCAGACTCCGAGGAGATGAGTAACATCATTAAGTACTGGGATCAACTAGTCAGCACTGTTTAAATGCAGTTTAAGTAGTTGTCATTTTCTGTACTCGAAGACATCGGGGAGGTTCAAAAAGTTGTTCTTTTACATAGAAATATTTATTGTCACACAAAAAGCTTCAGAAAGATAAAATCTCAAAATACTCCTTTTGTTTCCTTTGTAAGCATCTCACTGAGGCACCAGGATGCCATACATTGTTTCCAAATCCTAAAATATTGCATGGATTTCATTTCTTCAATGAAGTTGTAGCCAGGACTCCTATCACATAGCTATGAAGTCCAATACCAGTTGCGCCTCTCATTTCCTTTGTCCTGTTCCCTCTCTGTTTGAAGTGCTGTGGGAGAGAAATAGGACGCCCATGCGAAAGCAGGACACACCAAAGATGGGCCAAAGGCAGATGCAGGGTATTTCCTCTGTGAGCATTTTCCTTCATTGCCACACAGAACCTCTTCAGAAATGCTCTTGTAAATGATATTTTTATTTGCAATAAATCTTACTCTAAAAAAAGCATTCAGTGCAGATTGACAAATTGCATTATTCAGTCTTGACACACTTCAAGACCTTTTAACCAAGTGATCTGATTGAGTTTCTGAAGCAGCATTAACTAGACAGGAATAGGTGGTGCTGCTTCCACCTTTGTAGATGTTTAACAAAAAATAGGCCAGGGCAATTTACAAAGCCAAATGGTGGCTTTTTATTGGTTATGTCTGTGCTGCAGTTGGAAGTTCGGATTTCTAACTTCAGGTCCAAGTGCATGAACTTAAGGCTTTTTTGATTTCTTGTAATTAGAAGTTGAAATTTTAAAAGGTTCAAGTCCACATCAGATTTAATGTATAGAAATAAATATTTATATACAGGTTTCTTTTATTCAACTGTTGTGATATTCAACATATTTAATAATTGGGCACTGATCACTGAGGAAAGAGAATAGCTAGAAAGAGCTGGCATACCTAGGGTGTTGTGTATACACTCAATATCATCAGTTCCAGCCCTGGAAGTGTTTATTAGCATCTATGCTTTGTAATTACTGCCTTTTCCATATTCCCTTTCTACTTATGGTATGTCGTAAAATTTGTAAAATGCTTTGCTGTTACCTAGACACACAATACATTTGTCATTTCTTCTGTGGCTTCCTAAATAGCAGCCCGTGAAAAGATGAAGTCTTTTACAACCCTGCCTAGTGGGGGCATTTTGGTGCTTTGGTGATTACAAACTTTTACCTGAAGACTCTGTCCATCTCCATATCCTAGCGTCTCCTCTCCTCTCACTGGACCTTGTTTGTACTTCTGTAAACAGGGATTCCAGTCCCCTGGTCTCAAGTGTTGGGTATCGAGACTTAATATTCCAAAGCACTGGAGTGGTTTTGTTTATCATTTTGGAAACCCTGACTGCAGCTCCAAGCAAGGACCTTACGCAGGGGCTGGGCAGTAGGCCCTCTCCTGTGAAGATTCTTAACTTGGCAAGGAGAGTTAGGTAATATTTATGGAGCATTCATTATGAGCCTTTTTTAAGGACATTTCACATTGATTTAACATGTTATTTAATCCCCCTGATAATCGGGAGCCACAGGTACTATTCTTAAAATGCAGAGTTTTGCAGATTGCTAGGCTAAAACTCTCAGAGGTAATCAGGATTTTATCCACCATCTGTCTAACCCCGCTATGTCACATCTTCTTTATAATAAGAAGTGGTGTCAGCTAACTGGCGCCAGGCCTTACGCTGACATCATGCTACCCTAAGCTTTTCATCAAAGGAGAAGGTACAGGGATCCAGGAGGCGCAGAAGCAGCGTTGGGCTGGGAGGTGGCGTGGAGGCTGGGCCAGGAACCAGGCAGCCGGGAGGAGCTGAGTGCTGGCAACGAGCAACGGCTGAAGGTGACGGGGCTGTGACACGTGGTTAATGGATAGATTTTAAAACTTCCCTGAGAATGATTCTGAGGAGCCTCCTGGTGGAAAGTAAGAAGGAAGAGGGACCATCAGGACCACCAGGCTTGGATGGGTTGCATTTCTGAGGAAGTCCTAGTTCCTGGCTCCTTCTGGAAGGAGTTGGTCAGCTGGACTCCAGACCTACCGGAAAGGTTTCAGGGAGAGGCTCCTGGCTGCTGACCGGTTTGCTTTAGGAGCCTTGTTTGTGGCTGAGACCAGCGCAGAACCAAGTCCCGAATCTTCATGTTCATATCAGTCATTACTGCAGGCTGTACCAGTCCTAGAAAATCCAGAAGGCCAGCTTGGCTTTGCATTCCCACAGCACCCGTCCCTCCTCCCCTTACCCCATATCCATCAAGCAATGGAAAATGTTTCTGACTTGATAACCCTACCCAGAAGTTTGTAATCAGAAGCTAGGGCTATATTCCAGCAATCACATAGCATTCATGTCACTTTGACCAAAGGGTTCGGCTTCTGTATCAATTCCATACTTGGCAAGTCTGAGGTGGGGGCGTCCTGAAGCTCCAGAGCTGACAGCAGCAGAAAGAAGGCCTCCCTCCCCACCGTGGTATGGGGCCAAGCTTAACGACTCAGCATCCTACTTATGGTTTTATAACTTGGTATATTTGTGTATTAGGTTTTCCAACCCCCTTTGTCCTCTGAGAAGATGAACAGGCAGCACTGGGGATGGTTTCACTGCCTCCTAGGAAATGCAGGAGGGGTGGACCCCTCAAGAGACCCTCACAGTCTTTGTTGATGACATCCTACTTAAGTGCAGCCCTCTGCCTGGCGTGGGGGCTCTCAGGTGAAGCGGTGCTGATTGATTTCTGGTTTGCTCTGGTGTGAGTCTCAGCCCTGTAGGTCAATTTTAAACATCATAAACTAGTTTTCATCTCATAAAATTCAATTTGGATTTACAGGTGGAGTCTGCTTTTAGTTGGGGGAGGAGAGAGATTATTTGCTTCTCATTACTTCACTATCTTTCACAATTGCAATGAAATGAAGTGAAATGAAATAACACATGCAATTATTTGTTTAGAAACTTTAAAAATTAGGCACACTGGTGTCCCGGGTACAATACAACAAAACCTCTGTGCTGTGATTGATTTAGGGATCTTGGCCACCTCGCTGTTCACCTAAACTCCAGGCTTCATGGTCTTCATCCAAAAGGAGAAAATAATCAGAATGCCAGTAATTCCAAGAGGCTTCAAAATCGCTCCTGGCCGTGAAAGTGAGACCACAGACAGATCTGTGCCGAGAAAATTTCTGTAGAACAAATTCTGTGGAGAATATTCAGCCCCTGGACAAGTTTGATAACTCTGAGAAGCCCACAGAGGGACTTAATCTTAAAACTGCCAGCCTGGAAGAAGAAAGCACCCTCTGTCCATGCTTGAGATCTTTGGAACAGGTTTTTCTTTCTTTTCTTTCCCCTTTGATTCTCATTGGAGAAATTATTTATAGCAAAAGAGAGTCTTAAAATAAGTTGGGGCAGGCCCTCCCAAGTAGAGAAAAATGTGACTTTGTTACTTGGAACTTTCCTGAGCTTCCAAAGATTAGAACACTGAATCATTTCTGTGAAGAATGTAGATTTTGTTAAAATACATTTTGACGACTATGCTTTGAAAAAGTATATAGGTTTCAGCAGAATGACACTCTAAATGAGATTGTAAATGGCATAGGAATCGACTCTCCACATTTATTTTTTAGACTATAAAACCAATGTTAGAAGAACCACACATCTGCCCATCTCAATAGTTACCAACTTATTCCCAATGAAAAGGAAATGCAGGGAGTTGCTTTCAGAAAATGAAATTGATGGGAATACAAGGGGCATCTTTACAGAAGGGCTTTAAAGTTGTACTTAAAGAGTTATGATGTGTTTTATTTCCACATCCGTGGTGGAGGAGAGATTTGATCCTTCTGAGTTTTTCCAATTTCCAGCATTTCACTCACATTCCTCTGCCTCTGAAACTTTACCGCCAACCTCTCAGGACGGGGTGGGGGGTCCTCTCATGCTACCCCCATCACCTACAGGGAAAGTCAGCTGCAGGCTACAGTTATGGAATATCACAGAAAAAGATTAAGAATTGCATTATTATAGTTGCTGGAAGGCTACATTATAGCTATTTCAGAAGAGAGATTTATAGCAGTACTTAATGAATGCAACTAGTTTCCTTATCAGACAGTAGTCATACTCTGTTGTGCATAGGGTAAGATTAAATTAAGCCATTATAATAACCTTACAAAAGGTGAGTATTTGGTGGTGGCAAGTCTGGCTAAACAAAATCACATTAGCTTGATGCCATGGTATTATTCATTTTGACACAGGTTGTCGGTCGTGTCTGCCCAAAATGTGCCTTCTAATTTTTAAGCATTTCCCTTATTAAGGAACATACAAAGGTCTAGCATTAGGATGTATGTATTTATTGGAGTTATCAATCTCAGCTTACTTAAAAATATCACAAACACAACCCTCAAAGCATCATTCCTCTGCAAAATTAACATTTTACACCTTTGATTAATGTTTGTGTATTTATTTTTACTTGGAAGTTTTTCAGAAGTCATTATATGAAGAAGGGTTATTATATAGATACACTAACCCTGGAATATTCAAAAAGTGAATTCAAATTTCTAAAGAGCTACTTAGGAAAAAAGATCTGTTTGAAGCTCCTAAAAAATTATCAACCAATTTCCACAGTTCATTTAAAAATCTTTGTCTAACACTGGCTACGTGGTAGGTCATAGATAATATATGTATATTGTGTAGATAAGTATATATATTACATACACACAGATTTACTATATATAATATATTTTATTCTCATGAGATCTTGTCTCACTATTGATAAATTGTAGCAGTAAAACATTCTTGGTTGTTATTTCCCTTTCCACTGATATTTTCCCAATTATTTATGTTGTTCAATCTTGAAATAATCAAAGATAACAAGGACTGTTAAAATTTTTAAATGAATATTTGGGAAGGCAGGCAGTACACGTTAGCATTTGTGTTTTGGTAATCTGACTGAACATACTCTTCTACAGCTACAATAAATCAAGATTTCTAGATTTTCTACACAAGGTGGGAAAGCAAAAGAAATTGTATGACAATGTTTCTTAGTCTATCCTTACTATTACAGTCATAGCAGGTAGAGCTTAAGAATTTAAGAATTATCATCTTGTAACTTGATCCAGCCACACTGAATCTAGTCACTGGCACTTCCAACCAACATGTGATTTACAGAGCTGATTCTGCAGAAATCAGTATGGACAGCTCAGCTCAGTGCCTCTGTAACATTCTAGATTTCTGATAAGCATCTCCTGAACATTCTAATTTTGCTGGTTGCCTCAGTGTGAGTAGCTACAAACAATAACACAATTTAGAGGCTCCAAAGATGAGGCCCCCTTGATGGCACAGGGGTACAGATAGAGTTTGCAAATGTCTGATAATTTCACTTCCTAAATTCAAATGTCATTTCTCAATGCCAAGACTAGACAAAGTCCTCTGTTATACAGTGACCAAACTCCGTTGTTCGTTTTTGTACAAAGCATGCCATTGTACATCCCCTTGATAATACAATTAAAAAGACTCTCTCCCCACTGATGTTGCTCACCTCAATATTCTTAGCATCTGGCACACCTGGCACAAAGTAGGTGCTCGATAAAGTGGATGGTGGAACAGAATGTTGTGCTCTTTCCTCCTCCTCCTCCTCCTCCTCCTCCTCCTCCTCCTCCTCCTCCTCCTCCTCCTCCTCCTCCTCCTTCTTCTTCTTCTTCTTCTTCTTCTTCTTCTTCTTCTTCTTCTTCTTCTTCTTCTTCTTCTTCTTCTTCTTCTTCTTCTTCTCCTTCTCCTTCTCCTTCTCCTTCTCCTCCTCCTCCTCCTCCTCTTCCTCCTCCTCCTCCTCCTTCTTCTCTCTCTCTTTCTTTTTTTGTACCAGGGATCAAACTTGTGACCTTGCACTTGCGAGGCAGGCGGCTGAACCACTGAGCTGAATCCCCCACCCTCAAGTGTTTTCTTATATGCTGACATTCAGACCAGTGGGTTACTCCAGGTGAATGACCCTCCTTAGAGGTGAACGAATTGATCATAGATTAATGACGATACTTCAATTTTGTGAACCATTTTTCTTGCTGGGATGCTGACTTAAATAGAAGAAGAAGGCTCCCATCAATCCACAAATGTTTGGAGCCAGATTTATTAATGTTAGTGAAATGTTTCCACCAAATAATTAACTCTTAGTATATTCACTTATATGCATAAAAAGACTCAGTCCATTGGATCTGAAAATTCCTTCTGAGCTAGGCAGATTATATTGATGAAATATAAAGCAGAAGTCTCTTATGAAAAGAAAAGGTTTATTATTAATTCCTTATTAGATATTCCCATAAAACTTAAATAACAAAATAGCATGTCTTATTGTAAAAAAATTCAGAGGTAAATTAATTTGAAAAGCACTTGACTCTATTGAATGTTTTTATTCCTTTCCTCAAATAACAATGAAATTATAATTTAAAATAACCAATTTTCTTATAAAATAAATGTTATATACAATTTACAAATGGACTGCCTAGCAATAACTGAGTTTTGCTCTCTTCTGTGTATCTAAGTATTTACGCATATATTACTAACCCCTATTAATTTTGCATAACAATCAATGGAGGCCCTAAATTTTATTTTTAGCTAGAGAATTTCTCCAGCTATAGGATCTATTTCAAGATAAAATTAAGTTTTAAAGTATGAAGAGGAAGATTGAATTTTAAACAACATTCAGGATTTACATTTTAGATAATGGCTTAGTTTTGTTTCTTTATATTTAATATGAGATATTTATGCTTTTCTACTTTATGGATTCTTTTATGCCTTAACAGAAAGTTCTAGGCACTTATTTTGTCTATCCAAAATGTAGTTAAGTATTTTTGTAATTTTATTATAATCCTATAACATTAATTTTTAAAAAAATTATTAGGATCTTGGGCTATATTTTCACAAGGTGGCTGGTTTCTTATTCATTAAAACAAGCCTTTGTTTTCAGAAGCATTTATTAGTACCCTTGACAGCTTTGCTGTCAACTTGCATATATATCAGACACAAAAATGCTATCTCAATATTGTGTTAAAGCTAAAATAAATCTTTAGTATTTTTCAAAGGTTTAAGACTTAAAGAGTCATATGTAAATAACCTAACAATATTGTGCTCGGCCATTGTTGGAAGGGTATTCCATAGGGGATATTGTTAATGTGATTGACAAGTCAATTATATCCCATTCACAAATGTTTTGATGTCTGCAATATTAATAATACTGCATTGCCCATGAGAAGTGCTACCCTAACTACTGGCATGGAATAGTCACAATAAATGGCAGCAAATGTAATTCTAACCTCTGACTCTTTGACAAGCAGCATGGTACTCTCTGCCGCTCTGCCTTTAATTTCAGTGGCATCAAAGGAAAACTCAAGCGCCTCGGAAAATAACTCTAGCCCCATGTCTCTGATAAAATAAAATGCTTACCCACAGACATAAATTACCATGGAAATAAAAAGAGGACCAAAAAAATTACACAGTTTCCTAATGCTCTTAAATCAAAGTAGCAGATGCAGCAAGGAGCGGCCAGCAGAGCATGTATTATGCAGGGTTGCTGCTTGGTGAACAGTCTTTGATAGCTTTAGTCCAACAGGTTTGCTTCGTTGATGATGGGGGACTGTGGTTCATAATTTTCAAGAACAGTATTTTAATGGTCACTTCTGTGGATGCTGCACAGAAATTTTTGCTGTGGAGACATAAATTAGAATGTAGTCACTGTGAGCCATAACCGTTAGCTTAAGTCATGAACTGTCAACTCTTTCGGTTCCCTGCAGTGAGCCAAAAGACAGGCAGCCTCTCTTCCCAATTTATAAGCCATGATTTGTCATTTTCTGCCTATTTTCCCCTTTTTTTCTTCCCTCAGTCTTTTCTGATTCCTTATGTTCTTACAAAGTTCCATTTTAATTATATGAGAAAAAGTATTAAAAATAAACAACCAAACAATGCATAAAAATTTAAAGCTCTCTTGATATCCTTTTCTCAGAGGTTTAACTATTCTGTAAGCAATGACTTTTGCATCTTTCATTACAAGTGCAAATTTTTTTCATTACAAGTGCAAATATGCATGTACATATAAAAAAACTTGGTGTGTCTTAAATCACAAATGATGTCAAAATATAGCTACTGCTTGCAATTTTTCCAGCTGGATTTGACCTGAAGAACATATCACTGCATAGAGATCTTCCTAATTCCTTTACTGTGCTGCATAATATTCCACAATACAGATATGCCATAATTTCTTTAAATATTTATTTCTTGATAAAGATATATGCTGTTCTTTTGGCTTGTTTACACAAGTTGCCATGTGCTATTGGGTTCAGTATTGTAGAAAGACACAAGGCACTGGTGAGGTGGATTGATGATGAATCTGCTGACACACCAAGATCAACTCCAAAGCCTAGTCATGAGGACAATGTGAATTTGTCAAAACTCATAGAAGCCTTTAAGGAGTGGAAAGAATGGATAATAAAATGCCTTGCTGTTCTCCAGAAATAAGAGTCTTCAGATAGGAGTAATAAAATAAATACTTGCACATTATGCTCTCAAACAGAAAGATATATGCTGTTTCTGATGTTTTTGTTTTATGATAATATTATAATAAATATCTATGAGTGTGACTTGAGCACACACAAATATCTCTCTAGTATTTTAGTCAGAAATGGCATTGCACTGATCTTCTGCAAATCTGGTGGCCGTGACATGGCATATTGTCAAGATATGAATTGTGTTTCTCTGATTACCAGTAAAACTGAGCCTATTTTCATTTGTGCACTGACTTTTATAAATATGCAAAACCCATTGAATGGTACACATTAAAAGGATGAACTTTAACATATATGTGTTACATTTCCAATGAGTTGCTATTTGTTGAGCAGGCAAAGCTTGAACAGAAAATCCACAAGTTTGTACATGAGTCACTCTCAAAATAAATCTCACTAGCAGTGACTCACTTTTGCCCTTCCTGGCAAGCATTAATCTATTTCTGTCTTGATGGACTTTTAAATTCTGGACACTTTTTTGTATCGATTATTTCTTTTCTTTTCTTTTTTTTTTTTTTTTTTTTTGGTACCGGGGATTGACCTCGGGACCTGCGCTTGAGAGGCAGGCAGCAGCACCACTGAGTTAATCCCTGGCCCCTATATAGATTATTTCACTTAATACAATAGTTGAACTAATTCTTTCATTTTGTAAGTATTTCCTTTTTCTGGCAGAATAGTATTCCATTGTATGGATACAATCCATTTTAGATATCCATTGACCAGCTGATGGTCTTTGGGGTTATTTTCTCTTTTGTGTATTATGAATTATGCTGCTGTAAACATTCACAGGTCTCCTGGGTATGTACCTAAGCAGGAGACTTGAGGGTCATATGTAACTATGTTGAACAATTTGAGGAATTATCAGGATTGTTATCCAAAGGATCATTTTACATACTTCCCAGTGATGTATCAAGATTACAAATTCTCCACACCATTTCTACACATTATCTGTCTGTTTGGTTCTATCATCCTTATTGGGTATAAAATGGTATCACATTTTGATTTTGACTTGCATTTCCCTAATGAATAATGATATTGAACACCTTTGCCTATGGGCAATAGCCAATTCTTTATCTTTACTAGGGCAATGTCTTCAAACTCTTTGCCCATTTTAACACTGGATTCTCTTCTTATTACTGACTTATAAGTGTTTTGTACATGGGTTCAGGTCCCTCATCAGATACATGATCTGCAAATACTTTGTCTAATTCAGTGGGTTGTCTTCTCACTCCCTGAAAATACCATTTGATGTACAAAAGTCTTAAATTTTGATGAGGTTCAATTTATCTAATTTTTATTTGGCACTTTTACTCTGGTGTCAGATGTGACCACTGTCTAATGCAAGATCACAAAGATTTTTTCTTTCTTCTATGTGTTTACAGTTTCAACTCCTACATTTAGGTTTTTGATCAGTTTTGAATTACTTTTCCCCTATCATGTGAGGAAGGAATTTGACTTCACTCTTTGCAGGTTAATGTCCAGTTGTTCCAGAATCATTTGTTGAATTTTTGCTCTTTTTCTACTGAGTTGTCTTAGAATGCTTGCTAAAAATTACTAGACCATAAATGTAGAAGATTTTCCCCTCAACTCAACTTCATTGTTCTATTTGTCTATCTTTATACCAATACCACACTATTTTTATTATTGCGGCTTTGAAGTATGTTTTGAAGTCAAAAGTATGAACCTTCTAAAATTTTCTTTGGTTTCAAGATTATTTTTTCTTGTTTGGGTACTTTATTTTTAACTGGGTAGATTTTCTTCATTTTCTTGACCTAGAAGAGGTCTTTTTTATTTTAAATAATAATTCTTTCTTTGCAGTAGCAAATATTTTCTTCCAGGCTATCATTTGACTTTTAGCTCCATTCATGCTATTTTTCATATAATGTTACGCATTTGACAAATCTAAAAATAATGAACTTTTTTGGCATATTATTTTGTATATTAAAAAGGATTTTTATCATGAAATAAATTTCTCTATGATCACTTTTGAGAATTTAATTTTGTCTTAACTTTTAAAATATATCTATTTTATTTATTTAGCATTATATTATAACTCTGTTTCTTAACTGAACATACAATTTTCTCAGCAACATTTACTGAATATTCTGTCATTTCTCTATTATTTCAAAATCATTCTTGTAACCCATTAAATTCCTACATACATAGTTCTATGTATATGATACATATAATATCAATGTATATCTATGCATGTATGTTTGATTTTGAATTTCCTGTTCCCTCTAGAGATTTACTCACTTAAGCAATACCGATACTAATAATTATTATGACTTTATAATGTATAGTTATATATAACCCATATTCTTGTTCTGTCTATTTCTCTGTTTTAAACTTCCTTGGCTATTCTTTAAGACATATATTAAAATTTTTTTTTCAAGTTTCAAAAAAGGCCTGTTGCTACTTTTTGTCTGAGATTTTATTAAATTTATAAATCATCTGGTATGGTATTGTCATACAATTTTCAGTATTAGCATCTAGGAGCATAGAATTTTTCCTTATTTATCTGGGTCTTTGATTATGGCCCTGTATCAAGTTTTACGGAATTATTTTATATTGGTCTTACTAATTTTCAGTGCAATCTGTTTAAAATATACGCTCGATTCCTAGGTCTTTTAAGCTGATCCCTGATTTTGCATAGACATGATGTAATAATAGAAAGTGGTTGTTCTGGCTACAGCTACATAGGCTACGACTCCTGAGAGAGGCAGGTAATGGGCTTAGTGGCTCAGGGTCTCGGCACAGCACTGAGATGATGCATGAGTCTGAGTCCTTATTCTACCCAGTAGCTGTGTGACACTGAGCATGCTGGCTTCCCCTCTCTGTGCTCATTGCTGTGTACATAAGCCGGAATGACAATAATGTCTCCCACATAGAGCTGTTGTGATATATGCTGGACACATGACATGCTCAATAAACATTGGCTACTGTTATCAATTTCTATGGAGAAAATATTTGGAGATCTAATGTTTGACCTCTGGTTTATGCACACATATAACTTCCCTCTTGCCCTTAAAGGCTTTGTGACTGGGGTGGGGTTATGCGGAATGAATTTAGTCTGGTACAAGATCTTAGAACTCTTGGAACCCTTCAGATGGAAGAGATAAGGAAAGAGGAGAGGCAAAGCAGAATAAGATTTAGCAGCAGTTATATAAACACACGAGGCACTGGATGCTTCCCTCACAGTGCTCTGCAGAGTCTTTCTCATCCAGAGGCAGCCGCAGCATCCTACCAAGCCACCCTGCTTCCAGTTTTTCCCCAGGACCCCTCTGTAGCTGGAAGGATTCCCCCCAAATGCAGATCTTGTCCTATCATGACCCTTCCTTAAGGCCTTCCTGATTCCACCTGCCCCCAAGACAGTCTAGGCTTAAATTCTGGCCTCTTACACCTTTTCTGCTCTAGTATCTCTTCTCTAGCTAGGCATGATTTCTTTCAGTCCATTCTTCCCTTTCATGCTCTTTCCTCCAATTCTTCAGGTCTAAAGCCCAGACTATTTCCTCCTGAAGACCTTCTTGACCCCCACCTTCTCTTCCTACTGGATAAATATTTGTTGTTTTCTTCCTTTAATTGTCTTCTAGACTCTCACTCTCTTCTAGTAGTTTCTCAAAGTGTCTTGCCTGTGGGCACAAGTGCATATGGGGTAAAATATGTCTTGGAGGCAAATGTTTTGAGCGGATGCACAGATCCTCATTTTTTCTCAAATTTCATGGCCTTCTGCTTACCAAACAGACATGTGGTGAATGTAATTACTGTACTGTTACTGCAGATTACCTCCTGACTTTCTAGTCAGTTTATGCTATGCTAGGTTGCATAAACCACTGCATATAATCCCTGCCACCCCACATACATTTTTGGCTCCGGCAGAACTTAATGAAAACTTAAATATTGACCAAGAGGTTGGTGGTTAACTTTGAGGTTGCGAGTAATGTTTGAATGTCAAGATGAACCATAAGACAAAAATCTAAGCTTCCTTAATAATTTCTGTAAAATTACAATGATTCTGAGTTCAATCAAGAGCCAAGGAGACAGAATTCTGGTTTCAGTTTGGGAACAGATGAGCCTTTGACCTTCACTGGACAGGGAAATGTTATCAGACCCATCCATGAACCAACTGGAGGTTTTTCTAATGTGAGTTCAGGTTTCATCGAACTCAAAAATGTTGTCATTTCACACTTTTCTTCTGCTTGAGGTTCATGGCTATCTGTTGTATTCAAGTGTTTTTGTTTAGTCCTTGGTAAAAGAGGTTGGACACAAAAGAAACAAAATATCTGATGCTACCTTTGTAGAATTTTCAATATATTATGGAATTAGGGACACATAAGCCATTTACTTTAATTTCATGTTTTGGTGTCTTGAGTTAGGTAATGAGCCTGTTTGCTCAAAATCCAATTATCCATTCTGTTTTCTCACCCTCCACTACATACATGAATACATTCATTACCCACTTCCCAAAACTACTCCCCAACACCACAAAACACATAAAGAGAGCTTTGTGAAGGAGGTGGGCTTCGAGGAGGGGCAGACTTGAAAGGGAGGGCATTATTCCAGGTCTCAGCACCAGTGGGGAGGAAGTGTAAAGTAAGGAGTGGGAAAATCAAACACCAAGAAGTTTAGTTTGGAGAGAACAGAGGCAGCCTTGAGGGCCAGGGTCTTCAGAAGGGACGGAGTGGAGAGGGAGGAGTAGAGACATTTTTCAAACCAGGATTGAATAGTAGCTACAAAAGAAGAGAGACAAAGAGCAGAATTAATCTTCAAAAAGAGCAAACTAAGACACAACTTAATAAAGCTATTAAAATGGCTCAAACACTCCCCTTTGTTTTCATCAATTAGGGATAAAACTTCTCGGGGTCCAAATATCTACCTAGGAAGTGGCCCTGAAGTTAGAGATTCTGTAATCAACCAATTATAACTGTACAGTTGTTGGCTGGGCATCTGTTCTCTCATCAAAGCAATGTGACATTTAAGCCACAGAGTCAAACAGATGGCTGCATTTTACTGAACTGGACTTTAATGAAAAAAAACATCCAGATTCTTTTGTTGCAGAGGACAGGGATTATTGCCTTAGAGGGTGTTCATCAGGAGGAGAAAAAGATAATGCTACATCAAAGAATTAAAATGAGGAAGTGAACATTGAGACGATTTCACCTCTCATGAGAGAGAAAGAAAGGAAACTCAGATAATGTGAAATATTCCAAATTCATAAAAGAGAAAAGAAAAGCTAGGATACATTTACGATCCCAAGTACCTTCATTAAAATGAAAGAAACTTGTTAACCTATTCAGTGCAAAAAAAAATAACCAAGAAATATAGAAAGGTTTTCCTTCCACTTAAAAAAGAAGGAAAATGCAAAGAGGATTAATACTAAATTATCATAGTGAAAAGATGATGAAAAATTTATCTTCTAAACAACTTTTAGCTTCTTTGGTTGGAAAATCATCTAGTGACAGTGACATCTTCATCTTCCATAGGTTGTCCAGTTCCCTTTTGTGTGTGGGGGCGCATGTGGTTAATGCCCAGTGTTTTTGGCTATACCTTTATGAGTTTGTCCAAGCAAAGTTATGTTATCAGCTGTACATTCTGGCAGCTTTATCAGAAACTGTGGCTTGGGTCAGAGTACGTATCTGTCACAAAATCAACTTCTTGGACACAGAACTTGCTTTGAAATGCAATTCAAATGGTTTTGCAACTCCTGGTCTCTGTGTCCACTTCCTAAATAAATATCTTTGCATTATTTTAAAAGGGAAAGGGTAGAAAAGGGTTCATGGATATGGTTCTGTTTCAAAGCTCATTAAGTGAATGCAAATAAATTGCAAACTCATTACAATGCAGAGGGCTTTAATTAAAAATGGGTGCATGTGATAGTATAAAAACAACAAGAGAGCAAACTTTACTAAGAGTGTGATAACCCTTTGTAAACAATAGTTCTTAATCAGAAGCAGAGAGGACCAAAGAGCATTGGAGTATTGCTGATAAATGCAGACATTTTTTAGTAGTTGTTGTTAAAATATAAAGTCATGCAGAGGGAGCCTCACTTAGTAAGGCTTAGAATTTATTGACTCTGTGTCAAAGTCCAGGGACAAAGTGATTCTCCAGCACAGTACTACTCAAGATTCTATGAATCAAGCATCTTCAAAGAGGCTTTCATTCAGTGTCTACTTAGAAGCAACTCAATACCTCACAGCACAGACAATGTCTAATCAGAAGTTTTAAGTACATCTTCTAATAACTATAGGCACAAGAGAAATCAGTTTGCTTTCCTCTAACTCATAAAAATAGCACTGATTGTCAGATAAATGTAAAAGGAAGTGATCAGTGAACTTGACTTTGACAAATACAAAAGGTTGTTAAGTAGCACGGATGAGAATGGTTACATGGAACTCTGGATACCTCTACTTCAGAACATTTTTCTCATTTTATATTTGAGTTAATTCAGCTGTAAAACAAAAAGAGCAATTCTCAGTGCTCTTTTAGCAGGGTAAATAGGAAATTGGTTGAGTTCTTTTCTTAAAATTCATTAATTATTATAGATTGCTTCTGTTAGTGGTTCATGCATATCCCGAATCTTGTTCTGTGTGTGTATCTTTTTTAGTGAAATCAGATCATGCTGCAAGCACTGATTTGCAGTCTGCTTCTACCCAGAAGACAGAATGATGAGCTGCATGTTTTCATTTCAGTAACGTTCATGTGCTGATGCTCAGGCTGTGGATCATGCAATCAACCCAAACACCATGTACAAGGTGCACTGCAGGACCACCCATCCAGCCCGGCTTCTCTGCCAGCAATGCCTGTCTCTGTTGGCTGTACACTCCATTTTCCATGACCATGGCTTGTCAGCAGAATGGTTCCATCCGCCTGCAGAATGTCCTCCCCTTTGGACAGTCTGCTTGCTTCCCATGCTGCCCTTTTCGATCCAGTGAAACATAATTCTTCTTTTGTTTGGATGGTTTGCCTTTAACTTTGTTTGGGCTAGATATGAATTGTTCACAGAATAAATGATAAGTTTGATAGTAATTACACTAGCTAATGAAATGATCTGGACACGGAGTTAAAGTTCTCACGACAACACATAATGTGCTTGGTATCCCTTTCTGAAGAGTCATAAAGGCTTCTCAGTAGGTCACATGGATTAAAAAGAGGCTCATTTAAACATTTCGTTTTCCCTCTCTCGCTTTCAATAACATGCAAATGAATACAAATTTTGTTCACAATATCCTTTAATGAAAAAGGCGAGAGATTGAAAATTCAATTCTTAGTGCTTTGCCTTGTTTCCAAATAAGGCTTCTTTTTTAAAATATTATTTTATTGGTACAACATAGGTATACAATATAATGACATTCATCATTGGAAATTTGCACCTTTACATAGTCTCTCTTGGTTCTTATTTTTTCCCCCTTACCCTGCCTTCCCTTCAACCCCTCCATGCCTCCCTATTTACAAAGACTTTGTTTCCATTTTTTCATTTTCTCATATTAATTCCATTCCCTTCTTTCCTTTCCCCTACCCCTCCCACTTCCCCTTCCCCTTTGCCCCTTTTCTTCCTATTTCACATTATCTATTATACCATTTAGTCTTTATTTATACTTTCAGTTTCTCACACTAGAGAAACTATTCAGTGTTTACACAGGTGTCCTGTTTATTTCACTTAACACTATGGCCTCAATGTGCATCCATTTAGCTATAAATGTCTCTAATTTCTCATTTTTTATGGCTGAGTAGTACTCCATTTTATAAAAAAATCCCACATTTTCTTCATCCAGTCTCCAGTTGATGGGCATTTGGGCTGCTTCCAAATTGTGCTGCTATGAACATGGGTACACATGTATCACTGTGGTATGATTCCTTTAATTCTTTGGGGTAGACACTCAGCAGGGGAATAGCTGGGTCAAATGGGACTTCCAGTCCTAGCACTTTGAGGTATCTTCATACTGATTTCCACAGTGGTTGCACCAGTCTACACTCCCACCAGCAGTGGAGCAGGATTCATCTTTCCCACAGCCTGGACAGCTTTTGTTATTGGTTGATTTCATGATAGCAGCTATTGTTTCTGGACAAATAAGGCTTCCGATAAGGGGTCAATGTGATTATATGTTAACCTGTTATAACAATTTGAGGTCATTTGCACTCTCCTTATTCCATAGAAACTTGTGAGTTGTCTTCTGCATTATTCCTCTGATAATCATTCCAAAATGATGATGAAGATGGGTTAGTAATCCAGATGTCAATATTTTCTCGATCTCTCTGATTTTCTCATATTTATTTATTTATTTTACATACTTATGTGAAAATTTATGTGAAAATTAGGGAGACTTTATTTTGGGAAAGAACTTAATATACTTTTAAAATCAATATTAACTGCATGTCATATAATTACAATTATATAACTGCTTTAGTCTATTTCAGAATGCAATTTTTAAAAAAGTAATAAGAAATCTCCATGTCATTGTTGCTGCTCTCTATATTTCATTTACTCCAACAAATATATCACTGCTCTCTGGATTTGGATACTCAGACTTATCATTATTATTATAAAATAGTAACATTAGAAATGGAAAACACTGGCAGAGTGCTTATTATGGTTTGGGGGCTAACGTAAGTACAAAGATTATTTTATTTAAACCTCACCAAAAATCTTTGAAGGCTAGATATTATCCTATGTATTTTACATCTGATACCAAAACTGAGACCAACTAGAGGACACACCTGTGTGTGTGTGTGTGGAGGGGGGTCAGGCATGGCTAAGGAATTTAAAATGCAGATTTGTTGAAGAAAGAAAAGTGGGAAAGCATTTGGTGATCTGTATTTCGCAGGTGTGTGAACACTAAATTATCCTCTTCTGTGACTTTTTTGCAGTAGTTGACTGTCAGATGCGTGGATAGAAAATATCCACCTAAGGCAGAAGCATTTCATTCTCACAAGCAGGAGCCAGGAAATCTATATAATGTGAGTGCCATCAAGCCAGGCCTCAGTGAGCTTGAGGATGCTGCTGATCTATCTCATCACTGAGGGGACTGCATGTCAAGAATTCTTCGCTAGTTATATTTTGAATTTCTTCATAACAGATAGCAGGCAAAAGGACACCTCTCAAAAAAAAATCCATAACTGTATTCCTTGTAGTGAGTATTTGCTTTTACTTTATATATCTCCTTATGCTAAGGCTGACTAGTTAATTCATATAATAACATTTGTTTTGAAAACATAGCAGAAAGGGAATAAAAGTAATATTTTACTAAAGGCTTTTGCCTTGATGTTTTATTTTTCTTTGGAGCAAAAATGTAATAACTTTTTCTGTATGGATACTGTATAGAAGTTTATTAATTAAGGCCCCATAAATAAACAAATAATCTGGCTGTAAGTAATCTAATCCATCTTCATCATTTTGGGATGACTAAAACTAATTGTGTAGTTTTAGCCATCATTGAAAATGCCTCAAATATTTGAAGATTTAATTAAATAATAACAAAAATATAAGAATGTCAAAAAAACAGACCAAAAATAAAAATTATGTTTAATTCTTTGTACGTAAGACTCCTGGATCATACTAATTGTCATAATAATACCTGATTAGTTATATTCCTAGATGAATAAGTATAATCTCAAGGGAAAGATAGGGCCAGGGATTTAGCTCAGTGGTGCCTCCACCTGCATTGCAAGCACAAGGTCCTGAGTTCAATCCCTGGCACCAAAAAAACCGAAGACAAACAAAAAGAATTACCTTATCAACTCAAGGGAAAGAAAGGGTGACATGCTATTTTTGGAGATTGGATTTGAGATTGCGTTTAAAAAAATTAACAAAATATAGTTAAGTAGAGGGAATTAATTTTTGTGCTGTGAAACATAATAGGGTAGTTATGTTCAACAACAACTATAGTATATTTAAATATAAAAATAAAGAGTTCCAAACATTCCCCAAAATACAAAAAAATATTTTAGTGAGATGGAAATGCTACTTACTCTGATTTTGATTATTGCATAGTGTACATCATGCATATACAATTATTATACTGTACCCCATAAATACAAATCTCTCTGTTAATAAAAATAAAGATCTTCAAAGCAGTGAACACCCATCACACACAATTATCTAAAACAATATTGATGCATTTATTCACTTACTAACCTTTGCAGCAGTGGAGATTGAGCCCACAGCCTTTGGACTGCACTGTACCCCAATCCTCCATTTTAGTTTTTAAAGGTTTGAGCCAAAGTCTCAGTAAGTTCCAGGGCTTGAACTTTAGACCCTTCTACCTCAGCCTCCGAGAGGCCCAGCACTATAGACATGTGTCACCATACCTAGCGACAATATTATTTAATAATGATCACAATAAGAGTCTTTACCTGAATTAATTGAATTCTTCCAATAACAAAGAATATTTCCTGTTTAAAAATGAGGAAAGTGATACTAGGAGAGATCCAAGTCTCTTAACCCTAGGCCTGAAAACCAGGACTCAGTGGTTTCTTGGATTGCCAAAAAGACCCACTCTATGATTTCAGTAGAAATTAGGAGAGGATGCCACCAATAATTTTTCTTTCAAATTCAGCTCAATTTAATGTAAAAATTTGACCAAATGCATTGAATTGTTGAAAATGTTCATGAAAATTCTGCTAAATGCTCCCCAGTGTGATAGAAAGGGGCCACAGACACTCTGCATACTGTGCTCAGCACCCTGTGGAGGTTTCCAGAAAAGTAGGGAGATGGGAAGATGATGATCAGGAGCGGACACCTATCTGTACACGCACAGGGGAGATTTTCTGATTTCAGTTTCCCTTTGTGGAGAAAGGGTGACGGCAGGATGCTGCCAAAGTCCCTGTCTTCCAGGTGAGAAGGTGACACATGCTTCTATGGGCAAAGTATGTCCCTGTTACATACAGAACAAAAATAACAGGGGCAAGTGATGAAAAGACAGTGAATAATGTGCACTTTAGGCTACTCTTTCTTGCATTTCCACCACGAATGAGTTATTGGATTTGTAATACTCATCTACAAGTTTCCTCCTAGATTTTATTTCCCTGCTCAGCCATTAAATGGAGTATGCTTGGTTGTACATTATGGTACACATTCAGTGCTCCGTCATGATGATATGGAATCAAACATTTATCAAAATCCAGAGAAAAGAGTGTTAAACATTATAATCAACATTTAAGATATGAAAAGTTATCATTAAACTTTATAGTACAATGAAAAATCATGGGAAGCACTTAATATGTTCAGCCTCTGAAATTATTGCTTGGATAATAGAGACCTGCAGCTTCTTTAGATAGATCTCACCAGTTCTCTTCCTTAGGCAGTGTTGGCTGCTATCACTCTTGTCAGTGTGATAATTTCTACACAAGCAAAAGTCAAGCTCTGCACACCTCTGTTCCTAGCAAAACATTTTCTCATGTCCTTCAAGTTAGGAAGAAATTTTTAATAGAGCCTCCCCAAATCGAAGGACTATTTACCCACAAGTCCGAAGTGTGAACTTCAGGGATTACTCAGGTAGATTTTTTTTTTTTTTTTTTTTTTTTTTTTTTTTTTTTTGTACCAGGGATTGAACTAGGGCCCTTGTGCTTGCACAGCAGGCGGCCAAACCACTGAGCTAAATCCCCAGCCCCAACTCAGGTAGATATTATTAAAGGAAAATCAGCTGTTTCAAACAAGTTTATTACTATCCCCTCAGTTCCCTTAACAGAAATTCTGTGCCAATAAATGTCATGGATCTAACGTGACTTGAACAATAAATGCTGGTATCCAGCATGGTGCTTAACATGAAGCAGGTGCTCACCAAATAGTATTTTCTTTTAGAATAAAAGAATGAATAATGAACATTTTTTTAAAATCCTGAAGTACATGACACATATAAGGTGAGTCACCCATATTACTCTAAGGCTTTGCTATTTGGTGATGCTTTGTGTCTCAAAAGAGCTAGAGGCTGCAAAAAGCAGAAAGTACTTTGCTTCAACTTTCTTCAGTGTTATCTAGATGTTGTTCTAGTGCTGGAAGTCCACATATGAAAAACCACAGAGCCTGATTTAAAGAACGTCCTGTCAAACTGTGTTCAATAGGGCATTAAAATCAGCTGGAGCTGGGTCTTGCATGGCTAATCTGTTAAATGAGACAGTAGTATTTCACACTGTGGTTTGTGAGGCTAAAAGTTATTCCTAGGCTTTTTTTAAACTCACTGTGTGAGCAGTTGTTGAGAAATTGAACTAAGCTAGTTTGCAAAAACATTGGTGCGACTTCCTGATTGGTCAGAACACCGGAATTTAGAGATGTGAGACGGATTTGAGTTTGGACACCTACCCTACCAACCAAGAGGACACACAAAGAAGATTCAAGAACAGAGCACAAAAGGTAAGAACACAAAATGCTCAGTACTTGTCTTGCTTTCTCACAGGTGCAGGTCTTCCACAAACTGACTGCAGTTCAATCACGAAGCAGAGAAACTCTTTCAGGTTAGAGGAACCAGGAAAGCGAGGCCTCTCAGCCAGTGCAGAGGCAAAGACTAGGTCAGTACTGGAGAAGTAGCCCGCTGTCAGACATGGCTATTCTTGGCCTTGACCTTCTTCTGTCCTGCTTCCTTTTCTTCTGTACTCGGGCCTACACGTGACTTTTGCTATTTCTAATACCTTCATGACTCTCTGCATAACAAGGTCAAGAGGAATTACAAAGAAGATTACGTGCCTGTGATAAAACCTAGAAATTTCCCCACAGGATGCTGGGAGAGCAACTTAAACCTTCCATATATGAAAAGTTTTTGTTTGTTTGTTTGTTTAGGGGGGTGGCTAAGAGCACTTTCTCATAAGACAGCTATAAGAGACAGAGGACAGAATACATGTGTCAGTCAGTTTTCTGTCACTGTGATCAACTTATGAAGAAAAGGCTTACCTCAAGGCATAGTTTAGGAGGTTTTATCCATTGTCAGTTGGCCCTGTTGTTTTGGATCTGTGGTGAGACAGAACATCGTGGCTGGCAGTGTGTGCTGGAGTAAAAAATGCCTGTGGCCAGGAAGAGGAGAAGACCAGGGATCCACAGTCTCCACCGAGGGCACATCTCCATTGGGAAGACCTCCCAACAGGCTCTGCCTCTGGAATGTTCTGCCACCTTCTGGGACTTAAACACGTGGGCCTTCGAGGGATGTTCAAGATCCGAACTACAGCAACATGGAAAGGGCACCTTTAGCGTAGATATCCTATAACAGTTTTAGAACCATTATAAGTAGGTATTCATGGTAACATGGATTCTGTTTTTCATTCAGCTATTGACTGCTGCAAATTGATGGCTGGAGTTGAGTTGTAGCCTTCATCCACCACAGTAAACCAAAGGGTAAGCTCAACACTGCATTCTTGTCCAATAGAGATTGCTGATTACACACCTGGTTTTTGGTTATTAATTTCCTCTCCTTCATTATTAGACAAGTTTTCTCTTCCTTTTGTTTTTATTAAGATGATGACAAAAATGAACAGCACTATATCCTCTACTGGGCAGTTTACCTATAATATCTCATTCTACCATCTCAGCAGCCTGGAGTGTCATTATTCTCTTTCTCAGATGAGACACTGGTCCTTCATGTGATGGTGCTGGAGTTTGCTTTTTCCACACATCACCTTTTACTGCACCCCTGTCTTCTACAGTCCTGGAAGTTGGTTGATTTCACCTAAAAGCATAAATGAGCAAGAGATATCTGACTTGCAATGGATAAGGTCTAAACACGGAAAAAGTAAAAAAGAAGATTGTGAACACACAATTGCATTCTCTAGAATCTAAATCTCTAATATCTAGAGCCCCAAGGATGGACTCAGCCTTAAAATCTGCCAGGGTGTGGCAGCTCCTCCTGCTAAATCTATAATCTTTGACTTTAGAACATAAGTTGACCAATTTTCTTCTTCCAGGAATACATTTTTAACTGTTTTAACAAAGAGATCTTCCCTTGACTGTCAGCCCAGTGTCTGCAGTTAGGAAGAGTCTGTGCCCTACGTAACCCATGAAAGGGAATAAATCCAAATTCAAATTACTGCCCCTTTCCTTTGTTTACCTTCCAGTAATTGATCATATTGGGTCAGAAGATATTTTTTGAAATTCTTCTGGCTGGCTGAAACACTTGAAGGGTTAAAGACCAATTCTTTCTTCATAACACCAAAAACCATTACAAAGATTAGCGGGCCATTAAAAAAAAATTTAAATACATACTATATCTGAATGCTCACCCGTATTATAAAAGCACTGAAATCAAACAACCATGGTTGATTCGTGGCCTTTGATTTTTATATCCATGCATGTTTAAAAAAAAGTGACAGAGAGAAAACCAAACATGTGTGCTGCCTTTTAATAAAGATCATATTAAAAATTCAATAAATAGCAATATCTCTGATCTCTTAACAAAAGCTTCTGGTGTACAGGAAATTAAATGAAAAAAAAAAACCCCTTGTTAATCCTTTTTGATTTCTGTACATTGTAGCTAGAAGCAGAATTCTTCAAGTCACAGATTTCTCCTTTTTTTCCTTTTTTACATTTTTTTAATCTTTTCTTGCACAAACGTTGTCTGGGCAACACTCTAAATGCAGCTTGATTCCTGAAAACATTGAGAAATAAAGGAGGGAGGGTTGGGGTGCAAGGCGTGGTGTCATTGTCTCTTCCCAGTGGCCTTGCAAGGAGGAATCCACCTCGAACCAGGTGATAACCTGATAGACGTTATCTTGTCTTGCCCGGCCTCCCTGAAGCCTGCCAACACTTCGGCTGGCTGTTAGGCATTTTAAATATCCCCCCTGAGCCTTAACCTCACCCCCTTTCTGTTCTTGTCAGCTGGAATGTCTCAGAGCTGTCAGAAGCTTGTTGCTTATTGATGTTTCCGCTTGTTTTATGTCTTTTCTGAGATATGACAGGCCCTGACACAGTGCTGATTTCAATCAGGCCTCTTCTGGAGAGGCCTAAGATTTTTAGTTGCACAATCCACGTCGCGAGCATACTTCAGAGGCTTCTGTCTAATGAAAATGTTTCAGGAGGCTGAAATAAAGGCCCCATGCTCAACAAACAGCAGCTGAGGAATTCACAAGATTTGAAAGAAACACGTGTGCGCACACACACACACATACACACACACACACACACACACCAGAAACGCCCCCACCTCCCGCTTTTGTTATAAGAAAGGCAAGAACAGAAAGTGACCTTGTGAGCCAAAGGTTCTGACACTGAATCAAATCCCTTTAGACCTGAACTGACAGGCTGGGCCTGGCTTTAGATTACGTTATCACATCTGAGAAGGAGACTTGTATGTTCCTCAGGATTCCCTACATGTGAAAAGCTGCCGATTGTACCCTTGCTGCCTATTAAGTCAAGTTCTGCTGTCTTGTTGCGAATGAAAGCCTATCACACACAGAGGGCTACAATAAAGGGCAAAAAAGCAACCAGCCATGGAAGTCAAATGTGGAGCTGGTAGTGAACACACTTCTGTTATTTACAGTGCTGGCCATCAGAAAATTAAAATATTTGTGGCAAGCTGGGAGTGCTTTCCTGAACTGTCTAAATTTGTATCACATTGACCATATTCAAGTGCGGTGTGTAAGGGACACTGGACAACAGAGGCACTTTAGTTAGCAAGCATTAGCATATTATTTTGAAGGCCGCCATCAAATTCATTTCTAGGAGCCTGAGCAAAGACATACAACACCTAGTTTTGGGCATGTGCCTGGCAAGTTGTACAAACTTGATATAGCCAAATGACCTGTGTCTCTTTCAGAAAATTAGAATAGGAATGCTGAAGTCTCTTATTTCTTGAAAGAAGGGCATCTTTTCACTTTAAAGATCAGGCAATTGGCATAAGCTTTTAATGAGGCAGGAAGTCTCCAATGAAGCGGACAGGATTTTTAACATTTCCAGTGACCAGTGTTCTCTTATTCAACACAAAAATTCAGCCCTTGTTGATTTGGAATTTGTAACTAATATTTGTAATATTTTCCCGGATATTTTTGGAGAATAAAATACATGTTACAGCAAGAGCATCTAAAATGAAAACATTTCCTGAAGAATAAATATCTAAAGTATAACAGGCATTAATCTAAAAGACTTGCCCAAAAAGAATAACCTTGACTTGATTTTCTCTGTAGGGGAAAGTTTAGTCCTGGAGAAAGAATACACCCTTAAGAGCTCAGGCCCCCGAAAGCTGGCTCCTGGGCAATGTGTGCCCCATGCTTATTTCACTTCTGCTGACATTTAAAGAGTGAAATTTCACCTTAGAATGTAGATTTTCAGCTTCGTTGAAAAGTCACCCACTCTGGAGGTGGTCGCAGTCAGCTGTCCTGATTACCTTGGCCCTGAAGTTCCCGGGGGGCCATGTCTGTTTTTATCTCCTCTACCCCTGGACTCAGGCCCTGGTAGCATCCAATTGAGAAACCTTGATTCGGAGTCAGACAGCCTGGTATTTCGACTTCATCTCTGCCACTTATCAGCTGGCTTGCTTCAGACATCTAACTGAACTGCTGCAGCTTTTCTTAGTTTAGCAACGTGAAGAGGAAGTCTTACTTCGGATGTTATTGGGATGATTAATTGACATCACAAATGCAAAGTTTTCAGCTTGTAAAAAGCCCTCAATACATGTTAGTTTCATCCTTCATCCTCTCCTTGTACAGAACAGACTCACTCTTTTAAACTCTGTTTCCTAGTCAGGTTTTTTTACTGTGCTATCTAAGCTAGAATTTCAGTGTTTTCAGTTTGAAAAAAAAAAGTCCTCTGCCTCTAAATCATACAGAGTGGAAATTACCTCTAAAAAAACTGTTCCTCCACCACCATTCCATTTTTAAAATGTTTATGATATTTTTAACAATATTAATATAATAACGGTAGCATGTGTTTATTGGGTTAGTCTGTACTTTATGACTTAGTATCGAATTTATGGCTTGTTTCTACCAGGACTGTCACTATTAATTTTTGTTCCCATTTTTTTCATCAGCTAGAACATTGTCATAGAACTATTGCCTGCCCGTGATAAGCAGCCCTACTATTATTATTTCGGGTCTGCTTATCAACAGTCAACACATCTCCCCAAATTATGTTTTTTTTAGAAAAAAACCCCTATGTTATCAATTTAACCCCTTGGTCACCAAAAAGCCCCTTCCTTGGAAGCACTCATGAGAATTCTGGCACGGTGTACTGGGAAGTTAGAGGTTTGGGAAGCAGTCAGGGAGAGAGCTGTCACTGGGAAAACTCCTGGGGTAGAGAATGCCTTCACAGTGTGACTTTAGGATATAAATGCATATTGGTCCTGACTGGTGACCCAGCCCATGCAGACTCCCCCATGCTCTGGGGACTCCAGAGCCTGCTGACCCTTGGAAGGGCTGCTGAGGACAGAAACGCTGACTGGGGACTCCCAGAGATCAGGGCCTGCCAGCCTCTGAGAAAATGACTGCCAATTTGGCCTAGTCTCAGCGGACTGCATGCCCAGGAGGGAGGAGATGGCAGTAATGAAGCAGGTTAGTGGAGAAAGATATTGCTTCAAGCTTCCGAAGCTTCTAGTCTATTTTATGACAACATTATTCACTCACACTTCCACACAGACACACAAACTCACACACTCACACACACATGCATGTGAGCGCTCACATGGTACTTGGGATACATATGACTGATTGTGCAAAGAATGATTTGTGCCCAAACCGGAAACATTATAGTCAAAGCTATGCTTCAAATTAGTCTAGGAGTGGGAAAATAGTTCAGCATTTTCCTTTTGTAACCGAGAGCTGGTAGTTTAACACCGTTAGGGTAGAGTTGGCCTGAGGATGGGAGTTCTTCTGACACTGGCACCACACTAATGAAATCCTGGACAGTTCTCTGTATGCCATTTCCCCAATAACTCAGAAGAGAACTGGACTTTTGAAGATGCTTTAAGGGTTAGAATTCTAAGAATCCTTTGCAACTTTCCAAAGAATGATGTTTCTCACTGAAACAAATCCATATTTACATATGCCTATTTTTATAAAATGGAACATATTATATACAACTAGTAGGATGGCATCTTAAAGTTAATTATAACTACTAAAACTTGCTACTTTCAAATATTTGTATTTTTTGAAAAGACGAAATGCCACAATTCTGCATATTCATAGTAAAGAAAGCAAGTAATGGCTAGGGAATTAAAAGAATTTTTTTTTTCTGTTTTCTCCGAATTTGAGAAGCAAATATCAAAGCTACATTCCAACATCACAGTGGTAAAGATGCTTTGCTTTTGCTCCCTGCATTAAGATCAACAGATATTTATCAGATGCCTATTATGTTCATGCATTGGAGCAGAGGGAGAATCATCGTTTCTTCTTTATCGAGGAAGCTACTAAAGTTAGAGAAACTGAACAGCATGCTCCGAGCCAGAGTTTCAATCCAGACTTTCAGATGTTATGCTTCTAGTTTTACTAAGCTTCCAAAGTTCATTATATACAAAGACTTTCTAAATGTTGAGGCTCTTTCTAGAAAGATTTTCTTATATAATCACCCAGAGAAACCTTGAGTATTTTGTGCGTATTTTCAGTAGGTGTACAGTTCAAAAATAAAAATATTAATTCTAGCCAACAACCCATACACAGCAATAACAAATGTTGTGGATCTGCAGTAGGTGTTGGGCAAATGGTTTCTAAGGTAGGAAAAGTAAAACGACTTTCAATTCATTGGACAAGTGCAATTATTTATTTTCATTTTTTTATAAATTGAGTTTCAAATATAAAGATTTGGTCTATAAAACTTTAAGGAAGATAACCCAGTCTTTTCTCTTTCTTGTGAAAGTAACAGCATCTACAATTGACTAATTACAGGGAGAATTGGGCATTCCATGAAGATTAAGGGCAAGCAGCTAATTACACCCACAAGTGGCTAACAGCAGCTACAATTAGCTGTTTATAGGAGCAATTATTGGTGAAGCCAATTTTGTACCCCAAAATAATTACAGGTGCAAAATCTCACATGCCATTAGACATATTCTCTTTCAAAATGCTGGCCCAGTGGATGCAGATTTCTTCATTCATTTGACTAGATAGAGAATTAAGCAGTGTTCCAAAGACTGAGGTGGAAAAATGGTATCAACTTCTAAACCGCGTGTTTCACTAATTCATTTTTATGTTTGCAAAATTGTAATTAGTTTCATTGATATGCTTTGTTAAAACTTCAAACATTTGAGAAATAATAACAGAAGAGAAAGCTAGTAGATATAAGCCTGCTTTATTCTTTAGGAGGATAATTCACTAATTAGTTGTTAGTAAAATATATTTGAAAACATGTTTCGAGGTAATATCAAACCATGGCATATACTAAAATTGTCTGTGTCGAGTGCTGGGTTAATTCCTTATCTTGAAGTCAGGTCATTCATATACTCAATAAATAGACATTTCGGGATATCCTACCGTACCAGGCATTCAGTCTGGGTGTGCAGAGTGGAAAGGAAAGGCAACCAGGGCTGATTCTGAACTTGCTCAACTTCTTGAAATTCATTCCTTGCTCTAGGCGGCCCAGAAATACAGGTCTGTCCAGATTTTTTTTCCATGTACCAGGGATCAAACTCAGGACCTTGCACTTGCCAGGCAGGTGGGGTAACACTGAGCTACATCCCTGGTCCCAGAGTTTGCATTTTAACTCAGAATTGAAACCAATGACATATGAGGTAGAATTAATAAACACAAATAAAAATTCAAAAAATATTCCAGCAAATGATCCATTGCCATTAATTCCCCTCCAAATGTTCCCCTCAGTTCAAACGCAGTTATGCAATCAATTACCCCACTTTCTAAAGCACTTCTGGAAGTCCTCTTTCATGAGTGTCTTTTCATGGCTGCCTCAATGTCCCTGATTCAAAGTATTTATGCCCCTTTGTGTCACATAAAAACATTATTCCAGAGTATGTCCTTATCTGCCTCAGTCACTGGCACTGCACCATGCAAATTCTGACTCTTCACCAAAGTCAGAATAGCTGTGACAGGTAAATTTTTTTTTTTTTTTGGTACTGGGGATTGAACTCAGGTCCTCGCGCTTGCAGGGCAGGGGGTGGCACCACTGAGCTAAATCCCCGGCCCCGAGGTAAAGTTTTTTAAGGTAAACATTTTTTGTTGATTCAGGACACTGGGGCAGTCACAACAGAGCAATAAAGACTCTCACAAAAGAGGACGCCAGAACTGCTTCGGAAAGTGGCAAGAACAGTGGGGTAAGTGTACTTGAAGCGAGGGAGAGTATTTTGAGAGGGATTAATGGCAATGATTCTTTCATTGTGAAAAATTTTTTCAAAACCTAAATGTTTACTATTTTTGGGCCAGAAACTCAGTGTCTCAACTGTATCTCTCTCAAACATATGCACACCTCCATCCCCAGTCAGATAAAAAACTGCAAACAAGAAGCAGCCACCCTTGGATCTCAAAAGTTTATACTTGGCTTTTAAATTATATATTAATATGAAATGAGAAAAAAACACTAATGCTTATATCTTTTATCTTTTTACATATCAAGAGTCTCTCATAATAAAGCAAGTTCTAATTAGTATATATTTCTTTTGGATCAATTCAGTCTTTATTTTCTTGGAGGAATAAAATGAAGCATAAAACAATAGATCCTTGGTCACTCATGAGACATTTACCAGCTATAACGTCATCTGATTTTGAAAAGCCAAATCTGAAAGGCAAGCTTGAAACAATGCAACTGGAATCCATTCACGGCTGTGTATTTTCAGAAATGAATCAAATTCATGAAAAATTTTAATCTTCCTGATTGAATCATCTAGAGACACTGTTGTTTGATTAGAAGGATTATTTGTAAGTGGAGAACTGAATTTAAGGATCGAAAATACAGTGATTGCACTAGGCGGAACCACAGAACCATGATTTTAGCTCTGTCACTACGGAGATTTTTGTTTCTGACTGTAGTTCTTATCGAAATCTTTGACTTCAGGCAAAGTGCTTCCAACCAGGGCCAGTAATATCCTTTTCTGGAGAGTTATCGTCTTGAGACACTTTGAATATTTTGTAAACCTTTTTGCTTTATACAGACCTGGGTTTGATTATTGGGTCCACTAGTTGCTAGCTCTGTGACTTCATGAAAGTTTTTCAATGACTTGGAGGCTCACATTCTTAATACATACAATTCCATAGAATAGGGAAGAAGGAGGAGGGCGGGGGGAAGAAGAAGAGGAAGAGGAGGAGAAGGAGGAGGAGGAGGAGGAGGAGGAGGAGGAGGAGGAGGAGAGGCTTACTCATACTTGGTATTTGCCAAGTAATGTGTCTGTCCATGGGTGGACCTCTGTACTTCAAATTCACACTGGGAGATGTCACAAGGTATTTTTTATTTATTAATTTTCTCCAGTACATGAATTATAATAGACTCTCAAAAGATGAGTGTTGGCTGTATGCTTGTGGAATGGCTGGTGCAGGTGTGTGTGACCCTCTCTCCACTCGTTCCATTCCCCTGGTCTCTGCACAGACTGATGCAGGCCTTGTGTTCTCAGTCTTTCCACAGAGGGCCTGAAAAACTTGCCACCTTCTGTCTGCCTGGTCTGGCAAGGAATCCATATGTCCACAGACAACTGCCTCTTTTCAGTGTCTGCTTGCTTCCCTACCTTTGTTACTACTCCATTCCCTTAGTGAGTATTTACAGAGTATCGATACCATGTGGCACTGTGCTAGGAACTGAGGATAAGGAACTGAACGAAACATGCATCTCTTGTTTATTTACATCTCCATTCTTTGAAGGGGAGAGAAAAGATCGATGAGCAATCCAACAAACAGACCAGAAAATGACAAGCAGAGGTGGCTGCCCAGAAAAGAATGAAAGGGCGATGTTTTAGAAGGACTGGGGGAGATGGCTTGGGAAATCATGTCTGAGCTGAGACCTGTACGGGAATGGAGAAGAGGCATGACTAGAATGTCATGCTCTGTCAACACTGGTGGCAGCCAAGTGCAGTTTTATGGAGGTTCCCACTCTAGCGGGGGAGGAAGCTCCTTGACCAGAGCACCCATGGGTGGAAATCACCAACATGCATCACTTACACAGATCTCAGGGGAAACTGGGAATCACCTGCTGGAAGCATGAGCTTGGGCTTTAGAGAGGTGCAAAAGATTCAAATATTCAATCTTCTATTAGCTCACAAATATCTGGAAAATTTGTTCAGATTATTTATAATCGACTTCATTTATAACATGACACTCTGTAGTATAAAAAATTTTGAAAACTTCCAAACAAAATTTGCTGTAATTTTACCTTGAGGGAGAAAATAAAACAATGAAGTGCTTGTTATGACTTGAGTTCTATTTGAAGCCAATAGAAGGTTTGGCTTGGAGTTGAAAAAGTGAATTTATTTGTCTATATATAGACTGAGTTTTCCAGGATGTTCATGAATATGCTGCGGCAATTTCTAAGACAGAATTTTTGTTATCATTCTTGTAAAATATTCACGCCCCTCCAAATCTTAACACCTAAGTAGGAAGAGGGGGGGTGGCAATGAACATTTTTTATCATGCCCAGGTGGCCAGGAAATGCCAATATGTCTGGCTTATTTTATTTCAGTTTTGGTTGAGGTTCCTTTATCCTTTGGTAAAGCCACTTATCTACTCTGTTGCTTAATAATTAATACAGAAAACTGGCTGCAAAGTCTAATATGGGAAACATATGAGGACCACTTTCTAAATAAGCAGCCAATGGGTTATGAGCAAGTCATGCCATTGCCTCCTGCAGTCTATGCTCTGTACTAATGTGGGTGAGTGGGGAGAGGACAGCAGGAAGTCCCTGCTGGAGAGAAAGTGGGCAGGGCATTTGTGAACTTCACTGAGATGCTCCTCAGGTTTTTGTCCTGCACAAAGATTTAGACGGAACCTATGGATGGATCCTTGTATTTCAAAACGGTCCCTAAAATGAACTAAGCAGGATAACAGTGGAGTGTTATCCAGCCATCAAAACAGAGTGAGGTCTGTCATTTGCAGCAACAGGCATGGAACCGGAAGACACCATGTTAAGTGACAGAAGACAGGCCCAGGAAGACACATACTGCATGTCCTCATTTATATGTGGAAGCTAAAGTTGATTTAAAAGAAGTAGAGTAGGACTGTGGCTAACAGAGCCTGGGATGGGAGAGAGGGAGGAAGGGATGGAGAAAGGATGCACAGAGGTACAGCTGAATAGGAGGAACAGCTTGGAATGTTCTGGAGCACAGAAAAGCAAGCATGGTTGACAACAATTAATTGAGTATTTCAAAATAGTTTGTGGCGAGGATTGCAAATTTTCCAGCACAAAGAAGTGATATGTCTGTGAGGTGATAGATATGCCAGTTATCTGGATCTGATCATTACACGTAGTGTACATTATTGAAATGCCGCACTATACCCCATAAATATATAAAATTGCTATATGTCAATTAAAGATCTAGCTCAGAGTTACCTATGACCCCGTTTCACTTTTAATGCTTTTGTAGGTGGAGCTCTACCTTGATAGTCGCACATAACATAGAATTTGATGTGAAGTGTTGCTACAAGTCCCATTCCGGGTTCAGCAATTGGCACCCTACCAGGAGGGCATCATCTCAAAGGTGGTCATATCCACGAGGTAACCCTTCAGCATGAACTTGGGTGCACATTATTCCTGGTGGCCACCTCCATGGCTGCTCTGGAATCACCTGGGAAGGTTGAAGCGACCTCATTGGCCCTAGTGATTCTCATTTCTTCACCTCGGATAGGATAACTAAATTGATGCACTTTTTATAAAGTGTTCCAGATTATTCCAATATGCAGTAGATTGAAGGTTGTCTGCCTGAAAACTTTTTAAAAATCAGAACTCTTTTAACAAGACTTATTTCTCTTATTCTCCAATTTCATTGACTTCAAATGGCGTTTTTTATCAGCTGCTGCAGATGAGGAATACAAAAGGACCCTGTTATCTAATAAATTATTGTGTCAAGCTTCATATATGTAAACATTCTGAAAAATATAATAAAACAACACCTTCTAGGCACAGTTAGTTGCTAATCTCTGTTGCCTCAAATGCTTTGCTTTCCATAAATAAGCCAAATCTCATAGCCAAACTTTGAAATGTTTAATTCCACAGACTCTCAGATGTGCGACTAAGAAGTGATCATTTGTAATACATGTGGCAATGGCTTTCTGAAATTTCAAACAGTTTACCCAGAGGTGTTGCTGAGAACACTGTATTTGACTGTCAGGTACCAAAAATCCCTGAAAGGCAGACCTTATGTTCCCCTGGATTTGCACTGGCAGCTCAGCCCCCAGTAGGTGTGTCCATGGTTGTTTATCTCAGGTAGCAAATAGAGGACAGTATGTGTTTTCATCATTTATCTATGAAGATTCGGATTAAATTCAAATCCTACTTAAATACTGCATTGCTATTTTTATTTTAATGCCTGGTGAGTCTTTTTCAGTTCTTTGGGAAATAAATTTAGGTGTGTGAAAAGAGATAAGCAACATTGTATGAACTTCTCTGCTCTACCACCGAGCAGACATACTATGGATAATTGGCTATTGCAGGGCAGATTTTCTCACCACGGTCTTTTACAAAAGTGTTCTAGTTCCCCTGAAGAGTGCACTGAAGGCATGGGATCCAATTGTTATGGAAGCGCATCTTTCGTCTCTCAATTATGAGACAAAAACTATCCATTTAAGTAAAACTCTTGGGTTTTACACACCTATTTTTTTTTTTAATTAACTCTTAGGTAAATTGCCAAGTATCATTTACTCCTGATGAAGGATAATTTCCAGCTGAAAAGGGATCCAGTAAGTACTTTGTGAAATATACCATTTTCCGTCTCCTAGGACTCTGTTATTTATGTTTGGTCTTCGATTAACCTTCTCTTGGATACTTTTAAAATGCAGATCCCCTGAATCAGGTTCTCTAGACCAAGACCTGGGAATTTGTGTTCTCAGTAGGCTCTCTAATGAATCTTACTTAGGATGGAGACAGCGAAGCATCATTGTAAGAGAAACCAACAAAGGGGATGCAGTAGACACCCCTTGCCTCTTGACTGGAAAAAGATCCCCAAATCCACTATGAGGCCAGTCCTTTTTAGGGTCACGATTCTACTTTGTAATCATCCGATAGCTTCCTGTGGTTCATCTTGAGATCCCAAAGCAATATTATGCATTATGAAAAAAAATTCTGAACCGCTATTTGGAAACAACCTATCCCTGAACTGGAAAATGCCAAGAAATAATAATAATGAGATAATGCTGCAATACAGATACTAGAACCTCCCTGTGACTTTGTTAATCTTCAATGCCTGCTTCTCCTGAGGCTGTGTACTGGCTCCAGATTTAACACGCTGGGGGAAATACTCTTTCTGAAATGACTTTATGTTTATTTTATGACTTTAGTTTTTACGTGTGCCTGCCCTGAAAAAATTGGACTTCTTATTTCATATTTAAATTTGATTTTTTACTTGCCACTTGTTTTGTCAAGCTTGAAAATCTACTTTATTTTCTAGCTTTGGCACTAAATTATTTATATTTGATTACAAAAATAAGACCTAGCCTTTCATGTGATGATTTCCTGACACAGAAGATTTTCAGAAGTTGTTTTGAAAGTTTAGAACAAACAAGGAGTCCTAAGAATTCCCAAACTATAATACTATGCAAGTTAAACGAAAATTATTATAGTATGAGTGATTAGGCTTATCTGAGGGCTATGTCTTCTTTATTTATCATCACATAAATACCCCAGGATCATCATTTCACCACTTTACAGTTTGCAAACAAGTTTACAAAGTAATTCTTGTGTCCTTCGTAGATGCTGGATACTATTAAATGTGCAAGGGATGAAAAGATAATTACTTATTGGTCACATCTTTGGGACCATTCTGCTTATCCATCTATCCATCTACAATTCATCCAGGCAACACTTGGCATATTTATTAAATTTGTAGTATGTATCAGAAACTTTGTGTAGGCCAGAACAAGAATGGACTGGTCTCTTATCTTCTGAATTTGATAATCTACCACAGGAGAAAAGCAGCTAAACAAGATTGTATTACAAAATGTAGTAAGTGTGATGTCAATAGTGGAGGAAGAGAGTAGCACAGGGTGCAAAGCCCTGAGGCCTGGCCACAGATGTTGGGAGTTTCCTACTCATGGAGACTAGCGAGTCTGTTGTGAGGCCTGAGGTATTTGTAGGGAGAAGTGAGAGGAAACTTAGGCTTACCTGCAAAATCCAACATTCCAATATGATTCAACTAGTGATTGAATAGAAGAAAAATTAGATAATAATCAATGATCTATCAATTTCTAGTGGGTGTCAAATGGTTTTTCAGTAAGTGTGATGAGATTTTTAACAAGTGGATAATCACTGTTATTTACACCAGCACTTTTCAAACTTTAATGGATATGAAAATCACCTGAAGATCTTGTAGAGCTGTGGATTTTAATTAAGTAGGTCTGAGAGGCATGTCTTATTGCAGATTTAATAAACACTCAGGAGATGTTAATGCTACTGACCTGAAAACCACCCTCCGAGGAGTAAGGCTTTGGACCAATCCATGCCAAAGTTTTTCAATTCAGAGTATGAAGCTAAGAGAAACTTAATTTCAAAAATCTACTAAGATAGTGCAATTTTGCTTAAAATATGAATTAAAGAATGTATAAACAAATTGAACTTGGCAGAGTATTACAAGAATAACTTACCATGACTAATAGAAATTCAAGAAAGATTCAATGCTTGGACTTTTATCAACATAATTAATTATATCAACAAATATAATTCCTGTAATCGGTATATGCCAAGAAGGCAATTTCTAAAATTCAGTAGCTATTACTACTAAAACCTTTATCACAAAATCTAATTAAATATGATAAATATATATGTCAAAACCAACAATAAACATCATGCTATATGGTGAATTACTGAAAATTTTGTAATGTTCAGATACACGGCATGGATTCCCAATATTGTTACAATGACTTAGTACTTTTGGAAGCTTTAGCTTATGTAATAAAGCAAGAAAATAAAATAATGATTAAATTAATTATTGAAACAGAACACATAAAATAATCTTTTTTGGTGGAAGATATAGTAGCATGCTTGATTAACCTAAAAGAAGAGTTAATAATAAGAATAATATAATATGAATAATTAGAATTAATAAGACAACAAGGACATTCTTAATTCTCAATTATAGAAATAATTCATTGAAAGAGGAAGGGTTACAAAAAGTACATCTATGATAATATGATAGGAAATAGATTTCAAAGAAATATTTTACAAGAAATCATAGGATTTAAGTGCTGAAAATTTCAAAATCTTATTACAGGTCACAAACAAGGCACAAGTTAGAAAGCATAATATTTAATTACATATAAATAGTAATGATGATATTAATAGTAAAATGTACTAATTTATTATGCAATATCGTATAACATTGAACTTTTTCCCATTAATAGATTTAATATAATTCTAATTTGAATTCCAATTCATTTTGGGGGATATTACAGAAAGAGTTTGAGGTTCGTGTAGAAGAATAAATATTGAAACTGAGTAATGTCATTTTTGAGATGAAAAAAGTATAAAAATAAACTTAGGAACATTTGATGAATAATTGAATTTAAGTATAGACTAGAAAGAGGATTTGGTAAGATACTGAGTGAGCTCAGAAGTCATAATGGGAAACTGACAAAGATGAGCAGATCTGTTTGCCTCACATATGACAAATAATTACCTGACCCAGTCGTCCAGTCTGTGAGACAATGCAATAGGAAAATAGGAAATGGTTATTAGCATACAATGCAAATGAGGAAATCATGACAGTCAAGAGACTTGGTGGAAGATGCTGAACTTGTCTCAGAGTGAAAGAATAGTGAGTGAAAATAAGGCACAATGCTTTTATTATCTCTTTTGGTGAATGAAAACAGAAACAAAAGTAACAGAAGGATTTGAGCAAATGGATATTCTCATATGTTGTTGATGAGAGTCCAAATCACAACAACATTTTCGGAAAACATTGAAGATACATGTTAAGTTTAAAAGCATATGTGCCCATTGGTCAGCAAGAATAAAGTTATAGTAAAAAAGTGTATCTATCATGCCACTGAATTAAAATTTATAGTTTTGAAAAGATCCTCAAGTTATTTGCAGGTACATTAAAGTTTCAAAACCATTGGTCTAATACAATAATTATCCACCTTTTAAATGTTGGGCCGGGGATTTACCTCAGTGGCACTGTGCCTGCTTTGCAAGTGCAAGGTCCTGAGTTCGATCGCTGGTACTGTAAAAAAAAAAAAAATTACATTACCCTGAACTGAAAAAAAAAGACTTGATTGTGGTACCTACTAAGAACTGCACAGGAGGGTGTCTACAGTTAATAAGAATATATTATATATAACAAAAAAGTTAGAAGAGAAGATTTTGAAAGTATTCAGTACCAAAAAATGAAAATATCTGAGGTGATTGACAGTGTTCACTCTGATTCAATTCTTACGTAATGGATATGTATTAGAACATCACACTTTATCCCAAAAGTGTGTAGTTATTTTTTGTTAGTGAGAAATAAAACAAAATATTAAAAAATGCATGTGTCTTTAGACCTAGTGGTCCCATATTGGGTAATCAATCGTTCTAGAAGAAAGGCATCAATATGTGTTTTCATACAATAAAATTTGTATTAGCATTATTTTCACTTGCAAGGGAAGAAAAAAGGAAAGACAGAAAACCTGTACATTCAATAATAGCAAAATAATTTAGTAAATGATGGTATATGCCCAACATGGAAGATGTTATAGCATAAAAAAGAGTGTGATATATTTCTGTCTTTTGATGTAGATAGGGCCTATGACACTGTAAAGTAACAAGAGCTAATTGTAGAGTAACATAATTAATAGGATCCCAGTTTTGGAAGAAAGTGAGTCTTTACATAAGTGTGCATAAGAAGGGTGGATAAATTCAGAAAAGGCTCTTTGGTCTGGAGAACCCCAAAGGAATAAATAACGCAGGGTTTGGGGGAAGGGCAGATGAGATGGTTAACATTTCTTTAAAACAATAGCAATCATTGCAACAAATCTCAGTGTAAACATAAAAAAAATGATTAGCTGTTTGGTAGGCGGAGTAGGAAAGGGAGAAAGAGGAAGAAGACAAGTGGGAACATGTTCCATCTAGGAGGACTGGCACTGAAAATTCCTGGAGGCAAAAATTAGAGAAAGTCTGAAGTGAGGAGAATATCGAATAGGATCACATTGAGTAGTTTGTAAACCAGTTCTCAGAGTTTGGCTCCGTACTGAAACCAAGGCATGATAAGCAGTTGGCTGCTTTTAAAGGCGATACAGACCTGATCAGATCTGAATTCTGGAAATGAAAATTGAGGATGACATAGAATGCAAAAGGTGACCAGAAGCTGTCTGGGGTGGGGTGGGGGCTGAACTGGCCTTGCTGTGCATTTCTGTATGGAGTGCTCAGCTTCCTCAGCAGACAGGGCTGCACCTTTGGAAGTGGTGACAGCATTCCCAGGTCCAGTTCTGACATGCTAATGGAAAGCTCAGGTGCATCGCCCTCAGGCACACTTCCAAGCCTTGGAGGAAGTACCACCAGCAGAGGCAGGCCTGGGATGAGTCTGCAGCTCCGAATTGTGGCATTCAGACTGGCAGCTACCCACCAAGGCGATTCCCTAGCAGCAGGAGCCACCCGAGCCCAGCTAGGGTAGCCCTGCCGCCCTCACCCAGGCCATAGCTTCCAGACGGGAGCCGGAGCCTGGTGGAGCTCCGGCCACAGGGATGTGAGCTGAGCACTTTCCCTGACTCAGAGGCAAACCTGCATTATCAGTGTCTGCCTAGCAACTGAAAGGTGACACACGGGGCCTTCGTTTCAACCCATTTCCTCTTGATGAGAAGAAGGGATTCTCCTGCGAGTTATTACCTGAAATAATACCATATGGTAAAATGTAAACAACATCTGCATATTCATGTAATAATTTCATCTGTTTAATTAGTTCCAGCAAAGCAGTTTACCCTCTGAGGCCCTTGCTGTCAGCTCGGCGCTCATACATCCAGGGCTGGCTGTCGGGCTTGACAGGCTTCTATTGTTCATTCTCTGCTTGCACCTCAGCAGTTACTGTAAGTGAATCTTCTCAGGGGTGGGGCGTCAGTCCCCACCGATCTGCAGATCCAGGGGCAGGCGGGGGAGAGCTGTCAGCTTGGAGTAGGGATACTAAAGACAGACTTGACAGATCAGGTGATGCTGAGGGAAAAAAAGAGAGACGAGATTATTTATTTCTTGTACTCTTCCAATTTGGATGCGAGCTTAGATGAGCTTCCTGGTAAAGAGGTTTTAACTCTTTGCACCATGACCCCAGTGGAAAATGTTCAAGTCAGATCAACAGCAGAGCAGAAATGGGGTCCTCCTAACATTTCCCTCAATCTCAACCCATTTGACAGCACATTTGTTTAGCTAAATATGAAGCCATAGAGAGCAACACAAATATGCCCCTCAGACTCACAGACCTGCATAGGCATCCATTGATAAAGGATGGAACATCTGAAACGAAGAAATGCCCGTGTGTACACACAAACATGCACACAGGCATACAGGGACACACAAATGTGCACACACACACAAACACACACAACATGGAAGTGTTGGGCTACACTTTTAAACTGAAGGTGTTTGTTTCTTCCCCCATAACAAGATTGGAAGTGACGTTAAAGGTCTTCTGAGCCACCCTTCTTTTCTGGAGATCTTATTAAAATGCAGGACCTGATCCAGTAGGTTTGGAGAGAAGTTCAAGGCCCTGTGTCTCTACCCAGCTCCCGGGTGATTTGATGTTGAGTCTTCTCCCCCAAGGGCAAGCCTGTGAGTAGGGAGGGAGTAGACACTGTGGTCATTTTATAGACGAGAGCAAAGACCAGATAGCGGAAGTGACATGCCCACGGTGAGCCAGTTTGTTAAAGTTGAAACCAATACTAGAAAGCTCATTATATATGAAGTGCGGGACTCTTCACAGGTAGCCATTTCTGTTTTGTTTTGTTTGTTTATTTTCTTTGTTTTTATTTTTACCTGTTACACTTGGATAAAAAGCATTAGAATGATTTTCTTGAATGAATGTCAGTAGTAATATGCTTTAGTATCTTGATGACCAGCAATTTCTTTTTATCCTCTAAGGCCAAGTTGAAGATAAAAAAAAAAAGAAAAGAAGTTACAAACTTGATCTTGGAATCTGTTTCATCTCCAAAGATGAATTCTAGGATGTACTTCAGAAGGCGCAGTTTTTAAGGCAAAAAAATCTGAAGTCAACTAGAAGCTATGTGATCTTTAAATCAGAATCTGGAAGAATTGTAGACTTTTTTTTCTTTGATATCTCAATCAGTTCACTCTCCAAATTTAATTTGATCATCTTTTATAATAGGGAATGAACTGAGCTTTGTGACAGTAAGCTGAATGTTGTACATTTCTTAAACTGACCCAAAGTGATTCAAATATTAGGTGTGGTTCTGCTCTCAGAAACCGTCAGAACAAAAATTACAAGGAAAAGTAGTATTTTTCCCTAGGGAAAAGGTGAACTCTGGAAAGATAAAACCATAAGGACAGAATAGACTTGTCCATATTCATCTTTGAAATGATGTTACTTTAAAGAGTACTTCTAAATTCACTGTAGACACTTTATCATAAATATGGCTGATTTCCACCAAAAAACTCTGCTTTAAATGTAGAACCTAGCAGGCCTCCATCTTTGCTTCATCCTAGCAGTAAATATTGGGGAGATTCATCTTCTTGCTAGCTACAACTTGTGACTTAGTTGTCCCATTGCTCTGCATTTTCAGTATTTTTTTCTCTCTTCTAGGAAAAAATTATACAATGAATGCAAACATTTTTTTCCCCTTCAGAGTACAATAAAATCATTCTTGGAAGTTTCTCCTTCCATTAAGTGGCTCCTATGTGGAGAATTTTATGCAGTCCTAAAGTGATGCCTGAATTAGCACTCTGAAAAGTCAATTATACTTTTAAAGCTACTGTCTATAATTGTTATGGTTTCCGCCTGCATGTATCCAAATTGTTTCTAATGCGCATTTCAGGGCATGGAGGTTAATGGTATCTTGGTGTGGCAAAAATTCTGGCCAAAGCAGGGTTAATTTATCAAAATAACTTTTTTGTGGTGTTGTTTCTAAGCAATTGCAGAGCTTTCCAAGTCTACTTAACTCATATCTGGTCTTTTACAGCGTTTTAAAATAGGGGCATAGTATTGTTTTTTATGAAGATAGTTTTTTAGATCATTTGACGTTGAATTTACCTAAGTTAGTTTCACTTCTACTTTTAAAAATGAAAATAATCCCTATCAACCCTAACCCTAGATCTAATTAAGCTATTTTTGATGTCTTGTTCTGTCAGTCCCTGCTTGCCCCTCATCCCTAACTTTGACAAGGGAAACATGCATGTCCCTATTTGCTGGTCTCTGACTAATCCAACGGTGTTAACCATGGCATTGGTCATGATCAATAACTAATTATTAAACCAGCATTTCTTTCCAGGGCTCCTTGTTAAAAAATTGCTTTTGGCTGAGAGAGAAGGAGAAAGGTCATCACTTTGACATGGTCTTGAGTCTTTCAAAATCCAGAGGGTTGTCCAATCGAATTACTGTCCTAAACTAATTGATATAAATTTGAACAGAAGAATGCTTGTTACTGCAGAATCTCATAATGATACACTTGGCAAGAAAATGTTAGAGAAGAAAAAATATTCCCTGTACCAATTGCAAAGCATTCACACCACTGTAGCATTAAAAATTTTAAAAATTAAAGTTGGAGAAGGTGAGTCTAGACACAGTGGGGTGAATGACACACTCAGACTCAGTGCACACCCAAGATTATGAACACTGAGGTAGTTACTCTCCATTTTTATAGATGTATAAAAAAAGCAGAAAGTCCTTTCATATATTATTTAATGTGGTGACTTATTATAACTTGCAAAGCTTTTGAGTGACAGCTGTCATGTCATTATTACCAAAGGAGCTTGGTTGGAGCCAGTGGGATAGCATGTTTTCTAAGGGACTCAAATTTGAAGACTAGAACTGTCCATAGATCGGCACAGAACAGTGCATCCATTACAAAATAAACTATTTTTCTCCGTTACAATTCCTCCTACAACAGCCAAGTAATGAATGACAAGAGAGTAAATTAAGGTAGCTTTCTCCACGATGTCTTTTTTGTTTGGTTATTGATTTAACATAAGATTAAACTAAGCCATCCAACATATAGGTTTGTTTTGATGAGAAGTTTAGATGCAGAGGAACTGCTTTAATGGGGTGATGGAGTGAAAAGATGCTCAGATGCTTTCTGCCTGTCCTCACAGAATCTCCTGAAAACTCACCACGTGTTCATGTACTGGGTTTCTTTATTTTTCTCTTGTCACACTGGGGATCAAACCCAGGGCCATGTGCAGGCATGGCAAGTGCTCTACACTGAGCTACATCCCCAGCCTCATCGTCTTACCCTTAAAACTCACTGAAATTTCCTTCTTTTAAAGACCTGACTTCATTTTTTATTTTTATTAGTATACGTTTATGGTACATAATAAATGCATTCATTGTGGGAAATGGATACATACATATATCACACCTTGGTCCTTGGTCCTTTTCCTCCTCCTCCTCTCATCTATTCCCATCCCCAGACACCCTTCCTATTATTAGGTCTGATTTTAAAAACAAATCTTCAAGCAATGGCCTTTACAAGTGAGAGTAATCACTGCCACTCAAGTATGTATTGCAAATTCTTAGTTGATTTTCTTGATGTATGGTCCTCAGATATATGATGGAATGCTTAGAGTTTTGAAATATTTAATTAAATTAGCTTTATATAAAAAATTAAAATCTCTCTTAGATAGCTTCTCTGTGACATTTATTTAGATAGCATAGGTAGTTGGTCACTATAGAAAATTGAGGACATTGAGTTATAATGACTGTTGTCAAAGAGAGGAATTGGGGGCTGGGATACAAACTGAGATTTTCTAGGTCATTCAGAGTAGTCTTTGAATCCCCAGGACTTCCACCAGCAAGGACTTTTGATTGAAAGGATCTGTCCTGTGCCACCTGAAATACTCTACGGACTCAAAAGCCTAATACCTAGGAAGGCTACACAGCACTGCAGTAATTGACACAGCAATGGGGATTTACTGTCTTTCAAGATCAGTTCAGAGTAAGAGTGCTGTCCCGACCCAAATTGAACCTAGGGCCTTTGCTCTGAGTTTCACTCCCCGCCTTTCTTTCTTTCTTTCTTTCTTTCTTTAGAAAAAGGGTCTAAGCTAAGATCCTAAGCCCAGGCTGGGCTGAACTCATAATCCTCCCAGATTATGAGGTGTGTACACTGTGTCCAACTCAGAGTAAGGGTTTTGCTGCAGAAGACAGTGCAGGTGTTGAAGCAATGGGTGGCATGTGGGAAAGGGAGTTGGCATGTCCAGGTGGTGAGAAAAGGCTTTCCCGTCGTAACAGAGGCACAGTTGAGGGAAGCGGAGACGTGAGGAATGGTAACGCCTCTGAGAGGCGTGGGCCTGTGTCAGATCTTAGCCTCGCTGGATTCTAACTCCATGCTATCCTTGTGGCTCTGCTCTGGAATTGGAGCCTGGGGTGAAGACCCATGGGCGAAGCTGTGGCACCTCCGTGTGAATGTTCCAGCTGATGGCGAGCCATGTCTAGATGGGAATTCATTACAGGACCCAGGTTAGAACCACAAGCAAACTCTATGAATTGTTTACCAGAAACACTCTAATAACATGCAAACAGGAAAAACGGGAGGGTATGAAAAATACAAGGTAAGAACAACAAAGCTTGTAATTTTAATATTGAAGTACAACTCTTGAGGGGTCTGGGGAAAGAAGAAAGGAGGATGATGGCAACAGAAAATACCACAGTAAACTTAACATAATGTGAAACTTCACAACTAAATAACACTTTATTGAAGAAAAATAAGGAAAAGGAAAAAAAATCCTGTGTAAAATCCAGGGAGAAAAACGATCGTATTGGGAGATTTTAACTCATCAAGTAGAAAAAAATGAATAGTTTTAGAAGATGAGAACTATGTCAATAAATCTATGTAAAAGCAACCTTTGGAATCTAAAACTCCAGTATTCCCAAGTGAATTTGTGAACCACTTGAGTTCTGATCAAAGAATTTGGCCATGTCTCCCCCTGAAATGAATATTAATTGCTTATGGGTGTCTCCTACTCATTTCAAAAACTTACAACAAGAGAGACAATGTCTTTTTTATTCTTGCTTTCTTGTTGTATCTAGCTTTGAGCTACATGTAGAAAAAGGAATCATAAAATGTGTTAAAAACAAGGGAGAATTAAATGCTATAAACTCATCACCAGGAATGTGATTTGCCTTCCTATATCTGTCCCCAAAATAAAGTCACCCCCCACCCCAATTTACTTGTACCTTCAGGGCAAAGTTCATGGTTCATCTCTCTCCCACTTGCTTCTTTTGTTCAGCCAAGTTCTTGTTCACTTGTAGAACAGTGGGACTCTCTGCTTTTTCTTGTTCCTTCACTCTCAAAGCTGTTTTTCTTGCCTTTTTCCAGGAGTCAGTGTAAATATAGTGCTTCTTTTCCAGAAAAGCTTTCCCTTTGTTTGGAAAAGTTCTTGGGCTTCTCTTTTGTTTTAATCACATATAGTAAGGCATGCAGCCAGAGAAATGACTGTCGCAGAGGGTATTTTTTAATCATTAAGATATCTAGAATTAGGGAGCCTGACAGGCTGCCCCAAGGGCCAGCCAAGATTGGTTAGGAAGCCATGGGGACAAAGAGAAAACAGAGGCAAGAGCCCACACCATGGTTCTTGTGGAAAGGTGGAGCGCGACAAACAAGCTTGGGTTGGGCTGGTGTGAGTGATTCTAGTGGGTTCTGTCCCCTGTCGTCCGAGGGTTATCAGGGTCCCTCTGGGTCCCAGGGTTATCAGGGCAGATGGTAAGTGGTCGGCAGGGTAAGCATTCGATACAGGTGGCAGTTGAAGGGTATGGATTTTGGACTGGATGGTTCCCTGTGAAAGTCACATCGAGAGGTGAGCCCTTTACTATTTCTAGCAATTGGGTAGGCCTGGGAAGGGCACTCTCTCCAGGATCAGTAAGAGCTCAGATATCAGAAAATACCGAAAATAAGATGTCATGGTTGATACCCTTGTGACAATCTGTCCCATTTTTGTTTCATTGTTTCTCCTTAGTGCTTGCTATAAATCCAAGATACTTCTAGGTGCTTTTTCAAGGTTTAGTGGTTTTAAATTTTTAAAATATTTTTTCTTTTTAATTCCTGGCTGCATATTAGAATTACCCAGGGAATTAAAAAAAATACCATTTCTGGATACATCTGTGAAGATAGTTCTTGTTTATTTCTCTGGAATGGAGAATGGGTGTTGTTTTTAAATTAGGAAACACTAATGTGGCACCAGAGTTGAGAATCACTGCCCAGACAAGAGATTCTTTTGATCTGGAGGAACCAGTTACAACAATTTCTAAGCATGGATATTAACTCAAAGACAGGCAAGAAGATAGTGGCTGTTTACATTAATGATATGCATGCATTTAAGAGCATTTATTTACTTAGTATTTTAAAATTAAACTTCCAATGACACTAGAATGTCATCTATTTGGTATCTAATGCAATGCATTTCCATATTATATGCATTTTAGGACTTAATTGTCTTAATTGAAGATTTTTATGCATTGCAAGCACTTATTAACTTAATGTTTTAAAAGTTTAAAATGCTGGGATTGTATAAGGAAACTCAAAAAAATAAAACCAGAGATGAAATGCTAATGAAATGTTGCAGTGCAGTTCAAATAGACTCAGAGGTGGAAATGAAATTCATAGATGAAAATGGATGGAGAATATTGAAAAAAAAGAAAGAAAAACATTTGGAAATGAGAAGGGAGGAAAGCACTGTAGGAATAATGAAGAGAAAGTACTGAATTCGAATAATGAACACAGTGAAATGGAGGTGGACAAGCAAGGCGTAGGGAATATGAATGACAATTGAGAGCATGGAAAGATATTGGGGGCAAGTGTTAAACCCTTCAAATAACACACCGGCTGCTATTCTGATGGAGAGTTTCACTCCACCTGCGTTTGGAGCCCCCTCTTTCATTATGAGAACTGCACACACCTGAATGTAAGCCAAGAAGTAAGAAACCCATGGGGAAGTGCCGAACAACCTATTCATGGTGATCACTTCTGTGGGGCTGAGCTCAAGGCCCCAGCTAGATCCTCAGCCTATGATCACTGCTCTTCTTCAATATTCACTACTTAAAAATGGGTTTGGTAATCATGTTTCTAAAGAAATGTGAAAGTGGGTAAATTGTGCCAGTTCATATTTTATAAGTAATGATCGGCATCCGAAGAACTGTTGGAACCCTACATGGTACACTGTCTGAAATGAGGTGGTAATGTATTTGTTTGTTTGCTTACTTGTTTATTCAATTCCTCCACTGGACTGCAAGTTTCCTCAAAGCACGGACTCTATCAATCCTGTTCACCATTCTGTGTTTCGTTTCTGGTGCGAAATCGGGCATGTGGTTGAGGCTCAGTTGATATGGGCTCTGATATGATGTACAGTAATCCCTACATCAAAAGACACAAGGACAAAAAGTAGCAAAGAGAAAGAAAGGACAGAAAAAATGATGAAAGTGTGGGGTTGTAAAGGAAAGTAGGATAATCCCAACTGGCGATTATGAGAAGTTCTCTTGTTTCAAGGTAGCATGTGGAATGGGTCTGGGAGGTTCCCACAAACAGTGATTCAAGAGTGAGCCCGGAGCTTCCCAGCTCAGCCTCAGTCTCTGCCAGGATGTTTTCTTGGACACATCCTCAGTCCAGAGCCAGTGTCCCTGTCTCCTGTACCTCTGCTTGAAACATTCCCTCTGTGCTCCGAATCCAGAGTCCCTAGAAGAGACCACTGTTGCCACCCCCTGAGAAGAAGGGTGTATATATTACCCATGTTCCTCTTTGCTGATTCCAGTGCAAGATTCCTGTTATTTTTATTTAAAATTAGTTTTATTGGCACACGTCTGACCTACATAATGATCACGTTCATCAAAGGGAATTTGTACTTGTACATAATATATCTTATTTTTTCCCATTCCCCTCCCTTTCCCTCTCCCTTTACAAAACGTTGTTTCTATTGTTTTTCTTCCATTGTTTCAAAATTTTTTTATCCCTACTCCTTCCTTCCTTGTTCCCCTTCGCATTTGAACATTTTCTTCCTAGTCTCCAATGTCTAATATAGAAAAGAGTCTATAAATGTCCCAGACTTTGACAGTCACCTGAGTACATCAAATGGATAAATTCCACTTTTCTGTACTTTATACCCTCTGTATGTCCTATCATGCCTCAGACACAAGATCCTTCAGTGTTCTTTCAGAAACCAGAAAGGGACTTTGTCTTTCATTCCTATACATGGTGTGATCCCAAAATACAGCGAATGTTTAAATTTTTAAAAATTTATGACAGTAAAAGACACATCAGCATGAATCCTCCTCAAAACACGCCCCTTCATTTCAAACACACTCACATGTAATTTTTGCTACTTTTTGAAGCAGTTCTGGAAGTCTTCTTTCATGAGTGTCTTTAGTCGAACCATTGTAGCTGCCTTGATGTCCTGAACCGATTCAAAACACACTTCATAATCATTTTGACTTTAGGTAAGAGGCGGAGGTCACACAGTGCCAGATGTGGTGAATACAGCAGATGAGGACGCACAGGAATGTTTTTATCAGACAGAAATTCCTATAAATATTTTGAATTGTTTCAGGACACCACCACAGCCACATAAAGATGACTTCTGGCACTCCTTCAAGAAAGTTGTTTCTCTAGTGTGAGAAACTGAAAGTGTAAATAAGGATTAAAACAAATAATTGATCATTTGAAATAGGAAGAAAAGGTCCACAAGGGTAAGGGAAGTGGGAGGGGCAGGGGAAAGGAAAGAAGGGAAAGGAAAAATGATGAGAAAAGGAAAAAATGGAAACAAAGACTATGTAAATAGGGAAGGGTGGAGGGCGTGAAGGGAGGGCTGGGAATGAGGAAAAAATAAGAACCAAGATCCCAATGATGAATGTAAATGTATTGTATACCCAAAATGTACCAGTAAAAGAATTTAAGCAAAAAAAAAAAAAAAAAAAAAAGAAAGAAAGTTGCAAGAACAATGGAATAAGTGTATTTGAAACAATGGGGAGTATTTTGAGGGAGATTAATGGCAATATGTCTTTTTGTGTAATACTGTTTTCTTTTGGTACCAGGGATCGAACTCTGGGCCTTGCGCTTGTGCAGCAGGAGCTGGAACCACTGAGCGAAATCCCCGGCCCATAAGGAAGATTGCTTTCTCCATTTGCTTTTATTTTGTTGTTGTTGTTGTTTTGGTACTGGGAATCGAACTCGGGACTTTGTGCTTGTGAGGCAGGCAATGGAACCACTGAGCTAAAGCATCACCGGCCCTCTCCCGTGATACTTTTTAATTAGAACATTGTATTCTTGATCGCACCTCATAAATAGTCTGTGTTGTGCTATCCAGGGACTTGTCCAGCTTTACCTACTTTGCAACAGATATAAAGTAGGGAACCCCTAGGAAGCGAGCAATGAGGAAATGGCAACTTCTGTAGTAATCTTAGCTATTGCTGAAGGATTCTGAAAAACATACTCGTGTCATAGTTATGAACTTGTCCAAAGATGCTGTATTATTTCCATAGTTGTATGAATGTTTCTTTTTTCCTCATAAATTCTAGTTCTTGTTTATTACAGAAATCCAAATGAAGCAAACTGAGAAGGTCGAAGTAAGAATGACAAAGAGAAAGCAGTTGGAGCATGTTCAATCTGTCCAGTGAAACACCATTTTAACACTGATTTTTTTTATTGGCAGATTAAATATGAAGATATTAACATGTATAGCTAATTAAGAAATGGCAGAGAAAGCCTCTTCTTTTTTCTTTTTTTGGTACTGGGGATTGAATGCCGGACCTTGTGCTTTCGAGGCAGGTGGCAGAAAGGCCGAGCTAAATCCCCGGCCTAGAGAAATCCTCTTTTCACCCTGACGTTCTTCACACTCTATCTATAGTCCGGTAAAGGAAGAAAAATTAAGGAAGAAAGTTCTCTTCTGGGATTTCAATCTATACTAGGTCTTTGGAGCATAATTTGAAATTAAGAGGGCTCTCCCTTGGCCCACACCGAGTTACAATTCTTCACTTAATCTTAGCCAAAAGGCCAAGAAGCGATCGGGTTACAATTCTTTGCAAATGAACAAAGCCAAAAGCGCAAAGTGGCCTCCTCACGTGACACAGAGTCAGTCTCTTGGCATTTCCACTCCAACAGGGACCCTGGTTTTGGTGTCTGCTTCTTGAATTTAGATCTGAAAGGCAGTTCTCAGCTTCTGTTTGCCCTTTATCAATGAATCAAAAAGTCATGGAAATAATTATTGGGTCGGATAATTATTTTACAAAACAGAAGGAGCTTCCCTTGGCCATTACATCTCAGTGCCATTCATTAGTTGCCTGACTACTAATCATGCGTTAAGCCTGATCTTGTGCTTTAAGGCAGAGGGCAAACAGAGAAGAATCCAGGGTCTGTAAGCATTTGCAAAGTTAAAGAAACCTTCCAGAGGACTATTAAGTAACAAATGCAATCCCTGATTGGTGGTATTTCAGTCAAAGCTGAAGAAGAAACCATGAAGAGGCTATGTATTCTTGGAGGCGCTAGGTTAATAGCAACTTTTCAAGCCTTTTTTTTTCTTTCTGGTAGCAGGGATCGAACTCAGGACCTTGTGCTTGCGAGGCAGGCGATGGCACCACTGAGCTAAATCCCCAGCCCCTCAAGCCTTTCTTTGTAAGGTGTGAGTTGAGAGAGAAACTCTTTTCAGGATTTGGAAGCTTCACAGAATTTCTGACCGTCTCTATATATTTCAGTTTCACCTTAGCAAAAGTCAGCGTGCTGAACCACAGCTTTTTCCTTGCTTTTATATTTTTCTGTCTTTACAAAAAGGGTGCTGCTGGGAGATTTTGTTTCCTTTTCTTTTCCAGTTTAGATGGCTTTTGTAGCCATTGGCTCACAGTCTCCCAATAGTTAAGACCTGTTTACCATTGGTGACTTATTTTTGCAGTCTCATCTGGAATGGGGACATGTCTCAGTCCGATAGCCTGTGTATGAGGCGAACCCTGGCTTGACTTGGTAACAGGTGAAGTTCCCTTTGTCTTAAGAAGTGTGGAGGGAAAAGTAGGTGTTGCTACAACAATGTGGTGCAAGATCTTTTCATTTCATCTTCATTGAGGCTGTCTGAAGCCAAGTATGTATTACTTTCGACCTTCAGTGTTTAAGTTTTGAAATTCAGCACCACGAAACATTGGCAGTTGCAAACTGAAGGGGATTTGGATTTAATATTTCTTAAAAAGGTGTCATGGGTATCTCACACGAGCCCTCTCATTTCATTTCAACAGTCTTATTATATAGGTACTCTCAGGTAGGCAGCAAGGGACAGCAGAAGGCTTCCGTTGGGGAAGCTGCCCAGGGTGGATGGAGTTTCATCTGCCTGTGTTCCAGTTGCTCCACAGCTGAGCAACCCCAGGCAGCAGCTCATCTGGGTTACATAGCCTCAGGCCCCGGGGAGCACTGGGCTAAAGCACTGAAGGCTGTTCTGTTTCTACTTGGAACCCGAACAGAGCCTGAGCTCTTTGGGCCAGGTCTTAGTAGCTCAGAATCTGCATTCACAGGACATCCCACTGTTACTCTTTGGCACTTCTGCTGAGGAAGGTGGGGAGAACTGGAGAACTGGGCCAGTCTAAGGTCAACTGGAGAACCGGTCTAAAGGCCTGGTGGCAATGTGTGTGTATGATTGTTTGGCCTTAAACTTCACATCTTGGCTCTAAATCACATCATTACTTCCATTTTATGCACAAAAAAAGCCCAGTAAGCATCCTGACCCTTCTCTCATTTTCACATCAATCAAAGTTCCCTTTTGCTAACCATTCCATTTTAAAGTGATGGCATCTGTTCCTTGTGGTCTCCTTATTCATCCTTTGCAAGATTCCCTAATTTTGTTAGGGGTTTCAATGAATTCACTTGAGAAAACAAATTTCTCAAGTTCCTTCACAGCTGAGAAAGGCTGTTTGTTTTGGTAAAGAAATATGAATTGAAATCTGCGTGTGGTGTACCTAGAAAAGTGATTTCCAGATATAAAGGGCCAGATGTAATGGGACTTTGGTGCCGTTTGGGTGCCCTCCTTTTTCTTTGTGCCTTAACTGAGATTGTACATCAGCTCTTGTGATAGACCAGACATTTTGCCAAGAGAAGGATGGAAGAGACGCATTAAGCACTGCTTTCTGGACTAGTAGAAGATGTCTGGGTCTGGTGGTGTTATAAAGCTATGATGCCATCCTTAGACTTGCCTAATTTTGTACATGTTAGTGGAAAAGCGTGTTTATTTTTGTTTTTGTCTTTTGCTGAGTTTCTGCTGTATGCAGCCAGATGTAACTCCGAGTGAGCCCTCTAATAAACCATTGCTGTGGAGCAGAGAAAGCTGCTAAGGCCGGAACAGCAGGGGCCTTGGGTCCCATTGAAATCAGATTACACTTCCAGGCATACCCAAACATAAATCCCTTAAATAACAAAACACTTGAGTTGTTTTTCAGGAAAAGCCTTCAGAATTCACTCCAGGTGCAACTGGCTTTTCAAGAATGGACATGCATGGGAGCCACCTCCTCCAGTCAATGACCTTGGGAAGCCACAAGCTCTGAAGTCCTTCACCCAGATCTTAAATCCTGCAGAAAAGAAGCATGCAACCTGTGAAGAATTACCATCGTCATCATGACCCTGTAGACTTGCACAAGGGAACCCCCCACCTCTCCTTTCTCTCTATCCAGTCAACAGTCATCTTTCCTCTCTCCTTTCCTGTAACTTCCTCCTCTACCAGTCAACCAAGGGGGCAGATCTGAGCTCTCCTTCCCACAGCTCTTTGCCTCCTTGTTGGCCAACCTCACAATAAATCTTTCTCTTTTTTTTGCCAAAACTGTGCCACGGCATCGGCTTCCATGTGCATTGGGCAGGGAATCCTTGCTGGGTATCACTGTGTGACATGTTGTGAAATCAGTGTCCCAGGTATCTACTGCTTTGTAACAAACCACCTTAAACCTCATAGCATGAGAAGACAGTCTTCTGTTATGCTCACAGATTCTGGTTTTCAAGGATTCAGCAAGGGCACAGGGTGTTAGGGGGAAGATCTGGTTCAGACTGGAGGACTCAAAGGCTGGAGGTATCTTGGAGACTATGAGCTACAATCATGAAACATCTGATCGCCCACATGCTGGCAGCTGATGCTGGCTGCTAGCTTGAGCCTCAGCTAAGAAGTCAGCCAGACACCTCTCCATGGCCTCTTCACACGATTTCTCCTCTTCTTTGTATATGGCATCTGGCTTCCATGTGCAAGCGTCCCACATGGTTTCATCTTTAACAGCCTCACCCTGGATGTCCCAGAGCATCCCCTGTATCATAGGCTCCAGCCTTCCCACACTCTTGGATGCGGGAATACAGAGCCCCTCTTCCTGGTGGAAGAGTGTCCGTGGCCCAGTGGAGCACTGTGTGATGGGACACCTTGCCATGGCTATCTTAGGAAATACAGTCAGCTCATTCAGTTGATAGGATTAGCCACCCTCACCCCAAGAACACTAAATTCTCTTTAGGTTGCTTTGGACAAGAACAAAAATAGAGGGCATTAAATGTAGCAAACATACCCTTCATCTTTTGAGTTTCTTTCATTTTTATATGTCTGTAAATGATTCAGGATGCTAATGAAAAACAGCTTCCATTTATTGGGGTGTTCCTATGTCCTGGGCATGATAATAAGTACCACTTATTAGTACCATTATAAAAACACCACTTTTAATCTACACAGTACCTCTGATCTAGGAATTACTATTCCCAGGTTACAGATGAAGATCAAAAATGTTGACTCACGTTCTGAGTCTCTATAAGAGTTGCATTGTTTTCGACTCCAAGTCTGCCAGAGTACAATGGATTCTGCAGTAATACATTCTTGACATTCTTCTAAGCTGGAAACTGCCTGTCTTGTCCCTGCCCCTGACTGACTTCCTCGCCATAACACATTTAGTACCAGTGCATTTTCTCTTATTCTTATACCTATGTATCTGACTTCTTAGCAGCTCCGATGCTTGCCTGTAAACTCCTTCATTTTTGGACTTTGGCTATGCATTGGGATTTTCATCTCTGACCCTTGGTAGTCAAATCACACACTTGCATTATATGAGAAATTTCTACTTCAGCACTTCTGGCTTAGACATCATTCTTTCCATTCCTTCTCCCCAAAGAGGTGGATATTTAGGGCCATGTACTAGGCTGGGAAAGACAAGCTTTATTTGGGTATTTGCCAATTTGTAGTTTTCTTTACCACTTGTAATGAAGACAGATCTCTTGCATGGAAAAAATACGGGTTTAGAATCAAGCAGTGCCGTCAGTCCTAAGTGGCAGCCAACATGTTGGTTTAAAATTGTCCTGAGGACAATGCTTCTCAAACTTTTGTTTCACTGGAGAATTTCTTAACACATAGATTCAGGAGCAGTAGGTCTGGGTAATGCTTGAGATTTTGGATTTCTTTTTTTTTTTTTAAATTAGTGTATGTTTGGGATGCATAGTGATTACTTTCAGCTTTGGAGTTTAATGTGTATACATATTGCATCTTGAACAGTTTTACTCTCCCTATCCCTGTTGCCCTTCCCTCTCCCTCCTTCCCTAGAGCCCCTTCTCTAGAGAGCCTACCTCCCTGTTTCTTAACATGGCTCTTTTATTTTGCTCTTTAAACTGTTTATATTTTAGTTATCTCATATTATAGAAACTACACAATATTTAACATTTTGTGACTGACTTATGTTGCACGTAAAGATCCAAAGGTTCATAAATTTTCCTTCACATGACTCAGACTTAACCGTCTTTATGGCTGAGTCATGCTCTATTGTATCCTTTGCTTTATGAGTTCTTCTGTTGTTGCACAAACAAGCCACTTCCATTGTTCAGCTATTGTGAATTGTGCTACTATAAACATGAGTATTTGTGTGTCTCTGAAATATGCCTTTAACTCTTTCTGGAAGATAGTAAGGAGGTATAACTGGGTCAAATGGAATTTCTATTTTTAGTTTATTGAGGACCATCCATACTGATCTCCAAAGTAGCTGTACCAATCTGTATTCCTACCAACAATGTAGCCAGATTTATTTTCTCCTACAACCTTGCCATCACTTGTTCTGTGTGTGTTTGAAAGTGGCCACACTTACTTGAGTAGGGTAGAACCTCAGTGTTTGGATTTGGCCAAATCTCTACTGGCCAGAGTTATTGAACATTATCTGATGTATTTATTGGGTATTTGTGTTTCTTTTAAGAAGTGTCTAATCTTCTCAACTGCTCATTTTTTGACTGGGTCTTTTATTTTGGGGGGTCTGATTTGTTTGAGTTCTTTACATAGTCTAGCTATTAGTCAACTGTCTGAGAAGTAGGTGGTAAAATGTTTTCCCATTCTGTACATTGTTTCTTTATGCTGTTGGTTATTTCCTTTGCTGTATGGAAGCTTTTTAATTTGATATAATCCTATTTGCTGATTCTTGGTATTATTTTCTGTGTAACTTGGGTTCTGTTCAGTAAGTCTTTGCCTATGCCTATGTCTTTAGGAGTTTCACCAAATTTTTTTGTCCATTAAATTCAGTGTTTCTGTTTTGATATAAAGGTTTTGATCTATTTTGATTTGATTTTACTTGAAGATTGAGAGATGTGGATCAAGATTCATTCTTCTGCATGTGTATAACCAGTTTTCCCAGCATCATTTTTTAAAGAGGCTAGTTTTTCTCCAGCATATATTATTGGCCTCTTTGTTGAAAATCAGATGGCTGAAGATGCTTGGGGTTGTTTCTGCATCCTATATTCCAGTGTAGCAAGCCCAGGGCATGTGTGCCACAGTGGGCATGCAGAGCCCTCTCCGTTGAAATGGAAGCCAAGTCCCCAGCATTGCCCCAGCAGCCCAAGCACCAGATAACAACACAGTGTTGGCGTTTTGTGAAAATAAGTGGGTTTTGAGTTGTGGTTTGGGCACTCAGTCTCTAAGTGGCTTGTCATCACGGCTCTATTTTATACCACTGGTCAATATTTTACATCAGCATCATGCTGTTTTTATTATTGTAGCTTTGTACTCTAACTTGAATTCTGAGATTGTAATATCTCCTGCCTTCTTCTTGTTGCTCGGAATTGCCTTGACTATTTTGGGTCTCTACTGGTTTCACTTAAATTTTAGAATTATTTTTCCTAGTACAGTTTTAAAAAGTTATTAGTGTTTTGATGTAAATGGCCAAAATCTATATGTTATTTTTGGTAATGTGGCCATTTTGATGATATTAGTTCTACCCCATAATGGGGATGTTTCTCTCTCTTCTAATAGCCTCTTTAATCTTTTGTTTTTCAGAGCAATATAATTTTCATTACAGTGGTTTTTCATGTTCTTGTGTAAGTCCTAGATATCTATTTTTTTTTTCAGCTACTGTGAGTGGGATTGTCTTCCTGATCTTTCTTTCTGAATTTCTAACCAGCTCCCCAGGGAAGCGAATGCTGCAGGCCTTTGATCCACATGTTGAGCAACGAGGATCTGGACAGCAATTGTCTGCCTGAGCTGCCACTGGAGTCATATGAGGAATCTTAAAAAGGATCAAAGGAGATTCCCGTCTATCTGATCTGAGATGTTCCCTGTGTGTTAGGATTTTGAAACCCTGTTTTGGGGATTTAATGTATGGCTGAGTCTGAGAACTACTGCATCAGAGGATTTGCTCATTCATTTATTGAACAATTTATTGTGCACTTGCTATGTTCCAGGCTCAATAGTGAGATGCTAGTCATAAAAATATACAAAAAAGACCTGGCCTCTAGAAGGAGAAACAAATGATAAACAAAGACTCCTAATAGAAGATATTAATTCACCTCAATTAACAAATATAAATTTGTTTATACCTTTTGATGCAATATCCTCGCTCTTAAGAATTTCTCCTGAATGGAGGGGGAAGATAAAAGAGGAAAGCTCTAAGCACTGAAACATAATTGAAAACAATGTATAGATAAATAAAAAAGTCCTTATGACCCCAAAGCTACTGAAGTTTTGTGTGCTTATCAGAATATGGACTCCATGTGGGTAAACCCACATTCCATGGTCACTTCCCCCAGAGCCATGGCCTATCACATGGTAGGGACTTGAGGAATTTGCACAGAATAAATTAATTAAAAGCTGTTATTCTGTGGAGTATGAAGATATATGAATTATATATGAATATATACTTGTTTCAAAGTATAACATTATATGTGTAGTATATTGGAAGTATGTCAGTATTAAATAATTGCTAAAAGTCTAGAATAATATTTGCTTTAAAATGATTGAAATTGAGAAACTACTATAAAATATAAGTATGCCAAGATGAATTTGTAGTTGAATCTTCTGGTTTTCAAATATCTTTTCCTTACCTATTTTTATTTTTTATGGTTTTAAAATGGGGATGAGGATCTGTTCATCTAAGAAGAAAGGCACTTTTGGTTCCTAGACTATCATTCTGTGATAATCCTCATAGCACATTTTACTTCAAGGATATAATAATATATCTTGATTGTATAGGGGAAGTCCCTGACCTACAATGGTTATACTTAGGAGTTTTAAAGTTTTATGATGGTGCAAAAGTGATACACATTGAGTAGGCATTGCTTTCTAGACTTTGGATTTTTTATCTTCTTCTGGCCTAGAGGTATGTGGTATGATACTCTTTCGCAGTGCTTGCCCAGAGTGACCGTGCCCAGCTAATGATCCAGACTGGGAAACCACTGACCCTGGAAGGCATTCTGTGTTGCTAAGCTGTGGTGCTTGGTAGAGTAGGTGGATTAAATGCATTTTGACTTACGAATTTTCCAATTTATAATGGGTTTAAAGGAATGTAACCCCATTGTAAGTTGTGGAGCATCTGTACTTAACATGAGTGATTATTTGTTTAAAATCTGCCTCTGTTTCTAAACCAAAATTTCCATAGAAACAAGTAAAATGTCTATTATGTCCTCTGTGTGCTGTCAAGATGTAACATGACTCCAAAGCCAATAAACTTTGTGAGTTGAATGAGTAGCTAATGAGGTACATTAGAAATACCTACTGTTAAATTTTCTTGGGCCGAAATCTTCCCCATACATAATGCAGAACCTTGGAATCCCAACTTCTTATTTTTCAAGTATTTGATCAGAATTAAAATGTCTTTTCAAGAAGAAGAAAAATTTCCACCTAGCACTGGTTTGTGTCTGGGGAACAATCAGCCAACATGCTAAATTTTCACAAACATTACATTTACACTTCTAGGTGTGATGCCAAAAATATGTTATCTTTCTTTAATAATGTAAAAATCCTTTAACTACCAGGCTGTACCATGAAATGACGGTAGTCTCAGAGTATCTCCGTTATCTAAGCCATCTCTCTGGAAGATTGTCAGAAAGCAGAGATTTGTCAGCGCAGGCCCACGTGGCCTCCCTCTCCTTCCTGCTCTGCTCGCTTATCTCAGACTGAACTTTCCTGGCCCCAAGTCACGTGATTTCTCGCGGGGTTTCTCCAATCGAAAGGACTGGCACTGATTTGAGTGGCAGTTCCAGCAGCCATTAAGATTCTTCTCTGGCTCCAGCTTCTCCAAGTGACCTCTCTCTCCTTCTACTTTTCCAGTCCTGGGGCAACAATAGCTTCCCACCTTGGCTAACATCAGGACTGCTTCACCGTCCCCAGTTGGACGTCTAGAATGTTTCATAGCTTGTTAGCCAATCACCTGTGTTTTTTCTACTTTTCAAATTAACATACTCTTTCCGTTTTCCTGGCTGGACCCTGATTGCTTTATACATTGTCTTATTCATTTTGAAATAGTTTCATAGAGTTAAGAGTTAATATAACAATAATAACATTTAGAGAGATGATCTAAAATTAGTTAACATTTTATTAAAAATCTTTTCATTTACAAAGTCTTCTTGGTAGATTCATCCATATTTTTACCCTTCTACTATAGATCCTGGTAATCAACTCATCTTAGAATTCAGTGCTAGAAATATGTTTGTTTGCCAACTATAAATTGGCCTAAACTGGGATTTATTCTTAATATCCCTGGAAAAGTGCACTGTAGTTAGTGAGCGGGTAATAAACGATTTTTTAAAACTAAGTTGATAAAACTAAGAGATTTACCAACTTTTTTCATTAGAAATGAGTAATGTTTCTTCTTTCTTTTAGTTTTTACTTCATGGCTATAAGCTCTGAGGCTACTTTCTTATTTTACCAGAGAAATCTAATCACCTGAAGTGCTCAGGCCTGCTTTCTTTAAATGCTTTTGATCTGTTTGAGAACTTTTCAGTTTGGGTGGTATTTTAGTTACTTTGCTTGTTCCAACACCTAGAAGTCAAGAGAGGAAAGATTTATTTAGCTCATAGTTTGTAGAGGTTTTAATTCATTGTTGCATGACTCCAAGGCAGAGTGGCATGACAGAGGGACATTGCAGAGAAGAAACAGTTCATGGCAGGGAGACAGAAGAAGGCAGCAAGCTACAAGTGACAATAGTAACTTCTTTCTGTCTCTTTGTATCCTTTCTCGATACTTACCCTTAGGGTGGGTAGCACTCACACCCAGAACTATGCCAAACCAATCAGTGGACTGATTTAGCAGTCACTCTTAATCTCAGCACCATACACTCTACATCAGGGACCTCTGAAAAAGCCCCACCTATGACCATATGAGGCTTTTGAGGAAACATCTAGACACAAGCCATGACAGGTGTTTATAAGTATAATGAGTTCTCCACCACTGTTACAAATATTTGAGGCCAATAAACTTAGAAACAGGGAAGGTTAATTTTGGCTCACAATTTACAAGGCTTTGGTTCAGTTGGCCCCATGGTTTTTGGGACTGTGGGAATTCAGGACATTATAGTGGGAGTGCATAGCAGAGTGAACTTTTCACTTCATGGCCAGGTTGGGGACAAAGAGAGAAAAGGACCAGAGTCCCACAATCTCTTTCAAGGGCATTTCTGAAATGACCTCAGATCTCCGAGTAGGCTCCCCCTCCTGAAGTTTCTATCCCCTTCTTATAGCACAGAGGGTTGGGGCCAAGCCTTTAACACATGGACCAATAGCAGACATTACAGATTGAAACAAAAAACAACAGCAGTACGCTTCCTCACATCCTTCCTGATTCCTTCATAAATCAGGATGTTCAGGAATCAGAAAAACCCACTAATAATCAGGGAAGAAACAGTATTGTTAGAAGGCACGCAGTCATGTTTGCTATCATTTAGCCATTTGTGCTTCCTGACTCTGCATTATAAAATTTACTGATTTATAGAATGTTGATAAAATGATTCTGTCTTTTCTTCATCTAGGGAAGATTGCATGCAATTAAAGAGGTTGGCTATTCTGTTGTTATAACCAAGAGAAAGGTTTGCAACTTATATAAGCTTGAGATCAAAGCATTTTTCTTTCTAATCTGATGGACTATTTTCCTTGTGTCCTGACCTCAGGAACATGAAGATTTTTGCTGGGAGGTTCAGAGAAATCTGTTACTCCAGAATTCTCTAAGATTGAAAATTTTAGGTAAATAATAATGTTTTAGCTCTTATTGAAACACTTCTGTGTGCCCCAAACTCCTTCAAAAACCTTTCATCCATTCATTCATTGAACCTTCCCAACAACCCTCTGAAGCCAATGCTATTAGTGTGTCATTTTATAGATAAGGAAACTGAAGCATAGGAAGACGAAATAATATGCCTGGCTTGCACTGCTGAAGTGGGTTTTGTGCTTAGGCAATCTGACTTTAAAGCTCATGGTCTTAATCACAGCAGTACTATTATCCCTGTCAGAACTACTACAAATCTTAGTGATAGTTACTCTCAAATAGATGTAAATATTGGCAGGAAGCAAGACTGACAAATGTATACTAGGATGCAAACTTAGATTAAACCAATCTCATTAATTGTGAGTTAAATCACAAAGAAAGACCAAACAGTAAGTGGCATGCTTTCTATTGATGAAATGAGAGAAGGGAGTTTCCGAGACATTCAGGGGTCTGCTTCAGGTGGCACAGCTATTTAGTAGGAGACTGAAGACAAGACCCCTACCTAGTGCTTGGCCTAAGCTCACTGGGGGAACCCTTAGATTAAGAGCCACATGTGCAGAGACAGGTAGTGAACTGTCTTGACCCTTAATTCTGAGCTCTTCCTGTTGTCCTTAGACTTTTCTGTCTTGGTTACAAAGGTTACCTAACTGAGCTAATTGAATACTTCTTCTGAAAAAAATGGGTAATTCATGTAGGTATACACGTGTGTATGAGGATTATATGTATCCCTTACAAAGAAGTACATACCTGGTGTCAAAAGAGTTAAATGAAAAGAAAAAAAATGCATGAGATTGCAAAACAGTTAAAGAATAAGAAAATTCCACCATCCATAGAGGGGCTTCTCATTTGCTATAATGATATCAGTTGCAACAAGTCCAAGGCCCGACCTCATTACAAGGGTTTAATTGCATTGTTACACAGCCCCACTTCTCCTCTCTGGCCTCTTTCTCTTTATGACAGCTTTAGAAAAGAATTTCAGCTCGAGGTCAAAGGAAATTAATTACTGCTTTCTTAATCTGTGCTCATCGACATTTAGAAAACTTTGGGCTTTCTACCAGTGTTTTCTTGTCTCTGCTTTGTATAGATCCAAACTTGTAAAAGTAACACCCCAGACCTTTGTTTAAAAGAAAAGTGCACGAAAGCACTTGAACAGCACATTTTTAATAAGTGTGGATCATATCCCAAGAAAGCACCAGGTGTAGGAAAAAAATTCCTGCCATTTAGCAAAGATAGCAATGCTTTAAAAATTGAGAATTATCTTACATAGAAAATTGCATTCCATAATCAAACTGAAGGCTATTAAACTGGAGTGTTAATAATGTTAATCTAGTAATGCCAGTAAAAAGAATGATGTAAGATAAAAGGCCATGAGTGAGTATATCGATTAGCAACAGAATGACACAGCTACGGATTCAAACATGGCTTTCATTAGAGCATTGCTATCTGCACTGGGTTCAAGCTTTAAGTTTCATTATTGCATTTCTTTTCTCATTTCTCCACTGGTCTGAGAGACACTAAGTCAATGAATAGTAAGATTGAACACCTGGATTTTATAGGGTAACAATAAATATCAATTTAAAACCAATGATATATGACTCTAAAGAGCTCCATTGTGTGTGTCTCTTGCTAGTCAAGGCATTTTTTAAGACCCTGTATTAAGCATCAAGAGATCTGCCTATTATTGGTGCCTTTGAGACCAGTGGACCATGACGTTGGGTGGAATGCCTATCTACTATCTACTTGGAGAACTCTGTTTCCTTTTTTCCAGTGGGGCCGGATACAGTCTGCTACACCTTCTTCTGGTACTTCTATGATCCTCTATACCCATAAGTTCCACAAAACAACCACAGCTAACACAGAGAGCGGGATGTATAGTTTAAGAACTGAAAGTAGCCTTTGGGCTTCATCCACCTGGGTTCTCATCTTCAGCCCATCTCTTACAACTTGGATGACTTTAGGCAAGGTCTCAAAATCCCTGTAGCTTACTTTCTTCATTGGACCCCATAAAGCACATAGTAGAGTTGTTGCACAAATACATGGTCCACCCTTGACTCAATGGTTACTAGTTGGGATTTTTTGATCTTCAGCTACCTCAATCACTTTGGTGAAAAATAAAATACATCGAGAAGACAAGGGGTAAATGTTGGAATCAATTGTGCAGGTTTACGTTCTGGGGTGGAAGTTAGTCAAGTCTTCTTTGGTGGATGCAAATGAGTATAGTTGTTGCAAAACTCCGCAGCTGGTGGGAGGCTGCAGGTAAAGGATGCAGGCCGTATATATGTCTGGAAGCACAGAGCAAAATGATTCATTGGGCACCTAACACAGCAAGACTCCAAGAAAACTTTTTCTCTCGAGGAAAAACAGGAGCAAGAATTTAAGACCTTTTGTAGTACTCTGTACTTTAGTCCAAGGCTCAAGGTAGGGTCACGAAGGTAGACTCTGATGGTTGTGAAGCATGGCATTAGGAGACTTATTTTGTGCCTTGATCATGTCTACAAGATTTAGTCTATCTTTCAATATTTCTTTTCCTTGAATTTCTAAAAATATTCTGTAGTTGGTTGACAAACATCCCTAACTCATCTGATTATGACTCACTATCTACTACATTCAGATGTGAAAATTAATATCTGTTGCTATGGGTCTTAGTGCTGTGAGGCACTTTCAGTAAGGGTGGAGGCTGTGCGATTTTGGTATGTTATATTGGTGGGTGAGCATTGGAAATGGCTAAGCACATTGTCTCTGAATGGCGGGTAAGGGCCAAATTTGAGCTAAGAAGATAAGAGATGTCCCAAATTCTAAACCTTCAGCCCTGCTGCCACCTACTTCAGGGATACCGAGAGGCATTGTTCTCAGGACCAGCCTGATCATCCACCAGGTGGGTGAAGATTGTGACATTTGAATGATTGGAGGTCAGTGAGAAGGGGTGGTATTTTACTACACAGCTAGACAGTGAATTAGCCAGATTTACTGATTTTTTCTCTTGCCTTCCAGAATAGAGAGCAAAGGGCTTGAAGAGGTAGCAGTGTTGAGAGTAGAATGGCTTCCAAATGCACTTTTGATATGAAAAGAAAGGATGAATTTGACTATGTTAGTGGGGTACATAGAAAGCAGCTTGCTTTTCTATCCTGCTGACAGTCTGCTCTGGAGAGCTGACTGCAGTGAGAGGCAGAGTTTGCACCAGGTTTGTCAGAGGCTGGAAAGCATGTAGAAGAGACCAACTGGAAGTTCTACCTTCTACTTCTGGAAACTGTCCAAAAGCCAACCATCATGATGCCTCTCAGTTGAGCTCCTTTGTCTGTATATAAGCAAATATTTAGATTTCTGCTGTCCAGTGGGTCTAGTGGTAAGAGGCAATAATAACCAGAAAAAGGAAGATTGCATTCTTAGTTATTAAAACAAGGTGTATTTTTCTTCTTCTGCCCCCCACACTGAAGTAGCAAAAGGAAGAAGAGGTGTTATAACTGGACCTCTTGCCACTGTTTTTCCTTCTGAAATTCTTAAAATGAGCTTCAGTAATGAGTAGAAAGAGGAGAGGAAAAATTCTTTGACTCAATTTGAGATTAAGTAGTGTTAAGTCTTAAATACCTAAGAGAGAACAATCTAAAAATTAAATATTGTGTTGGCCAGATTTCCTATTGGTAGCACAAAATGCCTGAGACCCAATTTAAAGGAGGAAAGGCTTATCTTGACTCATGGTTTCAAAGGCTTCAGTCCATAGTTGGTCATTCCAAGGCAAAATGTCATGATGGAAGGGGATGGTGGAAAAAGTTGCTCAACTTATGGCATCCAGAAAGCAGAGGAAGAGCATGAAAGGAAGGGGCTAGGGAATAGAATAGTCCCTAGGATCACACCCCATGAACATTTCCTCTAATTTGGCCTCCCTCCTATTACCCCTTCCAGCTATAAACTCATCAGTTGGCGAGCCCATTGATGAGATGAGTGGCCTCACCACCCAATCACCCTTCTAGGAGTCTCTTTATCCAGAAAAATTGAAAACCAAGATTAACCACCACAAATATGCTGAAGAATATTGAATTCAGTCTGTGTATATTGTTTTCTGTTAAGTAGTTTGAGGAGTGTTAAGCAGTTTGTGGATTATCTTCTTGATGAGTTAGGAAAGAGTTACCAGATCTATTTACACAAATAATTGACAGATAATAAGGCAGAGACAAAGTCACAAGAGAAATGAAATTAGGTTTTAGAAATAAGAAATCAGGTTTTAGGAAAGGAAGAGATTATATAGTATTGTAGGGATCAAGTGAAATTTGATCTGGGCATAGAAAGATGGGTCAAAATCCCAACACTTGGAGCCCTGGCATGGATGACACTCAGGGAAAGAATGAGTCAGTGTCCAGATGGGCACACTTGTGTTGCAGCAGGGTGATATTTGAGCAGAAACTCACAAAAGTGGAGGGAGCTAAAGCAATACTGAGTCAGATGGTACAGATGCTACTCTAGGAAGCATGGATTGTAATCTTGACAATAAAAAAAATCTTTGGAATTTCTAACTTGGCATTGACAATCATCTAAGCTAGTCTCCCTCAACCTTCTCATGCAACAGTATAAATGCATAATTATGATTTGTACCTGGTACACTACAGTAAAGGATGAGGCAGCTTTTGTTACAGGTGAGTGCTCTGGGAACTGTTAATCCTTGACCTTCAAGTCCAGTAGTGCAGGGATAAATATCTCAACATTCCTATAGCAAGCTTATAACCTCTGGTGCCTACTGTTTGCAAGGCACTCTTAATTGTCAGAACCCCAAAGTGAACAAATCACAAAATTCCTTGCTCTTACATCCTACTATGGTAAGAAGATACTGAGTAAAATAATAAATGTATATGATAATGGCAGGTAGTAATAAATACTAGGAAGAAAAACTAAGCAGAATAAAAGAAACTGTGTGGCAGTATGTAGCATTTCTCTCTAGAAATGTGACATTCCGATGGTAGCCTGAGCAGAGTGGAAAAATAAGCCAAAGATCTTGAGGACAAATATTCTAGTCATATAGCTTTGCAGTATTTGAAGAGCTAGAAGAAGAGCTCAGAGGCTACATGAGAAACTACAAACCAAAGACTGGTAGGAGATAGAGTTGACGATGGAATCAAGGTCAGAACAGGTAGAATGTGTCAGTTCGTGGTTAAGTATTGATTTTAAATATGATGGAAAGGTAGTAGAGGGTTTTGAGCAGTAAAGTGTCATGGCCTAGTTATGTTTCTAAAAGACAAGTTGCACTTCTGTGAGAAGAATAGATTGCAACAGGTTAGAGAAGAAACAGGGAAATATCTTAGGAGTTTGCGATCGTGGTCTGAGTTGGCATTAGGTTGTTAGTACTGGAAGTGAAGAGAAGGAGCTGGGTTTAGGAAAAGCTTTGAAAGCCAGGCTGAAAGTAATGAGTGGAACTGGAATTAGAATATGAGAAGTCTGAGTGATTTCTACATCTCTTTCCTGAGAACTAAAGGAATACTTACTGAGATGTGGACATTTGAGGGGAGAATGGAATTGGGGTAAGGGCTGGAGATGCCTTTCAGCCATCCAAATGAAAACATCAGACCAGAAGTTGGATATACAGATATGGGAGAAAGGAGAGGAAAGGAATGGTTGATGAATTTTGAAATATATTTTCATATAATATTTAAAGGAGAGGACAGGATAATGGAAGATGAAAAAGAAAAGATGAGGAACTAATATGTGTTTCTTTCCTGCTTATTGTTAAGCTTTATGCTAATATAGATGCTTTTACTTACATCATCTCATGAGATAGATACTATTAGTCCCCAGTTAGTGTGAAGGGAATGGGGTCTGAAAGACATTAAATAGCTCAGAGTCATGCAAAAACTAAACAGAATAACTGGAAGTTTCTAGAGTTTCTTTAGGCCACAGCTGAAACAGCTTTGGACCAATAGAGATGGGAGTAGGGATCTGAGAAAGACACATTATGGAAGGATTGAAAGCTGAACGTTTTGTACTGCTTCATTATTTAAAGCAGGGTTGTCTAATATGGCAGCACTTAGCCATGTGTGGCTATTTAAATTTAATTAATTAACACTGAATAAAATTTAAAATGTTGACCCTTGATTGCACTACCCAATGGCAATCTAGGGCCAGTGACTATTATTACAGACAGAGTGGGAACAGTATTTCCATCATCACAGAGAGTTCTATTGGACAGCACCATTTAAAAGCCTCAGTGTTCTGCTTATCTACCTCCCTGTTTCTGTTTTGTGAATATAAAAACTCTAAGAATTTGGTTCTTTGCAGCAATGGATCTAAATTTCCCTCCCCAGTCCCTAGACGCATACCTGCCTCAGTATGCTCAAGGCTCATTTAACGTCACTTTGAACAACCGGAACAGGACAGCGCTAGTTAAATGTGGTGACCAACACCTGATGATGACTGAGTCGGGGATAAAGGACTCACAAGTAGAATGTTGCAGCTAAATGTGCTCACAAAGGCAAGAGATAGCAGAGATAGAGGAAAGTTGGTAGCAATAATGAAGGAAGCATCTCATGGGTAGAAACTATAGAATCAGATTAGATTTTAAGCGCAACATCTTGAAGGAGATGGGGAATATGTAGAATTGGCATAGGAATATACAAAAAAGTCAGTTAAAACTTTAGAATTCAGGAGTGGTTCACATAGGTGAATGTGTTTTAAAGCTGATTTTCCTGGAATAGAGACTCAAACTCTGTAGGCACCTGCAGGTCTTGCTGCCCCTGGCCTAAGGCAATTAACAAACATGGGATGCTGGGCCTTAGGAAACCTGCTTTCCTCCTACTGTAGGCACAGGCATTCACAGCATGATGTGAAGCAACTGTGCTGCCTGAAAGTCCCAGACCCACTCCAGTTCTTACAAATTTATTGCAAATTCTGAAAGAACCTGTCTAAATTCAAAACTTTGAAATTCTTATCAATGGAGGAACTAAAATATGCGTCAAGGTTGATTGATGTAGAAGTTGAGTGTTATATTAGTGAGCAGAACATTCTTAAACAAATTTGTTTTGTCAAAAAGAAAAAGTTTCTGCAATAAATGAAGTGCATCCAGACTAGAAGATTAGTTTAAATATATGATTTAAATTTTGCAGATGAAAATTCCTTTGGGATATCTCTTTAGATGGGCTTTCCATGTTACCTCTGATTAGGGAATATTTTCTTACTTAGTTATTATTGTTACTGTCACTTTTGTACCAGATGACCCAAAGCCCAGGATAGTTACACCCCCAAAGTCACACCCTCAATAATTGACAGAACTGTAATTTGATGAAGGGAGTTTTCTGTATCTGTGACACAACAGTTTTTCTTGTAGGAACTTACAATCAAGAAAAAAGAGAAACTGACCTAAGGATCCTTCAGAGATGTTCACATTTATGAACAGAAAAATTATTGTTCAAGTATGAAATTATTAGCTTTATGAGAAAAGTAAAATCATAAAACAAACTAGCATTTCCTGTCAGAGAGTAAAACCCATTTATCAAAAATATGTTAAAATCTCTCTTGGTTCTTATTTTTCACCGTTGCCCAGCCCTCCCTTCAACCCCTCCATTCCTCCCTATTTACAAAGATTTTGTTCTGCAAATTTACAATGATGAATGTCATTATATTGTATACCTAAAATGTACCAATGATTAGAATGAATAACTGATAATGTAAAATAGGAAGAAAAGGTCCAAAGGGATAGGGGTAGTGGGAGGGGCAGGGGAAAGGAAAGAAGGGAAAGGAAAAATGCTGAGAAATGGAAAAATGGAAATAAAGTCTTTGTAAATAGGGAAGTGTGGAGGGGGTGAAGGGAGGGCTAGGAATGGGGAAAAAATAAGAACCAAGATGCATCATGTACAGGCACAATTCCCAATGAGAAATGTAATTGTGTTGTATACCTACAATGTACCGATAAAAGAATTTAAAGAAAAAAAAATATATTTAAATATATTAAATATATTTTAGCCATGGGTACCTAGCTAGATATTCTTTCAACCTCTTTTAGTGCATATGTGTGTGTTCTAAAGTCAAATCAAGACACTTGTATTAATTATAATGGGGAGTTGCATATTGATAGCACTGAAATAGAAAATAATTAAGAAAGAAGGAAATATAATTCGTTTAAACTTAAAAAAGAAGTAGTCCTCTTACCCACTCATTCATTTTCCCCAATATCACTCCTCTGCTCTTGCCCCTCCCAGACTGAGCCTGCTGCTCACCTGATAAATAGTTCCCTAATCCTCTCTACTACTCTCTCTGGAAGCCCTCACCACACCATACAGTATGGCCATTTTCTTTTGTGTGGGAGTCACCACTCATTCATGAACTCTGGGATGGCATCCTTATATCTCAACCATTTTGCACTATGTTGGGAACATAGTAGGATCTCAGCAATAACTTCATAAGTAAATGTGTAACTCGACATCTCTCATTCTCCTGAACTATAGATCAATGACTCGCTCTGAAGATGTTTTTGACCATATGGGCAAAATGTATCATCGGACCCACTCAGGAGTCATGAATATTCCTTACCCATTGATGTAGGTGCCTGATATTTGGAGTCCTTATTTTGAGGTTTTGTCTTTGCCTTTGGTTCATATGGTGCAAGAAGCAAATCACCTTGCAAGATTTAGTTAACAAACATTGGGTAGAGATGACAGAATTACATTATCGTGCCATGTCACCAAATGTGATTGCATGGAACTTCTGTCCTCTCTTTCTCATTTCCTCTATGCATGCAGTTTATTTTTTATGTTATCTGAAAGGTCCTGCATGTTAAACGGAAAACTATTCAAAGGTCTGGCCAGGTTAGAATCACTTTGGTCAAGCAGTGTAATTCCACCTACCTAGAATGTAATTTATAGTAGAATCAATGCTATATTTGTAAGGGCATTGTCACATAAAAGTAATTCTTAACTTTAAAAAAATTTTCGCTAACATGAGACTAAAACTTTTTATCGTGTTGTTTGTATAAAATTCATTTCTGATGATTAAAATGAATCTTAAGCAGGATTGGCTGTGTTTTTCAATCACTGACCAAATGTGGATATATTTAAAATGGAATAAAACTTTTGTTCAAAAATGTTTTTGAATTATGGAAACTGAGTAACATGAAAATGTAGCTTCTTAATGGGAAGCTGCAAGGTTTTCCAAGATGTCCCTCTCAGTTTGTTTCTCTATTATATAAAAAATTGTAATTCTTTAGGTGATCACCATTAATCTTGGTACTATTTTTTATTTCAGACAGACATGTGATAATTGTTTTCTGTTTGAGGACAATGTGAATAGTATTTGTCAACAGCTTATATATGTATTCTATTCCTTGATTCCTCCTAAAGGAATGCTCATGTAAATACGCACATATATACTTCGCAAGGGTCTACCTCACAATGTTGTTTGTAAGAAATGGAAGCCAGTCCACTGAGAAGAGCAGAAGTTCTTCAGTGAACCCTGACTCCTGGTGATCATATTCTTGTGGAATCCCTGCGCCTTGGTAGTGAGAGGCCAACGCACTTGCTTTGAACAAATAGAATATGACAAAAGTAATAGAATGGGCCTTTGAGGGCTGTGTTTCCAAAAGATTTGCTGTTGTTTGTTTGTTTGCTCGTTGCCTCTTGCTCCTTCCTGGCTTGCTCTAAGGGAAGCCAATTGGCGTGTTGGGAGCTGCCCTCTGGAAAGAGCCACGTGTTGAGAAACTGATGACTCTGGCCAGCATCTAGTGAGGACCTGAGATCAGCCAACTGCCACACAAGTGTGAGCAAGGAGCCTTGTGAGGACTGCAGCTCTGGTCAGCACCTTGCTTGTTGCCCTGTGACCTTTGGTGAACAGGGCTGCACCTGAATTTCTGACCCACAGAAACTGAGATAATAAACACTGTTTGAAGAGGCTAAACTTTGGGACAATTTGCTGTTCAATCATGGATAATTAGTACATCAATTAATAGAATGTTTGCTTAAATAAACTCTGGTAATCCTATAATCTCTATATATTGTGGCCTATTTCTCCTCATTTTAAAAGAATGCATCACTTCTATTTGTACTGGTGCACAAGAATTGTTAAGGTGTGTTAAGTAAAATTAGCAGCCTTATATACCACATGTACAACAGGAATCCATATAATTATAAAAACAAGCCTCTATATTCTTTTAAGAACTGTTATATTTTTAAAAAATTTATAGAAAAAGTTTTGAAAGAAAAAAATGAAGCTGAATTGGAAAGATGACTTCTTACATAATATTCTATTGCAGGTAATTATTTGAGAATTTAAAACAATACTAGATTGAGATATTATTATATAGAAAGTATTATTATATAGTATTATTATATCATTATATAGAAGGTATTTCAGTGTATATTTGGAAATACACTTGTCAAAAATTCCTAAAAATAAATTGACAGCCTGCCATCCAATTATAATCCTTCCTGCTTTTTCTTATTCATGTCTCTCTTCTCATGAACATATGAATATAAATATAGATTAAAAATTTTTAACAACTTTTAGATTTTACTACATATTTTATTTTATAACCTTTAAAATGTAATATGTAGTAAATATTTTCCACCTCATTATGCATTTCCCAAGATTATTCATGTTTAATATGTGCTGATTAGTTCAACATAGGATCATATCTTAAATTATGAATTAACCTACCTTCGAAGTATACGTGGGTGATTTTCAATCTTCCTCTATTATAAATAATGATGTGATTAATATCTTTCTAGATTCACCTTTTTGCAGTCCATGTTTATTGCCTAAATATTAATTTATATGAGGGAAACTGTGGTATCAAAATGTATGTGATCAAAATTTTAGGCTTTTTATACATTTTGCAAAAAGATCACCTTGACCATGGATATAGGGTAGAAAAGGAAGGACAAATGAAAGCAGTAATATGTCCTGTTGACTAATTTATACATTAAGCCCTTTCTTTATTACTGTGTTTGTTGTTTGTTCCCAAAATAATAGTGATGACCAAGATGGCGGCGGTGTTGATGGTATTGGTGGTGATGATGATGATGATGATGTTGATATCTATTCAATAGGCCAGTATAATATCTAAAAGAAGAAAATTGATAAGATGCACCCCATTCTTTCTCCATAAAGTCAATGTGAACATCATTTTAGAAGAACTACATAAAGAAATAATTTTATTTCATTTATTTAAAAATTTTATAAAATCAATTTAAGGCTAAAATATGATGTTTTGTTGCACATATCATAATGAAATAATTATAAGTAAGGAATTTAACAGTTTTATCACCTTCCACAGATAATTTTTATGTATGTACATGGTAAGACTACTTAAATTCTACTCTCGGTGAATTTTCAATGTACAATATTATGTAGACTATGTAGACTATTGTCTTATTTCCCAAATGACTTTTAAATATATAAAAATCTCAGTGACATTTGTTTTCAAGTTTTAATTTAAAGAGGGACATATCTTTGTGGGTCTTCATGTGTTCGTATAGTGTTCATGACGAAGTCCTCCATTGTTGTAGCAGATATACACTAATATCTGTAGTTTCTTATGGCATCTGAGTAAACTTTTTAAGGCCAATGGAGTCTTCAGTTCACTAAAATAAGACTTCACAAAAGAGTAGTGTGGCTATGTAGGATGAGTTGGAGAAACAGTAAATGAGAGACTTCTGATTTCTAGACCCTTGAAATTAAATCATTTTGATGCAAAAATTTATAAATACATATATAGTGAAAGCAACAATATATATTTTTTTCTAATTTACTTGTAAAAAGAAGACTGGGCCCATTAAGGATAAAGACTTTAAACTTAAAATTGTCAAGTCATTGACCTTACTAGGATAAATCTTTGCTCCAAGAACAGTTAAACATAGAGGTCCCATAGAACTAAAGCCTTTTGGAGTAAGTTTGATAGACATTAATTTGTTAGACCCAATACTTTAGTAGAAGATATTGTATTCACTTTCATCAGAAATGATTCCTTTCTGAACCCCCCCATTTTTTATTAGCACATAGTAGTTATACAGATTATGGGTCTCATTCGGAAGATTTTCATATGCACATAACATTCTTTAATCATCCACCCATTATTTTTCCTACCCCACTTTCTCTCCTACTTTCACATTTTTGGAGGAGTTTCATTGTGTTTAATATGTCTGGGATTTTGGTATACTCCAAAGGGGAATGGTTTTTATTAAAGTCCTTAGATAGTCCAGCAAATATTAAGCAGATAAGAATACAGAGCCTACTTATGTTTCTAAATAAATGCTTTACAGGCTAAAATAGCATTTGAGAAGGACTAATTAAATTAATTTCCCATATTTTACAGATAAAAGGAATAAGTCCCATAGAAACTTGGTGTATAACCCAAGATCATGAAACCAGTTAGTGCCAGTGTCAGAACCAGAATTACACACTTTATCTCTCTCTGCACGTGGGAGGGGGGGGTCTCATCCTTGAATTTAATTAGCTCCTGCAACTCCTCAATGTTGTCCCTTCTCAGTATATTACATGACCTTCTGATAACAGCATATGGGAATTTTTCGGTGTCCAGCTAAAACTCAAAATAGATTCATGTTAATCTTGGAAAGGTTATCATCCTCAAACACTTCTATGATCCAAAATCAGTGGAAATGTCAGCATTTGCCTCCCCATAGAAGGAACCAGGTGTGAAAATTAACTGTACCAACTTGAGTTAGAAACATCCAACTAAATTGGATCAATGTAGTTCTAGGTGTGGCTGAAGGGATTCACTGAAGACTTGTTAGGATTTGCTGGTTGTGAGTGACAGCAGCCAACAGGCTTGCTGCATGAATGGAATAAATGGGAAATGAAGGAAGGTTCACTTCTGTTTCTTCAGAGGATCTCCAGTCTGCATCCTCAGTTTCTTTTTTTTTTGGTACTGGGGATCAAACTCGGCTCCTTGCACTTGTGCAGCAGGTGGCAAAACCACTGAGCTAAATCCCCAGCCCCATCCTCAGTTTTGATGTCGTCTCTTGGCTTCCACAGCAGACTTTTCAGCCTCCAGCATAAATACTTCAAGCTTCCATCACAGATCTTTGGCTTCTTGATATGGACTCGCAAGGGACACTACAGTGAGCTCCAGGCCTTTGACTGGATACTTTGGATCTCCAGCTCATAGACAGCCTTTTTGCATTTTCCACCCCGACTCTCCAGGCAGCCATAATAATCCAAATTTGTAAATTTTTATATATTTGTATATCTTGCATTAAAGTGATTGTCTAGTGACCAATGACTGATACAGATTTTGGTATTGGGAGTTACTTTTCTCATTGCTGTGACAAAATACCCAACATCCACAAATTGAAGGAGAGGTTTATTTTAGCTCACAGTGTGTAGAGATTTCAGTCCACAATAGGCTGGCTCCAAGGCAGGGTTGTACTGCAAAGGGGCATCAGAGAGGAGAAATACCTCATGGTGTGGTAGGCAGAAGATCGAATTTAGCAGCCGCAGCAGCAGCAACAATAACAACAAAAGTAGCCTCCCCTCTCTCCCTTTGTATTCTATCCAGGCTGTACCTCAATTGATTGATGTCATCAACATCTGGGGTAGGACACCCTTAGTCCCAGCATCACACCCTTAATCCACATTCACATACCCTAATCCAGCCACCTTCAAAACTCATCTATGACCACATTAGACTTTTGGGGGACATCTAGATAGAAGCCATTACTTCAAGAAATCCTCTTCTGATGACATTTCTCACCCTCATGCATAGGCATGGAAGCCTGCAGGCTTTGCCCAATTTCTGATTTGATATACTCCATTTACATGGGTGAAGAGAATCGATCACAAAGAGAGACCCATATACTTCTATAAAGTTCTATGTTAGCTGAACTGATTTGACCCATGATTAAACTCCAATGTAAGTGAATTTTGGTATCACAAGATGCTACTTAATGAGCAAATGGTACTGGACTAATTGATGACACTTATTAAAAACAATTAAATAAGACCTCTTCTCCCCTATAGAAAAATCAATTCTAGGCAGTTTAAATAACTAAACCCCAAAATAAAAAGTTTTAACTACATGAAAGATATACAGATGAATATCTTATTGATATTTAATAGAAAAAAGTTTTCTTTAATGTCAAGATAAAAAGATACAAGAAAATGTTGATAAGCTTAACTACATTAAACATTATTTTATGAAATGAAAGAACATCAAGGAAAAAAAGAATCTGTAACATACTGGGAGAAGATAAAATTTATATCACCAGACAAAGACAAAAATCTAGAGTAATAAAAAACCAACAAATCATTAAAAGATCAACAACCTAATAAAAACATTGATTAAAGATATACTAGAAAACATGAAGAGACAATAAACATATGGAAAGATAGTTAGCCTTACTTACAGATTGAGGAAATGCACATTGAAATCACAAAGAGACAAGCATTTTACAAATACCAGGCAGGAAAAACTAAAAGTCGATACAAAGTTTTGATGAAGATTTGTAGCAAAAAGAAAAACTTCTTTGGAGAATAATTTCTCAATTCGTAGTAACAGCAGAAACCACACATACTTCATGTCCAAAGACTTCAAGCTCTGGGCTTATCCAAATCATTCTCAAATTTTAGCCTGCACTTTACTCAATGACTTTGAGGATTTGTCAGCACTTAGAACTTGTCCTTAGAATTTATATTTCCAATAAGTTCCGTGGTAAAGTCAATGGTGCTTATCTGAGGACCACCTTGAGAACCACAGCCCTAGAGAAGCAATCTTGCATATGCTCAGGGACATGCACATTTCTTTATTAATTAAAACAGCAGGCAACTAGAAGCAACCTCAATGTACATCATAAGAAAATCAGCAGATAACTAATTTTTGAGGTACATTAATTGGCAGTTTATGATTAGTGAGTATGATCAAAACAAAATGTTGATAAAAATGAAAACATGATACAATGTTTTTCTATAAGCATGATACAATTTTAGTAAAATTTAAATGCATGCAAAATCATCCTGCGTGTTGTGTGTAGACATATGCACATGTTTAAAGTACAGGTGTGTAGAAAGAATAGAAAGATTATATATACTTGTGTGGGAATAAATTATTCCAACTTCAAGACTAGTGTTATTTTTAGTGGGGGAGAAAGAGCAATGGAATCTCAGAAAAATATAAGCAACATCAGCTGCTGTACTTGTGATGTTTTATTTATCTATTTTTGTTGAAGAAAAGATCTGATACAAAATTTTAAAAACTGGCAAGATTTGATAAGTACATGATACTTATTCTATAATTTTCTTGGCTCTATTTTTGCTATTTGGAATATTTCATTCATAACACTCCTACTTTAAGCAGAAATGGCAACTAACTGAATCCAGAAGCTGGTAGACCTGTTACAGTCCATATTATCAGATGGGTAAATTTTCCATCTGACTTGTTATTAAGTTTCTTCAATCCTAACATTTCAAGCAATAAAGCCAGAAAACCCACAAAACTCAGTACTTCAAAGCCCTAGGCATCTGATCAGTTCAGAATACTTAATCATAACAATAATTATATGTTTAAAAAAGTTGCTATGGAAATAAGAATGATCTTCAGTATAACAGATGTAAACTTACCCATCTCAATGATCATGAACATTTAACAGAAAGGAAGTTATCATTCTCACTCAACATATGAGGAGAATGAGACTGTAGTAAAAGTGCCCAGTAGCTAAGGAAATGGTTGAGCAACAGCTGTCTTCTGAGCCTTCTAACATGAGTCCTCTTCTTCTATGTAGGCATCTAGGTAATGTAGGGCATTTACAGTAGAAGTTTTAGTCAACTTTCTTCTAACTTTGTTGGAAATGAAAAGCCTTTCTTCAAAAATATTTTGTCTGTGACTAATAAAAGCACAAGGGATTCCTTGCTTCGTAGATTGTATTTAGCCAGTGAGTTTCTTATAGAAACTCCTGGAGGTGGTAAAGCCCAGGTTTGTCCTGGATTTTGAAGTTTATGTGGATTGCATCAGTTTCCATTCAAACACTCTAGCTGTGCAAAACAAACAATTAAATCATCATGGAGGGGCCTCCATTTTTTGATCTGCAAAGTAGGGCCATCTCCTTGGTGAGGACTATATGAGCTCATGGAAGTTTAAGGTGTAGCTCAGTGCCTGGTATATAATAACAGATCAATAAATAAGTGCTGTTTATCTTATAATTATTACTCTTGTTGTGGAGATGATGAAGATTTTTAAAACTTATTAATTTCTTCTCATTTCTTCCTCTATAAGATGTAAGTATCAAATTCAATATTGTGGTTTAGATCTTAAGTGTCCCTCAAGGCCACATATGCTGAAGGCCTGGTCCCTAGCTGATGAGGCTACAGGAGGTGGTGGAACCTTTGGGGGTGGAGCCTTGTGGAAGGGGGGTAGGTCATAGAAATGCGCCCTTGATATGGAGGCCATGGCCTCTTCTCTGTCTCTATTTTTTTCTAGCCACCTTGAGTTGAGCAGCTCTGCTGTACAATATGCTCCCTGCCATGATTCTTGGCATCACCACAGACCTGAAAGCAACATAGTGACCATGGACTGATAGCTCCAAGAACATGACCCAGAACAAACTCTTCCTCCCTGAAGTTGAATTTGTCAGTTACTCTGTCTCAAGGATGGAATTGAACTAACAGAGATACCTAATGCACAGAAAGGTGAGACTGCAGAGCCCCTGTCTTTGGCTCACTTCTGGCTGTTCAAAAGTCGGGTGGGTGGACTGAGGTGAAGAGAGGGAGGAGAGGAGATCAAAAAGAAGGAGCAGTGGGAGAAGGAGAGATGTCTTTTCTGAAATTTCTGCATTCTTCAATTCAGCAAAACACTGGAACAGCTACAAAGTGGAGAGAGCTGATCAATATGGATGCATGCTGTTCACCAATATAAATTGAAAAAAATACAACCTAGGCTTAGACTATTTTTTTCAAAAACAACAATTTAACAAAAAGCTAGCCAGATACTTTCATATAACCATCACCGTCATTTTGGTACAATATAAAAATTACTTACAAATTTGTAAGATACCACAAAGAGTAAGAATTATCTTGTTTCTTATGTACTGGATTTTGCAGAAAAAATGCCATATAGATAGAACTTCAGAAAAGATAGTTTCTAGAAAGTGTCAGGAAGCATAGCTCTTCTGTCAATTCACACTGTGCTTAAGGCTTTTCCTCAATATGAATCTGGAAAGAGATGGTGCAGTAACTCATGGATAGATTTAATTTAGAGCATTACCATCAAAGAGTATTTAATAATGGCCTTTGGGTACCAATGCCATGAACTGAAGTAGCTTGTACAGCTGTGGTTTAACAATGAATTCTGCCCTAATCTCCCTGTAGATTGAGAGATACTCTAAGCATTGCTTTGCTGGCTCCTCGTTTCCAAATGAATGAACCCATCTTTTACAGCTGTTTTTTCCTTATTAATTAATTGTTTATTGGTACATTTTAGGTATACATGATCACATTCATCATAGGGAATTTGTAACTGTACATGCTATATCTTGATTCTTATTTTTTTCCATTAGCCTCTGGATCTTTTTTTTTTAAGTGCTCTTTCCTCCACCTGATATGATTTCCATATTTAACTTAATAGTTAAAGAACTAAAGGAAGTATTTTTTGAACAAACTCCAGCCTCCAATAAAACTGGCCAGCTTCTGCCCTTCCAACAAAATAATAATGATGCAATGATAATGACATTTTACACATATGTTTTGTAATGCGAGCACTGCTCTGGACAATTTATGTAGCTTACCTCATTTAACTTTGACAATGCTAGGGGAAAAGTATTATCATCAAAGAAATCTTGTCCTGGGGTGGGGATTTAGCTCAGTGGTGCTGCTGCCTGCCTCACAAGTGCAAGGTCCCTAGTACTATCCCCAGTAACAAAACAAAACAAAAACAAACAAACAAATAAAAAAGAAATCTTGTCCTGCTTCAGAATATCTTCTGTTCATCTACTACACTCATTGTTGTAGTTGTCTCTTCAATGTAGGGTTTCTTCAACCTACCCAGTAGAATATCATTGTTTTCCATGTTGTCAAAAGTTGCCTTAAAGAATAAAAGAAAAAAGATTTTGTCATTGTTTTGTCTTTGCAGTTCTTGGAAATTCCTAATGCGTAGTAAGCAATTTCAAGGCTCTGAGAAGTCCTGTAGTAAGGAAACCTGTTTCATTTTTGCTTCTGTCCACATTTCCCAAAGAAAACTATCTTCCCTCTCAAACTTTGTTCTTTCTCCTTCTTCTCCTTCCTTTGTATCCCTCTATCAGTATGCACTAGGTAAATATGTTCTAACGCCCATGTGTAATTTTTTGCCTATCAAATTATAGCAAAATTATTTATTTCAATGTGTACTTTTTATATTAGACTTAAACATTCTGAAATGAAATTCTTTTTTACTCGTAATATTTTTAGCTTGATTGTCTCTGAAATGAAAGTCATACACAGTTCTCTCTTCTGGCTCTGTTCAGAAATGCTGCTTCACCTGGAAAGGGAGTTGTAGGCCTTAAGATAATTGACATATGTGACCTGGTGATTGATCAGTTACGTCCTTGAAAAGTCAAAAATATGAATGATAGCTGAGCAGCCTCTCCAACACTTGGGTATTGGAGATCCCTGTGAGCACTCTTCAGAAAGGACACATCTACTTCCATTTTATGAACATACAAAATAAATTTCTCTTGGAGTTAGGTATCTTTTTTCTCTTTCTTTCTAAAGGTGAATTTTTAAAATTGGTGACTGAAAAGCTTTTTGGATAGAGAGGGGAAATAAGTCAGATAATGTCATATGTCATGAGCAGGTTGAATTCCAATAATTTCTCTGATTTTCTAGTATAAAGAAATCTAGAAATCCGTGTAGTTCTGACTATAAAATAAACCCAATTCTATACTGTAGTCACTTCCTATATCGTGAAGATTGTTACTATTTTAGGGATGGATTTGTGTATGCAGTTCTACATTGTTGTACAATTCTGCATAAATATTTCAGCCTAAAATGGTGACACTTATGAAGAGTGTACAGGAGATTTCCAGCCTTGCTGTAGTTGGCCTGTGTTAGAAAAGCAGACATGGGCCTCGGAGAAAGAGTGAGAAGAGAGATTCACACATGGCTTTCTACTTGTAACTCATGTTCTTTATGGACTAGGATAATGCTGTACAGAATTTGAACTTTCAGCATCTCTAGTAGGAAGGAGGAAAAGACAAAAGAACATGGGAGATGATAGAATTTCACATTTTCAGTAACATTCTTCGGCTACCATAGAGGGACCACCCAGAGCATATGTGAAGTGCATACCAGGTTTGGAGAATGTGACAAATCTCAATTCCTATCTCAGGTGGTTGATTATCCAGTAACTCATGCACATGAAGAAACACAGAAAAAATAAAACCTGATAATAGCTTTCAGAGAAAGGAAGCCTTTATGTTCTTTTTAAGGGCTAAAGACTGGTTAAGGAAGAATGAATCTGCTGGCTGAAATTTGAACAGCACAAACTTTGGTTTGTAGATTTGGGGTAAAAGATTTCCATGTGTACTAAGCAGAGTGAAACAAGGTCTGATGGCAAGAACAGAATAAATATTTGGAGAACAAGGAGCTGCCTTGCTCAGAGATGGGGCTAGAGAGCCAGTAAAGAAGGGGGGTGGTCTTCTAGGTGTCTGTCTGAACAGAGAATGTTCATGCCTTGGAAAAGCATATTAGGAAGCTGTGTTGAAAGCCATGTTTACCATTTCTGTGAGGCAAATTTCAAATGCCTGGCACATAGTAGGTGCTCAATTAATCTTTGTTGACTAAATGAGGAACTGCTTAATGCAAAAATTTTAAGTGATTTCATAGCACTTGGAGTTGCCTTCCAATCAGTTTGCCAGAGATCTTATCGTAAGTAGAGCTATAGAATATGTTAGCCCTCGATCCCAGACCCATATTTCAGACATGAAAATACTAGTCTCACTCTTTGTGAGTACCTAAAGATGATCCCGACACTTGTAGCTGTCATTTTACATCTAGCCTGCATCTGTCCACCAGAACTCTGTTTGTTTGGGTAGTGCTGGTTCTTTCCTTGTTTAAAACAACAATGGGGAGTACACACCCCAGAAATGTAGGTTTATCCACATATCCATAAAAGCCTAGCAACCAAAAGTATTATTCTCATTCGGAAGTAGAACACTTTTGTGGTACAGATATATATATATATATATATATATATATATATATATTTCTGAAATGATCATTTTTCTCCCCTCAGCTATGCCATTATAGTGATCAGCCAAGCTTCGGCAAGGTAAATACTTTTGGAAAATAAGTGGAAATTTGCTGGAAATCAGTCCCTTTTGTGCGTGGCCGCAGGAGCATGTTGAAATGTTTGGACACTAATACCCATTCATTTTCTTGGCTCCATAAATAAAAGCCGCCAGCTCTGTGGCGGCCGTGAAATGGTATTCTTCAGGGCCCAGCAGGAACCCCCATCCTTATTACCACTGCAGGGGGCAGGACAGGCCCAAAATAGCAAGACAACTAAATCAAGACATTTTCAATGTCGAACAAAATGACTGTGTTTTAGAAAGAACCAAAAGGTTGGAAAAAATTGGACTGCTTTTGTACTTAGTGTAATACCTTTGTTAAAAGAGTTCAGATGGGAAAAAGGAATCTTTTAAAAATGCATAAGCATATTTCTGAATATCATTTAAAATCTCCAAAGATCTTATGAAACTGTAAATCGGATGCACTGATAGAGTCATCAGAGGACTTTAAGCTGAAGATATATTCTATTTGGGCACCCCAGACCATGGATTGTAATGGGGGACCTCAGAAGAATTGTGCCTGTCTTATTTTGCTCGTAGGTTTGAAGGGGGAATAGCTTCGAAAGGAGGTCAGGAAAGCTTTAAAAGGGAACTCAGCAACTATTTTGGCCTTCAAGCCTTCCCCAAATGAAGATGTATTTTACTAATATACTTGTAGACCTGGGGAGATTTTACATATTAAGATTTCTTTTATCCAAGAGAAAAATTAGGACAATTATTTCCAAAGAGTCATAAATACATAGGAATAATGTGACAAGGATAGAGGGTATTGAAGAAAAGCATTCAGAAGATATTTTTGGATTTTCTTCCTTTCACTACCACCCTGCCTTGACAGTTAAGAAGTACTGTGCACCCATTTGGAATAAACAATAAATTCCTTCTATTGTCACAATATATCCCTAAATATCCAGTCCAATAACAATTAGAACTGATTTTTTTTTTTTTGGTGTGGTGCAGTGCTACACGGTTGACACTATTATAATTAAGCATGTCAATGTAACAGAATTCTGACACAAACCAGTCATTTTAGGGTGTATAACTCAAAAGATTTCTTCCAAATGTAAACACTCGCAGAATCTTGCCAAATCTCTCCAAGTTAACCTGTCACTCCAGTCTGGAGCACAGGACTTTTGGATTTTTGAAAGTTGAAAAACAAAGAGCGAACTAGTCTTCCCCCCTCCCCTCCAATCTCATTTTCAGCCTTTTATGACTCAGACTTCAATGAGAGCCATAAACATTACCTTGGCTAATAAAAATTCCAGTATTTCAGAGCTGGCTGAGAGAATGTGAAGCACATCTGGTGACAACTGAAGCTAATTAATATCTTTATAGGTGTCTTCCATCCGCGAGAGTTTAAGCAGAAATAGTCAGGGGTGCTTACATCAAAGCCCGAGGCAATCGAGGGCTGTTGCTTGCTTTCCAGTCTGAACTGATAACAAGTCGACCAATTTTTATAGGATTGTAAAAGCTGAGCACTGAGATGGTTCACGCAGAGAAGCACTTTGCGCCACTGTTCTTTCCATCCTGTGTTCGCGTCCCCGGTTTTGTCTGCTATAGGCTGGCCTGGCTAGTCAGTTAGACATATGGACAGGCAACAGGAAAAAAAATACATAAAAAGAGGGCTGGGGGAGGCCAACAAATAGCTATGTGTAGATTTAGACAAAGCACACAGTGACCCAGGCGTCTCAGATCTTCTTGTAAGGATCTTTAAAAATCTGCCCTGTCAAGCATTTGCTTGTGGCCCAGATAAGGTTTATCTAACAAGACCAAGTGAAAATTAAAATCAAGATGAACCAGCGCAAGTGGTGCTAATATGTGTTTTCAAGCGTACCACTTGGCCTAGAGCAATGCCACAGCTCCAGGCTAAACATGCAGGTGGTCGGGGGCTTCTTTTTCAAAGGTTGCCTTACAAAGAGCATGCCAGCCCTTCTCTATCAGTGTGGGCCAATACCCCAGGAGCTCCTGGACAATCAGAAAATAATGCCATCAACCTGACCATGGTTAAGTACACAACATGCTGAAGGTTCACGGGCTTCTAGCCTGGAACAATAAAGAAAAAATAAAGACATTTGCTTGGCGGGTCCCAGCTGTTATTAGCCATGCTGGGAGATCAAGGAAAGGTATGCTATGGACTGCCATTTCAATTGGGACCAGGTTAATCTCTCAATTGGAGGAGAAGCAAAGCAACAGAAGAAAAGCGGTCCTTACCATGAACAGAGGGGACCAATGACAATATCATTATTTGCATAATCTGTGTTTAACCCTTTACCATAGAGCCCATATTTCCTTTAAGTAAGGTTAATTTTCTTTAGAACGGTGGACAGAGAGCCCTAACACCTCAAGTTTCTGCTAATGAACACACTATCTAATATTCATTTAATTTGTATTGGTGAGATTTACAGTTTAGGGAGGAAAGCTATGACTATGGAGTTTAAAAAAAGTGACTGGTATCTATCTCTGAAGGAAACATCATTGGAATTTATTGTGCCTCAGAACTGACTTTGTGATCTTTAGAAAGTAGCTTACTCACTATGTTTTAGATTCCTTGTTTGGAGAATGGGTGAGAATGAAGTAAGAGAAATAGGAATTAAAGAGGCCTCAAAAAAATCAATATTCCACCAGAAATTCTTTAAAAATAAAAGAGTCATCTGGCTGGTATTAAGTGAAAAACGGAATTGCTAGATTGTACACTGAAATATGGAGATGATGCTGTGTGGATGTGCTGTTGACAGTGTGTGGGGGAGAAGTTGAGGGGCCCAGTGGGGAATGTCAGCAGCAAAGAACAGCATGAGCTAAGCTCTGATAGGAGGGTGGCAAGTAGAATTCGGATTGCTCATGAGAAAAGGCTCCTGGTTTCTATTGGTCAGTCTGACTGTCTGCCTATTCACCTATCCTTCATCTAGCATCCCGTCGCTTACTTTCTAAACAGCATATGAGGACGTGGAACTTTGTGAATCTAAGATACAGCAACTCATACTATCTCCTAGAAAAAGAAGTATGCAAAATAAGCCACCCTAAGCTTGTTCTAGTTCTGCGAAGGAGCCCGTTCTAGGGTTCCAAAGCTACTGTTAGTCTGATTCCTTGATTCTCAAGTTATCCTGGCCAGAAAGAGGTGACAGGATGAAGAAGATGGTACCTCCAGGGTGTGCCATTTTTATAACACCAACTCTGGTCACATCTCCACAAAGAAACTACTTTGAACAATCATTGTGAAGAATATTTTTATCCTTGTTATTATTTTTTAATCATAAAAACATGAAAGAGAAAAGTATGTTAGAATAGAAAAGAAGGTTGCATACCCTTGCAGTTCACAAAGGAGCAAATGTTCATGGGATAGTCTAATTATTTTTGTATTTTTCCTCCTCAGAGCCAAGGTAATGTATATAAATTGTGTTACACTGCGTTTCTCAGGCAATTTTACTGCATGTCACTGGAACCTTTATGAATATAGTTTTTATTTAGCTGGATGACACTTCACTTGAATTGAGTGTTTAGATTATATCAAATGTTTTATTTGATATGAAATAACAACACTATGAAAGGTGATGCAATTAAATGATTTTGTTCAAGGTTTTCCCTTATTTGAAATTATTTTCTTACACAAATCCCTGCCAGAAGAACAAAGTAAACTTTTTAAAAGCAACAAATTTAGTGAAAGAGCCACTTTCCTCTAGATCCTGTTTTAAAAAATGAAACCACCTGAACATTTTGAGCTTTAGCTCCCAGAAGAAAAAGGAGATTATTACATACTCCCCATATTTAAACAGACCTATCGTGAGCAGTAGTCAGAATGAGTGGTACAGCACACACAAAGCGGTACATCCTGCAAGCCAGAGCTTTTCATCTCATTGGAGCACGTGTCATTCACCACGCCAGCTCCACCTAGTTTCTGGACATGGCTTCCTCGGCATAGTGGACTGTTGAATGGAGCTTGCTGTGAGGGCCTCTTTTCTCCTGGGTTCAGGGTTGGAGATGTCCTAGAAAGCTTCTGGGATTGTGAGGGGCTTTATACTTTCTAACTCCAACACTGAGTATCATATATCTGGAGCATATTTGCTTTTGATCTAATCGTGTACCCTAGAACACAATGGACAGAGCTTTCTGTCTCTTTCCTTCAAGCTTTACTCTGGATTAGCATCTATTATCCTGGCAAAGGTTTTATGTCCCAAATATTTCCAGTGGAAGAAGACTAAGCCTCTGTTCCAGAAAGAGGCCAGGCCATAACAATTTAGATAAATAGTAGGAAACTGCAAACTTACACCAAGTTTTTGTTGATAAACACATGCTGTATTTCTTTTTCTTTTCCTTTTATTTCATGCTGTATTTCTTAAGGAAAGTAACGGATCTGTGAAAACTTTTGTACAATGCTTTTGTATTCAGCTTCAGTTTTGTGTTGTTTGGGAGTTCCTCTTAATAAAACCAAGGTGTTGTTTTTTTTTAATTTTGGTTTTTCAACAGCTTGAATGACTGAGGTAGCTTCAGGTTTTTAAAATATCTATGTACCAAGACCCTGAGCTAGTCAAAATGGATTATACTCTCATTAAACATTTGGCAAGTTTATTCCAGATGCAAGATGACTGTAGGTCATCAGAGTTATGGATACAAAACAAAAAGAACCAAACCCAAGAATCACAAGATTCAATATGATAGGCAAATAAACCATAAAGAGTACACTTTTCATTGGACAGGAGATCTATGGCTCATTTATTTGAATAGTTTACATGAAAGCACCTCATTACCAGTATCTGATCATAGATTAAAGTTACACAGATTTCATCAAAGAAAACAATACAGAGAGAAACTAGTGAATGCAGAATCAGGAATACATTTTTTTAGAGACTAAAATGCAAACACACAGAAATTATGAGTTTGTTAAAATAATAAATTGAAGCAAGAAAGATTAATTTGTAGACTATTTGCCTAAGGATTTAAGAAAGTGAAACTTGAGGGAATGGAATGATAGGAACATCTATCACTAGTCAGAGTCTCCGTTTCTTTAATTAAAGGATAAATATCTAGTCTTTTGTTTCTGCCCTTGGTGAAGGTCTCAGGAAAAACAAACAGTGCCGATTCCCAAATCTTTGGCCCATTAGAGGAAACTTTCACATTGATAACTGTGAAACCAGTTCCTTGGGGGAGGAGGGATCTAAAGAGTAATCTTGAGCATAGGTCACTTCTAATCAAGGACTAGCCAATAAATGTATTCTCATATGACTTGAGAAAAAAAACTACATTAATTCATTTGGGACTATCATGTGTAAAAGTACCACTATACTACATATTTCCATTAAAAATAGCAGTCACTCTGGTTTTGGAAATACTTTGTATTATGAAAACCATAAAAGAAATCACATAGATTATATTATCCTTTCTTCATAGAAAGAATATAGATTATATTATCCTCATGCTTCACCAGTCTTCATTTTCCAGGATACTTTCGATTTAAATGGGGAATCAGATAAAATTTAGTAGTTGAACCATCATTTTGTTTCCAAGGGAAATAAATTAGTTTTGGAAATACATTAAATCCTGTCTTATTTCATGCAAAACTTGTATAAAACCACAGTTTGGTGTTGAGTGACAGGTAGACCTCATAGCATTGAGAGAAGTGTATAAAATTCCAGTTAGCAATCTGAAATGAATCCAAACCATTCTGGCTTGGAAACTTCACAAGTATGTTTCATTATAAAGCATCTAGGATATATATATATATATATACACACACACTATAATATATTATATTATAATATATATACTATATAATATATATTATATATAGTAAACATCTATATATACTATATTATATATATATACTTTATATATAATATAGTATATATATATAGTAAGCATCTACTATAATTATATACACAGTTAAAACTATCCACTACTATTAATTCTGGGCTGGAAAGAGAGGGGATTAATGGTAAATAACATAGGCAATTCATATTCCCACAGAAACATTGCTTTTGTTGCTATTCCTCACACAATGTTAGAATATTGCTGGATACATATTTTTCTCATTCATTTATTCTTCACTTGGATATTTATGTAAGGGAACACTTAGGTCAAGTCCTGTGTGGGAAAGATACAAGTCTTTACACTACTGTATCTTCTAATATTCCAGCAGGGATTTTCTTCATGACCCAAATGAAGAGATGGAATTAAAAGTGAATAAACACAAAAAATGGATCACAGGGAGAATTATCATTTATTGAGTACATATTATAGTTTGGACATTTTATATGTGTTGTTATATAATCTACACCTCAGCTCTTAGGCATTTGCATTTCATTCCAATTTAGTGATGAAAGATGACGTCACTTGCTAGAGATCAGAGATCTACAGGCCATGGTGGGATTCACGTATATCTGTCTGCCTGACTTCAAAGTCCTCTGCCCACGAATGTATTGCTATCAAGAAATTACTGCGATACTGCTTGGATTTCAGGGAATATTAAAGCAAAACACATACACTTTCGTTTCCCTGATGAGATTATGGAGGCTTCAGTTTATCTTTCTAATTGGATTCACAGCGACCTTTAACACAGCAAATACTGACTTCCCCACTATATAATGATGCCACTCTCAAACTTTCTTCCTTTTCCATTATCTTGAACCAGGAAACTTGTGTCCTGGTTGTCCCCCACAACGTGAATTACACCTCTCGTAAAGAATGTTTCTAAAGTTAATGTGTTACAGTATAAAGGCATAATACAGCTTGAAAACTAGAGCATTTTCTAATTACCTGCAGAGTTCTGTAGATGGGAGGTTCATAAAAACGGCAAGGAAGTACTTTTTCGATCATCATAGTTTTTCATGGTACAACACGTCTAGCTAAATACAACTTTCATGACTTCTAAAGGAAAACATATAGAGAAAAACCAAGTTGATGGATTCCTTTTTTTAAAAAAAATTGAAATCATCAACAGATTTTCTCCATTGTTGATAGGAAAAAGCTGAGAAGTCTTTTCTGGCTTTGAAAAAAAATCTCCAAAATTTAATGAAAAAAGTCAAGCCAGGAACACTGGACTAGAAAAAAAATCTGTTTTTCCTGAGATCACTGTATCTGCAAGATGGCTTGGGTCTCTGGATGTCCCCAGCCCCGGGAGGCCACCTGTAGGAGTATAAGACCTTTGGCCCCAGAGTGGCTTTGCCCTCATCTTCCACAGCTAAGCAGCGGGCTTGCATTTCGTGCTCTGCTAACTCCGGGTTTTCTAAAGTGCACACCTGTCCATTAGGAATGGCAAGCGGGCTCCCAACTCATTTTACTTAGGATACCACACAGCAGTGGATTTTAATGACTTTGGAGTGTTTTGTCTTTGACAATGAGTCGGAATCTTGACTGTGCAATTGACTACAACTACATAAATTGCTATTTGGAATGAATCTTAATATACACACTTGTGTATATGAATACAACTAGCTGCACTTTCCCCATACGATCATGGTTGTTAGCATTCTACCCATTTTAAGTGAGCAAATTTGAATAAAATGGCTGTGTAATACATTCTGTGTTAACATCAGTTATTTAAAAAGCCCAAGGATTAAAAGTTAATTCCATCCTTTTAATTCAAGGGACATATAAATGGCATTCTGGGTAGAGCCAACTCCTCTTTTATCCGTCCTTTCACGCTGCCTCCTCACTAATTCTTGGTTGTTCAAATGCTACCTACATAATAAAAGCCTTGAGTTAATTTACTAAGATTTTACACCAGTGCAAATGAAAGAAAGGAAAGTGCTAAACAAGGCAATTAGCACTCTGTTTAGTGCACTCCCAAAATAAATGTAGGCAATTTACAATTTGGCAAATGGCACTCTATCCAGATCCAACTCATTTATGCCTAAGGGGGTGGTACAGTTCATTAGGGGGAAAAAGTGTTTATATATATTATGCTATTGAGGCCCAGCCCATTTTGTACTGCAGCAACAGATGTGACTCCTCCTGAGGTTTATTAGTGTTTCTTGCAGAAAAATGCTGAACTATTATGCTTTCAACTAAATGGTCCAAAAAGAATGCCTTTTGCTATTGAGTATTAGTAGCTGGCTTTGCAAGTGGGGGGTGTCTAAGTGTGTGTAGGGATGGTTTGCAAAACTTACAGTCCCAGTTTCAGCCTTTTTTGGTGGCTTGAAGCACACATCTGCACTCTGATGGCAGTTGCTGAGATCTCCTGGAAGTGTGCACTTGAAGTACTCCTGACTTGCTTAATTGACAGGAAGGTTGTTCCAAGGCTTTCATGTTTATTCTTGTAAGCCTCTTATTAGTGCAAAGTAATAGATGTTGTTAATGCAGAATCACAACCAACATTAATATTTAAGATGCTCAAATGATGAAGGTTAAACATGTGTTTATATTGCTTTTGAACAAAGACCTTAATAAAACAGTTTGGAAACACAATCATGGGCCAAACTTAGGATCATTTTGTCCCACTTTGAATCTCCCATCCTTTGAGATTTACTCTTTATGTTAGAAAGATGAAGTTCTTCTAGGCTCTTTTCACATATGACTCTCAGTAAAGGAAAAAATACGAAAAATTAGCATCTGCAGAAGAGAAGTACAATAAAATCCACCAGCTTCTCTTTTATTTTTGTTTATTTCTGAGTCTATATAGTTCCACCCTGTGATAGAAAGAAAGAAAGAAAGAAAGAAAGAAAGAAAGAAAGAAAGAAAAGAAAAGGCAAACTAAAAGCATTCTTTTGTGCCCTCTAGCTGCTGGAAGCACAAATGGAAAATAAAATTCTCTGGCGATTAAATTCACCTAACCTGGTTTGGAGGGGAAAAATCCCACAATTCATGTGAATGAAAACTTCTCTTTATTTCTTTATAAAAAGATACCTATATAAATAAAAGTTTACCTTTTGGGCTTAGCTGCACTTTCATTTTCACAAGACAAAGCAGAGTAATAATTCATGAGGGATTCTCAGAAAATTAAACTGGGATATCACTTGTCTCAAGCAGCTAATTAATATGACATGCATATTTTGAACGGTGCATTGCTTCAAGTATTGATTACTGATTTTAATTCTATTTCTCATGGAAGTTAAGTAGGGATTGCGGCCCATAGTGACTTTTGCTTGTTCATTTTAGGAACATTGCGATTCCTTTTGGAATTGCTGGCAAAGTTAGGATGCTTGCATAAGTTTATGAAAATGAATAGAATGTGTGTACTTCATTTGTAAGGAATCTTCTGCTTTAGGGTCACTCTTTGTGGGCAGACTTTATTCAGATCAGTTATTAAGAAAATTATGAGAGTTTGGGCGTAGTTATGATATCAGTTTTGGTTATAGCCCTTTAAATCCAGGCTACTTTTCAAATATAAAAATTGAAACTTTGTGTGACTGGCTCGCTGCTGAAGTGGAGAATGTCCTGTGAAGATGGAATAATGCCCTATTTGTGGGATGATTCTACAAAGGAAAGATCTGAATGCCCAATTCATTGCACAATTCATTTATGAGGAGGAAAGGTCTTACAGCTTGGCACATGCATGCATGAAAAAGAGAAAGAGAGATAGCTTGAAATTTGCTGGATTTAAAAACAATAGTAACCCTATCTAGGTTTCCAGAGAAAATGGCACTTCCCCAGAAGTGCCCTGTATTTCTCTCTGTGTGAACTGAAGAGTGTGTAGGGATGGGAGAAGGGGGATGGGGTGGGAAAGCAGTTGGGCTGTTTAATGATTCAAGGAAACATAGAGAAGATTCTCTTTCTTTCTTTCTTTCCCTGAAGTGAAGATACAGTGCAGAGCCCTCAGTCAAGGAGTCTCAAAATCATTCCTAGCAATTCCCAGTGCAGAGGAGAGTTCACCAGCAAGGGCTGAGTCTCAGCAGATGTTCTAAGTGGCGCCTCCTGAGCTGCTCTTGTGTGATGGAGAAATACAGAAATCAAGCTAAATCAAATTAGGCAGCGGAGTAAGAAAATAAAGGTCAGGTCCACCAGCATCTGAGGAAACAGCCTATGCCAATATGGCCATCTTCAGTCAGAAACTAATTAAGGGCTGATCGTCCTTCTCAGTGAAACCTCAAAAATGCACGGTGGTGAATTATTAAAAACAACAGCAAAAAATAACACAAAAACCCCACACTCTGCAGCATGCCAGATGAAAAGATAGAGAAGCCTAATATCCAATGGAACTAAGTCTCTTGGATAGAGATAGTCCCTAAATCCCAGCTCTCTTTTGTTTTGATTACAATTTTTCTTCCTTTAAGGGAGCAGAAACTATCCTCAGAGCCTGTCTTGTGTTACAGCTCCTTTACCTTTGTCTGCCTATCTCAGCTGGTATTTAATTGGTCAGCAATAGGAGGGAAGTCTCCTTTGAGGTAATGAATATTGACTGTTTATGTTGAAATGTCACCGTGAAAAGAAAGCCCAGCACCAAAGAGGGAGAACCCAGTGTGAGAGTCTCAGACACAAAGGAGACACCGGCGAAACAGAGGCATTGAAAAGCAAAGCAGCTGAAATTCAAAGAGCAGATGTAACAGAAATGGCCTACATGTGTGGGAATTTTAAGCTAGCAGTTGACAGGTGAAAAAGTCATTATTTTACCTGTTACAACCGAATGTAATCGTGTGTTTTTCCTAACGTGGCATGGAGGGCAAGACTCACAGAAATGTTTCAATTGAAAAATTCTCCTCATCTTTTAATGTGTAATTTTTGTTTCATTAATGTAACAGGGTAAAACGAACAGTAACTAATTACACAGATTTTACAAAGTACAGAAGGAAAAAGAGAGTCGCTACTTGGCTGGGACTGCAGCCTCTCCAGATGTTTAGGTCCTGTATTTTCAAACAAACTTTGGAGATCTGAAAAGTTTGGGAGTAGCAGTTGGAGATTGGTAGGTAAGCAAGGAAAGGGAAACTTGTCATCGACCAAGTGCAGTGTGATTATTAATTTAGCTGGGTTGAAAACATCATTTAATGGTTTGAGAGATTATTTTTGGTGTATCTTGAACATTTCAGGGTGGCAGTGAGCTCACATTTGAAATTTTGTTTCTTTAACCCACTCTGCTCTGGTCAGGCTTTCTATATTTCAGTTTGGTTTTGTTGCAGAGCTTCGGCTTTATTCACCCACGGTGGATTTTATGTCACTGTATGAATTGGATTTTCCCTTCTTGTATTTCCTCCAAATGGTAACAAGCTGCATGAGTAATTTCAGAAAAACAAGAAAACAACCAGCAAACAGGAGAATTCCTATATGGTTTCAATGAGTAGGAAGTTCTAATGTTGCCAAGTTTTTAAGTTTGGGAGAACTCTCCCCATTCCTAATTTGAACTTCATGAACATTGTGAAAATTAATGCTAGCCACAAGTATTGTATTTTTTGCCTGTTTATTGTGGAAAAGGAGAGGAATGAGACAATCAGACAGCTATGTAACTACTGAGTCACACTCATGAGGAGGATCAAAATGTATAATAGATAATGTGAAATAGGAAGAAAAGGTCCAAAGGGGAAGGGGAAGGGGAAGTGGGAGGGGTAGGGGAAAGGAAAGAAGGGAAAGGAAAAAATATGAGAAAACAAAAAAACAGAAAAAAATTTTTGTAAATAGGGAGGGATGGAGGGGTTGAAGGGAGGGAAGGGGGATGGGGAAAAAATAAGAACCAAGAAAGATTATGTAAAGGTGCAAATTTCCAATGATGAATGTCATCACATTGTACACCTAAAGTGTACCAATAAATTTAATGCATAAAAAATATAATTTACAAAAAAAAAAGGATGGAGAATGAAGGTAAACAGAAAAGTTGAGTTTCTGGTCCTCATGAATAGGTGACTGTATATGCAGGGTGGTTTTTACTATTCACGTATTCAAAGTTCACGTATTTGAACTTTATCATTACTGGGATCCTGGCATCACCAATTTCTGAGGCAAGAGCTCATTACCTCACCTTTTGGATCCCAAATACAGAAAGGGTTTCTTGTTTTTGTTGCTCCACCATGCAGTTATTTTTTTTTAAAGCTGGATAAATAAAAGATGACATCTGAAGTCACACCCTGCGTCACGCTGGGACCCTCACCTGTGATGCTCACCTAACTCGGACTAACGAGCGGCGTGCTCTGGGAGGAGCGATACTTCTTCATTAGCAAGATCCAGTTCACCTTTAAAACCCCCGAGTTCCCCATTTGCATTAAGCTGGATTGAGACGTCTTGGGTCTCTCAGTGACATTTAGGAATCCTCCAAGACAAAAAGGGAAGTCATTACATCTTCAGTTCACCTGTAAAGAAGATGTCATTAAAAGAGGAAGCAAAATGAAGCCCTGTCAACTTGTTAGGGCCCAAAAGGTAATTCTGCCATCAAATATGGAGTGGAGAATGATACAGAATCCTATTATTACTGACATGAAAGAACCTGCTGGTGTCAAAGGTGGCCTTTGCCAGAAAAGTTCAGGTGTTGCTAAATTCATTAATGTGTCACTTTGAAAGGAGGTGATGTCATCCTCGTTGTCCGTGGGGATGAAAACTAGAATCTACTTGCTCCTGTCAACACACTATCATTTTAATTTCGTTTGCTCCACACCTTATTTGCCATCTGTAAGGGGTGAAGGGCCATGGGCAATGGCTCCTTAAAAGGCTACTAATATTTGACATGTATCACTTCAATCTCCTTTCCATTGTTACCACTAAAAAATAATAATGTTGTTAAATCAGCACTACTTGCACTGACTGTTGCTTAATGAGGATAACGAACTTTTTCTAATGATAAAAATACAAGCACTTATTCTTTATCAGATTGTTCTTCCATATTACCATGATAAGTTTTGATAAAAAAAAAGTTTTTACGTTTCCAGCCATTGCATAAGTTCTCTTTTTCTTCACCAATGAAACTTTTCTTCAAATTTTATTTCAATAGGTTTTCCTGAAAATATAAGGGACTTTGTAAAGGATCTTTTGATAAACAGGATCTAAACTGATGCTATGCATTTGACCTGAAAAAGAATGTTTTCTTGACAACTGATGGTTCACTTTGTATCAGAAAATATTAAAATTCTTAGATATGGGGCCGGGGATTTAGCTCAGTGGTTTCGCCACCTGCTGCGTAAGCGCAAGGACCCGAGTTGGATCCCCAGTGCAAAAAAAAAAAAATATCTTAGATATAGACAAAATATCAATGAGATAAATCATTTTCTGACTAAAACAAATCGTATTCAATATTAATGTAACACGTATTTTTCTAAAGATATATACTATAGATGATACTTGTGAAAAGCAAACCACACTGTAATAAATTACATTTTTAAACTTCAACTTGAAATACCACACCAATTTGAAAACAATTCAGTTATTGTATGGATTATCCCTTTGAAAAGCTAAATTACCATTTTTATACTTTGATTCAAGACAATATTTGTTTTCTTAATGCTTTTCAAGGAATGAGGTGGCATTTTATTTTTTTGTAATTTTCTTCTAGAAAGTTTCAGTAGTCAAATGACAATGAGGCAATGATAAATGTCCTTTCTAGCTAAGATTACAGTCTGATTGATGTTAAAAAATGTTGACTTTTGGGCCGGGGATTTAGCTCATTGTTTTCTCCGCCTGCTGCGCAAGCGCAAGGACCGGAGTTCGATCCCTGGTACCAAAAAACAAAAAACAAAAAACGAAAATATGTTGACTTTCTACTCATTCGGGTTTGATTCTGATTATCACTTTATTTTATTTGTATGGATGTTGAACTTAGAAAATATACCATGTTATTACTCTCATATATTTAATACTAATAAATACATAGCATAATTTCACTCAAGGGAAAATAATGTGTTCACTTTTAAGTAAGTTTGCAGGGCTGCTTTGCTGGCAAACATGGAGTTTGGCTGATTTATTGCATGTGTCTACAGACTTTCTATCTGAACTTCCCCTTAGCTCCATTACCCCATCCTAGCACTCAATTTCTTCTGCATAAAACAGAAAAAATAATTTCTTAAAGCACAGAAACTATTCCATCTGCAAACAGATATATCGATGGTACTCACTAATCCTTGCCTTTTCCTTTTTCTGGTTTTAACTAAAAATTGAAAGATTTTCCTAAGACTGTCAAATGTGTTTTAAGAGGTTTGCTAGTTCTAAAAAGCAAAACATAAAACAAATTCATATGTATATATATATCACCAGTTTAAGTATTTAAAATGACTATCAGTAGTAGATATAAAGCATGCACACACACATATTTGTGGCCACATTAATGATTTCCTGATTAATCAAATACTTTGATATTTTTACTGTAGTCCTACACCAAGATGTGATTTTTCTGGCCTCAATTTCAAACTTTCACTCTAAATGTTCGTGCATATGTGGATGTGCTGTGGGTAGACTCGCAAACACAGAAGACATGGGATGTTGCAGAATTTCAGCAAGCAGCTGTGGGAACTGGGGTCGGCAGGGCTGGCCTTCATTGATATATGGAGCACTTAACCCAGTGAGAAGCATAGAGGTGGTGGGAAGGCTCCCTCTGGACGAGTTTTTCAAGTTGATCTGGTGGTTGTATTGTCGGTCTCTCAGGGTAGCAGGCAGGGGGCACACATTCTGGACTTTCACTTGGAGGGAGAAAGAAAATCAATCTTCGTGCCCCTAAGATGGAACTGCTGATGCAGAAAGTCACTGAGGCGCTGGAGTCTTGTAAGGAGGCCTCTGAGGAAGTAGCTGCAGGCTTCCAGCAAGATCCTGGACTACATCAGAGCTCCCTGGAGACACAGGGGAGTTCAAATATAAATAGAAAGGGTGTTTATTGGCCTGGGCCCTGAGTCGGTGTGCTTTTTGATCAAGAAAGAGGAAAACCTAGCTGAAGCCGTGGATGTATCTGTAGATTGGAAAAATAAATTTAACTGAAATGCTTTTTTCTTCACGGGAGTATAGCTTGTGTCCTATTCAGAAAAAAAATTGTGCTCAGATTAATATCAATCATTTTCCGTAAGAGCTGCTGTAACTTTTGATAAGCATCCAGATTTGCAAATAGTGTTGTTTAAAGGTAGTATTTGATACCAAAGATTGTTCCCAGTGATAATCTTGCTATAGCATTCTTCAGTTAAAAACTATTTTCATAAAAATGTTCTACATTACATGTCCTAATGTAGTCAGTGACTGAACTCCTGTTGCAACTTGGGAAGGGAAGGCTTGTATTGAAAAGAACCATTTTAATGAAGTGATCATTTTAAGACCCAGAATAAAGGGCACAAGAGCTTTTCACAGTAGCATTCAGTGTAAACTGACACTAGCCTCCTCGCCGCTGAATTCTCTCACCCTTTGAAAACCCCACTATTGTTCCAAGAGCACCCATTTGTGACAGAGGGAGATGCAGGATCGCAGGACTCCAACGAGGGTACCTGGCTGCAGAACACCTCTTGGGTTTCGATACTTAGACTCTGTGGAAGTTTTCTTTCTTCGGTTGCTATAAAATCATGCACAATTATCTTACAATATCACGGGGCCCACCTGGTCAATGTAACAGAAAGGAAAATTGTCCGTGTAAGCTGTAACAAAGGTGACGATCTCCTTGACTTTTTCTATGGATAGGATTTTTTAAATGCTTTCACTTACTCAGTGGTTTTGCATGAAGGAGGGCAGACCATAGGGCAAAAAAAATCCTGCACTCACGATGTTTGCATCATTATAAAGTGTTTCTACGGTCCTAACTAGGAACAAATATTTTCTGATTGAGTAAGGAGAAAATATGTTTTATTGCTTCTTAAGCAGGGTAGGTGAATTCATTGAGGCTGCTTTAGAAACCTCTTTTTCTCTCACTGAAACAATGCTCCTGGCAGAGGGCCCACGAAGAGAGCAATGTAGATGCCGAATTTTGTTCACTGTATGGAAATCTGAGTTCTCAGGGACGTGAAGGGAGACAAGCCAGTAATATTTGATACTGGCTGGATATTCTCTGGCTCAATCCTTTCTGTCTCCTTAACCTCAACTGCTGACTTATCTCATGTGGACCAGAGGCAGGAAGTGAACCCCAGGAAGCTGTGAGGTGTAGCCAGCCTTGCCACAAAACTAGCCCTGTGCACCCCTTAGATTTCATAGCAACCAACATTGCTTACTTGATGTGTATTCTTGGGGTTGAATGTCTAAATCTTTACTCTCCAGTTGAGAAACAGCATAGCAGCCACATTTCTGTTTATTTGTTCCTGTAAGATGCAGGCACTTGGCAGAAAGAGGCAGGTCAATCATGGAGTATTTTGGTAGAACAGTGGCAGAAATCCATGGTGTACCAAGCTGTCCTGATGCTAAAAGAAAGAAAAAAGAAATAGGGCATGCGTCTCAAGTGCTCCTTTATTGTCAGCGCTAAGCTGTGCCTCTGACATTGGCTTTGAGGAGGAAATTATGACATTTAAAAGAATCTCCCAAGCCTTATAAAAAGCATGTGAATATCTATAAATATTGATCCAAAATGAGTGCAATGAATAATTTATAGTGAAATATACTTTCTTTGTCTTTCAGTTTTTAAAACAGCTTTTATATTCGCTTTCTCTCTCCCTCTAAAAAAATTATGGTTAGGCAAGCGTATTATTTCTCTATTGTTTTAGAGCTATTTCTTATTTTTAGAAAAAAAAGTGTTATTTGCAAAGGGTGTTTGAAGTGGGGGGAGGGTAAGCATCAACAATGCACGTATTATCAAACTGGAAGCATATTGTGCATGTTCTCGTTTCAAAGGAAAATATAACTTGAGATTTAAAATTGAAACAAGGCTACATAATTTGTTGTCATAACTTTGTGGATTTTGGTGCATGTCCTCATTTTGCAGAATCATTTAAATATTTTTATGTTTACTTGAGTAAAAATAGGGATTTCATTTGTGGAACTAATGATTCTAAATGAAAATATACTCTTGTGTAATGACAGCAAAATAAACAGGTGTACTCAGTAGGCCTGAGAGGGGCCTGCCCATTTATGTGCAAAAATTCTCGTCTCCCCAGGAGTTGGGTTTTCATTGATGATGATTCTGGGTCATTTTGAGAATGTCTATCAGTATTTTATGTTTATCAGATTTGTGGAAATTAATACCTCATATTTTCTTGGATAAGACATTGATAAGTTCATTAGGCTTTTAATATGGCTCAAAATATGCTTCGATAAAAGAATCTTATTTTCTATTCATTTTGTTTGTTCTTTTTTTGTTTATTCTTGTTTGTTTGTTTGTTTCTTCCTTGGTGAGTGTGTCTTTTCAGGTATGTAGAGTTTTGTTGATGTTTCAAAATTTGGTTACCTTTTTAATTTCATTCCTGTGATGGAATTGGAGACAAGGAAGTGGTCGTTTTTGGAAGTCTTTGACCTTTGTGTGTTTTCATACCTCATCTGAGAACTTTTAGCTCATTTAGTTCCTTGGGCTCACCAGACATGTAGTGCGCACCAGGGACTTGTGAAATATTGTTTAGAAGCACATTGAATTCACGCATCTCCTAAAATCTCCCGCTTGTCTGTTATTATTCTTCTGAAGTTTTCTTGTAGTCTTTAAGTGAACCTTATTTTCTCAAAATGAAATCATGCATTTCTCCCATTAAGTTGAATAGTTAATGTATTTTTTTCCTGAAATAATTAAGCAAGAATTGTTTTGTTTTGTTTTTGCAGTACTGAAGATTAAACCTGGGGGACTCTGCCAGTGAGCTACATGCCCAACCCTTGTATGTATCATGTATGTATTATGTATGTATATATTTATGTATGTATGTACTTTAAGATAGGGTCTTGCTAAGTTGCTCAGGATGGGCACAAACTTGTGATCATCCTACCTCAGCTTTCCAGAGTGCTGGCATGATGATGTGTGCTACCATGTCCAACTACAAGTAGGAATTCTTTTTAGACCCCACAAAATATATGTCAATGCTAAGTTAGGTCTCTGTACCAAGACATAGTACAGTGTTGCATACAAAGTGTGCAAGGGGTTTGGACTCACAGAAAAACAGGGTTAAAACTCAAGCCCACACTGGTTGCTTATGAACCTGAGAGAGTCACTTAACATCCTTGATACTGTCTGTTCATTTGTACAGAGTTACAACCCACAGATTTGGGTATATGCAGGGGCTCTCAAATCAATTCTCCTTGGATACTAAGGAGGACTGTCTCTCTATTAAATAAATAGCATCCTCTTGGACTCCTAGTTTCTCACAGAACGTGTCTAAGCTCCTTTATTGTTCAAAGTTCCCTCAACATAACCCAGCCTCCCTGCTCTGGTTGGACTCCCTGTCCTTGTGTACACACATGTACCTTATGTTCCAGGATGATCAAGGCGCTATGTCTTTGGAGCCCCACTTTTATATTACTTTGTGTCTTCCCCTAATCATAACTGACATACCTTTCCTCTGCTCCCATTGTATTTTGGACCCAAAACATTCTGGGTGGAGTTAGAAACTGTCACTCCCATTCCCATGACTGTACTGTAAATTCCCTAGCTCAGGATCTGAATCTCTGCCCTCTTTGTATAGCACTGCCTAAGACCCATCACATATGCTATCCCATGGTGATGCCCTCGAATACTCTGTGAGGCAGAATGACCAAATAACTTCTCAACTCAACTGGGAAGCTTATTCATGAACCGTCCTGGACTTGGTGAACTCTGGAACCATAGGCAAACCAAAAGATCCCCAACGCAGAGGTCGGAATAAGACTAAAAGCAAATTAAGGTTGTTACTCAGTATTCTAACCTGTTTAGAGAGCCAGTGGGCTCATGATAGCACAATTCAGTTTACATGATACATGTGGCGGAGAGAAATGTCATTCCTTCCCTAGGTTTGGTTGTGTCTCCTTTTCAGATGCTTGGTCCAGGGCCATGAAATGACTGTAGACCTGTAGATAACTAATAATTTTTTCTTATTTCATTCAGACCCACCACGTTAGGGGCATACAGAAGAGAATCTGCTTCCCAAACATAGGATGAACTAAAATCTGTGTTTGGGGAGTGGAATAACTATTTTAAGAATTTAAAGTGTTGGGTGAGGGTCAACAGTACATTCCACGGTATCCACTCCAGATATGGATAGGAAGGGGTTGACTTTGAAAAGCATTTGGTGACATATTTAATAAATGATTAGATTTTAGAAGTGACTATAGTGCACATACAGGATACTTCCTGGGCTCACCGGTCCCCAAATGCTTCAATTTATGTGTCAGTGACCACCACGTGGAAGATGCTGCATTAATAAAGTCTGCAGTAGTATGGATATGCTGCTTTTGTCCACCTTATTTAAGTCAGTAATTATTTTGGGGTTGCCTGGCATGTTAAGCAAAATTATGTTTGAGATATAAGCATTAGGCTTTCTTAAAATGTGTAGGCTTCCCAATGTTAATCTTGCTGTTACTAAGAAAGAAATTTTCTAATGTCATATGTTAATCCCATTATCTTTAACAAATGGATTGTTTCTGAATGTTGTGGACAGGGACAAATCTTACATTAAGAATTTCTGTTACAGAGGTACAGAATGAAAATATGACAATTCAACAATGCTGTTTGCACCACATTTATATAACACGTCTACATCATGCACGGATGCATTGTTTGCATGGAAAGTTTGAACTTCACACAACATTAACATTTTTTCCTTAGCTGTCTCCTCTAACGGAGGTAAGCCAAAAGCACATAAATGCCACATTCCTCAGACAGTTGTGTGAATAATTCTCCCCGAGTCCATTCCTTCTGGGTTTTGGCCTTAGCTCCCAGTGCTCACAGTATTAAGAGGGTTAAAGGTTCTGACATGGTGAATTTATTGCTGACATCTCACAGTCCTTAAAGGCAGGATCACTAATGGGTGACCTTGGGGTTCGACCGTTCCAGACCCAAGAAGATCAAGTCTCACCCCCTCCTGCAAATGTGGTGACCCCTCTGGTCTCAGTCTCCCTGGCCTAACCTTTAACTCACTGATCTTTGACCAAAGGATTAAGCAAACACCTGCTTGGGGCTGTGGTCAAAGACTGTGGACTTGAAGATCTCCCATAATTTCATGTGAATAAGCTGTGGTATTAACAATGAAATAGAGTGCAGGTCTGTGGACAAGATTACAGTAAGTAATTATATTGCACTTGACCACAATACAACATAAATTCTGTAACAACCCCTCTATAGAGTGAATCAATGCCAATCAAGTTGACCAGAGTATTAATGAATTGTTAGTGGATGCACCAAGGCTTCTACTATTTGCATTAACACTGACAATGGTGCAGCAATATTTATTTCCTATTGCTAAAAGAGACCCAGTCTAAAATTAAGTTTAGAATATCTGAGATTTACCATTGACAGTAATGTTGCAAAATGCATTAATGTTTAACAGAGGTACCAGGAATCATTTAAATAAATCATTTAATAAAAAAATAGTTGATGAAGTTAGCTGAGATGAGTTTTTCACTTTAGAGGAGAGAGACATAAATGATGCTTTTAAAATCACTCTGAATACTTTGAAAAAAAACCCAGAGATCTATGTGTTGCTGTGAATTTTTAGACTCATATTTTGTAAAATCAGGTTCACCCACTACAATGAGATATCCTAAAATACAAAATCCCAACAAAATTTCTACAAACAACTGAGAGAATCTTTCAGTATGTAGTCTGTTATTCTTTGTAGTTATTCCTAGTCATCATTGGCCTGGTGTAAATTGTTAGGGCTTGTCTTTATACATCAAAATAAAATCAGGTAAATAAAAAATTAAGTCAAGTAATTCACATGTAACTATTGGTTATCTAAATATTTTTGGAAAGAAATTATGCACTTCTGACACATGACTTTTACTTCTTACTTAGAGGGCATCCATTGACTAACAATTTTGTTTTAGCGAGGGAACATGAACACCCTCCCCGGGGAGCACAGACTTCTAGAAGTTGAACATTGAAATGCAATTATGTGATGTATACAAGAAACTTCAGACTTCAGCACAAATCTGCAGCCTTTTGCATTATATGACAGTGTTCGCAACTTGGAATAAATTAGTTAATACTGCTCTAGAGTAATATTACAACAAATTCAGATTTTGTCTTCTAAATTAAAATTCATAGCGCTTTTACCCATATAATGAATTTTATTTCCTTCTTTGATTTGGGATGTTTGTCATGCATTTTTTTCAGATTTCAAATTGGACTCACAAAGCAAAGCCAAAATTTAAAGTCTGAACAGCATCACCTGTCCCCTCTGCTCCTCATCTTTATGCGTATTGTCATGTAAGTCTTCTTTGCCATTTCCCCCCTTACACTCTAATTCATAGACATTACTCTTTGGCTGCCTGGTGAGGCAGGAACTATTCACATTTCCCTTTTATAGACAAGGAAAAGGAAACGGAAGTCACCCAGCTAGTCACTGGTAGAGCTAAGATTTAAATTCAGGCAACTTGACCCCAAAGTCTTTCTTGTGGCCACTGTGCCAATTGCCTTTCAATCACAGTAATAAAGCCATTTAAAGGCCATACACCTGTTTTCTCCACCTACTGTGCTGCTGTATTTGACATTGCCATAGGTCAGCTGGGGCTATGTCAATTTCCTCTGCAACTTCTGGACACCGAGGACTGAAGTTCACTTCTTTTCTTTACTCTTTCTTTCTTTCTTTCTTTCTTTCTTTCTTTCTTTCTTTCTTTCTTTCTTTCTTTCTTTCTTTCTTTCTTTTTCTTTCTTTCTTTCTTTCCTTCCTTCCTTCCTTCTTTCCTTCCTTCTTCCTTCCTTCCTTTCTTTCTTTCTCTTTCTTTCTTTCTTTCTTTCTTTCTTTCTTTCTTTCTTTCTTTCTCTTTCTTTCTTTCTTTCTTTCTTTTCTCCTTATTTTCACTTTCCCCAAGCACTTAGGATAGTGCCTGCCACTCAGCAGACATCTTACATATGTATCAAAAAAGTAAAACTAAAATAAAAGTGTATATAAATTATGAGAACTAATTCTTCTACCTAATTTAAATAATGTATGCTAGGGATGTGTCCATGTTATTTTGATGTCTGCATCTGTAGAAGAAATTCAGCTAATTAAATGTCTTTCTTTGAAAGAAACATCATGGTATCTTTAGCAAAAGTTATGAAAATTCAAAATCTTGGCATTGTTTAATCCAACCCTATCAAGCCTATTCTGGCAAGGATGCTGCCTAACACAACTGAGATCAGGATGTTTATGTGGGTGTCTTGCTTCTCATTACATGGCCTGAAAATAAGGTAATCTGAAAGTTGAGCGTTCTCCTGCATAAAACAGTAATGCCAAATAAGGTAACTTGCTCAATTAAAAAGGGAATGCACATGGGTGTAATCTGATGGCAGAGTTAAGAAGAGTTTCCTGATAAATTTTAAGAAAACTGTTTCAATTTGCTCATTTTATAAACTCTGCCTGTGGGCCCTGAGTTTCACATAAAAAAGTCTTCAAATTGATGTGGAAGTCACTGAAGCCGTGAGAAGAGAAGAATAGGGAAGAAAAAGTCACATCCATCCTATTTTCCTTAGCTGTGGGTGGCACTTACAACATGATGTCTTTTTCATTATGGTGACACTAAAAGAAGAGGAACATTTCGAGTTATATGCTGACGTGAAAAAGCAAGTGCTAGGGCTGGGGATTTAGCTCAGTGGTTTCGCTGCCTGCTGTGCAAGCCAAGGACCCGAGTTCGATCCCCAGTACCAAAAAGAAAAAAAAGCAAGTGTTCAAGCCCTGCCCTCTTTGCTTCCATGAGAAAAATTTCATAAGCAAATTTCTGCAGCAATATTATACAGTGATTTCTGTTTTTCTTAAATGTGTTTAGTGGTGAAATGATTCAAGTTACTTTTAAAAAAATGTGATGTCATTGAAATTGTCAGTCATTAATAGTATAGTACAAGTTTGAAATATTGCAAGCAAGAATGCATCATGCTTAGATCAAAATATAATTTATTATTAGGAAGAAAAGGATTTTAAAGACAGGGTTATGGATGAGAAAAAGAATATAGAGAATCGTTACTTATTACAAGTGGCTTTAAAAACACAAAGTGTTCAGAATTTTCAAATTAGAAATTATTAAAGGAAATCAACAATTGAAAGCTTTGTTACTGGCTATTTGTGAATATGCACATCGAGACATATATGTAAAAATCTTTTAAAGAATTTAGCATAGATTTTACAAAGAGAAATTCAAAGGTATAAGAATGATTTGAAAAGAGCATTCCTGAATGAAAAATGTTCATCAGTCAAAAGCATCAATAAATATGCCTTTTTCATATGCAAATGACAATTTCTAAAGTAAAGGGGGCATTGTTTTATAAATAGTGAGATAATATTCTTGAAAAAGGTTACCAGTGATTACATAAGTTATCTCCTTCATAAAGAAATTTAGAGCTCACAGTTGCTCTTTTCATTAAAATGGGATTCACATTCAGACTCATGCTGAAAGCCAAACTCTGAATTTTAATTAGAGATAATAAATAATTATAACACTTAGGAAACTGAAACTATTAAAGATTGCTGGTACCATACTACTGTATATAGAGGATGGATATGGATACACAAATCACATTAAAGGCAATAAGTGGTAGGTGGGAAATTGGCAATAAATGGATACATTCTAAAGCTCATCAGATCAAAACAGAAGTTTGTATTGGACCAGTCAAAGAACTTGGATCCATGAGTTCAGCTCTTTCTGAGATGATTACAACCCCCCCCCCCCTCCTTAATAAAGTAGTTATTTTCTGAAATTTTGTGGGGGAGAGGAAAGAAGGTAGATTGAGCTGTAATTTATATTTTTCAAATGAGACAAGCAAAACTTATTTCTCCCCCTGTTTTAATTCCCCACCCCCAACTTCGTTTTTTAAGAAGACACATTGACATTTCGAGAGAAATTACTACCCTAGAGTCAAGGGCAGAAAAAAATGGAGAGACAGACTTCCCCAACCTACACAACCCAGAGGGACCAGCTGACGCATAGAAAGCAGAGACTCCAGCCATTAGAGCTGGGATTGGGGCTGACACTGACCTGCACTGCCACCCGGCTTTGTCCCGCCATCTGCACAAATGTGAACTTTGCCTTAAAAACTTGGCTTCTCAATTAACATGTCCAGCTGGGGGAGAATTCCATCATTTCCCTAATACCCTTATTGCCACTGGCCTGACATATTAATATTAAAAATATATGTGCACAGATCAAGGATTTTTCTTAAGCACTTCTGTTTTTATTGCAGATAATAGGCAGGAGGTGAAAGCAGACACAATATAATTTGAAAACCATAACCCTGATTAGGCACTGATTGGAATGCTGTTATACCTTACATTTAAAATCTTATCATTATTAGAGCTAGCTGTCAAAACCAGGCTCAGAATCTCTTGTGGAATAGATGCAAGGGCATCTGATGCTTCGCTACTTCAGTGCAAATAAATTTATAGTTCAAAGTGCCATTTTCTTTGAATATGTCCTTAAGTATCAGACAACTGTCATATGCATTGCTGAGGTGTTTGTAAAGATGTTTCGTCTGGCTTTAATTTGTTCTCTTTTAATGGACATTCATCATCATTCTCAGTTATTGTTCATTTTAATGTGTTATACATTGACACGGTAAAGCAGTAAAACCATACTATCACTGTTTGATGTTAAATGGGCAATATTTGTGAGGATGGGAGGTGGCAAAGCTATTATCTCCCATCTTAGGAAAAATGGACATGAAAGAGGAGGTTTTAATATAACCTCAGAGTGAGCAGGGACTACCCAAAGTCTCTTGGATAAAGGTTTACATCTGAAGTCTTGCTACCTGGGTTCAAAACCTGACTCAATTGGTTGTGTAACCTTTAGTAGTTGATTTAAAACCAGTGTGACTTTTCTCCTTAGAAAAGGCTGGTAACGTTGGATGTCCATAAAAAGATGAATTGAGATGATACATGTAAAGTGTGCAGTAGAATGAATGCTTGGTGAGGAACAACCACTCATTCATATTAGTTACAATTTCAGCATGTAATTGCGTTATAACATTATCACGTGATGATTTTTAAAGACTCAACTTAAATACATGTCATGCCAAGGAACTCACTAACTTTTCTGGTCAACATGTTAAATGATTTTATCTGTCAGAAACTTGCTTGGAGTATTTATGTGCCTTTGTTTGTTTTACCTTGCACTTCCTTTATCTTCTGTATCACAGAGAACCAAGCAAGGCTGCCTCTGACTCACCCTTTGTAGACACTGGCAATGTCTAACTCGTAGCTCTGCACACTCTCTTCTGCAGACAAATTCCCCAGGCTTCTCAATTCTTCCTATTTCCCAGATGGAAATTCTCCCTCATGCAGCACTGCCTAGCCCATAACCTGCTCCTTGGTGGCCTAGACTTTTCCTTCAAACCAAGCTGCCATTAGCAGAAGAGCCCGCATGGTCTGTTATGAAGGTCTAGACTATGCAGCCTGGTAGAGCTGGGTTCAAATCTGATCTCTACTACTTCCTATCTGTGTGATTTAGGTACAGGTTAACTTTCTGAGCCCCATCTTCATCATGTGTAAAATTGGGATGATGCTTTGACCCCTGTGGGCTTGTCAGGAGGATGGATGACAGAATGCACAGGACGAGGAGACCCGCTACTGACAGCTGTGACCTAAAGCTCCAGTTACTTTTCCCTCACTTTGGAGCAATACGTAGTTTTCATCTTTGTCTCATTGATGACAGGGAACATAGACCATAATGGTTTGAGAGGAGCTATTTCCCTTTAAACACATAGTGGAGCAGTAAGAAAGACCAGAAGTTCTGGGGGAGGACTTTCACAATAGGACTCTGCATGATATTTATGGGCCTGGCCTAAGTAAAAGCAAAGGGCCTCTCAGAGATGCTAAGTGAGGCCGTACAAAGACAATTTTGCAGAGAGAAAGAAATAAAAGCTAAGTAGCCCATCTGGTTAAATGGTCATCTGGAGACCTGTCAGTCTGGGTATGAGTGACCTAGCGGGAGCGGAGCCTGGAAAAGAAGAGCAGGGAGGTGTGAGGCCGAGAGAAAGACACAGCCCAGAGGAAATGTTTCGAGATTAGGAGGGCAGCTGCAAACACCATTCGTGGGGAACCCAGGCAGGAGGAGGAAAGAGAGCTGCCCGGGTTACTCTTGTATGATGTGAACCATTGCAGGCCTGTTTAGGGCTCCTCTTATCCCCTGTTGGTTGACTGACCTTTCTTCTTTCCCTCCAGGGGAAACAGTATGCAGCAAAATAGAACTAAAGGTAAACCTGAAAATAGGAGCCTTGCAGAGCTGATTACTGACCTTCATGTAACTCAGTTCTCAGTTGCTGTTTTCTGGATACCTTTCTAGTTGTGATACTTGGTGTAGCTAACAGACTCCTACTTTAATATGCAGAAAAACTAGCTATAATATCAATACCATTCTTTGGTTCAAAAATAATCTCTGGACATGACTCTGTAAAACATTGTTTTCATGGATTTTGTATTCAATGGGATTATTACACTAGAGTAGTTCTCATTGTTCTCATAGTTTTTTTGAGGGAAGGGTACTGGGGATCAAACTCATGACCTTGCACTCGTAAGGCAGGCGCGATGCCACTGAGCTAAATCCCTGGGCCTCATAGTTTTGTTTTTGATGGTACTTGTAGGGTATTTATTTCTTTATCTCAGATAATGTGTGTCCTTTCTCCTAGTCTACTGAAATATTTGCAAAGATTACATGTTAGCACTTATTATGTTGGTAACCAAAAAGTGCTTGCATATATGAATGTATTGATCAAATATAACACACATACATGCATTAATTTGTAGGAATAACTATTCAGTTTTGTGCATATGCATATCTACCTACTTCCTTATCATCACCATTTGTGCAGAATTTCAGGAAAGTAGAAATTTTATTATCTAAGTTTCAGGAGTATCTGTGGAAGAGAGAGACAAGATGTCCCACAATGCTAGAATGAATTATACCATTGTTGAGGAAAGGATTGGAGGGGATAGGAAATAAATATTGGTCAAAAATCTACTGTGTGCTATAGTTCATGCTAAGCAATTTCTCATGTATACATACTACTTCTATTTAACTCTCACAAAAACCTTAAGAAGCAGATATTATTATTCTTGGTAGTGATGAGGAGTCAGGCTTTTGGAAGTAAGTAAGTCAGCATAAGTTATTAAAATTGTCTATGGCAACACCAGGCTTTGAACTCACACCTAACTCTGAAGCTTATACTCATTAAACCACAGCCCACCAAGGGCTAAGAAAACAAAACATCTGGCCAGGGGTTTATAAAATTCAAATGCATAGTAATGAACCCTAATTTAAGGCAAGAAATCATCTGTCTGTCTGTCTGTCTGTCTCTAGCTCATACTATCTTTATTAAATGACCTTGAACAAGTTTCTGCCCTTGCTGAACTCCAATTTCTTCATCTGTAAAAAGTAAGACTTGGACTAAATTGTCTGTAATGTCCCTGCATCTCCAATCTTTCATGGCTTTTTCATTGTATACCACTCTCAGACCCAGCGTATGTGCTCCTAGCTCCCTGGAGCTCTCTATGAACATGATACATGGGTTTGTCTCCTTGTGACATGTGACATTCTGAGAGTAAACCTGAATGGGCTTTAGCAATACACACAGAGTTTCATTCCACCCTGGTCACTAATGACACCTAATCAAGACACAATCTGAAAGGTAAACAAACCAACAGCCCCTTTGTTTTTTTGAAGCAAGAACTAAGGGTTATTGATTATTCTCCTGACCCAGGACGGATCTGTATAGATCCAGGGGAGACTGATGGCTCTTTTGATCTGAGGATAAGCCAAGCCTGACAGCACAATGCCACATTAGAACTGTCCTGCATGTGGAGCACCTGCCAGCCTCAGCCAGGCTCCTTTTACGCCATTTTTTCCTTTCCAAAATCTCTGGCCCATGCTGTCCCCATCATCACAAAGGATGGAGTAATGAGGAGCTCCTTCTGGGTGCTTAGGTGGAGCTCTTTTTGATCATTAGGGATTGAAAAAAATATTAATGACAGTTCAAGCTATATCATTCATGTTTTCAAATCCTCATGGAACCTATACATTTATTCATAGTGTTGCAATCCAGGCTCTACGTTTTCATGTGTCTGATTTGTCTTTTCAATATTAAAACAATAAACAGACTGACCTGGGTTAGTGAGATCTATGCCCCATAATTCAGTGATTCTGAATTTCCTGCAAAGCCTTACTATTTCCTCTGCTCAACTATGGAAATGCTGATGCCAGGTGCAACATAGTCCCTGAACTGATGCTCATGGGTTTAATTTCTATCCTGGGTACTTGATGCCCAGGGTGTCTAAGAGACCTGCCTTTTGTCTCACTGGCTCTGGGGTTTACTGACTTCGTGGAAGTACCTTGCAGCCCCATCTTTAGCTAAACAAGAGAGTCTTTAGGACCACACACACACACACACACACACATCTACATGGAGGATCCACAGATGTAGAACAAAGGGTTTTGAGAAGGACCACAAGTCATTAAAAAATGTAGTCTTGTAGTCTTAAGCTTTAGTTTACCTGGAGTAATCTGAAGATGTAGGAAACCAAGGATACCAACCACCCATTTCTTTGCATAAGGTTCTTTGCTTTGTCCAACTATTAAATATTTAAACAAGCATCTACGTACTAGTATTGATATCTCATTTTTCTTTACTTTTTAATTATCATTGTTGGTATATTCATCCATAGGATTTCCTCCTAGTGAGGCTGATCTAACAAGGAGCTTTACACTGCAGTGTTTTATTACTCAAAAAGATTGACCAAAAAAAAAAGGATTGACCACAGTAGCCAGGATTTGAGAGGTATGAGAGCAGGGATGAGGTGGGAAAGAGTGTGAGAGTTATCCACTCACTCAAGAAATATTCTACTGCTGTTATTTTCAGGAGATGGGTTTAGTTTTTTAAAATGATCTCTCATCCCATAGCAATTGAGCCATTGACCATGTTATTGACAGAGATTGTGTTAGATTGTCTGTGGACCCATTGTTTTTTTGTCTCTCAGCCCACCATTCTGCCTCCAGATCCTCCAGATAATTTAGAAAAGTGCAGCTCTATGTTAAGGGCATTATTCACATAGTGCAACAATGGCCCCTGGTGTCCAGATGTCCCCAGTTTTCTGCTTTTTCTTCCATTCTGACTCTCTGACTGTCATCAGACGATCCCTAATTTCAGCCAGCAGTAAGCTTTTGTCCCCAGTCCACCAGAGTATTCCCCATTGACCCATATAGCAGCAGCTTCCTAATAGGACCAAACCCTGTTGGTCAGTTTGCCCTACAAGGGTCACATGTGATTACTGAGTGGCTGCCAGGAGTGATCAAAATTGGGTCACTTACAAACATATAACGTGATATACCTCCCATAAGGTGTCTGGACTGACAGACTGTTATGTCTGTGGAAACAATTGTTGGGAAATGTTTTCAACCTTGCAATATGGCCAATACACTAGTCGAAAGCATATGTTCAGTTGACCTGTTCTATAAAATGGCTCCAGTTTCATTGGGAAGCAAAAGCATTATAGTTTCATCCAAAACATTTCTCATGGACTTTTCTTCCATCCATATTTTATTTTGCAGTTTCCCTAAAGGATCAGAGATGATGATGGCGCACACAATAGAATTGTAATAAATCAGTAACACCAAGCTAGGGAAAAGAAGTCAAGTCAAAAGGAAAAGAAGATGCTAATGTGTTATCAGAGATGAAGATTATGGTAAAAGAGAACAAAACCGTGAGTTTCCTAATGGCCAAGGCAAAGAAGAAGCTTGATTAACTCTCTTCAATGAAAGGAAGATTTTCCTCTAAAGAGAAGGCAAACTCTGTTTTCCTGACCCTGTTCTATTTATTTATTTATTTGTTTGTTCATTTATTTTCCCTTAAATTCTTTTATTGGTACATTTTAGGTATACAATACATTCACATTTATCATTGGGTGCTTGTACCTGTACATGATGTATCTTGGTTCTTATTTTTTCCCCATTACCGGTGCGCCCTTCACCCCCCTGCCCATCCTTCCCTATTTACATAGACTTTGTTTCAATCCATTTTATTCTTTTCTCATAATTTTTCCTTTCCCTTCTTTTCTTTCCCCTTCCCCTCCCACTACCCCTACCCTTTTTGACTTTTTCTTCCTATTTCAAATTATCAATTATTTGTTTTAATCATTTCAATCCTTATTTACACTTTCAGTTTCTCATACTAGAGAAACTACTTGGTATTTACACATGTGTGTCCTATTTATTTCACTTAAGAGGATGGCCTCAGTATGCATCCATTTAGCTATAAATGTCTCTAGTTTCTCATTCTTTATGGCTCAGCAGTACTCCATTTTATATTAAAAAAAACCCATATCTTCTTTGTCCAGTTTCCAGTTGATGGACACTTGAGCTGTTTCCAAGCTTTAGCTATTACAAGCTATGCCACTATAAATACAGGTGCACATATATCACTGTGGCATGATTCTTTTAATTCTTTTGGGAAGATACCCAGCAGGAGAATAGCTGGGTCAAATGGGACCTCTAACCCTAGTTCTTTGAGTTATCTCTGCACTGATTCCCACAGTGGTTGCACCAGTCTGCACTTCCACCAACAATGGAGAAGGGTTCCTTTCTCCCCACAGCCCCACCAGCATTTGTTATTGGTTGATTTCTTGATAGCACCCACTCTTTCTGGGGTGAGGTGGAATCTCATTGTTGTTTTCATCTGCATCTCTCGAGTGACAAGTGATGTTGAACATTTTGTCATATATTTATTTTCTGTTTTTACTTCTTTGTCTGAGAAATGTCTGTTCATTTCAGATGCCCATTTTTGAATTGGGTCTTTGAATTTGGGGGATCTGATTTTTTTCAGTTCTTTATATATTCTAGATAGCAGTTCTTTCTCTAAGGTACAGCTGCTAAAACCTTTTTCCCACATTATAGGTTGTCTCTTAGCTCTGTTTGTGGTTTCTCTTGAAGTGCAGAATCTTTTTAATATGATGAGATCCCAGTTGTTGATTCTTGGTGCTAGTTCCAGCGCTACTGAGGTTTTGTTCGTAAAGTCTTTTCCTATGCCAATGTCTTCAAGAGCTCTACCTAACTTATCTTCCAGCAAGTTCAGTGTTTCTGTCTTAATATTTAGATCTTTAATCCACTTCAATCTTAATTTAGTGCATGGTGATAGGTATGGATCTAGTTTTAATCTTGGTCAGGTTTGAAATCTAGTTTTTCTAACACCATTCATTAAATAGGCTATCTTTCCTCCAATGAGGGTGACTGGCTCCTTTGTCAAAGATGAGGTGGCTGAGTATGTCTGGAGCTGTCTCTGCATCTTCTAATCTATTCCACTCATCATTGGGCTTGTTTCCCAGTACCATGCTGCTTTTATCACAGTAGCTTTGTAGTATAGTTTCAAGTTGGGGATTGTGATACCCCCAGCCATGTCTCTGTTGCCTAGAATTGCTTTTGCTATTCTAGGTCTCTTCTAGTTCCAAATGAATTTTTGGATTGTTTTCTCTAGTTCTGTGAAGTATATTGCTGGAATTTCAATTGGCATTGCATTAAATCTATATAGTAGTTTTGGAAGTATGGCCATTTTCACTATATTGGTTCTTCCTACCCAGAAGCAAGGGATGTCTTCCCATTTTCTTATATGCTCCTTGATCTCCTTTTTCAGAGTGCTGTAGTTTTCAGTGTGGAGGTCTTTTGCTTCCTTAGATTGATTCCTAGATATTTCTTTCTTTGGGGGGGGGGGATGCTACTGTAAAAGGAATTGTTTCCCTAATTTCTCTTTCAGTGAGTCTGTTATTGTGTATAAGAAGGCTATTGTTTTTTGAGTGTTGACCTTATATCCAGCTACTCTATGGAATCTGTCAATTAAGTCTAGAAGTCTTTTGGCAGAGTTTTTTGGGTCTTCTATGTATAGTACCATATCATCACCAAATAATAACACTTTAACTTCTTCCTTTCCTATCTTTATTCCTTTTATTTCTTTTTCTTTTCTAATTGCTGTGGCTAATATTTCCAGAATTATATTGAACAGGAGTGGTGATAGTGGGCACCCTTGTCTTGTTCCTGATTTTAGCATGAAATTTTTCAGTTTTTAACTATTTAGTATGATGTTGGCTGTTGGTTTTTCATAGATAGCCTTAATCAGATTGAGATAAAGACCTTCTATTCCAATTTTCTGTAGGGTTTTTATCATGAATGGGTGTTGGATTTTGTCAAATGCCTTTTCTGCATCTATTGAGATGATCATATGGTTTTTGTCATTGACTCTATTAGTATAGTGTATTACATTTATTGATTTATGTATGTTGAACCATCTTTGCATCCCTGGGATAAATCTGACTTGGTCAGGTTGTATGAGCTTCATGATGACCCTCTGTATTCTGTTTGCCAGTATCTTGTTGAGGATTTTTGCATCTATGTTCATTAGGGAGATTGGTCTGTGGTTCTCTTTTTGGGTTGGGTCTTTCCCTGGTCTTGGACTCAAACTAACATTTGCTTCCAGGAATGAATTTGGAAGCCTTGCTTCCCTTTCAATTTCCTTGATGAGTTTAAAGAGTAATGGTGATAGTTCTTCTTTAAATGTCGTGTAGAATTCAGCAGTGAACCCATCAGGACCTGGGATTTTCTTTGTTAGTAAATTTTTTATTACATTTTCAATTTCACTCATTGTAATTGGGGTGCTTAGAATTTCTATATCTTCTTCATTTAACTTTGGCAATTCATATGTATCTAGGAATCTGTCCATTTCTTCTGTGTTTTCCATTTTATTAGAGTACAAGTTCTCAAAGTAGGTATTGATAGCCCTTTGGATTTTTGCTGGGTTTGTTTTGAGTTCACCCTTTTCTTTCTTAATTGTATGGATTTGAGCCTTTTCTTTCCTTTTTTTGATAAGGTTGGGTAAAGGTTTATTGATTTTATTTATTCTTTTGAAAAACCAACTCTTTGGTTCATTGATTTTTTTGTATTGTTCTCTTAGTCTCCATTGCATTGATTTCTGCTCTGATCTTTATAATTTCCTCTCTTTTACAAGATTTGGGTTTGTTATGCTCTTCTTTTTCTAGGAGCTTGAGGTTCTGCATTACATTATTTATGTGAGTTCTCTGTGTTTTCCCAGTATGGGCATTCACTGCTATGAATTTCCCTTGTAGAACTGCTTTCATTGCGTTCCCTAGATTCCTGTATGTTGTACTGGCATTATCATTTACTTATAGAAACTGTCTGATTTCTTCTTTAATTTCCTCTGTGAGCCATTGTTTATTCAGGAGGGTGTTATTCAATTTACATGTGTTTCTGGGATTTTTGTAGTTTCTTATGTTATTGATCTTCAATTTTATTACACTGTGGTCTGATAATATACAGCGAGTAACTTGAACTCTTTTACATTTACTTAGACATGTCTTATGAGCTAGCATGTGGTCTATTTTGGAGAATGACCCATGTATACCTGAAAAGAATGTATATTCTTATTTTGTGGGGTGGAACACTCTGTAAACATCTATTAAGTTCATTTGTTCAACAGCTTGGCTCAGTTCTAGAATTTCGTTGTTAATTTTTTGTCTAGATGATCTGTCTATTTGTGATAGTGTGGTATTGAGGTCCCCCACTACAATTGTATTAGTGTTTATTTGGTTTTTCATGTCCATTAATATTTGTTTTGTATAGTTGGGGGCATTCATATTTGGTGCATATATATTTATGATTGTCAACTCTTCTTCTTTGATTGTTCCCTTCACAAGGATGTAGTGACTATCTTTGTCTCTCTTAATTAGTTTTGGTTTGAAATCTACTTTGTCTGCAAATAAGATTGCTACCCTTGCTTTTTTCTGGGTTACTGTGGCATGGAGAACTGTTTTCCATCCTTTTACTTTCAGACCATGAATTTCTTTTTGAGTTAGGTGTGTTTCTTGTATACAGCATATTGCTGGATTTTGCTTCTGAATCCATTCTGTCAGTCTATTTCTTTTGATTGGTGAATTGAGGCCATTAACATTGATGGTTATAATTCATAGATATTGACTCATCCTTGTCATGATGTTTTACTGTTGTTGGCTCTTTTTCTTCTTATTTTTTCCCCCTTTCCCTTTAGTTTCTTAACTTGCATGGTGGCTTCCCTCTCTTATGCCTCATGGAGTTGTGACCTGCATTGTCTTTTTCTGAGATATTGTTTAGAATTGTTTGGAGTGCTGGTTTGGTGTTCATGAAATTTCTCTGGTGTTCTTTGTCGTGGAAGTATCTAATTTCCCCATCCATTTTGAAAGATAATTTTGCAGGATACAGCACTCTAGGTTGGAAGTTATTTTCTTTTAGGGCTTGAAATACCTCATCCCAGGCTCTCCTTGATTTGAGGGTTTGTGTTGAGAAGTCTGCTATGATTCTGATGGGCTTTCCTTTGTAGGTGATTTGTTTCTTTTCTCTAACTGCCTGTAGGATTTTGTTCTTCTGTTGGGTTTCTGGGATCTTCACTATTATATGTCTAGGTGTAGATTTTTTTTGATCATGGCTAATCAGAGTTCCATATGCCTCACTTATCTGTATGTCCAACTCTCCACCTCTGTCTGGGAAGTTTTCTACTATTACTTCTGTGAACAGTTTTTTTTAATGTCAATTATACTTTCTCCTGTTTTTTCCTGGACTCCTATCAGTCTTATGTTACTCTTCTTTGCATCATCTAGCAGTTGCTGGATTGATTTCTCATGGTCCCTTACTATTTTTAAGAATTCTCTGTTTTCATGGTCCTTAGCTGCAATTATGTCTTCTATATCTAATATTCTATCTTCAGATTCCCTTAATCTGCTTTGCATACTTTCAATGGAGTTTTTAATCTCCTGAATATCTGTTTGAATCTGTTTCATGGATTCCATTTCTTTCTTATGTTGGGTGATCATGGTTTCCCTTTCTTTCTTATGCTGGGTATTCATGACTTCCAGCATGTTTCTGAGGTCATCTATTTTTTTTATCTGTTTCTGTTCTAGAGCCTCTAATCATGTCTTTCATTCTGCTCATCATCTCTGTAGTTATCTGCGAGGTTATTTCTGCTTTGAATTTTTCTAGAGCCTCATTCATCTGTTTTGGCACTTCCAGTGCTATCAGTTCAGGGTGTCCAGGTGGTTGATTATCAGACTTTTCCACCTCATTTCCCCCAGAATTTGCTTTTGGTGGGGTGGAAGTCTGAATTTGTGCCTTGCTTAAAAGTCTTCTCATTTTTGTTTTGGTATTGTCCTTGGTTTAGTTTCTGGGTTGATACTTTGAAGTTGCTTATTGTAAGTATCTTTTTTGATGTATTCAGAACCCTTATGGAATGATTGCTTCTCAGAGGTGTCTTCCAGATACAGCTGGTCTTTAGGTTTTGAGTCTGTAATGGCTCTGAGGACACCTCATTTTCATTATATAAGGAAGGACAACTGGTTAGATCAATCACAGCACCTTAGCCCAAGTGATACAATCAGCAACATGATAGCATCGAGTACCTCTTAGGAAATGACAGTTTGTGGTAGTTACTAATCTATCACCTTTAACTGTGTGAATTAAATCAAAATCAAGGACCAACCCAACATATGTTTATTGTGAATAAACTCTTCAATAAAGCAACTTTACCCTTTGGGATTGGGAGTTAGAAGGAGTTGGGGAGGGAGGGATAGGTAGGTAGATGAATAGGGGAAGGTTAGCAGTGAGGCCATAGGACACAGGTGAGAGAAGGAAAGAAAAGAAAAGAAAAATAAAGAAGAAATATGAATTAGGGCCAGAAGAGGAGCACAAAGGGAGATGAAGAACAATGTGGGACAGCAGTGGAGTGAGGGAGAGAGAGAGAGAGAAAGAAAAGAGAAAAGAAAGAAAAAAGAAAAATAAAAATTTTACAAGAGTAGAAATGTAAGTAAAAAAATTAAAAATAAGAGCAAAAAATAGTGATAATTTTGAAAATAACAAATAAAAGATAAAAATGAAGGAAAGGCCTCCTTCAGGGTATGTCTGTGCTATCACAATAGACAACTTGGGCAGCAGTGTACAGATATAAGTCAATGAGTCTCAGCAAGCCAGTCACAGACCCATGAGATTCAGGCAGATTTCTGGCTGCAAGTCCCAAATTGAGCTCCCTGTCCTCCTGCAGGGTTGAACTCTGCAAGGCTCTATTTTAGGTTCCAGCTGCCTTTCCCCTGAAGGTAGTCCAGGTTCCGATGGGAGGTGATGATCCCTCCAACTTACCAAGTGCAGTTGTCTGGTGTGCCTTTATTGCAGAGAGTCTCTTCACTTTTCCAGTGGGCTTCAGTTTTCATCAGGGAACCTGAGAGAGGCCCTTTCTCTATTGTTCACTTCTGAAACTCAGGACAATGGCATTTATGCCCCCCTGTGTCTATCTCCTGTTCGTAGGTGGGCATGGCGAGCCAAATGGAGTGGGACTCCAGTCAGCCCGGTACCTCTCAGCCTGCACTGGTACGCTGGCGGCTGGTCTGTTCTATTTATTACTAAAGTAAAGAAGAGGTACGGAACAAATTATATAAGAGATATGAGGCAACTGATGTCTTCAAAATAACCTGGTGTCTTCAATGGCCACATGAGACTAGCTGTGCATCGGCACCCCAGTTATTCAGGGATGACTTTCCTAGTGAGAATAATCACCTCTCTCTGATACAGATTTATGGGAGATAGAAAGCTCCAATTTATTTGAGTCACCTAGACAGTATCAGCAGAACGTGGCCTGAAAGTCAAACCCAGCCCTCTTCCTGATTTGTGTATATGGTCTCATTAAAACTCAGCCTGCCTGTTTTTTCACATGCTATCTATGATTGCTTCTCAGCTTCAATGGCAGCATCAAGATGGCATGCAAAGCCTATAATAGTCACAGTCCAGCAAGTTATCGAAAGTTTACCCATTTCTGCTCCAGAGAAAGACTTCAAAAATATTCCATTAGCACAAACAAGTACTTGCTTAAGTTCTGTTGCTCCAGGAGTAGGTAACTCACTAAGATTATGATCTGCCACTAAGAACTTTGTGCAAACTAGGTGACTGGGTATACCAGGGAACTGCATGATGAGAATGGAGGAAACTGGAGCAGGTACTAGTAAGTTTTGTTTAGGAGAAGAGAAGAGAGAGCCAGTGTGGAGCATGAGATATCTTCAGGGAGATAAACCTGGCTGAGGAGCATAGCAGAGAGATCTGGAAGCCTAGCAATCAAAATGAAGGCTCTCAGTGCTACTGGGGTGAAGGGCATGGTTTGGAGGGAAAAGTACATTTGCAAAGAGAGACCTGGAAGCAGGTCTCCTTCTAACTTTTACTCACTCACTGAGTAAACTCATGGATCAACTCACTGGAGATGCAGAAGGTGGAACGCTACCATCTTCATTGGTTCTCCAGACAGTGCAAGGTGGTCTATCCACTATCCACGTATCTGATGTTGCCAAAAGACAGACTCGTGACTATGAAACAAAGAAGATATAATAAATGAGATGCCCACAGAGTTTTCCATAGACTCATTGATCACACTTTCCTCACTTTAAAAACACATGTGTGAGGGGCCAGAGATTTAGCTCAGTGGTTCCTTGCAAGCATTAGGTCCTGAGTTCGAACCTCAGTACCAAAAAAACCAAAACCAAACAAACAAACAGAAACCCAACACATATGTGAGATATTCTCAATACAACCAAAAAGATATTTTTCTTAAAAGTGGCAATGCAGTACTGAGGACTCAACCCAGGTCATAAACACAAAGTTCATTTTGTTTATTTTAAGATAGCGTCTTGCTAAGTCATTAAGTTGCCCAGGATGAACTCAAACTTACGATCCTCCTGTCTCAGCCTTCTGGAGCGCTGAAATAACAAGCATGCACTCCCACACTCAGCTAAAAAGAATGATTTTGTACCTGTTTTTATACCCATCAGACCTTGTCTTCATACTTGGAATATTTTTGTACAAAATTAACTGAGGAAGCAAATTAAATTGAAAATATGTATCAAGATTAAAAAGACTTTTTCCACTTACCATTGTCTTTGGAAGGTTGGAGTCTGATCTTCTTTAGAAAAGTTCACAGTATCATTTTAAAAACTCTGGAGGAATTTCACCAGGAACCTGGCCTTTCTATTTGAGATATTTTTGCTTTCTGTACTCGGTTTATTTAAATTGTGTGAAATACGCAGGATCACTTTCTGTACTTACTTAGGGAGGGAGGGAGAAAAGCTACAGTTCAACCATGAATATATTGAATGAATTTCATGGGCATATTTTTGTTGAATAAAACTTCCTACCTAAATATGTTTTTTTTTCTAATGTGAAATCTTTCTCCTTTAAAATTATCATTCTTTTAAGAAAGTACATATTATCAAATATCCTTTTACAACTTTAGTAAATCAACAATTGAGTAATAACAAAAGTGAAGACCACAGTATAGAACTTAATGGAAAATTAGTGTGTTTGTTGAGCTTCTCATGTGTGGCCTACACTGTTGGCGCTGCGGGAGATACAAGTGTGAGAAATTAGTCATTCTTTTAGGATCTTTCAAAGTGAGTAAGGAAATAGTGTCAATGGACTTAAAACTAGAAAGTTGGTGATTGCTGAATTGTGTAATACTGTAAATTCTGTAGAAAACAAAGAAGGTGGAAATTGACTTGAGATAAAACAATTGGAAAAATAATCATAGAAGATTCAAGATTATACCTCACAATTAATAATAGAAATGCATTAAGAAATGGCAAATCTTAGTGATTTATATAATCTATTCATTATGTGAACATGCATAAAATCTTTTGGATATAAATATAGTAGTAAATATAGTTCCCAATGGTATTTTATTATTACAGAAAATTTTTAATTATGGTAAAGAGGAAACTGTTGAATTGCTTTTACTGTTCACTTTTTAAACAAAAATGATGATTTTTTAAAAATTCTTAAATATGTTGAAGTTAAGATGAGATGAAAAGCAAGGTTATTAGTTTGAAATAATCTAATGTGGTAGTATGTGTTTGACCTCAAGCTGTAGTGTTACTAATTCTGCAGGTTGAGATTAGAGATTTTGTGATAGCTTTGCTTTTCTCATTTTTGTACCCCTAGAGTCTAGAAGAGTTTCTGGAACAAAGTAGAGACACAATAAATATTTGAATAAATCAAAGGAGAAGAGTTTATAAGATGAAATTTTGATAAAACACTTACGAAGTGCTATAGAGGTGCAGAATAGCAATGTAAGCAGAGGAGGAGTTCCTTTCCTTCAGTAAAAATATTTTTCTTAATTGTATTACTCACTGTCCATTGCTGGGAGAAAATACAGTGCATCTACAGCTTAAGGAGGAAAGGTGTATTTTGGCTCATGGTTTCTGTAGGTTCAGTCCATTAATAGGCTGGTTCCAAGGCATTAATGGAATGGCAGGAGGGTATGGTCGAGGAAAGCTACTCAATCCATGGCAGCCAGGAAAAAGAGAGACAGAAATGATCCTGGGACAAGACTATTAACACTATACCAGCTCGCACCCCCAGTAATTCACCTCTTCCAACCAGGTCCCACCTTGTAAAGTTCATAACACATTCAGCTATACACTCCTCAATGGATTAATTACAGATAAATACAGTGACTCTATGATCCAGTCACCTGCCAAAAGCCCCACCTTGGAACACCCGAGAATGTTAGAGGACCTTATAGATAGAAACCATAGCACCAATAATCCAAAATGTCTAGACAAATGGCATACACTGGAGAAGAGATTACCACCTCCCTTACAAACAAGTCATAATATTATGAACAGATGAATGCAAATTATCTATTTTAAGTTCAATGGTTAACATGGACTTCTATCTACTACTCAACAAAATAGCTATCTATTCTAAATTACAAATTATCATGAATTTTCAAATTCAGAAAGAAATTTGTCTTTTGTGAATCCGAGAATTGTTTCCTTAAAAATGAAAAGTTGAAATAACAAGGTTGAATTTTAAACCTCTTTTCATTTAAAAAATCTAATTACAAAGTTATTAAGCAAAAGTTTATAGCTTTCACTTTTTAACAAGCAGACTGTTTGGAAAAGGTATCAGTGATTATATTTATTGCATGGGAAAATGATAAACCAAAGTGGAAAAGTGTAGGACAGCAAAATACTTTATGAGTGAGATCAGAGCCCAAGTTGAAAATGTATTTAAGACAAATAATCCAGGGTATTCCATGCTTCTCAAGTACCTGTCTTTAAACACTGACCACACATACTTACGTTTTCTTTATGTCCAAGATTTATAAAGGGATGGACAAGATTCACATGTTAGTAACTGTGGTAGCTTGACTAATGGTCAACTTGTAACGCCAAGCTGAACAGAATTAGCATGGTCTGGGCATAGAAGGATGGCTGACAAATAGTCATAAAAAGAGAACTGAAGGGGAAGATCTTAGCCTGTTGATTTTCTAGGAGAAGTTTGCTGCTGATGGTTTTCCTGATGCCAACTAGGCTGTTCTCATTGGAGGAGGAGCTTGGGGCCTTGCTGTTGCTGGGAATGGCTGCTGTTTTCATCAGGGGAGCTCTGATCTTCACTGTATCACTTCCTGGCTCCAATGTGGATCCCTCAGCTTGGTGGCACAAATCCTTCATCTCACCGACGTAGGTTTTCTGGCTTCCACCACTGGCCTTTGGGCCTTCCCGGTGCAGATCCTCAATATAGACAAGCATGAGACATTGCCATGGGCTTTAGGCCACTGGCTGGACTGGAAGACATTGCCTTGGGCTCTTAGCCTTTAGCTGGACTTGTGTGGGACATTGCTGGGATCCAGGACCTCAGCTGGATTCTCTGGGCCCCTAGTATGCAGTTAATCTCTTGTACTCCTTTGCATTTGACTTTTTGGGCCATTATCATAAAATAATCCTATAAACTATGTGTCCTGTAGTAAATGTATTCTCTTGCCAAAACCATGACTGCAACAGTAACTCTTATTAACTAGAGAAAGCAGTACTAGAAAACCAACTTAAATGGTCTCTATTATTTGTACCATTGCATGATTAGATATTTTAAAAATGCATTTCTTTACGTACATATAATACATTCTTTCCTTACTAGAAGGAAAACAATAAAAGTTATTGTAAGGAAAAATATTTTACACAGTTCATGTTCCCCTTAAAGTTAAGCCATATACTTAAAAGTTAAGAGAAAGTGGAATGACAAATAAAATGTTTAATGAGTTGAAATGACTGTGATTTTCATAGTTATTTATACGACATAGGAATTTCAAGAATTATTTATTCACCCAGTGTAATATACGTCAAAAACTATATAATACTGTTTGAAATTTACCTGATTAAGAAACATGCATCTTTCACTAAATGTAACGTTCTTCTTGGAAGTCAGTGGTGATTCTGGCCATAAACTCCAGAATGGGTCAAAGTCAAAGGTTCCTGTTGCATGACAGTATATGAAACTTAGATTTAAAATATTAATGCCAATTTGGTGCAGTATAAACTGTATCTTATGCCACAGACATTCCACTAAAAGTCTCAATATATGGATCATAGAAGCTATTTGTCGATTTCTATTTTAAAATAAGGAGATTCAATTGGCATGCTTCATTAAACTGCAAAAACAATGGTTGTTCTTATTAAGATCTTGAGAGTTTCAAAAGCTTTAGCTCTCTCTTTACTTTTCCTATAAAGTTTTCTGGGTTTTCCCTCTTCTTCAACGAAGTGTTACTTGATCCAAGCAAGAAAGCTCCCATGAACTTCATCTGTATATATTAACCAGCTGAAATAGCTATCTGACCATTTTGGAAACATGCAGATAATGAAGATGTCACTTAAAACGTACCTGCATTTGGGGTTTGCAAGAAGTAATATATAGCAATAATATCTTTGATCATGGAAAGAACTCAGATATACAAGAACTGTGTCTAGGGTGGTTATCTTCAGCCCATTTTCTATTCCCTGTGCACAAATCATTTCATGCATTTTACAACCCAAGCCCCGATGTTGGGCTTCAAAAGCAATTTCAGCAGCAAAATAAGGTGCTTTTCTTCAATTTTCAAGCCATTTGTACGAGGTTAGTGTTGTTTACCCACCTGGTACACTGATATTTACATACCCCTTTAAAGAAAATTGGTAGGTATGATTTATGGAGTACTGTAAGAGCACAATTTTCCATGTAGTGCACCTAATCTGAAAGGGCACTTGCAAAGGTCACTCTGGCCATACAAATACCAAGTCTTCTCTTTGGGATAAGTTAGGATATTCATTTTTCTTGGAAAATGTCAGCAGCACCCTACTCCAGGGGTTAGTTTATGCAGATAAATTCGTAAGCCTTTAATCTTAGAGCAAAAATACTATACACAAATGTAAAAGCACTCCATCTATCACTGTTAAGACCTGTAATTTGTTTTTATTTAAATCTCAAGCCAGGGCGGGGTTGGCAACAGGACCATTAATATGGTATCTCACATGTAAGCCGAGATCAAGGCACATAAACACATTTAGACTCTCTACCCGGGTGGCTGGCATGCGGGGTGGCTGGAACACAGGGCCGCTCTTACCGGCTGCTTTTGCACTTGTTCCTTTTGCAGCTAGAGCCTTCCTGCCCAAGTCTGCATGGGAAATTGCCCAGGAAGTTTCCTCTCCCAATCTGCATTTTCGCTCCCCGCCAAAAAGCACCAGTCAAGCTTCATGTGTATAAAACCTCATTACTTGTTATTAATTTAAAGGTTTTCACCAACCCATGGAGAGAAAACCAACAGAGAATGTCCTTTATGAATTTATTTACTTTTAAAGATTAACAGTCACATTTAAAGAAGTGATCTTACCAATTCCACGAGGAATTATCTCAAGTTCTGAGATTTTTTTAACATTTTTGCAAGTGACAGAAATAGCATTTCTGAAATAAAAATATTATCCCAAATTTTGATTCTCAGAAAAAAAGTACGCTAAGATAAAAGCTAGGAGAAGTGAATAAAGGATAACGTGTGGCTGAAATATTTGTGTGCATTTCTACAAAGAGAGACAAGAAGGGAATGCACACAGAGACACTGTCTGTTTACTCTCATGAAGTTTTGCAAGTGAGAAATTTGGGGTTTATGAGCAGGAACAAGCAGCATAGAGTGATCCATTGAGTCTGGACTAACAATCGACATTGGTTTTGCCATTTGAGTATTATCAGAGTAAAAGGAAAATATAACCATCCATACAATAGATTCCCTCTTGAAAATGTGACTGTCAGCATAGAGATGTAATGAAATATGATGACAACAACTGACACGGTTTTATACTTCTCATAAAGAGAACATACAGCAATATACCAGCTGGATTGAATTCTGGCATCATCCAAAATATAATTTTTTCTTTTGATTTTGAGAATTTAAGTGAGATTGGTGATTTGTTCAATAAATGCAGTATTACTTGTGCTAAGCTGAGCTCAATAATGTAAACAAATTTTAAACATTAATATGAAAAGAAGACCACAATTGGGTGTAGTCACCTAAGAAAACAGTAATATTTCAATTGCAAAGAATGTCTAATTTATAGAGAATAAAATTACGCACAATTTCTCCAGTTCATCATTTGCAACATTTTAGGAAAGACCATCCTTGAATCCACAGCATACACTACGCTTCTGAACTTCTCTGCCTCTGATCTCCAACTGCCAGTTGGGCATCCCTGCTTTGATGTCTAACAAATTAATAAACAAACTCTTTTATCTTTCACTTTCAAACTTCCTCCTGCTACCATCTTCCCTCTCTCAGTTAGTGGTGACTCCATTCTTTCTGTTGTTCAGGCCAAGGCCCTATGAGTCTTCTCTTATTCCTTCCTTACTTCAATACACTACGATCTCATGGGTCAATAAACTCATTGGTTTGGACTTCCATCTGATCCCTTGTAACCACTACTATGGCTACCATCTTGGTGCACATCCCAACATGGTTCCCTGCATGATGGCTATTCCTATCCTTGCCTTCTACAGTTTCTTCTTATCACAGGTGCATGATTGAGTTTTTTATATAATACACCAGATTGGTCCAGTTCTTGGCTTAAAATGCTTCCGTGGTTTTCCAAAGAATTTTCTATTGGCCTCCAAGTCTCTGAATGCTCTGTCTGCTCCTTCCTCACTCCAACCACCAACAGCCTCATCTTTCATCCATCGTCTCCTTGCTCATTCTGCTTCAGACACCTCATCTCCGGGAAGTTCCATGGCCATGATTCAGGACTTGCACTGTTTGTTCCTTCTGCTGGCAATCCCTTCTCTAGGTGCAGACATGGTGAGGTCTCTCATCTCTTCTGGTCTTTACTCAAATATTCCTTCTCCATCCTGTCTCATGCCCCCTGCCCTCCATGCCATTTTGCTATCATCATCACTCTTCTCTGATAATTTTGTTCCCACAGCATTTTACACCATCTGACATAGCATATGTTTTACTTACTGTATTGTTTACTCCCTGGCTTCCCCCAAGTAACACAGAAGTCCCTGAGAGCTGATATTTCTGCCTATTCTGTTTACTGCTCCATCCTCTGTGCCTAGAAAAATGTTTAGCATAGGGTAGATCTTCAAATATAAATATTTGGCAATTGAACTGACAAATGCCTTTAACTACTTGTGAAATGCCAATAATGTTACAGTGGTATTCTTTTACTTACAGACTCAGTCCCAGATTGTATAAGCTTCAAGCTCCACACAGTTGATACTACACATCCATATTTCTTTAATGAAACTAATGAAATATCAGGGAAATTTGAGAAAAAAAGTAATCTCACATCAGGTTATACTTGGTTATACTCATGACAAATTGAACTAAAATATTCTCATTGTGTGCTATCAGGAGGTGGGGCCAAGGAGGAGGATGTAAGCACTGGTTGTGTGGTCCGTGTATCCAACTGACTCAAAGACTCTCAGCTTTCCTATCTGTGTAGTGGAACTATGCAGAAGTACCCTGTCACAGATTTAGAGCACAGATGACATGAGATACGTCAGATTCTGTGCCTTGTATGGTGCTACTGAAATATTAGTAGACAACATGTCATCTTGCATATTATGTATGATTTAAGAGAAAATATGTATTACTTTGCACAGAATCTGTCCTGTCATAAGCAGCAAATCCTTAATAGTTGAATTACTGCACACATTTAAACCAGTCCTGGACCTCAGAAATGTGGCCAGCTCTAAGAAATATGGTCTCTATTTAGAGTCACAATATTTATGATAAAAAAAGAAATTTTACAGCTATTACATGTGCTATAGTTTTAAATATTCAAACCAAAATTACAAAAATAGATAGGAAAGGATTCCACTGGCTTGTTTCCATTTGAGACAGGGGTCAATGAATTATGGCTCACCAATCAAATTCTACCCCACTGCCTGTAATTACTTACCCCCCAACAATGAAAGCTCTTATGCATTTTTAAGTGGTTGAACAAAAAATATTTTTTAGAAAATTATATGAGAAATTCTCATGTCTATTAATAAACATTTATCAAAATATAGCCATCTCGATCCATTCACAAATTATCCCTGATCTCTTTTGCGCTACAAACTTAGAATTCAATAGTGAAAACAGATTTCACACAAGCCAAAATATTTCCTCTCTTACTCTGTACAGAAAACATTTACTGTTCCCTTATGCAAATCACTTTCTTGTCCCTTGGATGACATACCCACCACACACAACTTGAAGAAGGAGAGGAATTTGTGGCCACATTTTCAGTCCATGGTTGGTTGGTTCCAATGCGAAACAGCATGGTGGAACCACCCAAGTAGAAGACAGTTGCTCTTCCCATGGGATCTAGGAAGAAAAAAAAATGAAGGGAGGAGCCAGGAAGGAGGTGTCCTCTTCCAGGTCACTTCCCAATGCCTGCATCTTTCAATGGGGCCCTACCTGCCAGCAGCATATTCCACTACATGGATGAGTGTAGTGCTTGTGATCCAACCACCTCTCAAACCCCCACCTCTGAACACATGAGACTTTTTTAGGACATTCTAGATCTAAACAACACCCTGGTGCATGAAATCTAATGCCTCATTGTAATGGTTGTTAGAAACAATTTTGTTTCTCTTGCTTAAGTGGAAAAAGCAGGTAGTGTGGGCAAAGGGCAGTAGTTGGGTTGTCACTTCTCTGAATTATTGCTACATAGGTTACAGACTCATTTGTGTTTGGGAAGAAAGATATTCACAAAAACACAGTTCATGCCCACAGTCTCATAGATGTCCCCCACTGGAAGATAGTGGTGGGATATATTTTATATCTTTGGTAAAGGCTAGTGTGGACATTTGTTCCATATGGAGACAAGATTTGGTCTTGAACCTTGTGGAAATTTCCCAGAACTGTTTGTGGAATTAGTTGCTCTTTCTTCAGCTTTGAGTATACTCTCTCAACAGCATGCGTTCCCGAGGTTATCAAGGTCTACTACATTTAGGAAAAATCGGTTGCCTTACACTGATTTAACGTTTTTTCCCTTTCATTTCCTCTACTAATTCAAAGTCAGCATTTCCCTGGATTTCTCTCTTTAAAGCTAATCAGTTGATAATTCATTAAAATTGAAGAATGTTTTTGCTCGTGTAAAGGGCATGGGTTGGAAAGACAGCTTAAGGAAAAGCAGTGGGGAACTTCAGCATATCTACAGGACTGATTTCAGAACCCTTGATTGTGCACTGTTCTTGCTCTTCCCCATTGGTGAGGGAATTCCAGTGGAACACATCAGCTGGACCACAGGCCCACAGTCCTCCTTCTCTGGGGAAAGGCTCTTGATTGGGTGCTGGGACAGTGTCTGAAGACCTATGAAGCTTATTGTTTTCTGTTATGAGCCCCAGTGACAGCATGGAAATACCAGATCTACTTTCCTAGCTTCCCCCTGAAAGGGGCCCTTGCAGCTAGAGGACTGGCATTTCCCTGCACTTCTATTTTAATTAATGTCTACGAGATGAACTTTGATACCCACCCACAGAAGCATAAATTAGATGGAATTAAATGCAGTGGTTCTTTTTATTCCTGCTATATTTACTTGCTGGCCCTTATTTGTCTCCCTCCAATAATATGAATATGTAGTACAATTGTAGACTGAATCCTGCTTAGAAGTACAGCACCACAGAGCAATCTGTTGTTTGATGCCCATCTTCTGAAGTCAGGGAGGTCTTGGTGTAGGACATCTCCATCACTCTCTGGACTGCACAGTGACATGGAGACCTTTGGAACTGGGAAGGAAAGGATCCTTGGTGTTTTGGGCTGGGGAATTTAAATTTGGAAGTAATGAAGTAGTCCTCCTGAAAAACCATTAGCCCAGGGACATGTGAAGAAACCCGATATGTGGGTGTTAAGTGTGGCCTTGCTTTCTTTTCCTTGTCACTGTGGAACAGAGTGTGGTTTGTTGAGTTTGCCAACTCTCTGAGGTCTCAATGCTGCTGTCTCCCTGAGGGGTGGTGCTTTCTTTCAGTTCAGTGAGCAAACACATATCACGAAGGAAAATATGACTAACTTCAGGCAAGGGAAGCCCATTCTGCACTGGTTAATGAAAGGCCATAGACCCATCATTTATTAGCTTAGTGACTTCAGACAAGTTTCTAAACCTCTGGGTCTCACTTTTCTTATCTATGAAAAAGAGATGGCGATCATCTCTATAAGTCTGTGATGAAGTCTTCATGAGATAGACTATACAAATCACCATAAGTCGCTGTAGATCATAGCAGTTGAATAGTGCCTAATAATGGTTTGATTTTGTTGCTGCTACTATGAGGGTAATCAATATATGGCCGCACTTCATAGGCACAGGGCAAAGTAAAGTCCCTCTCTTCACTTCCAAGGACATCTTAAGAATTTAGAGTGTTTATTGTCAAAAAATAATAAAGTACAGAATAAAAATAGTCAATCAAACTAATTTTAGTTTAGGGAGCAAGGCTGGTTATGGATTTAAGTGCCACCAAAGTTGTTCTTACTGGTGAATGTCCTGACATACTCTCAGATTTTTTTTCCCCATAAAATTGTGGCATTCAGGATCTCAGAAACAATAGTCTTATTAGGAGAATCCAGCTTGGTCCTAGGGGAAGTGCTAGGTGTTTTAAAAGGGCTGTTGGCCAATTGGTGATGACCAGAGAAAGTTGAGAGGGAGGGGAAGGGGACTATGGGAGTGGTATCTCAGGAAAAGAAAGCACAAAATGAAGCTGCCTTTTCCCTGGGGGCCAAAAGAACCTTGGGAAGTAGTTGCTGCTAGGAAAGGGGATGAAGGTTTTCTTTGTGACTTTGGAATGGGTAGTACCAATCAGGACAGATTTTTTTAAAGAGAAAATTATGAACTCAAATTTAGAATTATATTTTGAACTAATGGACTTGCCCATTAGTGACATTTTCCTTTCTGGGGACTAGAAGAATTCCATTCATTAGAAAGACTATTTTTCTGGGAGGTCTTTGTAGGGAATCCTCAGGATTGGGGGTGGGGTTAGTCTAGCTTAGTCTAAATCTAAATACAAGAATTGTTTTTCTTTTGGCAAAGAGAGGCTTTTTTTATATGGGCTTTGTACAGTAAACCTCTCTCTTTCCTATAGCATCTAGATTTCCTCAATGAGTTTAAAACATAAATTTGTGAGCCATGCCTGTCAAAGAAGCAGCTTTGCCAGGGGGTGATGTTCTTTGGAGAGTGAGAAGCATTAAAAATGCATATTCCCCTATCTAAGGAAAAGGTCCCTATGTTCTTCAAAAACAAAATAGGGGGATGGATTCATATGGAAATCCTGGTCTTTGAAAGTGGAGTGTGACAGCTTCTTCACATCGCTGCCACACAGCCACCAGGAGAAGGGCAACCTGGATGAGCTTCCAAGCAGGCGGTTAGCTTGCCACCGAAGCATGACCAGTGCCTCCGCTAAAACAAGCAAACAAGCAGCTGAACATGTTAACATAATTTTCTATCATTTCTATTTGATGTGGATTGAGTGGAAAGTCTGGGATGCAAGCCATGATGTAGATTTTCAAAATTGATTAGCATTTTTTGGACACGGGCAGCCATTTCTGCGGCATTGCAGTGTTGAGTTAAAATTGATTAGTGCTTTTGAAAAAATGTACACCAAATTGCTGAGCAAATAGAGTGAGCTTGAAACACAGGACAATGAGAAGATAAAAGTATAGGCTAGGGCATGAGATCCACATCACACAGGCCATGCGAGTGACCCAAGGTCTTGGAGGCGAGGGTGTAAATGGCTCCGTGCAGCTGTAGATTAGCTGTTGGTACTGGTCGGACACTTAGACTCTACTTGTGACAATGTGTAAAATGGGCTGCATGCTTGCAGGGGAAAGGTTGTTTGGTTCTCTGTCACAACATTAATCATGGCTCAACTCATTTCAGCTGTTAATGTGAAATCACTGTATAATTTTGCAGAAATTCCATGGTGGACAAGTTGCTGTCCATTCTTCTTAAAGTTTCAGGGGTTTTAAGCATTACCATGGCAAATATTTAACCATTTCCAAATGACTCCTAGTGATACACTGATTGCAGTTTCTTGATTTCTTTCTGTTTTGCCTGATGCATCCACCACTGTTAGAGTCACTGTGCCTCTTTTTGTTACCAAACATAGACAGAAAGTTAAGAAGTGAATCCTAGCAGGGCACATCTGGGAAGAATAAGAGTCTTCAAAGGTCAGCTTTTCTTGCTTGTCAATACTTGACATTTAAGCATTTATTTCAGACATTGCTGATAATGTTTTTTCAGATAGTCAGGAATTTCTGTGGTGGCATGCAATTATATTTATAATGAGATGCAAAAATGCAAATATGGTGGTACGTGCCAGTTCTTTGGAGTGCCTTTTGTTAGAACTGCAGGCACCATGAGACTTTGATAGATACCATGTCAGTATGCCAAGTTGGAGAGCTGAGAGTGTTTAAAGAAGCATCTATAACATCATATCTCCAGATGCTAATTAGCAGGAACCTTTAGTGAAGATAAATGTGGAGGTCATTTGTCGTTTTTTTTCTAGATAAATCTTGACAACTTCATTGAACCAATTGTATCAATAGAATGTGTCTGTAGTTGCAGCGAACATCTTTATCCTTTTAAATTTAATGTGCCATATGAAATGCATTGTATATTCATAAGTGCAGCTACTAGACTACCTTGCATGATTGATTGTTTAAAGTTCATTTAAAATGTAAAAAAGAATGGAACCCATTAACCGCCTTCATCAAGTACTTAAAAACTACATGATATCTTTTCAATGTATTATTTCTATCTTTGCATTTTATGCTTTTGCAAAAAATAAAAAATAAAAAGAAAGACATCAAGGAAACTACTGATGAAAGCATGAAAGTTATAGGATCTTTCATTTGTCAATATGATATGATTTTCAAGAAGCAAATAGTAGTTAAAGCCATGGAAATGCCATAATAAGGAGGATATGAATTAATTTTTGTTTTCAGAGGTTCCTCCTTTACATGCAGTGTTCATAATGAATTCATGGCCACAGAAAGTGATAGCATGAAGCAATTAGGGGTACTGGCCACTTGGAGAGAAATCAGAGCTGTGGTAGGGGTTCAATATCTAGGGGACACCCTGTCTTAGCTAAATATGGACGAATGAGCCACAGCCACATCCCTCAAGAGCCTACAGAGTCAGATAAGGAAGTGAACAATTATTTCACAAAATGATGAGGGCCGCATATCACAAGCAAAGGCAGTCAAGTGTGACGGAGGCACACTCCTCAGGCAGTGAGACCTGAGAAAGACTGGCTCCCTTGATGAAAGTCTCTGCCCAAGAGTGCATGCTTATCAACATTCTTCCTTTCTTTCTGCCTCACTCATCGGCTCTAGAGAAAAGGGGACCGGTGTCCTACTTTGTATCTACATTGATTCAATAGTCTCCTTTCTTTCCCTTTGGCCTAAAATGGGTGTACAGGAGAAGGTAGCTAGTCTGGGAGTCAGATTCAAATTTGCCCTAGGGCTAGGAAATTCCACTGTAGCCACAGTCTCAGCCCCACTCTCCAGTGAAAAACCCTGAATTGAAGAGGAATCTGTGGCCTGTTTGTACAGTGGAGTGCAACTCTCATCACAGTGTGCATTCCACTGAGACTGAATCCTAGTGGGCAGGAGCTGGAAGCATCCTAATCCCTCTACATATATGAGAGGTAGTGTCAACCAGTCAACCAGATGGAAGTGAACACCAGACCCTTCATTCATGTGGATGTGTATGCTCCCTCTATTGGGATGATTTCAAGGGGAAATTCCTTTTGGCTTCTGAAAAGATATATATATATATATATATATATATATATATATATATATATATATATATATGAAGCATATTTACATCAAATTTTCATATTTACATGAAAAGATAGGATTGTCACATTTCTGGAAAAAACTGACAGGTCAGGAGTAGAGAGTGAAGACATTGACAGTGGAGGTGGAGAAGATGTTGGGGAGGAAGAAGTTAAAGAGCCTCATGTATGAGAGGAATAGACAGAGTTATCTCCAGTTAATTCTCTGGTTACAGGCTTTGGGCCTTTCATCATGGTAGACACACCCTAATTGGCGAGTTGATTGCAGAGTAGATCCGGTTAACAGATTTCCTGCTTGAGCAAGTTCTCTCTCCAAGCTTTCATTACTCCCAGGACAGGGAAGCTGTGAGAGAAAAGAGAGCTCCATGAGACCAAAACTCTTTTGTCACTAGTTATAGCACCAATGCCAATATACCACAGTGCCTTGGTGAAAGACAAACAGAAGACAACAGAATTATTAAACAACTCATTTGAGTAAACCAATTCATGAAAGGGGCAATTCTGAACTACAAGTAATTCAGAGGCTCTGCCCAGGGAATGGAAGGGAAAGCTTTTATAGAGTGAACATGAAGGCAAAGCAAAGAAAATATCTGGTTGGTTAGTTTTGCTGCTGCCTTATTTGGTCTACCTTGCTTGAAAGCTCCTAGTTTTATAACTATAATTTAGTTGACAGCTCCTGATTGGTTAGCCTTAAGTTTTATTTTTTAATAAATGTAGCCATTTAGAAAAAATAGCCCTTGTTTTGCTTATGGTTGAAAATCAAGCAAGGTTAAAGTCATTTATGAGGCTAGACTTGCCTTGTCTTCACAGGGATCCTTCACGTCTAGTTTCTATTTTAATTTATTTAACACCCTGTGCAGAGTAGGTATGTAATAAAGATAAGGTTTAAGTGAATGAATGAAAACGATGGCATTGACTATTCTGATTGTATAAGCAATATGACTCAGAAGCAAATGGAAAGACATAGACATTATTTTTTAGAAGTCATGAAGTCAGAGGAAATCCAGACAAAAATAATGTAATTTACCAAGTAAGAAATGGTTTTCCCAAGTCTCAAGTTAGCTGACTTGAAATATGAGCCACTCTATAGACAAATATAGAAATATGAACCACTTTATAGACAAATGTTCTGAGAAATAAAGATTAAGAAACCACATAATGTCCAAAGCAAGTGAAGAAATTCATGTTATTTGATTAGGAACTGGGAAGACATTGAAGGTCCTAAGTGCCCTCTCTACCTGTTAGAAGAATTATCGTAGAGATGTCTCATTGATGAGAATTTAAGATGGACTTACAGCTCAGATTAGGCCAATTCTTATAAACTGAAACGGAACATATTTAGCATTGGAAAGATCCCTAAAAGTTCTCATTATAGGAGGTGCGGAATGGATGACCCTTTATTGCCCAGTGACACAGGGGATTTGGACCTTAGTTAGGTGGGCAGAGTCACCAATTGAACTGAAAGGTCCTTTCCATCCACAGTACACCCAGAAACCCCAGTAATTTTAGTCCTGTTCTTATAAGAGTGGTATCTGGTAGGAACTATTTTTAGGATAGGGAAAATCAAATTGATTACTCAAGAAATGAACTCACTGGAAATGGCATGATTTGGCCTACACTTTATAGACTAATTAGCTTAAACCAGGGATTAAAATGCGTCACATACAGTCATGGTCTTCAACCAAAGTTTTTCCTAGAATTCTTTCTCTTCCTTCCACCTCTTTCTAACTCCATTCCTTCCCTGAGCACCATTTATCCACTCTTCTAAAGTTATTACTGCAGACATATACTACTAACTTTGAATACCTGGTTTTATTTTAGGGCACAAGGGATGCATCTTAAATGTCTCTGTTGCTGGTTCTGAGATCTTGAATTTGAAACCTATTGGGACTCATCCTCTCTGCATATCTTAGCTAGGGTGCCATTTATGTCAGCCTGTCTCTTTGAGTAGTGTGCCAACATGTTGGAGGATATCCAGTCAGCAAAATGTGAAATGGAAAATAAATGTGTACCTTACATTCATTAAATTTCACAAAAATCTACTCATTCTGGTACTTCATGATCAAAACCAAGATAAGATGGCAGAAAGGGCAAAAATTGGCATCAACAGTATGAATAACTATGGTGATGAGTGGGAAATAACAATCTTATGAGAAAGCAAAAGAGTTTGGGTCTGCCTTTCTTCTTTTTAACATGATCTGAGTTTCACTGTTAATTATGAGCTAGTTTTCACATTCTGGACACACATATTTCTGACTGGCTGTCAGAGATACCATAGCAATAAATTGTATGCTGAGGTCTCTCCTTGTATATAAGATTCCATTTCAGCAAAAAAAATGATGTTTTAGACATTGCATTTCAGGGTGATAATTGCACTTCTCAGGTGGTTAAGAAAAAGATGATCTACAAATAATAATTAAAAAGTTGTGCCCCAAGGGAATGGGAATGTCAGATATGGAATTCAAACATATGAAATGTTACACTTGTGGTTTGACCTTGTTCCACTGTATTCAATGTTATAAATTCTAAGCATATTTATGCTTCAATATTTGGAGGTGACAATACAAGGGTACACTAGGTAAAGAAAAGATAATGTTTAGACTGGTGTATTAAGCTGCCCCTTTCACAACATAGCTTCCTCTCGACATTTTTAAAGTGCCAGGCTATGATCACACGTGTTTAATCCAAATTCTGCCCTGCACTTTTAGAGGCATGTGGATGGGGAGACAGAGACTTAGCTATTTCTAGCTCACTTTAAAACATGATTGGAAGAGGTTCAAAATCCAGGATTCAAACCTGGTGATTCCCTGACCATACTGGACTTGTAGATATACTATGTTTATTTTGCACATTGTTTTAGGTTTTTAAAAACTGGTTTCACTTAAGAGAAAAATCAAACAAAAGTCTATATTTCTGGAGTCTCCCTGTGGGGTGAATCCACAGCCCTGCTACATAGACAAAGCTGGAGCAAATTTGTGCCCCACCTTTAGAAGGTCATGTGTCCTGTTTTACCAAAATCTCCATTGGGGTGTTCTATTCATTTCATTTCTGCTACGCACCCGGCCCCTGCATGTGTTTGGGGTCATGCAAGATTTTGATTCTGAAGGAAGTCTTAACTCTGCCTGTGTATTGCAGATCTAAGTAAAGCCCAACGTCCCCAAATGAGGATAGACTGTGTACTATAATGTGTCTCTTACATACTCTGCAAGAGAACAAGATACAGGTCTTTTCTCAAGGGAGTGAGTTAGCTTGAGTCATACATGCAGATAGACAGTGATGGCTGACTTACTCACTTTCCTGTTGCTGAGACAATGTACCCAAACCCCACGCTTTCAAGGAGGAAAGGTTTATTTTGACTCATAGTTTTAGTCCATGTTCAGCAGGCCATAAGGCACAATAAGGATGGCAGAGAGGTGTGGTAGAGGAAAAGGTGCTCAACCCATGGCGAGAGAGAGAGAGAGAGAGAGAGAGAGAGAGAGAGAGAGAGAGAGAGAGAGAGAGAGATCTGGACAAATACTCTTCAAGATAATGCCCCAGTGACCCACCTCCAACCAGGCTCCACCTCCTAAGCACACAGTTAGCTCCTAAACTCATCAGTGAGTGAATCTGTTCACATGTGTAGAGCCCCATGGTCCAATTCCTTTCCAAAGGAGGATTTGTGGAACACTTTAGACCCAAACCATAACAAAAGAGCAGAAGAAGCTGTTCTTCAATAGATGAATGTACAAAATGTTTCAGAGACCCAGAGAGGAGTGACTCATGCTGAAAGGGAAGGTAGCATTGAATTTAGGCTTTGAAAACCAAGCAGGCGCTCTCTATGTAGAAGAGGGAGCAAAGGCATTCCAGGGAGAATGTAGTGAGCAGAAATGTAGATGGGCAGAAGAGCATGATAAGAATGGAGACTGATAAATAGCTCCTCTGGAAAGGGAGAGTGGGAAGATGATGGGAGATAACTCCTGGACCAGATCTCACTGTGGAGTTTAGGCTTTCACTCTTATGAAATAGGGGGCTTTGGAGATGTTATACAGAGAGCGACCCAGCAGTTTGCCTTCAGAAAGAAGCTTTTGCACAGTAGTTGAAATGCAGGCTCCTGTACAGGTAGTCTGAACTGATGACATGAAAAAATCTTATCTCTGGATTAGCCATCAGCACAGGGTTCTCGTGTGGCTTGGGAAGGTTTGGTTATCTATAGCAGAGGTGTGTGATTCTTTTCTGACTGTTATAACGCTTTCTATGCCATTCCCCCCTCTATATAGCTATTGCAATATATTATCCCATGACTCCCAATGACAGCAATCTGCAACATCTGAGCTGTTACATGTGAGCTGCTGCCAACCGTACCAGTTGGGTTCCAAAGAGTGCCTGAGGATGTCATTACTGTTAGGAGAGAATGGTGACATTCAGTTTGGGGGTGTTTCAAATGGAGAAATCAAGCGAGTGGTGGTGGCGTCAAGACAGGGGAACCCTGTCCGTAAGCATGGTGATGTTGAGAAATGGCAGCCAGTTGGTGGAGCAGTAATGTGCTGGGGATGAGTCTGATGTGATGGAAAGAGTAGCATGTTGCTGATTATCTGTACCATGGAGAGAGGCTTGAATGGATGAGGCAAACAAGAACATGCAACAGGTATTGTCTGACTCTATTCCAGTCTGATGGTGTGGGCAGCTACCTTTAAGATGGAATCAAATAGCAAACTACACCTGGAAATGGCCCAGAAGAGTACCGTGATGTTCAAAACTAAGTGCCATATGTACAACTTTCCAAAATGATACGATCTACAGTCACTCTGCATCAAAGACTTTCTTCATTTTGTCAGTTTTAATTTCTCCAAATGGGTTTAGTGATGACATTTTATCCTTTGGTTGTGTAGTAACAATTATAGGGACCATAGCCCTGGTTGCCACACCAAAGACCTTGTGAGCCCAGCTTCTAGAACATTGATCACACTCTTTTATTTCTTCATGTATCTTTTCTATGAGTCTGTGGGGCTGAAGGAAGGCAATGTCACTTTCCATTCTTTTTCTAAGAAAAATGTTTCTTAAATTGGGTTACACTGATCTGGAACTGTGTGGTGCCAAGGTGTATGGCAAAGCAAGCATCCCACTTTGTGGAGAGATTTCTGAAACTAAGTATTTTTATATTAAAGTGGCTGGATGTCTTAAAGATGACCAGAGGATATTTAATGGCATGCTAAAGTGAAGCAAACCTTTTGAGAAATCTTAGCTAGAGTCATGCTGTGCCAGCCTTGAACTTTAGCCCCAGCTGGGGGATAGAAGTCCTGTTCATACGCTTTGTTACTGAGCGTTCTTCCAGAGCTCCAGGAGCAAGCATCATACATGCTTGTGGGAGAAAGAAGGAAAGGAAGTTTTTGGCCATGCTTAGTACTTTTCATGTGGTTATTACTATATTGTATATGAACAGAAAGCTAATTAGCCAAAATCAATCATCAAGACAATGTCTAGATGATCCCACAGACAGTAGTTTACATTTCAGCATTAGAAACTCCACTCTAACTTCAAGACATTGACCCCAAATGCAGGATGGACAGGAAGCCTGGATGGAGAAGCACAGATCCATTTCTCTAACAGGTAAACAGAGAGGCATGCTGCTGCAGACTGTGTTGTCTCCTAGATAGAGGAGATCAAATGCTGTTTGATGTTTACTTTGGGAGAAGTTGTATTCATTATGTATATTTCTTGGTGGAGAAATAATGCTCCTTTACATTCTCCTACTCTTTCGTTCCTCTGTGAGATTTTTGCTTTCCAATGTTGACTGTTCACTTGATCCCTGGAACAGTAAATCCTGGACCATTCCGCTCACACTTCATCAGGGCTTCTCCTATGGAGACTAACTGTTGGACAGCATTCTACTGCTAAGGAACCACCCATTGTTCATTCCAATTGCTAACTTTCATCTCTTCCCAGCCAAAATCCATACTTTGAGTGCAGAAGAATACAGATCCTATTGTTGAGCCTCTAATAAACTCATTCATTCATTTAATGAAGATCTGTTGAGCTTGTCCTATATATTAATAAACATACAAATAGAAACTCAAAGACATAGATGACTCAAGTATCTCTACTTTTTTGACTTTGACAAATAGTCAAAAATATATAAATAGGAGTGACAATTTCCTTGTTTTGCACATATAATTTGCATTTCCTCTAGTAGACTTAGTAGCTCCTTGTTGGTAAGCAGGAAGTCCTTTCATTCATCCATTATCATCCCAGAAATTGCCACTTGCACTGAGAAAAGAAAACTGAAGCGCAGAGAAGAAAAACATCTCTGGGTCCTAAGTGCTACCAGCACTTCTACAGATGAAATTTTCTCATTTTTTTCCCTCCCTCTTTTCCCTTTACCTCCTTCTTCTTTCTTTGAGTTCAGACAAGACCTGATTGTGATGCTCACTTGCTGTGTAAGGGTAGGAACAAGCCATGCAGGGCGATTGTGGGTGTTACGTAAAATAGCGGAAGGCAGATGCAAGCCCTCAGCTCAAGGTCTGCACAGAGCAGGCTGTCAGAAAGGACCCAGTGCCACCCTTTCTATGCAGGCAGGCTGGCTGTCCCTCATGGAATTGTCCTTGGCTGGTGTTGTTCCTCTCTGTCTCTCCTTGCCTTTGACCCTCCTCTGAGGGTCCAGGAATCTGGCTGTGCAAACAGACAACTTGAGATCAGCATCCCCTACCCTGACTACTCCTCAAAGCTCTAATTCCCCTCTTTGATCTGCTGTGAACCAGAGCAGCTACCACTGGCCCTGTCTGAAGGAAACCAGTTATCTTGGTCAAACCTGCTCATCACAACGCTCATTTAACTCCTCTTTTCTAATGGCACCCACTCCTCTTTCTGGCCACCAGACTCAAGGTAGAGAGTGATCTATGCTTTCCTCTTCATCACTCATGTCAACCAAATCAGGAGATGAGCCCCTTCGATTGCAAGTGTCCTCTCTTCTCTCCATCATCACTGCCTAATCATAGCTCTACTTCTGGTCATGATCCCCCTACTGGCCATCCACTTCCAGTCTGCTTCTTCTCACACAATTTCTGCCTGGTCACCCTACTTGAAGCCAGTCTATTACCACCAAGTCCCTCACTTTCTAACATAGGCTGCCACATGGGTAAGCCACATATCATCAGTGTGCAATGAAGGTGCATGTCTTTCTAGACATACTTCTTCAATTTGGCCTCCCAGAGAAGGTACTCCTGATTCCCCAGTGTCTTTGTCCATGTTCTGCTGATGGAACATCATACCACAGGCTGAGTATGTTATAAACAATGCATGGTTATTTGGCTTACAGTTCTGAAGACTCAAATGCCAAAGATGAAGGAGTTGACTCACATGAGGGCCTTTATGGGATAATGACAACATGGCAAACGCATCACATGGTGAGAGAGCAGGTGAAATGGAAAGAGGAACAGAGAGGAAGAGAGGGGCTCAAGAAAGGAGAGGAGCAATGAGGGAAGGAGGGGAAGAGAGAGACAGAGACAGAGAGACTGAGAGACAGAGAAAGACTGAGAGACACTAGTTTTATAGCTAAGCCACCACTGAGAGAACCTACTCTCTTGATGATGGTTTACTTAGGAGAATCATGCCCCGTACTTTACTTATCCCTTAAAACTTTCCTTCTCAACACTACCAGGGTTAAATTTTGACATGAGATTTTTGAAGACAGCCAAACAACATCTGGCCATTGTGTTCCTTTCATGATACTTTGTTCATGCTCTTCTCCTCCTATAAAATTCCTGTCCCTTCCCATTTTCCTGGGCATCTGTCCAGTCATAACATCCCCTGAGTTGTCACCTCCTCCACTGTCACTGCTTGGCCCCCAAATCTCCTCAAAATGAACCTCAAGGGATGCTTAGCAAGCATTAGGTAAATGAGTAGTGAATTGGTGAGTGGACAAACGAGCAGGTGGAAGAATCTCTCATTGTATGTCATAGTCAACAAATATAAGCAACATGGTGTCATGTCATATGTCACCTCCTGGAAAAAGGAAGATGCAAACAGAAATCTGAGAAAGGAAGCAGAAAAATCAACATCTAGTAACAAGTACAACAGCAATGAAGAAATCCCATTGCTCTATATTGGCTTTCATGGAACTGTTTCTAATGTCTATGAATTCATTTGTAAAGTTTATTTATTTATTGTAGAAGTTTTATTCTATTTCATTGGTCTGTATGCCTGTGCTGAATGTCAATACACACTGTCTTGATTTCTGCTTTGGGGAAGTTATTTAGTCTTCTTTTTAAAAAATATTGTAATTTGTTACATTTAATTTAATTTTTACTATTTGAATAAATTACCCTTTCAGAGTATGGAAATGTTCATAGAATCACTTAACTATGACATGATTGGGCCTAGAAGCACACTGTAAATTTATGAGTTTATTGACAGAGTTGGTATTTTCATGCCTTGTTCAGATGTATACATTGCATGTGTGAATGCATGCGTATATTATAGATATGTACGTACTTTTGAAAAGTGGAATTCTCTATTGCTCTGCAAATTGGCGGTGTGCTCAAGACTCTGTACACTGCCTGTTTTGTCCCACCTCGGGCTGCTCCCTGTGAGCCAGCCCCCATCGGCCCTGGTAGGTAACTATGTGATATATAACTTGCAAGCAGCCCTGCTGTTTGTTACTGGCAATTAATCTCTCTGGTGCCTTTCTTCCATTCAGACTAAGCCTTTATGCTCTAAATCCAGCTATTCTACTGCTCCCCACTTGTGCTGTGTAGAAAAGACTCAGACTGACAGATTATCGCAGGGCAGTTAAGCATGTAATTGCTCAAATGAGTTAAAATCCCTTCAAATATCTGTCTTTGTACCTCATCACACCACTTCACGGACTCAAATATTTGACAATTGATGAAGATAAACTAAAGGGGCCTTCATTAGCTACCAACCACCGTGACAAGCTTCTTTCAGCAAAAGGCTGGTGAATTTTGGAACTTATTATCTACTTAAAAACTGCAGGAAAGCAGAAAAATACTTCAGTGAACTTTAGAATAGAGAATGCTAGAAGCTTCACATGGAAACTGGGGTCAGAAAAAACCCTGTACTTTGCTAATCTAAGGCTGCACTTGTTAAAAAACAGGGTATGGCTGGCAGATGCACTGATCCAATAAGGGAAGGGAAATATTAGCACATTCTCATAGGCACGGTCATTACTGGCTGTGTGTTAAATTTAGAGGTAATTACAGGAATTGAGAGAGGGTGGCCAACATCCAGCATAGAGCAGTCTGATCTGAGAGAGGTAGCTGGGCTGTCAGGAGACAGGGCCCCCCCTAGGGTAAGTCAGGTGTTGGCCTGACCAGTGTCATGAAGGATGCGGGGCACGTTGCATTGGCATAAACCCCCAGCAAATACTCTGACTTCCAGGGACCTCACTGCTCTGTATTAAGCTGTTCTGATCAGATGCCAACCAAAACAGGTGCAAATGTGACCACCAGGCATCAGAGTAAAGTAGATCCAGATTTGAAGTAAGATGGCTTGTACCTGGATACTGTGATTGGGTAGGCAATTTCTAGCTTTATTTCCTTATCCAGAAAATGGATCAAATAACTCATGTTGCATACCATTTTTTTTGAAGATTAAATGAGAAAATTACTTAATACAAGGATTATTATTTTGCATAAGTGCTATAGTTGGAATTATTATTTTGTACAAAACTGTAATGGTGGGCACACTTTACACTTACTAAAAACCATAGCATATACAACAAAAGAGTGAACACTAATGTAAACGATAGACTTCAGTTCCTAATAATGTATCAACTTTGGCTCAACAATTGTAACAAGTGTGTCTCACTAATGCAAGGTTTCAAGCAGAGAAGAAAGTGGAGGGAGCAGTATATTGTGAAGCCTGCATTTTCCAGTAAGGTTATCTGTAAACCAAAAATTGCCTCCTAAATAAAATTTGAAATTAAAGCAATATTTACAGGGCAATATATAGAGAGTACCCATATATTAGGAAAAAAGTTTAAAATAAGTTTATCTTAAAAAAATCCAAAAAGAGAGGGGAAATTCACTTATTAGAAAACTGAATCCAGGAACATATACAAAGTACAATGCATCATAACCATGTGAAGTTTATCCTAGCCAGGAATAATAGATTCAAAAACAACCAATGTAGGCCATTCCACTGCTCCCAGCGCAGAGGTGAGCTGTGCAGGTGCTAACACCAACACCCCCACCCTGCCCCTCATTGAAATGAGAAGACATGTAAACAAATGTTAAAACCAGACTTCCAGATCACCTTCAGGAACCCCAAAGGGAAATGAGATGAACACTCTGATATTCAACCACATGAACTTCCTGAACTGGCAACAAAAGAGGATCTGAAAAAATGAAATCAGAAATAATTTCTCAGATAACAGCAGAGATTATGCTCATAGTGCAAGACATGATTAATAAATTTAGAGAGGAGCCAAGGAACACGATGGACTCCCAACACAGGAAACAAATGGAATTCATAAAACAGATGCAAATAGATTTCCAGGAGATGAAAACCTCCATTGAAAGTCTACACAGCAGAATGAGCCAATGTGAGGACAGAATTTCAGATATAGAAGATAAGATTACAATCAGTGACCAGGAAAAGAAAAATTTCTTTAAAATTGTAAGGGACATGAGAAATCAATCCAGCAGCTGCTAGACAATGCAAAGAAGAATAACATAAGACTGATTGGAGTCGAAGAAACAGGAGAGAGTGCAGATGACATTAAAAACTGTTCACAGAAGTGATGACAGAAGAATTCCCAAGCAGGGGAAAAGAACTTGACATACAGATAAGTGAGGCATATCGGGACTCCAAGTAGCCTTGATAAAAAAAATCTACACATATGCATATAATTGTTAAGATTACAGAAACTCAACAGAAGAACAAAGTTCTACAAGCAGTTAGAGAAAAGAAACAAATCACATACAAATGAAAGCCCATCAGAATAACAGCAGAATTTTCAATGCAAAACCTCAAGGAAGAGCTTGGAGTACCGTATTCCAAGCCCTAAAAGAAAACAGCCTCCAACCCAGATTGATGTACCCTGCAAAACTATATTTCAAAGTTGATGGAGAAATAAGATACTTTCATGACAAAGTGCACATTAGGAAATTCATGAATATCAAACCACCACTCCAAAATTTTTAGACAATGTCCTAGGAAAAGACAATGAGGATCACAACCCCAGGAAACACAGCAGAATAGATCCACTGGGCATTACAAGAAATTAAATGTAAAGGGGGAGAATCCAACAAAAAGAAAATGTCATGACAATGATAAGTCAATACATATCAGTTACACCATCAATGTTAATGCTCTCAACTCACCAATCAAAAGAAATAGATTGGAAAAATGGGTCAAGAAGCAAAATCCAACAATATGCTGCATACAAGAAGCACACTTAACTCAAAAATAAACTCATAAACTGAGAGTTAAAGGGTGGAAAACAGTACTCCACATAATGGGAAACCCTCAAAAGCAGGAGTAGCTATCCTCTTTTCAGATCAAGTGGATTTCAAACCAACACTGATTAAGAGAGACAAAGAAGGAACTACATCCTTGCAAAGGGAAGAATCCAAGAGGAAGAGATGACAATCATAAACATATATGCACCAAACACTAGTGCATCCAACTATATAAAACAAATACTAATGGACATGAAAAGTCATATATGCACTAATACAATAGTAGTGGGGGACCTCAATACCCCACTGTCACAAATAGATAGATCAACTAGACAAAAAATAAGTAATAAAATACTAGAACTCAATCGATCTCCTGAACAAATGAATTTAAAAGATGTTTACAGAGTGCTCCACCCCACAAAATCAGAATACACATTCTTTTCAGCTGCACATGGGTCGTTCTCCAAAATAGACCACATACTCACCCGCAGAACATGTTTAAGTAAGTGCAAAGGAACTGAACTTATCCCCTGTATATTACCAGACCACAGTATGATGAAATTGGAGATCAATAGCAAAAGAAACCTCAAAAATTTCATAAACACATGGAAATTAAACAACACACTTCTGAACAACCAATGGGTCACAGAGGAAATTAAAGAAGAAATCAGACAATTCCTTCAATTAAATGACAATGACAATACAACATATTGGAATCCATGGGACACAATGAAAGCAGTATTACATGGGAAATTTATAGCAGTGAGCACTCATATTAGGAAAACAGAGCAAGCCCAATGAAACAACCTGATGCTGAACCTCAAGCTTCTAGCAAAAGAACATCAGGACAAACCCAAAGCTCATACAAGCGAGGAAATTATAAAGATCAGAGGAGAAATCAATGCAATGGAGACTAAGAGAATGATAGAAAAAAAAATGAAGCCAAGAGTTGGTTCTTCAAAAGAATAAACAAAATTGACAAACCCTTAGCCAAACTTATCAGAAAAAGAAAAAAGGCCCAAATCCATGCAATTAGGAATGAAAAGGGTGAAATTACAACAGACCCAGCAGAAGTCCAGAGGATCATCAATACCTACTTCAAGAACCTATACACCAATAAGAAGGAAAACACAGAAGAAATGGACAGATTCCTAGATACATATGAATTACCAAAGTTGAACAAAGAAGACCTAACAATTCTGAACAACCCAATATCAATCAGTGAAATTGGAAACATAATTAAAAACTTACCAATTAAGAAAAGCCTGGATCCTGATGGCTTCACTGCTGAATTCTACAAGACATTTAGAGAGGAACTACTGCCACTACTGTTTAAACTCCTCAATGAAATTGAAAGGGAAGGAATACTCCCAAATTCATTCCTGGAAGCAAGCATCACCTGGATCCCCAACGCAGAGAAAGACCCAACCCAATAAGAGAACTATAGGTCAATCTGCTAATGAACATAGATGCAAAAATCCTTAACAAGATAATGGCAAATAGAATGCAGAAGATCATCAAGATGATCATACACCATGACCAAGTGGAATTCATCCCAGGGATGGTTCAGCATATGCAAATCAATCAATGTAACACACTGTATCAATAGAGCCAAGGAAAAAAACCATACGATTATCTCCATAGATGCAGAAAAAGCATTTGACAAAATGCAACACGCATTTATGATAAAAATCCTACAAAAAATGGGAATAGACGGTCTCTACCTCAATCTGATAAAAGCCATCTATGAAAAACCAACAGCCAATATCATACTAAATGGTCAAAAACTGAAATCCCTCACACTAAGATCAGGAACAAAACAAGGATGTCCACTATCACTGCTCCAGTTCAATATAGTTTTGGAAACATTAGCCATAGCAATTAGAAAAGAGAAAGAAATAAAAGGAATAAATATAGGAAATGAAGAAGTCAAATTGTCATTATTTGCAGAGGACATGATACTCTATATAGAAGACACCAAGAACTCCACCAAAAGTCTTCTAGACTTAATAACCAAATTCAGTAGAGGAGCTGAATACAAGATCAACACACAAAAATCAAGAGCTTTCCTCTACATGAACAACAGACTGACTGAGACAGAAATAGGGCAAATAATTCCTTTCAAAATAGCATTCAAAAACCTGAAATACCTAGGAATCAACCTAACGAAAGAAATCAAAGACCTCTTCTCTGAAAACTATAGCTCTCTGAAAAGACAGATTGTAGATGGTATCAGAAAATGGAAAGACATCCCCTGCTCCTGGGTAGGAATGATCAACATAGTGAAAATGGCCATACTTGCAAAACTGCTACATAGATTCAATACAATCCCAATTGAAATCCCAGTAGCATACTTCACGTACCTTGAGAAAAAAATCTAAAAATTCACTGGGAAGAAGAAGAGACCCAGAAGAGCAAAAGCAATTCTAGGTAACAGAGACATGGCAGGGGGTGTCACAATCCCCAACTTGAAACTCTACTACAAAGCTACTGTGATAAAATCAGCATGGTACTGGCAAAGGAACAGACCAGAGGACCAGTGGAACAGATTAGAAGATGCAGAAACAACTCCAGACACACTCAGTGACCTCATCTTCCATAAAAGAGCCAAATACCCTCACTGGAGGAAAGATAGCCTCTTTAATAAATGGTGCTGGAAAAATTAGGTTTCAACTTGTCAGAGATTAAAACTAGACCTATATCTCTTACCATGCACTAAACTAAAATCAAAATGGATTACAGATCTAAATATTAAAATAGACATACTGAATTGGCTGGAACAGAGGTTAGGTAGAACTCTTGAAGACATTGGTGTAGGAAAAGATTTTATGAACAAAACCTCAGTTGCCCATGAACTAGCACAAACAATCAACAAGTGGGATCTCTTCTTATTAAAAAGCTTCTTCACGGCAAGAGAAATCACCAGCAGTGTGAAGTCACAGCGCACAATGTGGGAAAAAATTTCACCTGCTCTTCCTCAAAGGTCTACTATCTCGAATCTACAAAGAACTTAAAGAAATCAGACTTCCCAAATTTAAAGACCCAATCTGAAAATGGGCATCTGAAATGAACAGACATTTCTCACACAAAGAAGTAGAAATAGCAAATAACCATATGAAAAAATGTTCCACATCACCGGTCATTCGAGAGATGCAAATGAAAACAATGCTGAGATTCCATCTCACTCCAGAAAGAATGGCTGCTATCATGAAATCAACCAATAACAAATGTTGGCGGGGCTGTGAGGAAAGAGGAGCCCTGCTCCACTGCTGGTGGGAGTGTAGACTGGTGCAACCACTGTGGAAATCAGTATGGAGATATCTCCAAGAACTAGGACTGGAAGTCCCATTTGACCCCGCTAGTCCACTGCTGGGGATCTTCCCCAAAGAATTAAAAGAATCATACCACAGTGATATATGTGCACCCATGTTCATAGCAGCACAGTTTGTAATAGGTAAAACTTGGAAGCAGCCCAAATGCCCATCAACTGGAGACTGGATAAAGAAAATGTGGTTTTTTAATAAAATGGAGTACTACTCAGACATAAAAAATGAGAAATTAGAGACATTTATAGCTAAATGGATGCACATTGAGGCGATACTCTTAAGTGAAATAAATAGGACACACGTGTGTAAATACCGAATAGTTTCTCTAGTGTGAGAAACTGAAAGTGTAAATAAGGACTAAAAGGTATAATAGATAATGTGAAATAGGAAGAAAAGTGGCAAATGGGAAGGGGAACCGGGAGGGATAGGGGAAAGGAATGAACGGAATAGAAGTAATATGAGAAAATGAAAAAATGGAAACAAAGTCTTTGTAAATAGGGAGGGATGGAGGGGTTGAAGGGAGGGCGGGGGAAGGGGGAAAAATAAGAACCAAGATAGATTATGTAAAGGTTCAAATTTCCAATGATGAATGTCATTATATTTTATACCTAAATCGTACCAATAAAATAAAATTAAAAAAAAAAAACCAATGTAGTCCCCTGTAGCAATAAGTTAAAAGAGAACTGTATAATTATTTCGATACCAAAAGTCATTAAAAATCAGTATTGTTTCCTGATAAATGCTCCCAGTGAATTACAATTAGAAGGAAAATTCTTCAGCCCGATAAACAGCAACTACAAAAGTCTTACAACTAGTGCCAGAGTTAAGGCTGAGTGACTGATTTTTTTCACCTGTGGTGGAGAAAGCAGCAGGATATATACTCTCATCACTCCAATGAAATATTATTAGTAGAAGTCCTTCTTAGTGCGTTCAGGAAAGAGAAAAATAATAAAGGCATCCAGAGATTTTTAAATAAAGAAATAAAATTATGTTTACTTACAGATTGACATGATTGACATAGAAAACCCTAAGGAATCTATAAATTAAAATTACTGGAATTAATAATGACTTTAGGTAGGCCTCAAACTATAAGTCAATATATAAAAATCAATCTCATTTCTACAAACGAACAGCAAAGAAATAATAAAATTTTAAAAGCTATAAACATTTGTATAGAATTTTAAAACTCAATATATTCTTTGGGATAGGCATAATAAAGCCAGAATAATAATGTTGGAAAGAGCAAACTATTGACAAAAGTAATCAAGGGATACTAAAATGAGAAGATATTCCATTTTCACTGATCAGAAGTGTCAGTTTTTAAAGATATCAATTCTTCCCAAACTGATCCATAAATGTAGTGTATTCCAAACCAAAATCCCAGCAAACTTTTTTGCTATAGAAATTAGCAAACTGATTCTAAAATTTTATATGGAATAAGAAAGGGCCTAGGATCTAGAGAATCAATGTTTTTAAAAAAGAAGCTAAACTTAGGGGACTCACATTACCTGATATCAAGACTTATTTTAGAAGTTGCACTAATCAAGACAATATAAGTATTGGTAAAAGGCTTGGTATAATCATGGATGAAACACAACCCAGTCCAATAATAAATCTACACCTATGCTTGCCAACGAGGGGCCAAGGCAATAGAATGGAGAAACTATTGATCTTTAAGACAAGTGTTAGAAACTTATACTATGTGCAAAAAGAAGCTTACGCCATAAAAAGAAAGCAGTTCAGATGAATCATACCCCTAAAAGTAAAACTTCAAAGTAAAAAAATCTATTGTAGAAAATATGGAAGAAAATCTTTGCACCCCACTGGCAAAATTCTTACATATTATCCCCAAAGCATGAATCATAGAAGAAAATATTGATAAACTGTTCTTTATCAATTTTTAAACTAGCTCTTCCACATATACTGTTTTAAGTTAGAAAACCACCCCCAAATGGAAATGCATGTCTGATGAAAGACATATCCAGAGTATATAAAGAATTCTAAACACTCAAGAAATAGAAAAAAATCCCTAGAAGAAATTGAATAGGAGATTTGAGCAAATACTTCACTGGGGGCTTTTCATTTACAAATTGGAGATACAGATAGCACATAAGCGCATGAAACGGCACTCAACACCATTATTTGTCACTGAAAAACACATGAACACTTGTTCCGACACCGCTACATACTTCGGAACGACTAAATTTAATCCAAATGGCAACATTAATAACCCAACAATACTAAGGATGGGCAAGCACCTGAACAAGGACAACTTTGTAAGCATCTCACCCCCATGATCCTTGCAGTGCAACTTCCTTTTTCTTTTTTCTTTTTGGTACCAGGGATCAAACTCGGGTCCTTGCGCTTGAGCAGCAGATGGTGAAACCACTGAGCTAAATCCCCGGCCCTACCGTGCAATTTTCTGAGAAACAGCAATGACAAGGGGAAGGCAGTCTGTGAAAAAGTGAAATGTGTGATTAGCCATTGTTCTCTTGGGATTTACCCAAGGAGAAATGAATGCAGTGACCCATACAGTGTCCTATGTTCGAGTACCTACAGCATATTTCACACCCATTAATCATCAGAAAATAGATAAATAACATATACAAAATGGAATACTACTTGGCAATGAAAAGGAAGAAATGACTGATACACCCAATATGGAGCAATATTAAAAGCACTGTGATAAGTGAAATCAGACCAAGAAGGCTAAGTGACAACTACAGAAGGGACACAATTCACACTGTTTTTCAGGATAATTTGTCTTGTGTGGCCCCTTGGAATCAATTCCCGCATTCAGGATTGCTACTTGAGAGAAACACTTAACACTTATTCTGGAGTAAATTAATATGACTAATGCAGATTTTTTCTTCTGCATCTGGGAATGTAATCAAATATTCTGTAAAGAAAGAATTTGTGACTCTGTCTCTCTACTCAGAATAATTTGAACTTTTACCCTTTTAGTGAAGTTAATCACACTTGATCTCTTGAGAAAAAAATGTTTTTAATGTGAAGCAATACTCCACTGAGATTTAACAAACTCTATTTTAATTGTAATTGATTTAGACCAAAAGATAAAACGAGTTAATTAGAGCATGCTATTAGAATTACTGACAAGGGAATATGTTTGATACAGCAGGCAATGAATGGATATGAGATGGAAGATTATTTTACAGTCAGAAACAAAATAAATTTTAAGTACTAAGATCATTCATTTGAGAAAACCCACATCGTTTTACAGATTAGAATTTTGCTCTTTTACAAAATGTTTATCATTTCCTAGAATATTTGAAATACTTTTCTATAAAAATAGTGACACCTGTTAGGCCAGTGGCAACCACAGCACATGCCTAGGTTTAAGCCAGGATTTCTTAAGCTTTTCCTTGCCATTGAAGGGGAAGAAATGCTTCCAAACTAATTCCATGGAATCAATCAGTGCTACCCTGTTATCCAAAGCAGATAAAGACACAGCAGAAAAAGAAAGCCTTATAAGCCAATATCTTCGATGAACATACATACAAAAAGTCATCAATAAGATACTTGCAAACAGAATTTAATAAATCATTAAAAAATCATACACAAAATCAGCTTCATCCCAAGGATGGAAGGATGATTCAACATACATAAATCAATAAATGTGATACATCACATAAACAGAGTCAAAGATAAAAATCACATGACCATCTTAATAGATACAGAGAGCTCTTTGCAAAAATCCAGCATCCTTTCATGATAAAAACCCTAATGAAAATAATAGGTATGCAAGGTAAGCAGGACCATATCTCAAAATGACAAAAGCCAAATATGACAACCTATGGTCAATATTGTACTGAATGAGTAAAAACTGGAAGCATCTCCTCTAAAGTCCATAAGAAGTTAAAAGTGCCCACTTGAACCACTCTTGGTCAATATAGTACTAGAAACGTCAGTCATAGCAGTCAGACAAGAGAAAGCAATAAAAGGGATATAAATAAGAAAGGAAGAAATCGAATTACTTCTATTGACAAATGATATCATCCTGTACACAGAAGAAGAACAACACAAAAACCCCAGACAACTCCTAGAGATATAAACAAATTCAGCAAAGTGGCAAGACACAAAGTTAATATATAAAACTCGGCAGCATTTCTGTGCACCAGTAATGAACCAAGAAAGAAATCAGGAAAACGTAATTTCCATTTATGGTAGCTTAAAAACTTAAATACCTAGGAATCAACCAATGAAATGAAAGACTTCTATGAAGAAAACTATAAAACTCCCAAGAAATAGATCAAAGAGAATGTAAAAAAATTGAAGAAAAAAAACCACACTGAGTCCTGGGTTTTTCTATTTGAAACAGTTTTATTATTGCATTAATTTCATTGCTTGTTATGTGCTATGTCTTTTTAAAAGCATTATATCTATGAGTTATATGCATTTCTTATGCATCAAAATATTTCATTCTGGGGCTGGGGATTTAGCTCTGTGGTTCTACTGCCTGCTTTACAAGTACAAGGTCCCGAGTTTGATCCCCAGTACCATGAAAAAAAAATTTTTCATTCTGATGTGTTAATTGAATTTAAGAAAAAATTTTTTTAAGACTCAGGCAAATTAGGAGGCCTATTTTTATTACAAAACTTTTGGCTTATGGTTCTTTTAATAGGGCTCCTCTACCTCTATTCCCTTGGCTCTTAAGTATTATTGACCTCTTGGTACATTCTCCAAATTTCTTTGATTATTTTAGAATTGGCTTTGTCTTAGCTAACAAAATATTTGAGCAAAAACAACTTAAAAGGAGAAAAGCCCATTTGGGTTCATAGTTCCAAGGTATCAGTCCTTTGTCAGTGGGCCTGTGAAAGAAAGATCTTGTCAGGAAGTACAGGGTGGAAGAAAGCTCCTCACCCTAACTCGGCCAGGAAGCAGAGACAAAGAGTGTGTTTGTGGGGGGAAGGCTGGTGTCCCAAAACACCCTTTAACATCCCCAATGACTTAATTTTTTCCAAGTGTGCCTTAACCTCGAAAAGTTTCCACTACTTCTCAGTAGGGCCATCAGCAGGGGACTAGGCCTTCAACACATAAACATCCAAGTTGTGGGAGCATTTTAAAGATCCAAACCATATTCCTTCCCCATGGTGCCTGCCTTCTTGATTTTTCTGAATCTGTGCCATGTTCCTATCCTTCTGTCTCAGACCTTCACCTTCCTTGATGTGATGACTTTGAAGCACTCCATATAGGCCCTGCTTACACCAGTTTTGTTAAATTTACAAACAATTTCTAAATCTTATGTAGAAAGCATTTCCCTACTAATGACATCTTTGTACATTACCTTTGTTACCATCCTCAATCAACTGAGCCCACTCTTCTCTTCACAACTGAAGAACAGGTAGCATTTAATTAATAAATGCTCCTTATTTGCATGAGAATGGTTTGAGCTTTTTTCAAACTTGTTCCATCTTCACAGTGACGTGCTCTGTCTATTTCAGTACTGGAGGGAGCTGGGATTTGAATCAAGGGTTCCATAACTCTGAATATGAATTTCTTTTTTTTTTCTATTAACTTTATTGGTACATTTTAGGTATAAAATACAGTTACATTCATCATTGGGATCTTGTACCTTTACATGATGTATCTTGGTTCTTATTTTTTCCCCATTCCCCTGCCCCCCATTAAACCACTCTACTCTTCTCTATTTACAAAGACTGTTTCCATTTTTTTCCTTTTCTCATACTTTTTTCTTTTCCCTTCTTTTCTTTCCCCTATCCCTCCCACTTCCCCTAGTCCGTTAGACCTTTTCTTCCTATTTTACAATGTCAATTATACATTTTGATCCTTATTTACACTTTTAGTTTTTATACCAGAGAAACTATTCGGTATTTACGTGTGTGCCCTATTTATTTCACTTAAGAGTATGAACTCAATGCACATCCACTTAGCTATAAATGTCTCTAGTTTCTCATTCTTCATGGCTGAGTGGTCCTCCATTTTATGAAAAAATCACATCTTTATCCAGTCTCCAGTTGATGGGCAATTAGGCTGTTTCCAAGTTTTAGCTATTACAAACTGTGGTGCTATACATATAAGTGAGCATATCACTGTGGCATGATTCTTTTAATTCTTTTGGGAAGATACCTAGCAGAGGAATAGCTGGGTCAAATAGGACTTCCAATCCTAGTTGTTTGAGGTATCTCCATATTGATTTCCACAGTGGTTGCACCAGTTTACTTCCCCACCAACAATAAAGAAGGGTTCCATTCCCCCCACAACCCCACCAGCATTTGTTGACTGATTTCTTGATAGGAGCCATTCTTTCTGGAGTGAGGTGAATCTCAGCATTGTTTTCATCTGCATCTGTTGAAAGACTGGGGATGTTGAACATTCTTTCATATGTTTATTTGCTGCTTTTAGTTCTTTGTCTGAGAAATGTCTATTCATTTCAGATGCCCATTTTTGAATTGGGTCTTTATTTTTTGGGGGTCTGATTTTTTGGAGTTCTTTACAGATTCTCGTTAGGAGACCTTTGTCTGAGGAATAGCTGGTAAAATTTTTTCCCCACACTGTAGGTTGTCTTTTAGCTCTGTTGGTGGTTTCTCTTGCAGTGCAGAAGCTTTTTAATAAGATGAGATCCCAGTTGTTGATTCTTTGTACTAATTCTCATCCTACTGGGGATTTGTTCATAAAGGTTTTTCCTATGCCAATCTCTTCAAGAGTTCTATCTAACTTATCTTCCAGAAAGTTTAGTGTTTCTGTTTTAATATTTAAATATTTAATCCACTTCAATTTTAGTTTAATGCATCGTAAAAGATAGGGGTCTAGTTTTAATCTTTGGCAGGCTGAAATCCAGTTTTTCCAACACCATTTATTAAAGAGGCTATCTTTCCTCCAATGAGGATGATTGCCTCCTTTGTCAAAAATGAGGTGGCTAAGTATGTCTGGAATTGTTTTTGTATCTTCTGGTCTATCCCACTGATCCTTGGGTCTGTTTCTTTGCCAGTATCATGCTGTTTTTATCACAATGGCTTTGTTGTATAGTTTCAAGTTGGGGATTGTGACACCCCCTGCCATGTCTCCTTTCCCAAGAATTGCTTTTGCTATTCTAGGTCTCTTCTTGTTCCAAATCAATTTTTGGATTGTTTTCTCTAGCTCTGTGAAATATGCTGTTGGGATTTCAATAAGGATTGCATTGAATCTGTATAGCAATTTTGGAAGTATGGACATTTTCATTATATTGTTTCTTCCTACCCAGGAACAAGGGATGTCTTTCCATTTTTCTTATATCCTCTTCGGTCTCTTTTTTCAGAGTGCTGTAGTTCTCTTTATAGAGGTCTTTTGCTTCCTTCATTAGATTGATTCCTAGATATTTCATTTTTTTTGGATGCTATTGTGAAAAGAATTGTTTCCCTAATTTCTCTCTCAGTGTGTCTTTTATTTGTGTGCAAGAAGGCTATTGATTTTTGATTGTTTACCTTGTATTCAGCTACTCTACTGTATCTGTCAATTAAGTCTAGGAGTCTTTTGGCTGAGTTTTTTGGGTCTTCTATGTACAATATCATATTGTCAGCAAATAATGAAAGTTTAACTTCTTCCTTCCCTATCTTTATTCCTTTTATTTCTTTCTCTTCTCTAATTGCTGTGGCCAATGTTTCCAAAACTAAGTTGAACAGGAGTGGTGATAGTGGACATCCTTGCCTTGTTCCTGATTTTAGCATGAAGATTTTCAGTTTTTGACCATTTGGTATGATCTTGGCTGTTGGTTTTTTATAGATAGCCTTTATCAAGTTGACATAAAGACCCTCTATTCTAATTTTCTGCAAGGTTTTCAAAATCATGATTGGGTGTTGAATTCTATCGAATGCTTTTTCTGCATCTATTGAGATGATCATATGGTTTTTGTCCTTGACTCTGTTAATATAGTGTGTTATATTTATTGATTTATGTATGTTGAGCTATCCTTGCATCCCTGGGATAAATCCAACTTGGTCAGGGTGTATGATCTTCCTGATGACCCTTTGTATTCTGTTTGCCAGTATCTTATTGAGAATTTTTGCATCTATGTTTGTTAGATAGATTGGCCTGTAGTTCTCTTTTCTCTGGGTCTTTCCCTGGTTTTGGTATCAAAGTAACACTTGCTTCCAGGAATGAATTTGGGAGTATTGCTTCCCTTTCAATTTCAAAGAGTAGTGTCAGTAGTTCTTCTCTAAATGTCTTCTAGAATTCAGCAGTGAAGCCATCAGGACACAGGCTTTTCTTTGTTGATAAATTTTTTATTATGTTTTCAATTTCACTCATTTTAATTAGGATGTTTAAGATTTTTATATCTTCTTTGTTCAACTTTGGTAATTCATATGTATCTAGAAATCTGTCCATTTCTTCTGTGTTTTCCATTTTACTAGAGTACAGGTTCTTGAAGTAGGTATTGATGATCCTATGGATTTCTTTTGGATCTGTTGTGACTTTACATTTTTCCTTCCTAATTGCATGAGTTTGAGCCTTTTCTTTCCTTTTTTGATAAAATTGTCTAAGGGTTTATTAATTTTATTTATTCTTTCAAAAAACTAACTCTTTGGTTCATTAATTTTTTTTTGTATTGTTCTCTTAGTCTCCATTGAATTGATTTGTGCTCTGATCTTTATAATTTCCTCTCTTGTACAAGCTTTGGGTTTGTTATGCTCTTCTTTTTCTAGGGGCTTAAGATTCAGCATTACGTTGTTTATTTGAGCTCACTCTGCTTTCCTAGTGTGGGAATTCACTTCTATGAATTTCCCTTGTAGAACTGCTTTCATTGTGTCCCACAGATTCCTGTATGTTGTATTGGTATTTTCATTTAATTGCAAAAATTGTCTAATTTCTTTTTTAATTTCCTCTGTGACCCATTTGTTGTTCAGGAGAGTGTTGTTCAATTTCCATGTGTTTGTGAAGTTCTTGCAGTTTCTTATGCAATTGATCTCCAGTTTAATTGCACTATGGTCTGATAATATACACAGGATAACTTCAATTCCTTTGCATTTACTTAAACATGCTCTATGAATTAGTATGTGGTCTGTTTTGGAGAATGAGCCATGTGCAACTGAAAAGAATGTATATTCTAATTGTGTGGGGTGGAACACTCTGTAGACATTTATTAAGTTCATTTGTTCAAAAGCTTGGTTCAGTTCTAGTATTTCGTTGTTGATTTTTTGTCTAGATGATCTGTCTATTTGTGATAGTGGGGTATTGAGGTCTCCCACTACAATTGTATTAGTGCTTATTTGATTTTTCATGTCCATTAATATTTGTTTGGTATAGTTGGGGGCATTCATATTTGGTGGATATATATTTCTGATTGTAATCCCTTCCTCTTCGATTTTTCCCTTTACAAGGATGTAGTGACCTTCTTTGTCTCTCTTAATTAGTTTTGGTTTGAAATTTACTTTGTCTATAAAAAGATAGCTACCCCTGCTTTTTTCCAGGTTCCTATTGCATGGAAAACTGTTTTCCACCCTTTTACTTTCAGTCTATGAGTTTCTTTATGAACTAGGTGCATTTCTTGTATACAGCATATTGTTAGATTTTGCTTCTTAATTCATTCTGCCAGTCTGTTTCTTTTGATTGGTGAGTTGGGGTCATTAACATTGATGGTTATAACTGGTATGTATTGATGTATGATTTTCATGTTAGTTTACTGTTGTTGGCTCTTTTTAATTTTTTCCCCCTCTCCTTTTAATTTCTTGCCTTGCCTGATGGATTGACTCTGTTGGGCCTCATGGAGTTGTGACCTTCATTGTCTTGTTCTAGGATATTTTTTAGAATTGTTTTGAGTGCTAGTTTGGTATTCATGAAGTTTCTCATGTGTTCTTTGTCATGGAAGAATCTTTATTCCCCATCAATTTTGAAAGATACTTTTGGAGGATACATCAGTCTAGGTTGGAGAGTGTTTTCTTTTAGGGCTTGAAATACCTCATCCCAGGCTCTCCTTGATTTGAGGGTTTGTGTTGAAAAGTCTGCTGTGATTCTGATGGGCTTTACTTTGCATGTGACTTGTTTCTTTTCTCTGCTTGTAGTATTTTGTTTTTCTGTTGTGTTTTGGGGATCTTGATTATTATATGTCTAGGTGTAGATTTATTCTGATCATGGCTAGCTGGAGTCCTATATGCCTCACTCATCTTTATTTCAAATTCTTTTGCTCTGTTTGGGATGTTTTCTGTCATTAATTCTGTGAACAGTTTTTTATGTCATTTATACTTTCTCCTGCTTTTTTGTGGACTCCTATCAGTTTTATATTATTCTGCTTTGCATCATCAAGGAACTATAGGATTGATTTCTCATGGTCCCTTACTAGTTTTAAGTGATCTCTATTTTCATGGTCACTGACCTCCATCCTGTCTTCTGTATCTGATATTCTGTCTTCAGATTGGCTCAGACTGCTTTGTATACTTTCAATAGAGTTTTTAATCTCCTGGATATCTGTTTGAATCTGTTTCATGGATTCCATTTCTTTCCTATGTTGGGTGATCATGATTTCTATTTTGTTCCTATTCTTGGCATTCATAGCTTCGATCATGGTCTTGACTCATCTATTTTTTTTTTAAATCTGTTTCTGTTCTAGAGTCTCTAATCCTGTCTTTCATCTGCTCACCATCTCTGTAGTTATCTGGGAAATTATTTCTGTTTTGAATTTTTCTAGAGCCTCATTCATCTGTTTTGTAACTTCCTGTGCTATCAGTTCAGGGTGTTCAGGTGGTTGATTATCAGACTTTTCCACCTTGTTTTTCCCAGAGTTTGCCTTTGGTGAGCTGGAAGTCTGGGACTGAGCCTTGCTTAAATATCCTCTCATTTCTATTTTTGTTGGTACTGTCCTTGGTTTAGTTCCTTGTTCGATACTTTGATATTGGTTATTGTAGGTATCTTTGTCCCTTGTATCTAGAACCCTTATGGAATGATTGCTTCTCAGAGGTGTCTTTCAGATATAGCTGGTCTTAAGGTCTTGAGTCTCTAAAGACTCTGGCACAATATCATTTTCATTATACCAAAAGGATAACTGATTAGATCAATCACAACACCTTAGCCCAAGTGATACAATCAGCAATAGCAATAATATAAAATACAGCTTAGAAAATAACAATTTGTGTTAGTTATTAATCTATCACCTTTAACCATGTGAATTAAATCAAAATCGAGGACCAGCCCAAAATACGTTTAAAGTGAATACTCTTCAATATAGCAACTTTACCATTCAGGATACAAACTTAGAAGAAGTTGGGGAGGGAAGGAGAGATGTGTAGAAGGAAAAGAAAAGGTTAGAGGTGAGGCCAGAGGACACAGGAAGATCATGCAAGCTCTAGGGACCTGTTGAAGAGAAGAGGGAAAGATCAAATGAGAGAAGAAAGACAAGAACAGAACAACCTATCAGGAATAGGGAAGCTAGAAACTGTATTCACTTTCCATTGAAACTAATGACAATTGAGAGAAGGAAAAAGTGGGGAGAAAATAAAAAGAAAGAAGAACTCTGAATTAGGGCAGGAACAGGAAAAAAAGGGAGTTGAAGAACAATGTGGGAGAATGAGAGTGAAAGAGAGAAAGAAAAGAAAAAAAAGAAAAAGAAGAAAGAAAAAAATTTAAAAAGAGTAGAAAAAAACAAAAATTAAAAATGAGAGAAAAAAATAATTTTGAAAATAAAAAATAAATATGAAGGGCCTCCTTCAAGGTATGTCTCTGCTGTCACAATAGACGAGGTGGGCTGCAGTGTGCAGGTCTAAGTCAATTAGTCTCAGCAAGCCAGTAGCAGACCCTTGAGATTCCAGGCTGATTTCTGGCTGCAAGTCCCAAGTTGAGCTCCCTGACCTCCTGCAGGGTTGAACTCTGTGAGGTTCTATTGCAGGTTCCAGCTCCCCTTCCCCTGAAGATAGTCCAGGTTCCGATGGGTGGTGGTGATCCCTCCAACTTTCCAACTACGGTGGTCTGGTGAGCCTTTATTGCAAAGATTCTCTTCACTTTTCCAATGGGCTTCAATTTTCATCATGGAGCCCTAGAGAGGGAGTCCTTCTGTTATTCACTTCTGCTATGTCTTCTGGAGCTCAGTACAATGGCCTTTGTGACTCCTGTGCCCCTGGGGTGTGGATCCAGGTACAGGCACAACCAGGACACCAGTGGTGGGGAGGGGGGTGCTAGGGTGGTGCTGCAGGTGCCCGTGTGGCTCCCCTCCTCACCGGTCCACCCCTGGCTGGGAACCCTAAATGAGATGTTGTTGCTCAGACAGCTCCAGGCCATCCAATGAATTTCTTATTCATGTTACAGTGCCTCATATTCTTCTTAATTTATAGTACTATTTCCTACTTTATTTGCCTCCCTCCCATAGTCAGGCGTTTTAACTATGATCTTACTAACTCTCTAGAGCTCCATCCTATTTTGGCTACCCAGTGACTATGCTCTGAACTTCTGAATAAATTCAACTTCTGCCTTTTCCAATTGCAGCAGGTCTTCATTGCTGTAGAGTATTGATTTTTATATTGCATTTCAGATACAGGTTCAAACATGAGTTTATTGGGTTGGGAGATGCATTCTCAAAATATCTGTAGAACACAGGCTACAAAACAGTATTCTTTTGGAAAACATGATATATAGAACAATTTTGCTACATATTTGGGAAACATATATGAATGGGTGATGATACAAGATGCATTTACGGGTTAAAATACATTTAGAAGCAATGCTGTAGAAAGCTATGTGACTGACAATTTGACTTTCAGTGTATTCTATAACATCACACTTCCACTTGACATCTCTTCACTTTATAGGCAGTTACTAGCCTAATATCTCTTCTAGCTGGTCTCAATATTCAGTTTTCTTTGTGTCATATTTGGTTTTCTTATAGTAGCAGAAAGTTTTTCTTCTACCACATTAAGAAGCTCTCATTACTTTTCTCTATTTCATAAGTTGTTGGTAGCTTCTATTTCTCTTAGTAATTGTGTGCCACTTTTCAGAGAAACTGGTGACCCCTTGTTCTCTGTGCTCTGCTGTCCTGTCTCTCAAGCCTCCTCCCAACTTCATTCTCACAGCTTCTATTCATTGGTCTTCTTGATTCTGCTCAGTAAAATCTCTGTTTGCAATACTAAGTGTATCACAACTACCTGGTATAAATCCTACCCAGTTAAAAGGACTTTATGTCTTTCCTTATACCAGGAACTATTTCTCTCCCCTTTGTGTACTATGACCCTCTATGGTTTGTTATATCTCTCAAATATGCTCTCTGTTTGTCATAAGAGTCAAATCTAATGCATGTTGTCATTTCACAAGTAGATAACATAATTTTAGGTACACTCCAATACTTATCCCCACCCCCTGAATCCTCAAAATTCCTGTAAAGAAATGAAATACCCAATATAGGGTCTTCTTAGCCTCAAGGAAATGAAATGGTATGACTGTCGTGGGTAAGGCATGGGTTTTGGAAAGGTACAAGCCACACAACTCACAGCATGCTAAGAGATCCACACTAGCTGTTCCTTCTCTGTAGTCTACACATAGGTGCCAGGGTCTTCTATCTGACCCCTCAAGTGAGAGATCAGAAGTGAGGAAAGAAAATGGCTCAGTCAAGTGTGTGAATCTCCTGGTATGGAAGCTCCATATTGCAAGTAGGAACCGATATTTTCTGGAACAGTTTCTGGCTTAGGCCCCAGTATCCATAAAAGGTCTTGTGTATCCCATTATAAGAGTCTCAGAGAGTGAGATGCAACTAGCTCATTCCCATTTCCTCTTAGTTAGAGGCAATCATCTAGTAAGGGTTACTTTTACCATAAGCAATGTTAGTGTGAGACCGGTCATGTTATTGGATATTCCAGAAAAACAGAGGGAAAAGTTTAATGCAAGTCAAATATGACTAAGTGGAAGAGGAAGGATTTTTCTAACCACTTATCCAAAGAAGAGAACTAATATCTATTCAGTGTATATTGTGGTAGGAATTTCTCACAGATTATTTCTTTTTGGTCTTATAATAATTCTAAATATTTCCAATTCTTCAAATATATTTTACAAATGAAGAAATTCAGGTCCAGAGAGTTTTAAAAACACCCAAGATTACACTGGAGTCATAGCAAGTTACAGAAGCAAGCTTTAAACTATTGTCTGGCCTCAAAGTTTGTAACCTTCTTTCCTGTTCTATGCTGATTGTCAGACCAGGCTGGGGATTTAGCTCAGTGGTTCCACTGCCTGCCTCAGAAGTGCAAGAGCCCAAGTTCGATCCCCAATAGCAAACAAAACAAGACAAAAAAACTGTCAGACCAAAGGCATACGATATTTGTTAGTGTTAACAATCTTTGTCCTTGAGAAGCTTAGTGCCAGCACTTTGATTATATTAAATTGAATCTTTTCTTCTCTCAATATATGCATTCATTATAAAAATGTTATATCTGAGATATGGGTGATCTAAATAGGATATAATATCTATTTTCAAAATGGCCTTACAGCAAGTAAGTGACAGAATTGAAACTTCCCATCAGTTTCAAGTCAATTACCCTGAGCCTCAGTTTCTTTGGAAAATAAAGGGATTAGATTTCACAATCTCCAAGACCTTTCTCACTTCTAATATCCTATAAAAGGAAGGTCTGATTGTCTTTCTGCTACATCTGGCCAGCTAGGAGGAAAGAATGAAAGTAGATGAAATGACTCCCTTTCATTTTTATGATCAAGAGTTCTGACCAGGAACCTTTTGTTTCTGGGGTAAGACTCTGGTTTGTACAGAACATTTAATGGAGGTGATTTTCAAAGTTATATAGTTATGCTTGTCTATGAGAAAAGAAAACACACTGCAATGGGTGAATCCATCATACACTAAAGCCAAGAACTGCCCCTGGGAACATGACTGTGTTAGTTGCTCTTCTCATTGCTGAAACAAAATACAGAACACCCAAAGTTAAAGGAGGAAAGATTTATTTAGCTCACAGTTTGTAGAGGTTTCAGTTCACAGTTGGCTGGCTCCAAGGCAGGACAGTATGGGAGAGGGGCATCACAGAGGAGAAACTGTTCATGGCAGGCAGAAGACAGTGAGGCAGCAAGCAGCAAACGACATTAGAGCCCTCTTTCTGTCCCTTTTTCCCAGGCTACCTGCCCAGGTAGCACTCACACCCAATGTGGGTCACCCTTACTATTACCCAGAACAATGCCAAACCAATCAGCAGGCTAATTTAGTAATCATAATACACCCTTGATCCCAGAACCACAAACCTTAGATCCAGTCACCTGCAAAAGGCCCCACTATGACCGCATAAGGCTTTGGGGGACATCTGTATACTAGCCATAACAGTGACCATTTCATCTTGCATTGTCATTAAAATTGTATGCCGCATGTAGATCTCTTTTCGGATCTACTATTTAAAAATTAATTATTTTTAAAAACTTCTTTTATTGGTACATTTTCAGTATCCAATACATTTACATTTATCATTGGGCACTTGTACCTGTACATGATGTACCTTGGTTCTTATTTTTCTCCCCATTACCCGTGTGCCCTTCAACCCCTCCATTCTTCCCTATTTTCATAGATTTTGTTTTCATGTTTTTCTTTTCTCATAATTTTTCCTTTCCCTTCTTCCCTTTCCCCTTCCCCTCCCACCACCTCTACACCTTTGGACCTTTTTCTATTTCAAATTGGAAACAGCCCAAGTGCCCACCAACTGGAAACTGGATAAAGAAGATGTGGTTTTTTATATATAAAATGGAGTAGTACTCAGCCATAAAGAATGAGAAACTAGAGACATTTATAGCTAAATGGATGCATATTGAGGCCATACTCTTAAGTGAAATAAATAGGACACCCGTGTAAATACCGAATAGTTTCTCTAGTATGAGAAACTGAAAGTGTAAATAAAGATTAAAATGATTAAAACAAATGATTGATAATTTAGATCTACTTTTAATTTAAGATTGTATGCACTTGTTGTTTAAAATTTTTTAAAAATACAATTGTTCTAATCCTGTAAGTAGGATAACAAAATTTGTATTTTTGATATTTTCTCACAATAAGTTTAGATTTTATAAGTATTAGCAGTTTTTTTAGAATCCAATTTACTAAGACTTTTATTTATGATACCTTCAATTGCTTTGTGCATGGAAAAGATTCTTCCAATGGGAGGGCATAGAGACATCCATATTTTATTGTATCCTTTTAAAAAACTGATATTCTTTAAATAATCAATCTAATTTAAAATTTAGAAGTTTTCTAAAACCATATTAACTTCTTAATGAGGTTGGGAGTAGAGCAAGGACAAATAAACAGCAGAAAATCATGGGACAAGAATCAAGAAACCAGACAGAGCAGGGACAATTGTCTCAAAACACCAGAAAACTAATAGAGGTTGCCACACCCCCCCAAGATCCCTAGCAGACACAAACCCAAAAGTACATTGCCCCAGGCTGCATCAAACCTCGTTTTCAATGTAGTTTTGACCCCTCAGTGGGCTTTGGATGCCATGACACTGTCTCTAAAACTTGGTATCCTCAAAAACTCCTCCTCCCCAAAAGTGGGCCAGTCAGCTTTCCTGCTGAGCCATGAGTCTCATCAATCCCCAACTGTGGATCCTCCCCTTTATAACCCCGGACCTTTAGAAACCCAGTATCTGTCCCTATAGGGCTCATGAACCCTTTCACTGGTCTACTCCCACCCTGTGAAGCATTCCTTTGCTTTTTGTGCTATTAATAATTTTTACTCTTGTTGATCCTTTTGAGTTGGAAACAACTTCCCTGAAACCCTCCATCAGATAATACTACTAATACTACTACTACACTAACCCGAACTTTATAAATAGCAGAATTTGCTATTTCAGACCTTTAGTTAGACATCCGTTGTTGACCTAGGACCTAATCAATCTACCTGTACAGTTGACATACTGCTATCAATGAGAAAGCCAGCAATGACTATTGAATATTCAAATAACAAGTCAATATCTGACATTATGGCAAGCTCAGATTTGACTGTATGCTAATTCAATACACATTTTAGCTTTGTTAAAATGTCTGTGTTATATGTCTATACTAAAATTTTTTGGGATAATACAAAAAAGAAAATCAGAAAGACACAGTGCTTAAGCTCAACAAATTAACTGTCTAGCCACAAAGTGCAATGTGTCATAGATAATTATGATTTTTAAATCTTTTAAAAATTTGTGTTATCCAATGTTCTGTGGAAACACAAAGGTTGTGGTTGAAATCAGACTTTAGTCCTATTATCTGTGATTGGTCCTGTTATCTACATTTAAACAAGTGGAAGATGTTTTCTTCTTGTCCACTACCCTGTTTCCAAAAGTCAAATTATAAGATCTGGAAGCCGTGCAATTAAAAATCATGAGATCTTTTAAATAATTGAAGTCGTGCAAAACTGCTAGCATTGAACCCATATTGAAACCCCTCGGGCTTGGCAAGAGAAGTCATTACTCCTGGATAGTCACTATGTCCCAGGGCTTTTTCAGGTCCTGGGGAAACACTGACCGGGCAGAAAATCTCTACTTGGAGAGTTTTCTTGCAATATACGGAGGAAGTGTGTGATGAGCTTGGAAGAGCTCTCTCGGTGTCAAAGTACATAGAAATGTACCTAATAGACTATTTTATTCTAGGATACTGACTCACAAAAATTTGTTCACCTGACACTAGTTAAGACAACATTCCTTCTTTTCCCTCTTCTCTTCTCCTCTTCCTCTTCCTCCTCTCCTTCCCCCCTCTTTTTTTTTCTCCTCTTCTTCTTCCTCCTTATCTTCCTCTTTTGTCTCCTCCTCTTCTTCTATGGTAGAAATACTTTAACTCAGAACAGTTGAGTGTAAATGACATGAGGGGTAGTATGTTAATTTTTGTCCTCAGTGAAAATTCCCTAGCCATAAATTTCCATCCTCCCACAAAGTTCTATTTTTATTGTCTGTCACTTATTTGGGACCTATCATCCCTTAGTAATTACATCTGAGGACTCATTTATAACAAAGTGAATGGTTGACAAGAAGGTGTGAGGTGGACCTGGCTGCGTATTCAGAAACAAAAGAGAATCGTCCCTAACTTGTTGCTATCCCAGTTTGCATGGGGACGCAGTGCTTCTAGACAGAGTGCATCTGGGACGTCTTCCTGGGCCCACCTCACCACTTCTGTGCCAGTTTCTCCTCTTGAATAATTACACATTTTCTTTTCAGTAAATCCCTTCTTAATTGAAGAATGGAGCACTTTTATTTGGCATCCCGTAAAATCTTACCATCTATGTATTCTTGAGAGAATGAGAAGCAAAATTTCATCAGACTTAGGGAGAGTTACAAAGAATCTGGAAAATTCAAATTGGATCACTCTTCTAGAATTTCAGACTCTTACCACTTATATTGTTTAACTTTTCCAGAAGACTGGTGAGACCTTCACTCTGCCTAAACATAGCCATCAATAGATTTTTGAAAATTACATTATTCAAGAAAATAAATCTTTCAATTTTTTAGCCATTTAAGTAAACTGTAAGCCTTTCCAATATATTTTTCTATTGCATTTTGGAAAATACTTGGGGTGTGGGATTCTGTATGGAATAATATGTTTTAATTTGCAAAACTTCAGAGAAATGATTATTTCAGTTTTCAAGGCAGAAATGATAACTTGAAAGATGCAAACATTGGATGTTAATTTAATTCTGCCTTGAATTTCACCAATGTAGTAAAAAAAAATCACTAAATCACTAATGTATTTTTTAGCAAATTTCAATTTGCTGCTGTTTTCACCATTGGTGTGATGTCTGCATGTTGTAAAGCTCTTTCTAAATTCAGCCTTTCAGAATATTTCCAAATTACATCTTTGTACAAGACAATTAGAAATTGACTGAGTGAAATTACTCTAGAGGTCAGAAAGTGCCCAGCAGACAGTGAAAGTGGAAATCTCTGACATTATGCTTCTCACCTCTGCTCTGGGGTCATGGCAGGAACTGACCCACCGCAAATCCAAACAGAACAGGACTTTATGTCTGGTGACATGCTATCTAATCATGGTCTAGCTTGCTACTTTGAGAGTCACTTCAGTACAAGGGGTATGGGACTGTCCTGTACCATTTCCCCTGGAATATATCGTTGTCATTAACAGGCAGTGCTCAAGGGCCTTATGGACCAAGGCCAACTCTCATGACTTTGATTTTGGAGCCCCTACTGAGAAACCCATTGGAAGCATGTTTTGTTCTTGTCACTGTTGCCTGGGAGTGACGGGGAACTTTGCTTATGTTGGTCTAGGCAGTGTCTTCCTGTTAGGATGTCTAGTAGTGGCCATAATTATTTGTTTTCCTCCAGATGTTGCCATTAAGCCATGCCTTGTTTGCTAGAAACTTTTCCTCATCTTCCCATGCTATTGCTTCAAGGAGATGCTGACAACTACTGCAATTGTTTTCCTAGATAACGCACCTATTCACGGGATCCTCTTTATTCTGAGTCAGGTCCTCTATCCAAATTCTTAAAAGCTTCTGTGATCTTGTCAATGATGTGCTTTCCTGACTGCTCCATCCTCTAGCATGATCCTGACTCAATCCAGGATTTCAGAGATTCCTGAATTTGACTGAACTGTAATAAACAAACATGTAATATCCTCAATTGAGCTAAATTGGTATTTTTTCATATTAATTTCTAAAATCTCAAATACAATTGCTCATTAAAAACATTACAAATGGGGCGGGTTTTGCAGTTGTAATTTGCAGTCTTCACTCTGTAAAAATACATAGGTTCCAATGATCCAATGTCATTTGGTTTCTTTTTTCCTTCTAAAAATTGAAATCTGCCTCTGAGTTTCTATCCCTTTGACTTACACAATATTTATCATCACTAATTTGAGGGTTTCATTTTCTTGTAGCCCTGTGCAAATGACCCAGACTATTTTTCGACACCATGGTCTTTGCATCACAAGGAATGTTGCTATTTTAATGCCCACTACCGGGCCAGTCCACTGATGGAGACACAAAGGTCCAAGAGCATGTACATTCCCCAAAATACACCTGGAAGCTGTCCTCTGTGGTCTGGCTACCTGGAGCACCTGTGACAATAAGTTGTAACTTTGAGGTTCCCAAATTAATTTTCTCAGGCCTTGGGATGACCAGCCAAGCTTCCTTCTGCTTTAGTCCCATTTTCCCTCTGGTCCCTATGTTAGATAATTTGATTCATCATTTTTCAAGTCTTTCTTTTTCCCTGGGTTTTGTCATACATTTTCATATTAAAGGTTAGGTTACTTTTTATATGCAAGAAATGTGAATAGTTTTCCCCACAAGGAAACAGTGATTAGAGAAAGATGACACACCACACGAATTAAGTGTCATCTTTAATTAAAAAGCTAACAAACTGTCCAGTGACACTTCTCCCCCAAACCACAAATTTGGTAGCTACTGAGTCTTTAGACAACATCTTCAAACCTGAGAAGATTAAAAATTTAAAAAGAAATAAAATAAGTCCTCAGCTCCAGTAAGGGAGCCCTGCTACATACAGGCCTATCTACACCAGTGATACTGCTTGATTCTACGAGGTGGCAGGATCCTAAATAACCCCACTCGGGAAAGTTACTGCAAGTAGCCTTTTTCCAGTTTCCAACTTCTGAATAAAGACATTTTGTTAATTCAGTTTCAGAAAACTTTTTACAACTTGTTATATTTACAACACCAACTTTTAAAAGCTCACTGAAGTTAACTAGGCAGAAATCACGTTACACAAAGAGGGAAAGCTCAAAATGTCAACTTTCTACCGAGAACCCACAGTTCCATTCTATTCAAAGGAAAACAGCAGCTTTTGCTCAGACTAGAAGAAATTCAGGCATTGATTTGGAATCTGTACTCAAACTATACATGCAGTGAGGACAATATTATGCTAATATAATTGATTTGCTTCTGTGATTGTCTACCTTTTGTCTAACATTAACAATTATAAACAGAGCAGTGCAATTAGTATTTGGAACAATCCTTACAGTGTCAGGCACAAATATTTCACTTCTCACACCACTGGTTCTCCTTGCCTACCTAGGCTTCCTCCTCTTCAGTGCAGTCAATTTTGATATTGAAGCCCTTGGGAATCTCCTCAGGAGTTTTCCCCTTGATCATATTGGCAACAGTCATGGATGTGACATCAAGCCAACTTTTGATTTCTAGGTAGTTTGCTGCCGGAATCAGTTCAAAACGAGTTCCTTGTTCACCTTTCAGGAATTTTTGGTCCCACACAGGGATGTTATCTGTTCGTTTTTCTTTGTTCTCATCATCCTGAAGAGGAAGAGGTCACTCTTGTGGTGGGTGTACCACTGAATGGCCTTTTTTAAATATCGCTGCACTAACATTTGGTAGAGGACCTGGGTTATCATCTCCTTCATCATCCATGCCCACATCTTCCAGCATGGTCTTGATTGTCACAGACTGTTGGACAATTTCAACATCAACTTCAAACATCTCTCCATCAGAATGGTGCAACTTAACTGAAGGCCTGGCATTTGGTCTCTAGAGGGCTGTGTGGGCCTGAGGGAGACAGGAGCAAGAAGACATCTCCACATGCAGGAGAAAGGCATTGGACATCTTTTAAAATTCCATGTTCCTTTACATTCTGGAGCTGGGATTGAGGAAATACGCTAAACCAGTTTTTGTCCTTTTTTGTTATTTTTTTTATTTGTACCTTGTTAAACAGCCCTGTCCAAAACAAGGTCTTGCAGAGCCTCAGAGCTGAGATGCAGACTGTTACACCACTATGTCATAACTCCTTGGTGTCTAATTTCCCCCCATTTTGTCTTTACTGATGCTTCAGAAAAAAATTACTCCATATTTAATTTTTCCATTTTTAACATCCTACCTTATGTTCCCTCTTTCTTTGACTATCTCTCAAAATAAATGACTTTCAAGTCATGTATATCGAAACTGAAATTCCTGCATTTGTTCCCTAATTGTGCAATGTATAAAAGTGTGTTCATTCATCCATTCAACAAACACTAACTGAGCATCTCTAATGTGCCAAAAGTTCTCTCATCCTTGGGAAGAGGAAAGGGAACAAGAGAGGGGCCTTACCCACAAGGAATTTACAGTGTCTGGGGGAAAGACCAAAGACAAAGAAATAGCCATATACGAAATGACTTCTAAGCCACAGAGGTAAACCAAAAGAGCTCACAGAGCTTTGGAAGGAGCTTCCGGAGCATGAGGAAGGAAAGAAGTTGAAGATGCACTTGAAGACCTCAAGGTGGGAGAATGTTTTTTTCTGGCAGAACCAAGAATGCGTGGCAAGATCAGGAGAGCAAAGAAGCACCCCTTCAGGAAACCCCAAGTGCTCCTCTTGGCCAGAACATGCCCTGAGAGGTAAGCCGCTGTGAGATGCAAGGGCAGCAGAGATATGAGGAACTTTCCTTTAAGCACTTACAGGACCCCAATGCCACATGATTCAAAGAACATGAACTGAAAGTGCACTCTGCAAATTCGGAGGCCAGTTCCATACTTTTCCCAGAATCGCTCAGGCAGTAGTCAACTTCTGGTCAGTTTTCACCACAAGAAGACCTATTTCAGTAATTAAAATACCTAGTCCTGTCACAGTGAAAATTGTGAACCACAGTTAAAGCCTTTTTCCCTCTGTCAATAGTGGCTGGAACCCATGCCTGTCCTGGAACTCAAAGGTGTGGATTTGCTGCCCTCTAATTTTCCAGGCATGAGATCTTCCTCTTCCCCTCCCTTCTGTGGACCCAGTGGGGAAGTGGATGTACTGCACCTGGTGACAGGGTGCCCTGGAGCTGCATGATCTCAGGGCTGACTCTGCTGTCCAGCATTTTTAAGATCACCCTAGTGAGTCTGGCTCACTATACCTCCCAGACAAGGGCAAAAGTGTCTTTCCTTTTAGGTCAGTGCTCTTTTCCCCACCACTACCACTTCCCTCCTAGAAACTCTATTGGATAGGATTTAAACACGGTTCTGGTTCCTGGCCAGCCCCCATTCCCTGCCCATCAACCCCTAGGTAGTCCATTTGTTCAGCACCTGAAACAACCATGGTTAGCTCAATTCCCTTTTCCTAGAGGTGGGCCAGTGTCCAGAAGAGCTGAGCCTCTGCCCTACTTTTCTACCTGAGCCCCTGCTTCTTCACCTAGGCATCAGAAAGCCAGGGCCCTGGGCTTGGCCATATCCAAGGGCCCCTCATGAGCCATGTGTGCTGTCTGGTCCTCCATTTTGAAGTGATGGGGAGCACACTTCTCTCTTTCCAGTGAGGAGGAAAAAAAATGCCACCCCACTCTTAAGAAATTTTTCCAAAGCCAGGCTTCCTATATTTTTATTCCCTTCATGTGAATGTTCATCTTTAAGGCTTGCCAAATTGCTTGTGGATGTCCTAGAGTCTTACCTTCTTATTTTGAAAGTTCAAAGAAAATTCTACAGTCTTTCATTGGCTTTGTACATCCTCAGTGAAAACAAAATAAGAAACTCATTTTAGCATCTTTCAATCCATGATATTTATACTTATCCAAAGAGGTTAGGGTTGATTTTGTTAAGGGAGAGGGATCCTTAACTTTTCTTAATGGCCCTGGAAGTGGAGACAAGCACATGTGTAGTGCATCCAGTAGGTACACCCTTAATACTCTTGTGATGTCCCCTTCCCAAGTCCTAATCATTACCATCCTAGTGAGGAAAGGATGAGTTTTGGGGTGTCAGCTCCATCAAGGTGCACCAGGGAATAAGGAGCAGTGTCAATTGTATCAAAGTAGACTAGGAAGAGTCCCCCTACACCCTAGTAACACTACCCCGAGTGCCGAGGAGCAGAGTCACCCCAGTGCTGAGGAGGTGAGCCACATGGGTGTCAGCAGCACACATCCCTCCCCACTGTGGCTATGCCAAGCCATTACCTGGATCCAAACTGAAGAGTTACAGGGGTCATAAAGGACATTGTTCTGAGTTCCAGAAGATAGAGCAGAAGTGAACAATAGACAGAGGGCCTCTCTGAAGCTCCTTATGAAAATTGAAGCCCACTGAAAGAGAAACATCTCTGAAAGAAAGGCACACCAGAGCACTTTATTTGGGGGTGCATCAGGGTAGACCAGAGCAGTGCGGCTGCAAGCAGATCCCAGCCAGGGCTCCACTCTGACCCCAGCCAAGGTTCTACCTGGAAAAGAGCTGCATAGGCACACAAGCAATAGCCAGAGGTTCATCCCGATAGTATTGATTTAAGAGTGTGAGACCCTAGCCAGAACCTTGATTACACAACAGGAACTGGGGTGCACAGTCCCCAGTCAAAGTCCCTCCCACACAACAGCTACATAGATACCATCCCAAGTGTGCACAGGCCCCAGCCAGAAGCCCATGCAGACAACAGGTCAGCTCAGGGATCCAGAAGGCCATGTTTCTGAACCTAGGAATTAGTGTACTGGTGAGCAGCAGAGAAAAGGCTACTCAGTGGCTTGCTGAGAATTGAAGACCACTGGGTGAGCAAAAAGTTGCCGCAACAAAGGTACAGCAGGCTGTATCTATTGAAATGAGAAGATACTTAAAGAAGTCTCAAAACCAGACTTCCAGATCACCTAAGACAACCCCAAAGGGCAAGGAGATGGCACAATCTGATACTCAACCACCTGGACTCCCTGAACTGGCAACAAAAGAGAATCTGGAAAAAATGAAATCAGAAATAATTTCTCACATAACAGCAGAAATTTGCCCATAGTACAAGACATGGTTAATAAATCTAGAGCAGACACAGATAAAAACATAGAGGAGCTGAGGAACACAATGGAATCCCAACATAGGAAACAAATGGAATCCATAAAAGACATGCAAACAGATTTCCAGGAGATCAAAAAATCCACTGATAGTTTTCACAGTAGAAGGAGCCAATGTGAGGACAGAATTTCAGACATAGAAGATAAGATTGCAATTAGTGACCAGGAAAAGAAAAATTTCTTTAAAACAGTAGGAGACCATGAGAAATTAATCCAGCATCTGCTAGACAATGCAAAGAAGAAAAACATAAGATTAATTGGAGTCAATGAAGAAATAGGAGAGAGTGCAGATGACATAAAAAAAACTGTTCACAGAAGTAATGGCAGAAAACTTCCCAAGCAGGGGAAAAGAACTTGACATACAGATAAGTGAGGCATATAGGACTCCAACTAGCTGTGATAAAAAAAAATCTACACATAGTCATATAATAGTTAAGATTCCAGAAACCCAACAGAACAAAATTCTACAAGCAGTTAGAGAAAAGAAACAAATCACATACAAAGGAAAGCCCATCTGAATCATAGCAGACTTCTCAACACAAACCCTTAAGGCAAGAAGAGCTTGGATTGATTTATTTCAAAGCAGACTAGGATAAAGCAGGTAAGTGAAGGTCCCTATCATACACCTATAGCCTGAACTCTCCACCCTACCATATTCCCTTCATTTTATTACTTTCAGCTAAATTGGGTCATGCACTTGACTTGTCATAGCTGAGGTGAGGATACATGGATGGGGCAAGTTGTTTGAAATTGGGAAGGGCCTGACATGCATCCAACCTCATGTTTTTCTGTGTTCTTGACACAGTTTGCTCAGCTGCTCCTTACATGTTCATGGGTGTGCTTCCTCTGGGAAAGGAGAAAGAAGGCATCATTTTTAGAAAATTCCATTCGCTTCCCTTGGTCAGAACAGGCCTTGAGAAGTAGAGGCTGTGAGAGAGCAGGACAGATAAAAGGATGAGGAAAGTTCTCTTTTTATCTTTTTTAGGAGCAGTGTAAAGCTACTCAGGACTTTGCCTAGCAGAGGAAGAGTAGATCATGGTGCCCACCATGGTACCCATCCCTTTTTCTTCCATCTACCTATGATTTTCCTTTCTTATGGATACAACATTTTTATCATTGTCCTTTTATTTTCTGCTCCATCTTTTGTTTTCTGTGTCTAAGTTGCAATCATTTTATCTTTACTTGTCTTTTGAGATACAAATGTTTTTCATTGCTCTCTTTCTGTGTCTCTCTTTTCAGTTAGGGTCAGAATCTGAATGTCTGCCTTTTACTTTGATCATATTTTATATTTTTTAGAAAAGCAGAGGTGGTTGTAGCCTAAATTGGTCAAAAGGGAAATAAGGGAATGGAAGGACAGAAACAGGGCACCATTTCACCCCCTCAAGGGACAACTGAATCAGCCTGTCTTGGAAAACTCACTTGGCTTTCCTGTTCTGTTTCCTAGCTTCCCTAGCTGCCCTCACCCCTGGAATTACCAGTGAGAAGAATGACATCTGAAGAGAACAAGCTCCTTGATCATCATCCTCATCATCCAGCTCTTTATTCTTCCATTGGGAACAGTAAGAAATCGTCCCCTATCTTTTTCATGCCCTCTACTGTTCTTTGAAAGTTCCCCCAGGATGACTCCTTGAAGGACACCATCCCAGCCTGACTCCAGCTTCCCTTTCCTGCAGTCCTTCCTTCCTTCCATCCTTGCTCAGTGGTGATTTTTCTCAATAGGGGAAAAGTATTTTTCAGTTGACTTTGAATTTCTACCATGACCAGAAGTCTGGCACAGAATAAGGCTCAATTAAATGTTTATACAACAAAATGATTTTCATCAGTGAAAACACACAGAATTCTAAGTTTTTGTGTATTTATTAAGTAATGAGAAATGTATAAAGAAAAAAAAAAGCAGGCAAATGCATAAAGAAAAAGATCACTCTGAATGTGAAATGGAGAAAGTGGAATCATACCTGGCGCCTTTTCCAGGGCATGAACCCTAAAGGTAGAGTAGTTTCTCTGCAAAGTCCCAAGTCTGCAGTGGATTCTTGACAACCCTATGTCTTCACTGTGATGACCTTGACAAATGAGTAAGTCTCTATAATAAATGGATCAATCTCAACCCCCGATTCTAGCCAAGAGAAAAACTGGGCCTGGATTTTACCCAGGGCCTTTGGTTATTGCCCTGAATTGCCATGTGACCATTTTTTAAGCAACACAAGAACTTTTGTAACTCCTTTCTCCCTCATCCATAGCATCCATGAGGAAGTCTAGATTGAAAATCTCTAGAAATGTTTAATCTCAAACAAAATTGTCATAAAGTTCCAAAGAAAGCAGACATCCCCATGTGATTTACAAAGTATCTAATAAATTCCAGGACATAGGATTGGGACTCCACAGCCTGCCTGAGGCCAGAGATTGTAAAGGATGACATCTCAGGCCCTCACTGGCCAAAGTGAGACACATTCCCTACGTTCAATTGCACACAGCTAATACTCATTGAACATTGTCTCTTTCCATCAGGTAGAGTGGAGAGGCAGTACCTGGGACCTAGATCTTGGGCAGCATTCACATCTATTGGTAAAAACACCAGTACTGAATTTGAATATTTCAAAAGTGGAGGAGATAAAGTGATTGGAAAGTTTTTGGTTTACTGGGGGTTATCTAAAGAGGGTGCTGTAGTTGGGGGTTATATTTCTAGCCTCTTGGGTACTTTTCTAACCCCCATATCAATAACCAGTGTCCTTTTCTATGGCAATACCACCCTGAGTGTGCCCAATCTCGTCAAAGACCAGAATCCCTTCTCTCTCCCCCCTTCAAATGCTTGCCAAATCTGTCCTTGCTTCCCATTCCTTCTTCCTGCTTCTTCCCCAGTGCTTTCCTCTGCTCTGTTGGATTTGGGCTGAAGGAGAATATGTGGGAAGTCTGGAAGTGCTGAGGGTACTAGCCTCAGAAGGATAGGATGCTGCAGACTTGAATTCAGCTTTTGTTCTTTGTCTTCTCTCCATTCTTGTGAGCCTCCCATATAAACTCCTCTGTTTTGCTTCCTACTAATATTCTCTCTGTGTTGCTCCCCTCTTACTGAGTGCTCTGGATGCATTCAATTATTTTCTTATTTTTTCTCTGTTGTAACTTATTTCATCTTCATTTCTATGTATATTTTCTATAGTTGCCTCTCTCTGTAACTACCAAGTTCTAGTGGGAATATTATCGTTCATTTGCTTATATTTTTTATTTATAGAAAGGACAAGACACAGAGAAGCCTGAGTAAGGAATGTGAGACCAATGTTGGATACCATTTGACCAGTACCAGGATACATACCAGCAAAACAGCTCATGACCTGGGGTGGGGGAAAATTCCTTGTGAGTCACACACGGTATTCTGTCCCTCCTTTCCTTTCTGTCTTTGCCTTGTCCTTGACTGCTCCTCTTTCTTTTTTCTAGTAGCTAACGTTTGGTGAACAGACATATTCATACAAATTTTCTAATGTTCTCTCTACCTGGGTCTCTGCCTTCCAGCTGGGAACTGTGACAATGATTTTTCCCACAACTGTGGGTCTCATCATTAGAATCACATCTAGAAATCTGAGTTAAAAGTTCAGGGAATATCTACTTTGCTGGCAGACCTTTTCCCAGGAACTCCTTACATCTAATCCCAACAATGTATGGACAGGAGTCTTCAAGAATTTCTTCCATTTTCCATGTAAATGATTAAGTGTCAAGGTCAACTTACAAAGTCAATTTTACCTCTAATATCTTGGAAGGTACTTAAGATTCTTTTTACAAGATTGAGTGCTTTTAGAGGAAAAGACACTGTTTCTCATTCATTGATGTATCCCCAGTGCATTCTAGAGTGTGTGTTTTGAATGACACTAAAATACTCATGGCCAATTCCTAAAATGTTTTATATGAACAAATGACAAGGAGTTAACTATCCAGCAGTTATCAGAAGCAGAGAATATAAAGAACCTAAAGTCCTACATAATAGGAAGGAATGTAAATCCACAAGTTGGAAATGGCACTGAGTATTAGTATTAGGGGAACTTCAGTGTGTGAAAGTGTTCACAGCTGAGGAATCTCAGCTGGTCCTGGGCAATGGGAAGTCAGTGACTTAGGCATGGCAGGTCTTCCCAGATCTTGTCTTGCCAACCAGGTACAGCCAAAACTACAAATCAAGACAAAGACTTATAGGCTTAATAAATACTTGTGGAAAAGGCCAGAGTACACAGGTGCTCCCTTCATAGCAGGCATGCTCATTTGCAGGGAAAAGTCCCGTCAGCCAGAGACACAATGTCACCTGGACACCGTGGAAGACAAGGATGGTGCCCCGGGCTTAGTGGAAATAAAGTCTTGGTGCAAGATCCCTTCCTAAGAAGTCTGCTGGGAACACACTGGAGACCATCAAAAGCTAAGGACCAAGCGGAGAAGTAACGCTAAGCAAAAAGAAGTATGGGCGGGCAGCAAGTGTTGGTGAAGGGCATCAGTCTGAGCAATGTATCCAACTCAGCAACCTAACTTTGGCCTTTCATAAAGAAGTTTGACAATAGGATGTTAGATTATTCTCATAGCATAGGGATGGGGTTGTGCCCAAACTGGGGCTGAACAAGCACTCTTTCCCCCAGGGTAGACAACTCCCCCTACCTCCTGGTTGTTTAGGTACCTTCCTCCCAGGTGTGACAGGAACTCGCGTTTGCTTCTAACCAAACTTTGGCAATGAATCCCCAGGCCTGAGTCCATTAATTCAGGAAAGGCCTCTTCTGAAGGGAGAATTTGGGGGTGTAGGTCAATTTAATTCTCTTGAATGCCCAGTCAGGGATATGGCCTGACTGAAAACCAAGTAAGGATGAAGATGGAGGGAATGGGCCAGAGGAAGGCCTGCAGCTGACTCAAAGGACTTGCAGAGATCCATCCGCCTCTTCCCTAGTGGCCAGAGACTCAGGCTCTCCCCTCCCACCTGCACACTTTCCACAGTGTGAGCTAGTCAGAGCACCGGCAGGAGGGAGCCCCAGGCCCTCCCTTGGGCAGAATGCTGTGCTTATTTTCTTCTCCTCCAGGGCATCCTTGTCAGGACTCATTCCGCAGGGACTTCCTCTCCTTCAGAAACATATCCTCAGAATCAGGAACAGCAATGGGCAAGTCAGACAGCAATTTCTTCCCAAGTGCCTGACCATCACATCACCGCCCTTCAGTCTCATCAGTGCTCTCTTTCCAAAGCAAGAGTGGGCCATGGGATGTGCTCCATGGAGGGGGGCACCTTGGCTCCCTATTATTTCAGTCCCAGCTCTGCCTCCCCTGCCCTGAGGCTCCCACCCCACCCCATCCATGTCTGTTTTCTCTCCAGGGCTGTGCTGTGCTTCCTGACTGAGGGGCTCTGTCTCCCTCCCTTTCTGTGGCTGGCTTCTGCTATTTATTTCTGTACTTTGGTTTGCTGTAGGATACATATCCTGTATCAGTGTTGGTCTATGTGTGAAGAAAATTTAAGAAAATTTTTTTTCACAGGATAGCAAGCTGGGCAAGAAGAAAGGGCTATGGACATTCCAGGAAGATCAAGCTTTCCTCCTGCTCCTGGTCTTGTTATTAAATGTTGAATTCATTTTCCAGATGTGTTCCCTTTACCCCTTGTCCTTCCTTCTTGGGTGCCTGAAGAGTTCTTCCAGAATTTGGAAAGGACCACTTCTCAAGGGACCCAATTCTCTACCCATCACTCTCCATCATTTCTTCTTTAATCTTCAACTAGAAATAACAGAGTTCCTAGTCCAACCACTTCATCTCTAATCACCCAAGCTAAAACTCTTGAACAGCTTCTCCTCCAGGGAGTGAAGCTTATTTCATTGTCCCTGTGCTGGTCTAAGAACAGGCCAATTTTCTCTACATAGCATTTTCACAGAAACAAGTACTACATCTTGCAGTCTTTTACTATGGTTGATTCCATGAATCTGGAGTTCTAAGTGACAGAGAATGGGAGATACCATACTGCACACTGAACCTCATGTCATGCCGTTATACATTTATTGTCTTTTATGTTCCTCTCAGACTGTGAGCTCATTAAAGGCAGGGTGTTCAAGGCAAGGACTTGGATCCTCTTTTAACTTACAGTGAATTTATCAATGGAGGCTATAGGGTATTCTAGGATAACATGTGTAGGAAGGTCAGCTACATTCAAAGGCCACTAGTTAAGGAAAAGCCTGTTAGAATCAGGCTGATGAGCAATGCTAGGTTCAAGACCTCAGAACTGAATACCTTGCTTGTTATGATTTGGGCAATTCTGTGCTTGCCTGAGTCCCACGTTCAGGGTGCAGTTGGGCCCCATTTAGAAGGCTTCCTTCATTATTTGCTTCTCAAAGCTGCCTGGCTTTCAGGACAGAGTAAAATGAGAAACCTCTTGGGGAGGGGGCAGCTTTTATGGGAGCTAGGAAATTACTTGATTCTTGCCAGTAACCACCCTGTTACTGAAAGATGACCAGCCAGTCCTTCATGCCATATCTTTTCCAAATAGCAGAAATGTCTGTTACTAAGATATAACTTTGTCCAATGAGGAACCCTAGCCAAATATAAAAATGCTGAAGCTAAGGGTTTGTGGAAGGGGAGGAAGAGAGCAAACAGACTTTGCCAGAGGACTTTGCAAATTTCAAGCAGCAGCAGGAAGAAGGACTGAAGGGCAGGAAAGAGGGAAACTTTTGGATGGGCTTGGGACTGGCCAACAACTTGCCCATGCAAGACTGGAAATGAGCTTTACCAAAAGGAAGTTTAGGTCCTGTGATCCACTGCCATGAGTCTCTGTGTCCAGAGAGGCATTTCTCCAAAGTAGGAGCAGGGATTGGGCTTCCTTAGAGCACATTTTCTTTTCCTTTTTTTTTGGTACCGGGGATCGAACTCGAGTCCTTGCTCTTGCGAAGCAGGTGGCGGAACCACTGAGCTAAATTCCTGGCCCAACACATTGTCTTTTTCAAGCACTATGTGCATTCCTCCACCAACGATCCCTGCAGGTAGGTGAAAGGAAGTCCACAAAGCTGAAGCATGGCACATTGCTTCTATTGCCATTTCACCCCCAGCCAGACCTCTGCTCTTGAGTTCCTGTCCCTCTCTCCAGGCTTCTCATTCACTGTGAGTCCAACACTTTGGCCTAAAGGTAAGCAAGAGGGCTGGTAGCCAACGTAACTAGCCACTATGTAAAAGGCGGGTACCTATATATTGCTGAAACAATGTGTCTGGTTCCATGCCAGGATAAATTTGCCCTGCCCTCTTCCCTACTCCCCTGAATATTCCTCATTTCTCATTTCCATTGTCTTTGAGCCATGAAATTCAGAAGGATTTGGTTATTTCCCAGGCAAGCTGCCATGTGGAAGCAGAATGGAGCCAGTTCCTTTCCATTTTGGTCTCTGTCCTTCTTCCCCATGCAAGTGGAGTCTTTGCTATTTTGGCCTGTGTGCCTCCTCTGCTGTCTTGACTCTTGTCTCTGATTATATTCCCCACCAGTATTTTTGTTTCTTCTCTGTATCCTAGTGTTGCTTTCTGTCACTCTCTGTCTTGGCCTGTAGAAAGAACTGCAGAGTTTCTGCCTCCGATTCTCCAATATTCCGAGGTCCCCTTGAGCTGAATGGAATCAGCCTTGTTCTGGGCTCCGGGTGAGGAAAGCTGACCGCATGTGGAGAGGCGTGCAAGCCTTATCTCTCTTATCCATCTCCCAGCTGAGGGAAGGACACGCTTTATTTTCCCCATTCTCCTAGGCTATATCTTTTCCTTTAACAACAGTAAACCATTTAAAAATATACACGAAATTTACTATATAATCATTTCCCTGTCATTTCTAACCTACACCAAGCACCGTCTTGGTGATGCTCCAACCGCATCCCCCACTTCCTGATTCTTTCAAAGACTCTCCATTGGCCATGAGCAGACTGTTCCCATTTTCTCAGAACCAGCTCCTGGGGCTCTGCCCTTCTGCTGGGGATACCAAAGTCACAGCTTCCAGACACCATCCCAACTTCTGAGAGGACTAACACCCCCAAATTTGGGTCTTGAGGTCTTTCCTGTTCTCTCTCCCTGATTCCTGTGCTGGTGTCAGGAAGTATCTAGCTTTTCTTTTGGTGTGCAACATAATGAATTTCACTAGAAGTATGCACCTTTACATACTCTCTTGGTTCTTATTTTTCCCCCTTCCCCTGCCCTCCCTTCACCCCCTCCATCCCTCCAGGAAGTATCTAGCTTTTGACCCCAAGAACCCTATATGGCGTCCCCTGCCTTTTCTGTGTGTGGTGCTGAAGATTGAACCCAGGACATTTGCACCGAGCTATACCCTCAGCACCTTTTTAAACATTTTTTTTTGTTTTAGACAGGTTCTTGCTAAGTTGCTCAGGCTGGGCTGGAATTTGCAATTCTCCTGCTTCAGCCTCCTGAAGTGCCGGGAGCATAGGCATGCACCACAATGGCTGGCTTCTCTGAATTCTCTCCACTCATCTACTTGAGGCTTCTAACAGTTTGAGATATACTCCACGTGGGACATACAGCCCCAAAGTTTTTTCTTGATCTCTAAATATAGTAAGGGAAATGATGGAAGTGTGGACACCCCAAGTAGCTGCTCCTTTAAAACCATGTGATCTTGATTAGAGGGGGCCTGTCTCACTCCTTCCCACCCACCCCCAATATATTCCTAATTGGTTTTCTAGTGACATTTTAGCTATTTGTTTTTTGGTTGTTTTTTGTGTTTTTTTTGTACCAAGAATCAAACTCAGGACCTTGCGCTTTCGAGCCAGGCGCTGGAACCACTGAGCTAAATCCCAGCCCAACATTTTAGCTGTCTTTTTCTTGCATGTGGTCTTCGGTTGCTATTAGGTGGTATACGGGACAATGACCATGGGGGTCTTGATATCTGAGGTCTAACGAAGGCCTCTGGGATTATCTCTGACCATTGCCATTTCCCCTGATATTGAGGCAGAGGTGAGGAGCAACTCGTAGGGACTGCCTGCCACATCCCAGCACCAAGCCCCCAGCACCAAGCCCAAGCTGACAGCTGCTTGGGAAAACATTCATCAGTCAGTAAGGAAATGACCGGGGGGCGTGCTGTGGAATAAGGGTACAGAGATCAGATGAGCAGCGCTTTTGTGACAGGTACTCAGGTGGGGTGTGTGGGGTGCGTTCTGGGGACCTTCTCTTGGAGTGGAAGCCAGTGGGTATATATGGGTCCCATTCCAAGGCCACACAGACAGACATCTGAAAGTCGAATTTCTCCTGTAGCTCAAATAGTCAAAGCAGCTGATCCAAAGAAAACCAGCTTGAGAACCTGGCTGAAAAGGAATCCTGGGCCCAAACTGCTAGCTCCAGGATGCTGCTAGCTTCTCGAACTGCACTGTGATTTGTCCATTTTCCAAGTGTTTAATTTGGTCTGGACCCCTGTTCACAGCTTCAGCTCCCACAGGGGAGGAGCTTGGAGGTCTCACAGCTCCAGTCCCACAGGCTTTAGCAACCAGTGGCCTCTGGAAAGAGGAGCTGGAGAGCCTTGGTCCCTCAGAGGAACAGCCCTCCTTTTGTGGGGTGCGGAGTGTGAGGTGGTGCAGCAGTACAATTCGGTGTGGTGGCAGCAGCCTATCAGTACAGAATCAGCAGCAGCTGGGCACGGACTCCTCGGTGACCAACCGCAGTGCATACACTGCGGTGCTTATTTCCTGTACCTTCTGAGAGCAGAGCTCCCCAGCCGGCCCCTCCCCGAGAGCTGCTCCTTCTCCAGACTGGTGGCCTGGCCTGACCCTTCCAGCTTCCTCAGCACTTTGGTGCTCAGGGCCGCCTGAGCTTAAAGGAGGCTTCCTGCAGAGAGGTGAGAAGAGTTGAGAAAGCAGCACCTTCGCCCAGCCCTCAACAGAGGGAAGGGAAATTAGCAGCTCCCTCAACTCCACCAGGATATCTGAGTAGGCATGTGCGAGGGAAGCTCTGAAAGAGCTCTCCCTGAGTGCCCATTCAGGCCCAGGACTGGCCCGGGGCAGGGATTCCATCAAGTCCTCAAGGTGCCACTCCCAGGCTGTGGACGGCCGCTCACGCCCCAGGGGAGCCATGCTTGGCTCAGGGCTTCTGCTCCCGGCCTCCACTTTTGCTCTTCATCTATGCTGTACCCTAAAAGAGACGTGTCCTAGCAGTAAAACCAGAAGGAACGGGCAGATGGCCAGGCGGTTCCCCGACCCATTCCTCATCCTTGGGCCACAGGGGGAAATTTCTCTTCCCTGGCCCAGGCACTGGTCTACTTGGCCACTGTCACCCCCAGCCCCGCTGCTGCTTTTACTCTGCAGCCTCTGATCCCTTCAAAATCCATTCCCTTTGGAAAAGGTCCAGCCACAGAGCCAGCTCAAGCTGTGCCCCTGTCCTCATCCCGAAGTCACCAGAACTCTGCTCCCCCTGCCCCCAGCTGAGGACCATTCTCTGGGCCCTATTCTTTCCTGTGTCTCCTCTCATCTACGTGATGACGTTTCTCATCACAATTCTTTTCTCTCACCCTGCTGTGTTTTCTGCCCCTCTTCTTCTTCCTACAGATATGATCTCAGCATTCTTATTTCCTTTTCCTGGCCCAACTGTTTCTCTGAAGTCTAGAGTTCTGTGGGCGTATGTGAGATTCATTAACAACCTTCCTTTTTAAGCTGTTCTTCAGTGGTGACAGCAATGGGCCAGTGTAGGGACAGCAGGGAGGGACCAGGTCTCAGCTCGCTTCCAGCTTCCTCCTATCTCCCTCCTCAGCCTCTGGTTCTGAGCTCCAGGAAGTACCATTCTGGTGACACTCCAACCTCACCCCCTTTTCCTGGCCTCCTCTATGAGGTCACGAAGCCTTCCCACTGACTGTTACCTGAGATGTTATCATCTTCGTGGAATCAGACCCTGGGTCTCTGCACTTCACTTGGCGACACCAGTGTGGCAGCCTCCACACGCAGTCAGAGCTGGTACACAAGCATGAAACACCCAAATTGGGATCTTGAGGTGTTCCCTGGTGTGTAAGCCCCAATTCTTTTGCTCCTTTCTAATACATTCAGATTGTACCCTTAGAAATGCGTACAATCCTGGGGCCTCCAGCCTCTGTATGCATTTTCAGTGGATACTCTGAAGATCACCCAGACCCAAAGAGCCCAAATGATTTCCTTTCCACCAATGTCAGGGCTTAAAGTCAGCACCCTGACAGTATGGGTGTTAACTCCTGAGTGGACACTGAACTCTTCTAAATTTCTTACTTTCTGTCTTCCTGGTTGCAGGAAACTCTATGTACAGCCTTCTATGTCTCCCCTGGGGCATTTTTAAATCTTTAATATTCTGTCAGTAGTTATAGTTATCTGTGGGGGTGAGAACAAAGGGATGTGTAAGCCACCAGCATGGATCTTGTATTTCATTCTCCACATGCCTGTCTGTCCTTTCTCATGGCAGAGGAAGGTACTTGAACAGTAACTCCCTCATTTATCTTTGCTCCCCACTGCTCAGCAAAGCTCAGCAAATCTTTGATGAAATGATGAGTGTATGGATGAGCGAATTCCTGAACACATATCAGAGGTGAGTGGCAACAGGGAAGCCAAAAGGGAAGAGACAGACATCCTGACCAGGACGTCACTGACATCAAGATGCTCAACTTTTGGGCCTGTTGGGAGTGGATGAATCGAGCTAGTCTATTGAAAAGATTGCTCCCACAAAATCGTTTTCTGCTGGGTCTCTTTACACACGAGCACTCTTGAACACAATGGCAGAATTAGAAGCTCCTGCCCAAAGAGAATCCTAACTCCAGCTCTTCCTGCTTTGTTGGTGGATCACAAAGCAATGTTGGGGCCCATTAGTCTCTTCGCTGCACCTATACCACTCTGGCAGACATAGGGTTCAAGTTTCCACTCTTGGTCATGACCTGTGTCTCACCAGAGCACTGGGTCTCTGTGGCAGCAGAACTGACGGACAAGAGGTATGCTTGAGGGTTCTCTGGACCCCAAAGTAATTCTTCCATATCTGGGGTTAGGGAACAAACAATGCAGTTATTGCTGCTGAGGTTTCCAAGCAGCCTGGTAGAGGGTCTTCCGGGAGCCTTTGTACACTATTCTCTATTGTATTCTCCAAATTATCTTCCTCTTCCAGTTTTGGAGCCATTTATGTCCCTCAAATATGGGTTCCCACTGGGTTTCCTGAAGGAGAAGGGACCCCGGCAGGGAAGAGATGGGTTCAGGTAACACCCCAAGCCTGCCACCTGGCTCTCTGCTGGATCCTTAACTCTCCACCATTAGAGGGGTGTTTCTTGGCCATTGGGTAGGTTGCTGTTAAGCTATAATCTCTCCCTGAAAGGATTCTCTGTCTCCAACCTTCCACCCCACCTTACTGAGATCCCTTTCCTTGCTTCCAGGGCGAGGCTTCAGGGAATGCTGGAGAGAGAGGATAAAGGACCTAAAGAAAGAAAGGAAAGGCATGGTGGGCTTTTGGTCTGCCCTTCATCCAGCTTGGCGGGGCTCTTTTACCTGCTGACTGCCTCCCTGTATCTCAGAGATGACCCGGCGTGAGGAAGCCTGAGGCTGCAGCCTCCTGGCTCGATCTCCCCAGTTCTCTACTGCTCTGTCCTTCTTTTCCTCACTCTCTTTCCCTGCTTTTCTCTGCTTCACATCATTTCTCATCCCTTCTAACCTCCCTTTATCAAGCCACAGGTTCTCTCCCGTTGGTCTTTCTACATTGCGTCTGTGATTTTCTTCAACCATTTCATGTGCCAAGGACCCTTTCTCTTTGTGAGTTCTTCTTTCCCGCTCTGGGTTCAACTCAGGATACTCCATTTTTATCTCAGGGCAACGGAGGTACTGACACTTGGCGGGTGGTGGGGTAGATGGCAGGGCATGACTTTGGGGAGAAATCTCACATCTTTGCTTTCCTGGCTTCTGTTCCATCCCTTCTATTTCTCAGCCCCTCCTGCTGCTCCAGGGCTCAAGCACTGTCCATTTTCCTCTTGGGAGGCCCTTGTTGAAGTCCCAAGGTCCACTGTGGGCACACCCATCATCCCCACCCACCTCCTTTACCCATCCATATGCTTTTGGTAGACTGCAGCCATATTAATATTGCCTCTATATGATTGTATTTTAAGTATATACTGTTTCTTTTTAGGCACATTCATTGAGGAAATGATTTTGCTTATGCCCACAAGCTATTTAGTGGTCTCTTTGATGCCTTGTATCTTCAAAGGGGAGTTGGGAGGCATGAAGCTCCTCCTTCTGGGCTCAGAGGTGCTTCCTCCCTAGGAGGAGTGTGGGCGTAGTGAGAAGGGGAGGGGACTCTGGCTCCCAGACTGCCCCACCCTCAGTGGCAGTTGCTTCTGTTGAGGTCTCCCAGCCCGGCTGATCTGGCAATTGGCCGGTAGAACTCTGGAAGGGGAATGTCCCAGCCCAGGCCTCGAGCTTAGAGACTTCAAGGATCCTGTCTTTTTGCAGCAGTCTGAGTATGAGAGAAGACAGTATTAGGGGCTGCCTTGGCCTGCATTTCAGGGATTGGGAAAGCTCCTGCCATTGCCAAGATCCTCATTCCAGATGTTACTTTGTCCCAGATTATAATGTCCCACCCTTAAAGAATCCTTCCTGGAATAAAGCTCCTGTGAAGCCATTATTTCTTTGTGGGAAAGACATGATTCAAGCTGCCACTGTAATTTTGTCCCTTATTGTGAGTACTTAGAGATCCATTGAGATTAGTGGCTGGCATCAGATGGTAGAGGGAGGTAGGAAGGAACATGCCTGGGGCACAAGTGCAGGTGGAAAGGCTGGAGAGAGGATACGAAAACACTGCACAGCCCCCAGTGGGCTTGGAGAAATCTCAGCACTGTGGTGGCTTGAGGTTGGGGAGAGGTTTTTCCAAAGCCCAGATCCCTGAGGTTGAGTCACAGGCCACTCGCTCGAAGAGGCCTTCTAATGCTGAAGATACAGACCGATACCCCATCTTCTCTTCTGCAGATCCTCCCAGCAACTGTTCACAGAAGCAGTGACATGTCCCTGCAGATGGAGGCCTTCCTGGACAAAACAATACCTGGGAAGGGGGAGAGGTAGGTGGCAGCATTGAGCCAGAGTCTTAAAAGCTCACACTCCAGGGTCTTTCTTTCTTGGCTCCATTTTCTAAACTTGGATGACTTCTTCCTGGGGTGGTAGGAAGGACAGGAGATACTACTTGGTAGGAAGTACAGAATGGGAACTCTGCAATGCTCTGCTTTCTGCTTTTCTCACTCCTAAACTCAGCATTCTTCCTCTTACCTTCCTCTATTTCTTTTGTTCACAGAGAAGACCAGACAAGTCTAGGAGTCAAAGATACTCAAGTACATCATCCAGTAGCTTGGATGGGTGGAAGAGAAGCACCTTGCTTTATCTGAATGTTTAATTTGCCCCAGAGTTAATTCCAGGAATCTCAGTACCAACAGTGCTCTTTCCCCAAAGCTCTTCCATTGGCCTTCAAGCAGGAAGCTGATAGCATATCAATCTCTAACCCTTGTCCCTAAAGATTGGCTTCAATAGAAATAGCAAGATTCCAGCTCTGCGTTAGACCCCATTGCCTGGTCCCTGAGGTTTAGTCTTTGTCAATATCACAGCCCCATCCTCTACTTCTGAGCTACTCCCAAGAGAGACTCTTCTTCACCCATTGCTTGGTGTCCTAGAAGGTAACATTCATGATATGTACTCAAGGTTGAACCCTGATATTTTCTTGTTTCTCAACTCCAGACTCACTTCGTCACCTCCATATCTGTTCCCCTTGAGCTCCTGGGGACAAGACACTGTTTCTCATGCATTTCTATATCAAATGTGTTTCAGCTCACAAAGTGCCATGCATACCCAGCCCAAGATTGTTTTGAATAAAGTTATTTCACAATGCCATGCACAAATGTTGAATTTCTATTCTGAAATGTCGAGATAATAAATGAGCTGGAAGAAAGTTTGGGACAATCTTGATATACTCAGGGGAAAATAGGAGGGTGAGGAAGAGATATTTGGGCAGGTGGACGTGTTCAGACAGGGATTTAAGACATCAGTTTGATCTCCAGAGGCATCATGGTTGGGACTCAGTATGCCTAAGGCTAACCTGGAGAGCACTTAGTGAATCTGAGATTCAGGGACTAGTACAGATCCTGACACAATCTACAGGAAGTGGCAATCATTGCAAATGACACCAGAAAAAGGCAGACACTATTAGGTTTTGGCCAAAGAAGAATTTCATTCTGTCTTGGTAAGGCTCTAGGAATTGTCATGGAAATAGAACCCACATTTAAAATGTTTGTCATTCTGCTGTCTCTATGTACCCTCATGCTATACTGTTACATTTGCATTTTGTGCAGAGCTATATCTGGGCTCAGCTTCTAGCTATGGCTTCAAGAAGTCGAATCTTAAAGCTATTTTTCTAGGTCTCCAACTGCATAAATTGTTAGGTAAAATTTACATGTGAGGTAATTAGCTTCTGCATCTGCTCACACCTGTGCACACTCACATGTATGCGGTTTGAGCTGGTATGTGCCTTTGTGGAGTCAAAGTCCTCCACACAACTATGGTCAGAATGCTTTACATTTATTGCCTCTCCTCTTAGGCAGTGCCCTGGGATTCCATGTAGTGGTAGTGGCTAAACAGACTGCAGTGTCGCTGAAGATGTCAATAGAAATTCCAAGAAACAGAGCTGGATGAAAGAGCCCTAGGGATGGAGTCAGGTGACAGACATGGAAGTCACTACAGGTTGTGGAGTCTGCTTCCTCCACATCTTCCGTATGACACTGCTCTTCCCTGTCCTCACTGGCGGGGATTGTATTCAGACCATCATCTCTTCTCTCAGCTTTGTACGTCTACTTCCTCATCATTCTCCATGCTCTTTCCAGATCTGTCTTTCCAGAATTTACACACAATCAATTGACTTATGAGCTGAAAGCCTTCTGGGACTTCTTTTTGTAACCATGCTGGGTCACTGGTTTGACTTTCCTTATCTCGACTCTATTATTCTTTCCTGGTCCCAGCCCCACAAGACTACACAGCATTCCCCAAAGCTGCCTTCTGTACATCATGCTCTTTATCTGCCTCCTTCTGGTGGACTGTGGTGGATTCTTCAGGCTCCAGCTCCACTTTCCCTGTTCCTGTGGGAATACTGAGCTTTGTCAGCCTTGCTAGGTTAGAGCACCCAGTTATTCAATAGGGACCTAAGTGAGACTATTTTTCAGGTAAGATGAGCTAACAGTAAGTTATTGGGTAATGGACAATATCTTTGATAGTATGGATGAACCTCATAAAATCAACTGAAGATCATTAAAAGCAAAAATGAAATTTTCTGGAAGTTCTGCCTTTCAAGTCTGAAGAATCAGCTCTGTCTACAAGTTTCTAGTCTACTGGTCACCCTGCTAAATTCAGGATTTACCTAGCAGACTCCAGACTCCACAATCATGTAGAGAATTTCTATTTATCCTCTCTCTCCCTTTCTTCTGTTTTCTATGTTGTTATTTGCAAAATTGAAAAGAATCATCAAATTCATTGAGTGGCACATGTAATTCTTAAAAAACTTGTTTTTCATCAATAAACTATAAGCAGAGAGATTTTACCTTATTTATCTTTATATCCCTTAAATTGATTAGAAGATTGCTATATCATACTCTCTAATATTTGTATTTTGGATTTTATGGCTCTGGTTCACAAAGCTAGAGGCATCAGAGTGTCATATTACTTCTCTCCAGCCTTCCTCCGAGCATTTCAACTACTAAAATGTCAGAACATTTCATTTCCATCACTAGAGCTTTTCCTGCTTAGCTGTGAAAGGATCCTTCCATCTTGAGGAACCCCTGAATATCAGGAAGACCCTCATAATCTAGGACCCTTTTTGGAGACAGATACTGTTTCTCAAATGCCCATATCCCAGTTGCTCATGGCCATTGGTTCCCTGAATGAACAGTGTTGGTGCTTTTGTGACCTACTCAGGGCTGCCCTATGCTTCAAGCCCAGGCTTGTCGGGGAACCACAACTGTGCTGCTCTCAGGGCTTCTCACCTTCACCTCCACAGAGGCAGCTGCACTGTGCACTTAGGATCTGTCAACATTTATCCCCTAACAATCTAGCCAGAGCTTCTTCCTCCTTTTGATCAATCAAGACAATCTCTCCCTCCTTTTTGGGGACAAAGGAAGGATCATATCTTGTATGAATTTTAGGCTTTTACAGAGGTCAGAAGAGCTGCTGATTTGAGTAGCTCCCTGCAAAATCCCTGTAGCTAGAAGTGCCAAAAAGGTTGGAAGATCAAACACAAACTGCTTAATAAACTAATGATTACTCATCCATTTTATGCATTGAAACATTCATAACTTTCTAGAATGCTACTAATAAAAATGGTAGATAGATGAAGTGAATGGATCCCTCCACTTATTTACACATAAGTTCTAAATATTTTTAATAAACTTGATTATAATAAACATAAATATAATGACATTATGAGACTTGCACATGGAAGATAGTCAAGTTATTTATTGACTGAATGTTGAAGGAATGAAAAATTTATTTAATCCATCATCCAACCCCAGGTCCATTCTCTGTACTGAACATATTCATCTAATTTCCTTTTTGGGCAGTGACTATGCAGGTATATTTTAAAAAAACAGACTGTGTTTTCTGTGTGTGATAAGTTTAATGAAGAGCCTTGAAGGCCCTAGAGGAATTGTTTCATGCCACATGTCACAAGCTCATCCATGCCCAAGTTCTATTCTTGTCTTTGTTTTTATGAGTGTCTATTTGCCTCAGCATGCACATCATACGTTTACAGCTCTGACTCCATGGCAAGGTTATTCACATATTTATAATGAATGTTTCTGCTTGAGATTTGGCATTGATATTACTAAGGAAATGAGGAGTCATAATCGGAAGTTCAAAAAGTGATCAAAACCTGAAATGCGTCACTAACCAATATTCTTTGAGTGGCACATTTAGCCTAGGAAAAGCACCTATATTGCTCTATATTTTTTGAAAATATGTCTGAATTATTTATTGTTGCTAACAAATTACCATGCACTTACCAATTTAAGGTAACGACAAGTGGCTTAGATCACAGTTTCTGTGGGGCAGGCACCTGTGCGTGACTTAGTGGGGTCTCCTGGATCAGGGAACTATGGTGCTACAGTAAAGACGGGGACCAGAGCTGTGGTATCTTTAGAGCCAGGACTGGAAATTACAATCTTGTGGAACATTACCAGAGAAATAATCTCCCATCCCTTGTGCCATAGTTCTACTGGTTAGAAACAAGCCACAGGTCCAAGCCACACTTGAGGGCCAGACATCATAGAACTACTTGAATGCCAGGAGCTGAGGATTCACTTAGAGGCCCAGCAGCACCAGTGCCCCACAAAATTGATTTATATTCAAGTGGTCAAAACTAATTGTTAATAATTCATACTCTTATCATAGTCACGTCATAGAGATGTGACAGGATCACCCATGTGTGACCCATTACTATTACCTGCTGTGACAATCTGCTGGAAATACACATTCCCATTCAGCGCTCCTATCCAAAGTTTCATGGAAGCAGCCACTTTGAAATTTACTTCTAGGAAAGGCAACTTCTGAAAATCAGAAGTCTGAATTTTTCTTTGAAAATTAATAATTATCGATCATTTTCACATTGATATCCTAGAGGCCTACCTACAATAAGTATTACTCTCATTTCTTTTTAAATTTTACGTTTGTTTCTTGACTTGATCTCTCCTTGATCTCACACATGTTCATCTTATATTTTATAGGTACTATGTCATTACAAATTTTGTAATGAGGTGGGACATAAAGGAAAGAGGGTAGAGGCTGGGTGCATGGTCAACATGTAGCAGAATTGAATTCTGATCCTCTGTCTGTTGAATAAAAAAACTACCTGACTGTTTTGCATTTTACCTGTTGCCATAAATGAGCAGACTAACTGAAAGACACTTTTATATTTCCATTTATAATATTTTGAAAAAAATCATCAAAATCAGATCTATGTTTGAACTGATATCTTTAGTTGTTTTAGTTGAAATTAGCTTGCAGAGCCCAGTGCATTTCAGACGGATGCTACACACGGAGCTGAAGGCTTGGACCTTGGTAGGCATGCATGGGAATGGGAGGTGCTGGAACCTCTTGGAGATTGGCCTTGCGAGAATCCCTTACATCAGCCAGGCCAGCTCCTCAGAGGGTTTCCTGGCCCCCCAGTCCACTCTTGCTGCTCCCTGGCTTGTGACTTAATGGGTTTGCTCCACCGTGTGCTCTGGCCATGATGCAGGACCTTCACTGTCACCCTAAGCAAGTGACCCCACTGGTCTTGGGCTGGACTGACCCTCCAGAACCGTAAGTCTTTCTCTTTAAATCTTGGCTATTTCCCTATGGACAACTGAGTAAGAAAATAGGTGACAAATGGAATCTTTATTGGGACATAAAGCAAAGACAAGATTTCAAAAGTACAGGACATGAAAATCAAAAATATACCAATAGTGTATTATAGAGCAGACAGCCGATACAAAGTTGAAAAATACACTGTCCATTATGATTTTTGGAGATAATCAGTAGGCAAAAGTCTTCATTAGTGGGCACAAGGTGCCTGGGGATCCTTACCACCACCAAACTACAGTTACACAGTATACAGAGAGTTGTAAAGAGTAGCAGGAGAGAATTATGAGAGGTCCTGGAGAAGTTTTCAGCAAAAGGCTTGGAGAATGCATAGTTTCCTCCAAGGTTTTTTAGCCTGAGGGTGTCTGCCCACCCATGGCAAACAGAGGTTCAGCATTTCTCTCAATTATGAATGAAGAGAATGTACTACGATAACACAAAACTGGCGTAGTTTGTCATCAGTAGGAAACACAGATATTTTGACATCAGTTTACAAGTTATTGATTTCCAAAAAAATTGTTTATGTTCATTAGTACCTCATGTGAGTAGACTGAGTGCTAGATGTTGTTAATGTATTAATAAAAAAGCACATTACCTTGTGCTATTATAACTTGTAATTATATTTTGATGGACATATTCAAATATAGCTGATTGTCCCTATAATTCTATTTTTATTTTATCTACTTAGAAATATCATACAGAGAAGCTGTGCAGTCTTCACCAGATGCCAGAAGGGTGAGACCCAAAGATGTCAAGAATGGCTACAGGTTTTTATGAGTCCACACAGATATTTCTCTTGGAGAAGACAGATGGAGGAGGACTGGGAGTCAGGGCAGCCACCCTGCAGGGCGGAATCTGCCTTCCTCTCACTGAATTCCACGGGGAGTGAGGCAGCTTGGGTGAGTGAAGAAGTTTGGAAACTTTAGGAGCTGATTGATGCTTGGATTGAATACGTAAGTCTAGTCTAGCTCTTGGCTCAGTAGGAATTTGCTTTATCCCCTGCATTTTTGTTTTAAAACCACTTCAAACCTATATAAATGTTACTGGAAGAGAATAATGACCAGCTGTACCAAATCATCAACACTTTACCTCAGAATGTTCCTTCTCTCTCTGTCTCTGTCTCACTCTGTCTTTCTGTCTCCCCTCCCTCCTCTCTCTCTTTATATATATTTTCATGCTCTTAAAGGTGCCTATAATGTCTTTATTCTGTTTGCAGCCTCTTCACTGCACCTGCCTTGAGTCCACATGGACCTCTCCGAGGTGATGTCCTCCAGCTCCACAGAGCATTGATGTCACCCTCTCCAATCTCTCACCCTGCGATCATCATGGAGCCCTGCTCATCCCTGTCCCTGTCCCTTGTCCTACCTTTCCCAACTGCTTAAGCCTGTCCATTGTGCCCTCTGGAATTCACAGTCCATCATCAGCACAGCTCCATTATCTCGCTTTCTTAGTGCACTCTGTGCTTTACTTTTATGTCCAGAATCGAATCACAGACTGTGAACAGCATACATCTACCTGATTGGAGTTCATCAAGCAGTTCTTCAATAAATACCCTCAGTTTTTAAGCCTTGGTTCCACATTTCTTAAAGTGGGAAATAATGACAGTAAACTGCCATACAAGTTGTCGACAAACAAAAGATGCATGGAAGTGCTTTAGAAACTGCGAAGTAAGTCCTAGTGGTTATTATTCTAATTTTTATTTGGAAAGTAGAAGGTAAGGTTCAAATTCTTTTTATCATTTTATCTTCAGTACTTAATGTTATGCCTGGAGTCTGGCCTGACTGCAGGGTTGTGACCAGATGATTGGAGGGAAGCCTGAGTGGAGATGAGAGCGAGATGTGGTTTTCCTGCCACACATGTGCCGACAGAACTCACAGCCTTTAGCTACGTTGACACTGGCAGCATTACGTAGTCGAAGTTCCAGGATTTCAACTAAGTATCGTAATTTTATTGAGATTTTTGAGGTCAATAATATCTTTCTAGTAATATTTTTTTCTTTGTGGAATCAGAACTAAATGCAGAGAAATAATATCTTATTTTGGTAACTTTTTAAAAAGAACTAAATCTAAACAGGTCTCTTAGATTAATGATTTCAATGCATAGAATTTATTATTGGTTCTTCCTCCTTTTTATTCTTCACTGTAAAAAAAAATCCATCGTTACATAAAGAATACCTACTTTTTGACATTGGCCTATCCATGATTGCTAATGTAAGCCAACATTTCCTTTCAGTTCATCTAGGTTTACAGATGCAGGACATTTTTCAATAGAAATAGCTGTCATGTCTGATATTAGAATCCTAATAATGAATATTTTGCTAAGGGGGCAGGAGAGAGGGAAAGGAACTGACATTTGTGAAACACCTTTGCTACACTACCTCTTTGACATTATTATCTCCACTTCCTGAACAGATGTGTTGCATCCTCTGTCACTCTACCATGTTTTAGGATGAGGACTGGAAGGCTCAGATTGAGACACCAACCACAGGTCCTGTGGCTGAGAAGCTGCTCTGGCTTCCACAGCTCACGCATTTCCACTTGCTTTCTGCAAAGTGACCAGAGGGATAGGCTTCCCAGATTCCCTATAAGGCTGAGCAAATAGTGATTTACCCTCTTCCCACCATGCCACTCCCCAGGAATCACATCTGCAGATACTGTAGGGAGCTTTGGCTCACATAGAACCTCCACGGTAACCTGATAACATCCAATACATGAGCTTTATCTTAGTTCATTTCATTGTACAGCATTATGACCCCAGGAAAACAAGTGGTCTCCAGGGAAAAGAATATTAAGCTAAAATTAGCAGACACAAGAAACCTCTTAAGTGTTGTCAACATTTATAATTTACAATTACTGTGTTTATTTAATATTGGAAAAGTGCAAAAGGTGATATTGGCTAAACAGTGTAACTTGCTTCATCTCTATTAAAATAAAGTATATGATACAGTATAATTTTAATGTCTTATAAAGAGTGTTAATTTTGTAAAACAAAAAAGCCTCTTAAACCTGCATTAATCATTTTTAGGAGAAAATAAGCAGTGTTCCTCTCTTGTTATGTTGTTACCAGCTAATTGATGGGATGATTTACATTTGCATGAGCTTAAAATACCTTTTTATCTACATTAGGTAGGATGTCAAAACTAGCTTTTGGATTATTTTAAAGCTTAGTAAGATCAGAAGGCTTCCCTGAAAATATGTCCTATCTTGACAATGCATTAAACCTTAAGAAAAGTTTAATTAACAAATGTCAAAATGTGTTTCTTCTTAAAAAAAATGTGATATATTAACAATTCGTTCCTATTTTCCAAGTCTAACAACATCTTAACCCTTAAAGAAAAAAGGAAATTGTTTATATCTTAACATGGCTAGTGCTGAGAAAATTTAATGTTTTAAAATTAATAATACTATACAAAATAAAAATTTTAAGTATCCCACTGCCTTAGTTCACTTGTACAAGTGCACTCTTACTGATTTCCAAATAACTAGTTTACCCAGTTTGTGTCATTTTTCACCCTTAGAATTGCAGACTAGCTGTAACTCTAAAGTCAGGTTAAGACACTGTAAAACACTCCTGAACTTCACCTTTATCTTTTGGAAAAGGAGATAACTTTTCCTTCCCATATGTATTTCGGGGCATAGCAGATGATAAAATATGCACACAAATGCTTTGGTAATCCCAAGGGGCCATGCTAAAGGTATATTTTTGTTTACTTTGTGTCTTTCTTCAAATGATGTATATGTGTGAGAAAAAAAGAACAAATTGGCCATATCTTATATGCATTAGTATCTCTTAATTTTAGAGGTTTTATTTCCCTCCAGCTTGTTTTCTCTTTTCAGATAGCGAAAATCCCAAGTGTGTATTTTACAAACAAAAACTGTAATAATGTTTTGCATCTCATGCTTTCATTTAGTACTCTCCCACATTATTATTTTCAATGGTTTAATCAGTATTCCATATATCAAATTTGCTTAATCAAATCCCTATTGTATATTTAGTTTATTTCTCTTATCTCACTGTTACAAACAACAATATGATGATAGTCTGTGTAAATGTACCTTTAGACACATATCTGATTGCTTCTTTAAGACGGAGTCTGAAAGTGAAATTGCTAAGTGAAAGGGCACCCCAGAGTTTTGGGTTTGGCTACATATTTCCAAAATGCCCTACACAAGACATTGTTTCTAGTTTACACTACCACCCACACTGGGTGAAAGTGCTCGTGCTCCCCGTCTCCTTGTCAACCCCTTGGCATTTGCGTTATTTTCAATCTTGATATGATGTTATTGTTATTATTATTGATTTTTCAGCATCTCTGTTATCAGTTTCCTTCTTTCTTCCTTTTTTTGTCCTTTCTCACCTATTTGGTGAGAAAACACAGGTTGGGAAACTGGAAACTGTCACTCTTTGAACTCGAATTGTTTCCTCTGGAGGCTCACAAAGCTATGTCCTAAAGAAATGTCCCGCTCTGTAATTTTAAGTGTCCCAACCACCACTGGCCCCTTGTAGGCCCGAGGCCTACACGGATGTCTGGGCAGCCTACGGAGAACATTAATGTATGTGGCATCTGCTTTTTATTCCCTTTGGCGACCTGTGCCTTTGGGATGTCTTTGAGGCGTTTGATGCTTTTTGTAGCTAGAGTTATTGATCAGGGGAGCAAAAAAAAAAAAAAAAAGCTAGCAATGGCCAGAAGAGGGACTTTTCTGAGCTTTCAGCCAGCCTTGAAGGGGTCTGCTTGTACTTGGAATAGAACTGATAGAACTGTCTCATGAGCACAGATGCTCCTGACAAGACTGATCTGAAGGAAAATTCTTTATCTCGGCTGGAAAATCAGGACAATTTGATACCTAGTGAATGAATAATAATAAAAAGAAACCAGTATAAGACACATTCCCAACCAGGATGTGTTCAACGTGTCTCCTAACACCATGCTGGTGAGCACCAGTATAGCTTAGTATGTTTTTTCAGTGCTTTATATTCTGGGAAAATAATGGAATTGATCGGGGTCTTGGGACTGAGTGGGATGCTGTGACTATATCCAGCTATAATTTGTGAGAAGGGAGAGGTGTCGCTGGTAGGCTAGAGCATGTGGCCGTGCTGGGTCTCCAGCTTTCTCTCGCTTCTCCACAGTGACAGGCAGCATTGGGAGCATATGGGACCTAGCTGAAAACCACCTTACCACCTGCAGCAGGGAGGAGAAGCAGCCCGACACGGCACTGCTTAAAGGCACCAAGACTTTGGGATCATTTGTTACTACAGCATAACATAGACCAGCCTGACTCCTACAGACATTTTGAAGCATCTGAGTATAACACTGTGATGGCTTGTAGCTACATGACCTCCTCCTGAAGCCTGGTGTGGTCATAGGTGGGGCTTTTCAGAGGTGGCTGGATCTAGGGTGTGCGATCACGCAACTAGTCCACTGATTGGTTTAGCATAATTCTGAGTGTGGATAATGGAAGACCCACTGTGGGTGTGGGTGGCACCACCCAAAAGGTGGGTAGACTGGGAGGCAACGGCTTCCTGCCTTTTGCCTGGCCTGTTTTGTTTTTTGTTTTTTTGGTACCAGGGATGGAACTCAGGACCTTGTACTTGAGAGGCACTGAGCTAAATCCCTGGCCCCTGCCTGCACTGTTTTGCAATGGACTTTTCTTCTCAGCCATACCCTCTGCCCTGCCTTGGAGCCAGCAAACCACAGACTGAAACCTCTGCAATCTGTAAGCCAAAATAAGCCCTTTTTCCTTCAACTTCAGGTGTCAGATGGTTTTTTCTCAGCAAGAAAGTAACCGAGACAAACACTTATAAAAATCATTAGTGGACATCATATTACTGAGCTACATGCCTACCCATGTTGATAGCAGCACAATTCATAAGAGCTAAATCTTGGCAGCAGCCTGGATGTCTACCAACAGATGAATGGATAAAGAAAATGTGGTATTTACATACCATGGAGTACTACTCTGCCATAAAGAAAGATAAACTTAAGTCATTTGTAGGAAAATGGTTGCACCTGGAGATCATAATGTTTAATGAAATAAGCCAGACACACAAGCTTAATTATTGTATGGTTTCTCTTATATGAGAAACTCAAATTATAAATGAGGAGCAAATTAAAAGATAGATGATGAGAAGTAGGGAGATTAATCTTTCTCCAATAGGAAGGGGATCAGGAGATAGAGGGAGAGCGAGGGAGGGGAGGGATAGGGGTGGAAAGAAGGAATGAAGATGCGTTAAGTACATGGGCCAGCACCACATAAGCAACGTGAACATTACATACTGTAAACAGGTATTAAAAATAAAATTAAATTTAAAAAAGAAAATTTCATTCAATAAAAATCAGGAGGTATTTAGGAAGAATTAAGAACAGGAAAAGCATCTGAATAGCTTAAATTATTTAAGCAGTTCCAGCTCTCATTGTGATGAGTCGCCTTTACTGCAATTTCTTTTGCTACTCAAAATAAAATAAAATGTGGAATGTTAAAAAGTGAAGGACAAAGAGTAGAACACTCACTGAATGCCTGCTATATGCCAGGTGGTGCTACATACGTTCGCTGTTCATTTTGCTCATGGTATCCTGTACCCACAGAAGGACACTGACACTCCTTTCTAAGAAAGGAGATTTGAGATGCATGGAGGCTGAGAGACTTCGAACCCAGGTTGCTGCCTCCCTATTGCATTGCCATTTTCCCTCCTCACGAGTGCTTTTCTGCATTGATTGTTTGTGTATTAATCCAAATATATATGACCTTTCATTAGTCACAAAATTGAAAAGTACATACTAACATTTTTCTATTCAGAAACCAAAAGAAAAACTGAGTCCAACTCTGATCTGGAGTCCATGTGTACAAGGATTTCAGACACCATGAATTCTGCTGAGACTCAATTATAGTGGAACAAAAATAAAACATTTCCAAGGCCTTCTCTTTCAATTAATAGCTACAACTTCCATGGCTCCAGGTGTTGTCATCTCAGGTTTGCATCCTGCACCTTGTCCCGATAAACCCTTTGTTACAGTCACAGCTGCTGACTTTGTTTTTGCTGTACTTGAAACAACATTTGCAAGCAGAGATGCCAATTGGAAACTGCTACTTAGAGAAACGCTATCAGAGCTCTCTTTCTGCTCTGGAGAGTGATGTTACTTGCCCTGTGCACTTGTCTCAGATGAAGACTAAGCAGATGGTGGGGCAAGGCAGGAAGAAGACATAACTGCTGTGAAGGCTGCCAAACTATGGTCTTTGAGGAGCACTGCACTTCCTGTCTGCCTACCATCCCCGTCCCCGGACATTCATCTCCACCCCACCGCATCCTGCTCTGCCTGGACCCCATGACCAGCCTGTCACAGTGGTGTGGATACCAGCTCATCAAAGGTACCGACTCCTGGTTCTAACTGGACAGTCTCCCAGGGGCCTGTGGATGCATCTTGGTTAATCCTGCCTCCTTTTTTCCCCCAGAGAAGTAACAGTAAACAGATTTCTTTGTAATCCTTTCCAAATCACAATGTCTGCCTGTGATCTCCATACCATAGGAGAATATTTTTGAATTTTAGTTAAAATCCCCAGAGGGCAAGACAGTTGGGAAGTGGCTCCCTGAAGTGCCTGCCCATCTGTAAGACCCACTTCAGGTCCAAACTCTTGACAATCTTTTGTCCGGTTTCTCCTCCTAGATTAGCTTCTGTTTCCCTGAGCTGTGGCCACACCACTCACCCTCTTCACTGTCCCTGCCACCTAGGAACTCTTAAGCATTTGAAAGGAGCTGAATTAGCAGAGAGAAAAATGCTCTGCAGCCAAAAAGAAACTGAGTTTCAAGCCCAGACCAAGCCAGTCCTCATCTATGCGACTTTGGACAGGAGGCCTCACCTTCCAGCCTCGGGTTTGTTTCTGGGTAAATGGAAATGACAGAGGCTACCTTGTTTGGTTGTTTTACAAATGAAATACGATAATACACACACATCAAGGCTTTGCCCAAAGCCTGGCTCAGAATGGCCAGTCCTGCTCCCCTTCCTCATTTCCCCTTGAAGGCAGAGCCCTCATCCCCTATGCCTTTTTTATGTCTCACTCTGCACAGAACTTGCAGAATGCTGAACACAAAGGGGAGAGACCGATCAATATTCCCTGAATTGAAGCATAGGAGGCCAGTCCTCAGACGCTGCCTTTGGAGAAAAACTCCTCTCAGGGGCGGGCAGCGCGGGGACCATGTTGTCAGTCAGGAGCGTCCTTTGAAGTCCAGAGCCCTCTTTGATACGGAAGGGTGAGAACTTACACGCGGATGCGTCCGGATCCTACCAGATTCCGCCAGTGTGGGGAAAACTTCCTACTGGTGGCCTTCAAGCTGAATCCCTCTTTCTAGCTGCCCCTCCACATGGGAAAAACACCAGAGATAGTATTATATGGGACACACGTACACACAATCCATTTCTTAGACTGCATCATTTGCTTAGAAAAGGGCTGGTTGAAAGAGAAAATATTCATTTAAAATTTAAAAAGCAGAAGATATATTTGCTGCTCCTGCCATGAGTCGGGGATTGTTTCTCCCTTTCGTTTTTGTGTTTTCTCATTTCCCGACTGATTTTAATTAATTTTGGCCTAGATTCATCCGCTTTGTAAACTTGGAGATTCTTTTATTTTAATTTAAATAAATAAAAAGGAGACTGTAAGTTTTCCCCAGATCACCATCCTTTAATATTAAATTACTGTTTTCTGGCAGTATCATCGACAAAACTCTGATTTTGTTTCTTCTTCTCTTCCCATCCTGATAATTGTAGCTGAATTCCCTTGTCTTTAATATGCCGTATATTCTCCACCTGGCAAAGGATTCAGACAGATACAGATAATAAATACCCCTTAGACATACAGACACAGAAACCACTGTAATTGCCTTCATAATGACTCTGAGACATCAAAGGAAGGCAAATAATGGTATTTAACACTGTTTCCATTCTTTAGCTGAAATGTAATTTTATAGAGTTATTGTCAGGCAGGACGGTGAACGTACAAGTACAACTGTCATATTCGGCTCATATTAATTAGCTGCCCACGAGAGGGCCAGGCGAGTAATGGCAAAGTTCTCCTCATTTCAGATGGTCTGATATTCAGACAGAACCTTAAGTACAAAAGCTTGATTAACATAGTTGCTTAGATCAGGTTTTCCCTGGGAGTGTGTCAATTGGCATTTTGAAGAATCAATTAATTAGCACTCCAAATAATCCATTCTTGGGTTAATGAAAGTGTTTTGTACAGCTGCAAAAAAATTACATGAAGGAAAACCAAACCTTTCCAAAGTCTCCATGAAAAAGATTTATCTTGGGAAACTATTTTGTCCACTTCAAAATGCCACCGAAAACGTGAGTTTCCTTTTAAAGCCATTGAATTGACGAGTCAAATTTTCACCATAATGTGCTCATTTTGGCTTGGAGTAGGGCAAATGGTGGATGCTGTGGTGGTAGAGAAATTAGAACTTTTATTTTCACTATTTTGTCTTGTAACTGCATTACTTAATTAGGGTAAGCCATGGCCAACATTTTGCATATCATTATCCACTATTTTAAACCATTACTCTTTGAAGGCAATATGCTTATTAACATTTTTAAAATGCCACTATCATACAGATATTCCTTATTATTCCTGGATTTAATTCTCAGACAAATGAGAATTACAAATTAAAGAAGTAAATTTATTTTAAATCAGAGTTCCTTAACTTAGAGATGCTTTAAAAAAAAAAGTTTAAATGATCAGAAAGACAAACTGTGAAAGTCTTGGACACCTTTGCCATCATTAAAATGATACACTTGCCACAGTTTATCAATTCTTCCTACTTTCAGAATGTACTTATGTGATCTTGTCTCAGAACTTTCTTATGGGATCCAAATTTTAAAGAGTCTACTTTTGTCCCAGGACTTTCTTATCTATGTAGTTATCTCTATCAAGCCCATAAGTGACTAAATTATTTTATTTGGTGATTTAGATCTTTTCAGCTTCCAAAGGTTGATGTGAAGTATAGATGATTTTTACATACTGTTTCCTCTATCAGAAACATCCACATTTATCAGCCTCCCTGATGTAAGTCACTTTTAAATTATAGAGAAGGCCCTTGAATTGGGAAATATAAAACCAAAATATGTCTTAACTTAAGTGACTATTATTAACTGAAAAATATTCTTTTAAAATACCCATTTTTATATTTGTACAAATGATTTTTTGTTTTTTATAGTGCCAAAATACAATTTGTTTTGTTTTGTTTGGTACCCGGGATTGAACTCAGGACCCTGTACTTGCGAGGCAGGTGGTAGCACCACTGAGCTAAATCCCCGGCCCCAAAATATAATTTCTTGTTACTAATAACTAATAACATGCCAGTTTTATTTGTAGGGTTGGTTATTGATTTTATGTGGAATATCAGCATATTTACAACAGACAAAAACAAAGGTTTTGTTGTTATCAGACATGGATCGGTTTCCTTTCTGATTTGTGTTTTCATTAATATGTGATAACTCTTTGGCATTTTGATGAGGTCGAAACACATTTTTCTGCCTATTCATTGGTGGGAGAAGTTACATCACTACATTTAAACAGGAATAGTGTAAAGTGTGACTGTATCTAACATGAGTCAAAATGAAGAACAGACAGGAAGAAAGCTAAGAACACACACAATGAGATATGCACTAACCACTCATGCCTTTCCATCAGGGTGAAAAATTCCTCCAAACTCAGTTGTTTCCTTTCAGGTTGGGATGAGGCCAGTCTTGAGGGTGACAAGGTAGAACCCGTCACCCAAATCACTGAGGGCCTCACCACACACCTTCCTCTTCCTCTTCCTCCGAGGTGACCAAATGATGGGCAGGGGCTTGTTGCTAGCACACTCGAGCAGATGCTGGTGAGACTTAGTGTCCCTGTTTGTTGCTTATTCTTTATTTTTAAATTCTCATGAAAATGTGAAATGGCCAAGTCTCGTCGTCCCTGCTGGCTATGGACTTGAGCCAGAAAGGAAATCTATTGCTTATTTTGCTAATCAGTTCCTTCCATATCTGCATGCTCATTTTCTGATAGCTGATGAGGCGACAAGGTCATTGGACGTACAAGTACTTATTTAAAAACAGACATGGGAGAGAGATAGAGGTTAGTTAGGTCTATCAGGGCTGTCAATCAATTAATGAAAATTATTGAGCAAGGACACTGTGGGGGAAGTGAACAGAAGGAGGAAAATGACCATGGAGACACAACATAGGGAAAACGACAGAACTGACTAAATGTGCTCGTGTGAGTGCTACAGACAGACATGCTCACACCCGAGTGAGAGGCAGCTCTGAGAAGCTGTGACTGGAGTCTCTGAGACTCCAACACTCACAGGCAGACAGCACAGGGCTTTTGCCCAAAGGTATACCCTGAATGATGCCTTTCCTTGGACCCCAAGGAGGGAAGTTTAAAGCCTGATGAACATTTGATTAATGTGCTGAAGACCTGTGGCCACGATTTCAAGTTATTGAGAGACATCATTATCCAGATGGAAATTTGTGGTCCATATAGGACAAGTGAGAACCAACTGTCCCCTTCTCCAGGGAGAGGAAATACTGGATTCCTACCTGTAACCCTGTGAGATATGAGAGATGAGGAGAGGAAAGTTCAGCAGTGGGTACTGGGGGCATAAAAATGCTGTCCAAAGAGCCCCTCTGTCACCATTGTCCACCCTTTGCTGGCATCAGATGAGCACAGAACAGTTATTCGCACAAAAAAGAAATAATTCATAACTTGGTCCTTGGGGGAGTGGAGGAAAAAGATGTACATATATATAAATGAAAAGCTCCAGAGAGACAGAAGAGGAAAATAAGACAGAAAGACCAAGGAACTGGAGGACAGAAATTGCCAGTATGCTCATGTGAATGAAAGATAGTGAGGGAGAAAAACAGAAAGGCTGCAATGTCAAAAACGGGGAGATACTGACACCAAATCTCTGCAAAGCGTTCAAAATTCTCCAGCTGCCACGCTTTTAATTTGCTACCATTCTAATTAAAATGCAAATTAAATTTATAATTAGCATCAGCGCTTTCTAAAGCAACCTCCTTGTGCGCTGCACAAACATATGGGGCGATGCTGTAGTGTAAAGTTTGTAAAACAGAAGTAATGGCACAAAGTATGTATGGGGGGAAGCAGACTTTTCTTTTTTCTTTCCTTTTCTCCCTCTCTCTCTCTCTCTCTTTTCTGGGAAACAAGTTTCCTGCAGACACCTGGTTGACTTTCAGGGGATGGCAGCGTTGCCTGAAGGAGGATGGAAGTGGTGAGGGTCCTGGTGTAACAAAAGCATTGCTGAATGTGGAAGATCGGCTGGGCTGTGACTGGTGGATCAGGTGTCAAGGGTCACCCACATGTCATCAGGATTGCATAGCAGATGCCACAAGGCACAAGGGGTCAGAGCTTCTAATCAAAAAGTCTATGGCCAAAATTAACCGCGGCTTGCTTTCAGATCATTAATTTAAAAATTGATAGGGAACAAAGTACCAAAATTGCCTCATGATTTGGACACATATCATGTTTTCAAGGTAAACTGTCTGCAGCTAACGTTGAAGGGTGGGTGGAGATCTGAGAACCAAGTTAAGCAATGTGGACCTGTGTGGGCTAGCCTTGTAGGAACACTCACTGAGTCTGTTAGTTTTACCACCAGATTCTTTTAGCCGTAAATGCATTAATCTATTTGTGCCACTTTGGTGCTCAGTGAGTCTCATGGTGTAGAAACTTCTCTGCCTGCAGTGCTGCCAGGCAAAGGAAAATTAACCACAACCCAATGCTCTCCTATTGGCCATGTTTTGGTTCGAGAGAATCATTATGAATTAAAATAAATTTGCCATGCTCATGGTAATTGTGCTTTTCTTTGCAGCCGTGGGAGCTACCTGCACCTCACTGGTTTTTAATATCCCAGAGACTCTTCTTTATCTATTAACCAGGCTCTCCATCAAATATTTTAAAATTTGAATGTAACAGGAATGAATATTTCATAGATGTGTGTTAAGCTGTTATTAAACTATAATGTAAAGCAGGATTGTAGGAATATTTTTATATGTCAAAAAGTCAATTAAAATGATAAGCCTGTAATATCACTATTGTGGTACTGTGCAAAAATTCATTTTCTGTGGGCAAGAAGTCCTCCACCATCTAGCATTTGAGTGTGAGGGGGACTGTTACATATTCAGAGTCCTGTGAACTTTAATTTCATTAGTAACACTTAGGTCCATTTTCTGCAGCGACTAAATGGAGCACTATGGGGGATACATCTTACCTGACTTGATTTTTATTTATTGTTATAAAAACAGTATTAGGCATTCTTAAAGGCAGGTGCTTATCTAAATGGACCATGGATTCATCGGGAAATAAATGTCAATCCCTAGGAAAGTAAGGTATCTCTAATATAACCTGTAGTAGGGCTGCCACCATTGTCCTAAATAAAACTAATGTGGTACAAAACGACACTGAAGATGAAATGGAAAGAATAGTGAACCATAGAATATAGTGCTTTGCAAAAACACTGAGTTCCATTTGCAGTCTTCAAAACCTAAATAAACATGGTGCAGGAGAATATTTTTGTTTTTCTGCTTGTGCATTTTGGAAGGAATATTTAGGAATACAGTTGATGGAACTAATGTCAGGACACCTTGAAACAAGTTCAATTCTTTCTCAAACTTTCTTTGACCATCAATTCTTCCCTGGGCAATGGCCATTGTCAAAAATGGGATGTGAAAAGAGGATGTGCTTGATGGGTTTGACATAACTCAATTAATCAAGGCCTCAGCAAAGAAAGAGGAATAATCCCAGCAATACAGTCATGAAAAGTGTCTTCTTATGTTCACAGAGTAGAAGTTCCTTATTTTTCCTGACGTCTAGGGAGAATGCAGACCTCCTAAATAAGTCCTCTGTGTGACAGGGACAAAAGACTGAGCACTGCGGCATAAAAGCATGTCTTTGTTTAATTTCTAATTGTTGTCCTTCTCTTATTCACAAAATGAGGTCATCTTTGTTGTAGTTTCATGAACCACTGGGTAATCAAAATTATTATGCCGCCACCTGTTGTCTGTTAATTATTCTGAGGAGATACTCATAAATCATAAAACTGGACAATAAATCAAACTGTCAGTTCCCGGGTCATAGGTCACCCATGAAGAGTTATAGGTCACACACAGGGTGTGAAAGAGCAGGGTGTGGGTGCATCACTCATTGTCAGGCACTGTTGGGAGAAGTGCTCTGGGGACAAAAGAAAAAGTGAAGTACAGATGAATTGCCGTCAGGGGGAAGAGGAGGCATCAAACGACTACCACACAGCCAAATCCCAGTGAGATAGGCTGGCTGAGCTGGCCTGGGGACTTCTTATTCCTCTGGGACCTTGCTGCTCACAAGGTTCCTTTTGGAAAAGTCAGAAGAGATCTGATTTTGGAATGCTATCTTCTGTTTTTCATTTCCCTGGAGAATATGCCCAAGGAAGTTCACATCTTCTTGCATTATTCATCAAGACAATCAGAAAACGTCAAAATGTGGTTGATGGGAGGATGGTTCAGAATGTCTTACTTCCTAAACTAATTTGCTTTGGAATATGTTTTCCTTGTGGTGGTGACAAGAACTTGAACTGCTTGTAACATTTTCAACTCATTTATTTTCAGTCCCCTGTATTTAAAATAACATCATCACTTCAAAGCAGTGTACACTGATGGATATCCTTGATTTAAAACCTAGCTAGGGGTAAATTGTTTCTGACGTGGTGAGAGCAACTTTAAGATAAAGCATAATAAAGCCATAATGACAAGGCAGCTGGCAAAAAGAACTAATGCTCCAGTTGGGAGATGCATTGCCTGCTGTTTGAACTAAATTCTGTAAAATGGGCATCATGGTTTCATTAAAATTTCTCTCTAAAATATTAATTTTTTGGCTTTGGGTTAATTTGTTATTTTCTGATCAGATAACAATATCTTTCCTAGTGAGAGCTAGGAGTGCAATCATAATGCTGACATGGTCTTTTTTTCGCTGAAAGGACACACCACAGGTTCTGTTCAAACCACAGATTTCAGGTTGTATATTCACAAAGACTAGACTCCAAGAAATAATCTGACCCATCTTATTCTTTCCACATGGAACATAATTATCACCCTATTTTTGTTGAGGTTAGTCAGTCCTGGAACATAAATTATTTTCAGGTAACAGTGGCGGTCAAAGCATGTTCATTAATCCAACCTTACCCATGGTTTCAAATATATTTACGTGGAGCAGAGGGTTTACTTCTCCAGCCACAGTAAAGTGCCTTGTGCACGTGGACGCAACTTGTAGTGAATTCAGTGACTAGCCACTAACAATTACACCTCTGACAATGTTCTTAAACATAAAAATCATGGTACTCAGCAATTCTCCCACCAAAATGTAATTTGTTGAAGCTTTTCTGATAATCTTTAAAACTTCCGCCATGTGAACACTCCTGCATGTGACTGAAGGTTGTGGAAACAGAAATTGTGAGTGGTGACTCGCAGTTCCTCCTTGAGTAGATTTGGGAGCTTTCATACTTTGAACACATGGATGCATTGAGGTCCTGTTATAAGCTAGGTAGTACCTTAGGTTCAGGGTATAATCTGGAATAACACAAAGTCCTGCTGTAGTGTATAGTCCAATGGTCCTTTCTCATCCACCAAATTCCCTAGGTTCTGTCCTTTAGGAAAAGCTTAGGCTGATTTACTTTCCATGGAAGATGGATAGCTATCCTTACGTCTGGAATGTGGAAGATCAGGAAGTCTGGTCATCCTCCTCCGTGAGAGTGTGCCCACTCATCAGGAAAGAGCACCAAGCTCTATTCCAGAAAGTCTCACTAATGACTCCTTTTATAGGCTGAAGATGCCTTTCTCTGTTTCACTTCCCAGTTTGAGGTACTTCGTCACAGCAGCCCTACCTGACTAATGCAGCTCCTTCCTGATGAAGGTGGGGATACTTTTACAGATGAATATCCAGAGAAAAAGGAAGTTCGGGGGGAAGAGTGAGTGGTGCTCTATCAGAACTCGGTGCTATAATTTTTGGGGAAACCACTGATGTGAACAATAACCCACCAGCAAAAGGATCAGAGTGGGGAGAAAGACTCTTGCCTGGCATCCCAAGTATAGCTAAGAGAGGTGACACCCCAGCTTTCCAGTGTAGGCACAGCTGTATGTATGGTGCCGATGGCTTGGCTTTAGGGACCTGGCTGTTCTCTCTAATGTACACTCATGAGTGAGGCTCTATATGTACTCCTGCTAGGCATGGAGAGCTCTTTTTCCAGGAATGCACCTGACCTCCTCTCTCACTTCAACCAGATTCCTGGTCAAAAAGAGAAAGCTTTCTTGGCCACTGTCTCTAAAAGAGCTCCCTGGTCATTTGTCATTTTCTGTCCCCTTGCTTTGCTTTTTCTTAATAACACTTACCACTACCTGAAATCATGAGTAAGAAGATCATGCACAAGAGTAATGGTTTACTCTTCTGTCCCAGTGCCTAGAAGGGGCTCTGGCCCATGAAAGATGACCTCCCAGTGAGGTGGTAATCATGAATGGATCAATCAGCTGAAGCGCTTTGAGCCCAGCCAGGGTCCAGCAGCACACTGTGGCCCAGAATCTTTGGCCACCATGCATGAAGACTCCCTGTAGGGGTTCTCCATGCATTAACTGAGAACTTCTACTATTGCCAGAAGTTGTATGAAAGGCAAGGTCAGTTCTATCATAGTCATCCATTTTCCCTAAGGAAACCCAAGCTTAGAGAGCTTTTCTGAAATTAATTTTAATTTTGTATGAGATGGAAAATTCCTCTAACAAAGATTGTGTTGTGTATACATCGCACTGACTTTGGGACTTGGCTCCATTCATTGTACGTTCCATGAAAAATATGGACCAGGTCAGAGCCTGACAATGAAATGCAACTTGCACCTGGCTCAGTGTATGGTTTTGCTAGTGAAGTTTTATTTGATTATAGCCAGGCTCATTCATTTATGTACTATTGGGATGTGTGTGTGTGTGTGTGTGTGTGTGTGTATGGTGCCTATAGAATTGAGTGACAGAGTCTGAAACCCTAAAATATTTAATACTGGCCCTTTACAGAAAGAGTTTGTAGTAGCCTGAAATAGAGAAAGTCTCAGTTCTCTCAACCCTCTCAATGATATCGAAATTACCCGATATATAGTTTCTCTTCTGTCCTTAAGCTACTAAACAGTTTTGCATTACTTTTATTGGCTGAACTGACACCTGTTATGCTAGAGCTTCTAAAGGTCCCAACTAGTGACAAGTTAGGCAACTCACATGATGGAAGTACTTTCCCCTGTAGATATTGCTATTCTAGACTGAATAACTAATATCCCTGATCATATTAGGTTAAAATCATTGCAGGGCTCAGAGTTCTCCTCTCTTTTTAAAGAACAGCTTTTATGTCTATTTGGAACTATTACTTGAACCCGAGTTGTGACTTCTAAAGTGTTTTAAACCAGTTTTACTTGAAATTCAGTAAAAGGGAAAACAGAAAATTTGTTCCATTCTGATGTAGTTTTCCCCAAGATAATTTTCCACTAAGAATACAATTTTGAAAAGGCAATTTGATACCTTTTAGTTTAATTTTTTTAAATTTCTCCTGGGTATTCATTACAACATCCAAGAGAGAATAATTTTTCATACTGAGAGTCCAAAGTAACCATACAGACACTGATGGAGGAAGGCAATTGGTTTACACTGTCAAAATTGTTAATAAAATTCTTGCCAACAGGTCCCTATCCCTTTTTGTGGCTGTGGTAGATAAACTCTGTGTTAAAGTGAGGCAAAGTGCCAGGACGCAGTGTTCAGAGATCCTTGTGGCCCAAAAGTGTCATGTACACAAGTCTTTTCTAGTCTCAGTATAGGAAGAGACAGCCAGTCCCACATGGCCAGAGAGGGACATGGCCAGAGAGGGACATGGCTAATATCTTCCTTTGGATCCCTCTGCAGCTGAATTAGAATGATCAGTTTCCGTCTCACAAAGTTCCTGAGCCAGTGCCAACAAATCCAGTATTTTATGCCAGAGTCGTAGCTAAAACTGTTCCAAGAATCACAAGGAGAATGGTAGAACATTACATGTGAAAAAGAAGTTAAAAACAGAAACAAAGCTTTTGTAGACAGGGAGGGGTGGAGGGGTGGAAGGGAGAGTATGGGAGTGGGAAAAAAATAAGAACCAAGATATACCATGTACAGGTACAAATTCCCAATGATGAATGTGATCATATTGTATGCCTAAAATGTACCAATAAACTTAATATATAAATAAACAAAACATTACATTTGACTTCATAAGTCAAAGATGTACGTGGTAATCTCTGATCTGAAACTTAGATTCTAAGTTATTTAGATGAGGCAGCCAGTGGGTTCTGCAATTTATACCAGGAGAAAGAAGGGGTGGAGGAGGTGATAGAGAAAGAGGAGCTAGTTATTAATGTACAGCTAAAAAGATAAGAAAGGGAGAAGAACATGATAATAATAACAATAAGATTAGTACCAAAGAGATCACAAAGGAGAGAGAAAGCAAAATAACTTGGTCAAATGGAAGGAGTCAAATTATTGATATAAATTTGGATATAATAAAAAAGTAAATTTAAATCAGCTACATACTCAGTTTGAAAGAACCAAAAACCAAAGTCAGTCTAGAAGAACTGTGAAGAGAAGCATCTTAATTATGAAGATTCAGAAAAGTTAAAAGAAAAAATAGAAAAAGTTATACCATATGCATACTAACTTAACCATTAAAGTGGTTATTAATACCAGAACAAGTAGACATTAAGCCAGGAACAAAGCCAGAAACAAAGAGGGTAATTTTTAATAAAAGGAGGCCTGATTTGGTAGATAAATATAATTACTTTAAACATGTATATATCCAATGACATTGCTTCAAAATACATTTGAAGAAAAATCAGCAGAATTTTGAGACAGAAATCTATGCTAAAAATAGTTTAACACACCCTGATGTCTGATCAAAAAAGTAGATAAATATTGATAAGACTATATAATAGCTAACGTAAGATAACACATCAAACCAATGTGTATACTTATTTATATATTTATATATATGCAGTGTATCCATTACATATAAAACATAAACACTGCATCCAATAGCCATATAGAATATTAAAACTAAACCTTATTATCTTCAAATATACATGGAACATTAGAGGACGTTTTGTTTCTCTTTTTGATAATGTAGGCATCTCTCAATCTATGCAGCACATGTTTTGCCTCTGGGTTGTTCTCCTTTATCTGTTACTTTCCTTGGCTACCTTTAGAGTGAGTACTGAGAAATACATCCTTCTGCCTGGCAGACAAGCTTTTTGTGTTCAGCTCCCGACTATCGAATTTTAGAGGATGGGGGAGTACATCTCCAACAGTGATGGTTAGCTCAGGTTCACAGATTCTTAAACAACCTAAAATAAAAACATCAGTAGATCTTGCATGTTTGATTACAGGAAGGATGCCCCAGCCTGCCTGAACTATTAATTTGCTGTCTTATTTTTACTCATACCAATGATGTAAAATAGGCAGCAAGATTGGTCTGTTGCAAGAAGGATGAAAATTTTATCTCTGATATGTCATAGAATTGTAGCACATGGAAATAATAAAGTTATGTTGATTTTGAGTTGGTTTTATTACTTTTTTAATTGTGTATTGGTGATGCACCCTCAGTTTCCCAGATATGGGAAAGATTGCTTCCATCATAAAAAAAGAAACTTAGCTTGCTAGATCCAGTTACCTTTGGGTTCACATTACTTGTGGCTCTTCCTTAAGGCAGCCAGACTTCCGGGGGAAATTTCTGTCATAAGTTGTTTTAGCCAACTGAGAGGTTGTAACTGCATGTTTAGAAAGTTGTTGTTGTTTAAAAATTTTATTGTATATCTTTAAAGTGTACAATTTGATGATTTTATATATATAATGAAATATTATGGTCAAACTAATTAACATTTCCATCATCCTATATAAGGTTACTATTTTTTTTAAGAAAGCATCTTTTATCAGTTTATTGGTGCATTATTTTAAGTTAATTGAGGTAAAGAAACTGTTTTTAAATTTACAAGCTAATAGTTTATCAAGCAGTACAAATTCTTTATTTACCTCAAAATGTAATACTAATCCCATAGTAAACAACAGAATTTTCTATACACAGGCATGAAAAAAAAGTGGAGAAAAACTGTGTGCTGGCATCAAAACTTCAACAAAAACCTTTTTCTTTAATTTTATAATCTCTGGGTTCCATAACAAAGAAAAGGAGGTGACATTCTTTTAACATTTGGTAGCTTCATGAAATAAAGACTTCAATCTGTAAATAAATCACTTTCTGAACACACATTCTCTCAAGCACTTTTTATTTTCACAGCTTTTGTTTTGGCTTAATGGCAGCATGGAGAGACTGTAACACACTTACATGGAGGCCTTTACCAATACCCTAGAAGGTTTTTTCTTTTCAATTTTTAAACATAAAGAATGATTTCTAAAAATAAGAACCATAGTCCATAATTTGGACATGTTCTAAGCAAAAGTTTTAACCTCTTAAACAGTTAAAGTACAAGACTGGGGGCTAGGGATTTAGCTCAGTGGTTCTGCCGCCTGCCTTGCAAGCACAAGGACTCAAGTTTGATCCCTGGCACCAAAAAAAAAAAAAAAAAGCAAAATGAGAAAGTTTGTTGGCAGTTTGTGTCATGGGAGTGTATCTGACGTTGGTCACCTCATGTAGTCCTGACTCACAGAGATGGGGGCACAGTCAGACAGAAATACAAGGACCAGGGACTCCATGGGACAGGACTGAACCTCAGGGGTGTCCAGGTGAAAGGTGCTGACTGCTGAGAAATGCTGGTTCGTTATCTGATGAAGGCCTGGCTGCCACAGCCATTGCTTTACTGAATAAATTCACATTTTGGTCTGCCATCTACTTCCCCACTCCCCATTACCACACTGAGGAAACAGCGATTCTGCTTTGATCCTTTCAGTATCATTTCTGAGCCAAAGGCTGCTCCACGACTGTGAACAAGTCTGTCCAGCAGGGGTGTGGATAGGTGCTGGCTGCTCTGACCTGACTAGCTGAGAGCTTAGATTCACCTGGTGGCCGGGCAGTACTCCTGGGAGAGGCACATACTCTTCACCACTGATTTTAACTAAAAGCTCTGCTAAAATGGACTCTACTATGTGAGTTTCTGTAATATTTTATGTTTTCAGCACTTCAACCTGTGGAGAATTTCCATCCAAAACACGGTGCTCTGAGGTCCCCACGGTTGAAATCAGGTAAACCTTTAATGCTATCATAACCTACAGAGTTCTTTTATCACTATGATTTGTTGATGCTGATTCCATAGGTCTGTAATCAAAAGTATGCCAAAAGGCACTAAATTAATTTTTCACACTTTAAAAGAACGAAAGGTTTGTGCTCCTTCTGTTTCCTTACATTATTAAAAATATCATTTGGCAATGGTGATACTGAGTTCTCTCTCCAAAAAAGGCCACCCTAATCATGACTCTCTTTCTGTCTTGTTTTTTTAAGAAGATCATGGACTGACTATGGTAGGTCTCTAGTATTTCAACGGAACGACTGATTTCTAAAATTCTACCCAGAATTTAAAAAACACTAGTTGAAGAATAAGTCATAGTATTCTAATTAGATATTTAAAATTTCTCAAAAAGTATAGTTAGGCTTTTAACAGTCTGTGGTATTTTTTTTTAAATTCTGGAATTGATTTTCAAGTGCTAAATACCCAGAGTATTTATATGAGAGAAACATCGTATTGTTTTTTAAAGTTGTTTTTCATAGCACTTATTTACAGACTAGTAAAAACTACCTGGATAGCATATTTTTCTGCCACATAGAAAGGCTGAACAGGATGCATTTCAAATACGTAAGAGGGAACAGTGCCCAACCTGGCCTTTTTAAACGCAGACAGTCCCTCCACTCTCCCTGATATGTGCAATTTTGGGGAGAACTGACATCCTTAAAATAAAAGAATGGGTTAGTGAGTAACTGGCTTCCTGGATTATTCATTGAATTGAAAACAAAAGATACCAGGTATAGTGGAACTCGCCTGTAATCCCAGCTACCTGGGAGGTGGAGGGAGAGGGGGAAGGTTACTATTTTTAATTTGCCTTTGTCCTTCGAAATCTAATGTTGACCTCTTACTGTTTGAGACTCAATGCAAATGACCTTTCAACATGGAAAATCTCTAAATTCTGAGATCCCTTTGTTCCTATTAATGCTTTTAACCTGCCAATTTTTTAAGCTCACCTCTTTCTTCTAACACTTTGCCAGATGTAATTATTAACCACCAACACTAACCACTAAGATGTAGGTTTTGATTGCTTTCCCTAGAGCTACATGTTCCTTTGGGCAGCACTGTTTCCCTGGTACTCGCTGTATCGTGCATTGTTACTAACATGGGTAATCACTTTGTGTAAGTTGTTTCACCTTCACTTTCAAGCATCTGACATAATTTCCTTACCCTGAGTATTTGTTAAGTCCTGTAAGGTTGCTCTGTGGTGACAAGCAATCTCAGATCTTCATTGCAAACTTAAAATAACATTTATTTCTCATTCAAATAGTCCAGTAGATTAAACAAATACCCATCTTGCAAATCTGAGATAAGGCTTCTCTGATCTTGTGCCTGTGCACTATTAATAAAGGGGGGGAGTCTGGATTCTTAGTGGGGGGGGAGAGAGAGAGAGAGAGAGAGGGAGAGATACAAGTTTGAAAAAGGGTTTTCTGCTGTTTCAGGGCAGCACGGACATATGCCCATCAGCCAGCCCGTCATATGGCCTGCGTCACTATAAAGAAGTAGGAAAAGCAGTGGGAAGATGAGGAAGGACAGAGGAGGAGGACTAGCAAAGTTTTCTACAGTTAGTTATCAGAAATGTCATTTCACATATGTAGAAACCAAAATTCAGAAATGTGAAAATAACTTCCCCAAGATTCCAGGTTAGTAAGTAACAAAGCCCAGAATCAAATCCAGATCAATCTATATGCTACTTTGTGACTTGTTTCTCCCAATGTATTTATTTTAACATTTCCAATGTTTTGAAATCAGATTACTGTCATTAGAATATCATTTGAAGTATTATAAGCTAGCTATAAAATGTTTCTCTATGAGACTATGGTGGCTTATATATTATATATGCATAAATTTATATATATATAAATTCTGCTTAGAGTGAATATATTCTCAATGACTAATAAGTCAGCAGCATGTGTCTACGAGCTGCATATTTATTTTACATGTGTCTTTTTTCAAGGGAGCTCAGAACTTGCTGCCCCAGGCTGAATTGACACCATGCCATCACAGATATGATTACACTGCAAGAGACATTGGTGTGATTTGCACCTTAGTGGAAGCAATGAAGGGATTTAGGAAGAAACAAATGGTGAGGGTAGATGTGCCCTGATACACCAAGCCAAGAAAGGAAGAAACTCGGAACCACTAGATGTGAAGTCAGCGGGACCACAGGATTTAGTTGACAGAATAATGGTTGAGAATATGAAAGTTACCAACTGATATCAAGATGCCAAAAACCAAAATGATGGGTGGCTGGGGTGTATAATACAAGAAAGAGTGAAATCATGAGAAATTAGTTGAACTGGCTTGACAGCTAAAATTTGCCTTGAGTGGGTGTGTGTGCGTGTGTGTGTGCCACTTTCTAAAATATAGTGATTGCTGCCTGAAAATTTTACCTCTAGCTAATTTTATTACTCAAAGGATGCATAAAAACAGCCAGAAGAATTGGGTGTATAGATATATTTTAATTGAAATTCATGTTTTAAAAGAGACAACTCTAAATCCCCAAAGAAAAAAGGCATAAATAAACCATCATGATGCTTCCATCAACTTCTTTGCTTCATTCTTATTTTCTTTTTCAAAAATGATTTCATTGCTTTTTTCAGTTTTAATTTTGTTGTACAACTTTGTTGTTAATTTTGTAGTACACATGACTGCATTCCTTGTGGGCTGCTGTCCATTACATGACACGTCTTAACTCTTCTTTCTCATCCTCATCCCTCACCTTCCTCCTGCCTCCCTCCATCGCTCGGTTCCCTCCCCTTTGGCAAAAGATCTATCTCCTTTCTCTCATTGTCTGTCTTTTATCTTGTTCTTTACTTATATTTTTGGTTTCTCATATAAGAGGAACCATCATGAGCTTCAAATGCTTTTTAAAAGCCATGAAAAACTTTAGTCATTTAAAAATTTATTCTTGAGTCCTTTCATTACTTTAAAAATTACTCCAAGCTAATTTTAAAGATTTAAATCATTTCAAAGAACAAAAAAGTCTAAAAATCACTCTTTTGGAAGTTGGCATAATTCTATTAGATGGATATCATTTCCTATATGCATTTATATGTGGATGTTTGGAGACAATATAATGTAGACAGAATTTTTTTAGACAGAATTTTATGCAAGTAATTTCACACTGTATTTTTACCATTATAATAAACATTATTAAACATCTTTTTAAAATTTAACAGAATAAAAAGCAATTAAACTTAATTCTGTATATCAATGGGTTTAAGGCTCATTTTCCATCAAGGATTAATATTATGCTTTAACTAGCATCAAATAAGGGTTGTTGCCGGTGCTGCTGTTGCTGTTTGTTTTTTGTTGTTGTTGTTGGAGTCTTTGGGAAGTATAGATTTAAGTTTTTACATAATTACAAGTGTTCCTACATTAAAGGGAAGTTTAGCAGGATATACTCTACAAGGTAGTTTTCCCACTATCGTGGTGGTTTTGGGTCTTACTCTACTATCTCCTGGCCTAAGGACTGTATGTGCTCTTTAATCACATATGCCAGTATCATTTGACTGATCTGTTGGTTTCCAGTGTCAAACAATATTTTAAAGAACAGTTAATAGTGTAATATTTCTTTAAATGGTTCACTGAATCATTGTATCTATGTTTGCATGGAAATTTAAAAAATCCCTTTACAAGAAGCAAAGTATCATTCTCATAATCAAGCACTAAAACCTGAGGCCAACGGGAATCTGTACAATCAAACTTTGTACACTAATAGTTGTTCCCCAGTCACTTAACCTAATCCTAGCCCCTTTTCCTTGTCATCTTTTGATAACTATGAAAATTTTGTTATTTTTTATTATTAAGGGACTAGGAAAAGAGAAAGACTGTCATCCTTCTTCGTTCTGCTATCAGTCCTGAGAAATTCTGCTTTGGCTCTACTCTATAGAAAACTATCTGTTAAAGGACAGGTTTTAAATATCTTAACAGGTGAAGAAAGTGGAACCAATGGGAATCACTGTAAAACAGTTCCTTGATTATTCATTTGCAAACATCACAAAGATGAATAGATGAAACTGAATGCTGAAATGCATTTTGGGGTAATTCATTGGTGTCTCTGGAAGGATTATCTTGGGTACACCAAGGAAATCGTAATGGCTTACAGTGAGCATGGGGCCAGATATAGGTCCCAGATGTAAGAAAATGGCTCTGAGCCTGAGGAGCGGAAGCCAGCTTCAGGGCAGGATGGCAAAGATTTGGCAGACCTGATTTTCCAGGCTGTGTGTCCTCCTGTGAAATAACTTCCAATGGAGTGAAATATTAATAAAACATGAACTTGACTGAAGGACTCCCATATTATGAAGACTGATGTTTAGGTATAAATGCTATTGGGTTGAGAGCTGTAGAATTAAAAGTTAATAATCTAATGTGTGGGTTTGAATTGGGGATGTGGGAAGTTAATCTGAGTTTAATTTTTCAACTTTCTTGAATCCAGCTTGCCAAGGAAATGCCTAACATCCTAACTAGGGGAGGTGAGGTGTAAATGAACACACAATAGAATGTATACTTACATTGTCGTTTGTAAAATATTTTAAAAGCCAAAATATTCTAACCCAGGTTAACCCGAGTGTGCTTAAGTGTTATTGTGTGGGCTGCACACTATCACCGCTACTTCTCGTGGGTGACCTTTCTGAATACCTATCAAAAGTTTTGTATTCCTTCCACTCTTTCTTTTTGAAAGAAGAAACTTGGACTCAACTTTGAGAAAGTTGTTAGCAAAGTGTTATTTAATAGTAGTAGGGCAATGAGGCAAGGCATCATGCATGTTTGCAAAATAAACTTCATTTTGATGCATTTTGCTTTACTAATTATATTAAGTAACTTAATAGCAAGTGTGAAGATTATATATGATGTATTATATTAAAAATGATTGGATCTTAATTTCTTCCCTGGTAGAACAAAGGACTTGAATTTCAGGGTGAAGTTTGTAAAAAAAAAAAAATTGGATTGATGGTATGTAAATTCAAATTTTAGAAGTAGTTTTTTAAAAACAAATGAAATTTCATAATGACAAATAACTATGCATACTATTTCCCTAAGAAAGAAGAACTCAAAACTTTTATCTGAACTGATGATTCTTTAGTTTATGCCTATAAAGTATTTCTTTTAAAAGATATTCATTTATTTTAAGACCATTTATTGTAGATGACAACAGTATATTTTGGTATTTTAGTGTTTGCCCAAATATCTAAGACCTAGGCATCATGGAAATAAAAAAGAGATACAGATTAATCTGACAGACTCTAAGATTTCTTGTCTTGAATATCTTTGGCTAATTTTACTTTGAATTTTAATATTTTCATCATATTTTTAATTTAAATTCTAATCCAATGCCTTTACCATTTTTTTCTTCCTTTACAAACTGAAATGTGAGCACTTTTCTTTAAAATATCCTTTTCGTTTTTTCTTCTTTTCTTTTTATGTTTCAATATTCGTGGACAGCAGTGAATCTCTGGTTGGAAGTTTCTGTGGATTTTCAAGTTCATTAACCCCATGAAACTTCCATACTCATTACCAAGACTAAATTTATCACATAAAGAAATGTGCCAAACTCCAGTGAAGAATAAGCAGAATACAAATAATATTGAATATGTCACATTTAAAATTTAGCCTCACGTGTTTTGTGTTCCTCCATTCTGAAGATTTTAGTTCTCCTGGTAGAAGGCAGGTATATAGCAGTTCAAAATTTAGAGGCAGGAGTGTGATAACTACATATTTTAACCAGCATAGCTACTTCCAGCCATAATTATTACAACCACACAGAACAGCTTTGCATCTATGTTTTCTGGGTCTTGATGCATCTGAAATTGAGTTTGAAGCTACATAGTTTGTATGAATGCATGTGTAATGTCTGGTAAGTGTCTTCTCACACCCTAAGGACTTTGGTAGGCAATTTGCATTTCACAATGAGAGAAATCAGCTGGAGAGGCTTTATTGTTTGGTATAATAGAGGGGAGTGTGAAAATATCCTAGGTCTACAGATGGCACTTCTCGTTAGCCTTGAACGTGTACATGTGCAAGCATTGCTTCATCCCCACTAATACAGTCACCTAATGGGCTATTTTTCAAGGTGAGTTCATAGCTTAGTTAGGTTGCAACAATTAGTAGAATTCTTTAAAAATAGATGGAACACTTAATTTGAACTCTTGGCTGTGGAATGACTTCATCATACTGGGAAAGAAATTTCTTTTTGTGTCTGTCTCTCTTAAACAGAAACTTGTGTTGTCTATAATGCAATTGGCTTGATTTTTAAATAACTCAGAAGATAAATCAGAGCCTCTTAAATCTATGTTGCTGCAAGTGAACTTCTCTGCAACAGTGTTGTACACACAAAAGCATGCGCATATATGAATCAAAAATGCTGCAGGAATATAACAAAAGCCTCTAGAAAGTATCTTTGCAAGAAAACCACAGGCATGTAAAAATGCCTGTCAATGAACAAAAACGTCTTGTCAGAAAACTTCAGGATACCTATAATTCATAAACTTAACTTAGACACCCTTCTATCATTAAGTTGAATATTTACTTTTATATTTGACCGACCTGGGATAAATGATAAATGATTCCTATTTAAATACGTGTTTATATCTATATTTTCATGGGGAAATTCACACATTCCAGTACTTTTCAAACTTTTGTTACGAGGGCCTCTTTTTATTCTTAAAAATTATGGGGCATTCCGGAGGACTTTTGTTTATGAAGGTTATCCATAAGTATTTTTGTAATAGAAGTTAAAACTGATAATTGCTTAAGATGTTTAAGTAACTTAAAAATGACAATAAGAAATTAATTTCATGATAACAGACATAAGATTTTTCATGAAAAAAGTGAGGAGCATCATTTGTGATGATTTTTGCAAACCTTAATATCAGCTTTAATTTTTTCTTTTTTTTGGTACCAGGGATAGAACTCAGGACCTTCTGCTTGAGAGGCAGGAGTCGGCACCACTGAGCTAAATCCCCAGCCCAGTATTGGCTTTAATAGAAGGCAGCAGATATTTCATATCAGCTTTTGAAATCAATCTCTTAATGACATATTGTTTGGTCGAAGGGCATGAAGAACATTCAGCTTTACGCAGACATTTGGTTGAAAGAAGAAGAAGCAAATTAATACTCAAGATAATTGCATATAATTTCTCTTGATATTGCACCAAAACTTGACAAGTGATATGTTTAAAAAGACTATAAATTGGAATCTTGAATTATATTAATAAATATTAGTAAATCCTTTTACATTAAAATGATTTGATGTATTTTGCTCTTTGAAAATTGGTATTTTTCCCATATATAAATTTTTTTTTTAAGACAGGGCCTAGCTCTGTAGTTCAGGCTGGCCTTGATCTCACTCAGTGATCCTGGCTGATCTCAAACTCACAGTAGTCCTCCTGCCTCAGCCTCCTGACTTCGGGGATTACAGGCATGTGCCACCACACCAGCTGCCCATACATAATTTTGACATCATCGTGCCCTAATTATTTATAAAATATTAGCTTACTAAGTTGTGTAGATATCACAAGTTAACATACTTTATCATACAATATCAGAAATAAAAAAGTCATTAAAATATCACTGATATCAGAAATGTCTTTAAGTTTTGGGAAGCTATTATGGTTATGGAGGTAGACACAAATTTTCCAAAGTTCTTATATTTGCTTAATAGTTCAAACTTTCATGGTTTAGATCTAAAGTGTCCCCAAAATTCTCGTGTATTCATGAGTGGGGGTTTGGGAAGTTGATTAGATCATGGAGACTCTGCCTTCAGTGGAGAATTAATTTACTGATTAATGAACTCACTACTCCTGTAAATTGTGGGAGGTGTATATTTTGTCCCAGTGTGGGGAAAGTGATTCTTACAAGCTCATACAGTTAATTTTAAGAAATAATCTGCCAAATATAAAAATCCAATAACTATATTTAGTCCTTAAATAATCATTTTAATTAAAAATAATATTCCATAATAAACAAATGGCTAGGTATTAAGTCCACAACTGAAACACCAGGCTTTCCCTAGTAACAAGAATTGATATGCCTGAGGAGTACTTCATGTGTACTTTCCACTTTTCCAGAAACAAAATAAAAAAGTAAAGACCTGCAATCAAGGGTCAAGATCTAATGAAAGTAATGTTTTAGGGCCAGGGATTTAGCTCAGTGGTTCCACTGCCTGCCTCACAACCACAATGTTCTGAGTTTGATCTAAAAAAAAAAAAAAGTAATATTTTGTACAGTTTTTTCAAAAGCCTTCTTAAATGAAAGCAACATTTCTTTTTTTTTAATCAGATATTATGGAATTGTGGCTACAATATAGTTTAGTACCATTGTCCTTTTATCAGCAATGGCATTAGCAGTTCTCTGGCCCATTTCTTTACTAGTATGTTATGTTTTTTGTCTAGATGTTCTCTCAAACCCTCATGCAGTCATAGGTGGGGCTTTTTCAGAGGTGACTGAAAGTGTGTGATGCTGGGATTAAGGGTATGTGATTGCTAAATTAGTCCACTGATTTGTCTGGCACTGCCCTAATCCTGGTAGCATAGATAGAATATAAAAAGGGGCAGAAAGAAGCTACTAAGTTTGCTTGTTGGTTCTCTTGCTTGCTTTGCAAACTTCTTCCCACTATGAACTGTTTCTCCTCTGTGATGTCCCTCTCCTCATGCCACCCTGCCTTGGAGCCAGTAGATTATGGATTGAAGCCTCTACAAACTCTGAGCTAAATAAACCTTTCACCCTTTAACTTTGAGTGTCAGGTAAGAGAAAAGTAGCTAAGACACAGTATTAATGTTAACACAGAGAAACTGACAAATGATGTTTTATTATTATGCAAGAAATGGCAAACTCACAAACCCCCCAAAATATCTTGGAAACCGTTATAAATTTGCAAGTCATACCTTGGAAACCACTGACATCTACAATCACATGTAACAAAGTACTCTGTGTGTCTAACTAGTCTTTCTCATTGGAAGAAGAAAATCTTTCTTCTGTTGTGATTTTTAACCACCTATAAAATTAGGGTCTGTTATTTTCAAAAATTAATTTTATTGGTGCACTTTTGATACACATAATGATCATGTTCAACATAGGAAATTTGTACCTATATATAATATGTCTTGATTTTTCTTTTCTCCCCATTCCCCTCCCCCCTCAACTCTTTTCCCCCTCTTTATTTACAAAAACATTGCTTCCATTTGTTCCTTGTATTCTTTTCTTTTTACTTCTTTTCCCTTTCTTTCCTTCCCTATCCCCCTCTCCTCTCCATTGCTTCTCTTCTCTTTTGAACAATTTCTTCCTGCTTCCCAATATCTGTCATCCATCCTTATTTCTCCTTTAAGTTTCTCATACAAGAAAAACAGTGTGATATTTAAATGTGATGATTTGTTCCACTTAAAATTATGGTCTCAAGATGTATCCATTTACCTAGAGATGTCTCAAGTTTCTTCTTTTGTATTGCAAATTAATGCTCCATTTTATGAAAAAACCCACATCTTCTTTATCCATTCTGGTAAAGATTTCTTCTCTTACTATGGGTTGTCTCTTCACTATGTTGGTGATTTCTTTTACGGCGAAGAAGCTTTTGAGTATGCTGAGATTCCAGCTGTAATATTTGTAATATTTCCTATGCAATCAGATTTTTCTTCATAAAGTCTTTGCCTATACCTACATCTTCAAGAGTTCAACCTATTCTATCTTCCAGTATATTTAGTGTTTCTGTTTTAATATTTAGATATTTGATTCATTTTGATTTTAGTTTAGTGTATGGTGAAATATATGGGTCTAGGTTTAATCTTCTACATGTGGAAAGCCAATTTTCCTAGCACCACTTATTAAAGAGGCTATTTTTCTTTCAGTGAAGGTGTTTGGCCCCTTTGTCAAAGATAAGGTGCCCAAGTGTGTTTGAAGTAGTTTCTGCATTTTCTATTCTGTTCCATTGATCCTTGGGTCTGATTTTTGCTGCTGTTTTTATCATAGTAGCTTTGTAGCATAATTTCAGGTCTGGGATGGTGATGCCCTCTGTCTTGCCTTTGTTGCCCACAATTGCTTTGCTATTCTAGGTCTCTTCTGTTTCCAAATGAATTTTAAGATTGTTTTCTCTAATTCTGTGAGGTGTGATGTTGTTATTTTGATCAAGATTGCATTGAATCTGTATAACAGTTTTGGAAGTATGGCCATTTTCACTAAACTGGTCCTGCCTACCCAAGAACAAGGGATATCTTTCCCTTTTCAGATATTATTTTCTGCGACTTTGATGTCATTTACTTTTGGTGGTTTACTAGAACAAAGAAGAACTGTACAAAAGCAATTTTAAAATATCCTTGAGCAATCTGATAAAATATTCTCATCCCTCCTCTCCAAATCAAAAATGTTTTTTTCCAGTACTGGGGATCTAACCTAGGGCCTTGGTACTGAATTATATCCCCAGCCTTTATTCTTGTAACTTTCTTTCTTTCTTTCTTTCTTTCTTTCTTTCTTTCTTTCTTTCTTTCTTTCTTTCTTAATTTTTTTTCCTTCCTCTGAGACAGAGTCTTACTAATTTGTCCAAGTAATACCCAAGCCTGCAGTCCTGCCTCAGCTTTCCAGAACACTACTCATTATTTATAAGCCAGAATCAGATCAGAGAGACGAAAGTTGTGCTAGTCAAAACAGATATAACTTAATACAGTGTATTGGTTGAATAGAAGGAAGTATTTGAAGGGTCGGAGCACAAAGATAATACCTTAGCATGCCAGAAATCATCAAAACAGAGCCCCAAAGCATGAGGGATATGAAGCTCAGAACTCTTCAGAGTTTGTAACCGTGCTTCTGTTGCCACTTCTATAGAGATGACTGAAAAGCAGCTAGAGGCTGGAGCCAACTGCTTCTACTACTTGGACTGCCATTGCTGTTGGGATGACAATAGGAACCAGTCAAAAAGAGAAAGGAAGAGTAAAAAAGAAGCCAAAGAAGGAAGTCCTTTTTATTTGTCTGCCTCTTTGCAGTCTCCTTTTACAGATTTTTGTTGTCAGAACCTAAGTTGAAGTCTGTTTCAAAGAAGTTCAGTCTCAAATTTATCATCACAGAAGAGAATATGGAAGAACAGATTTGTTGGTTGTGTGACAGTAAACAAGTAAATAACCAGCAGAGTCACCACTTTGGTATCTCAGAATCTATACTCACTCTTCTACACCTGTTGGAAATGCTAGATAATAGTAATACATTTATGCTTTTGTCTAAGAAGAAGAACATTCTCTATCTCAACAAAAGTCCTTCCATCCATTTTTCCCCCAAACAGACTCAGAATCTCAACAGTAAGAATACCTACCTCATGGGAAATGTCACTGAAGTCGTATCTAGGAGATACTTATATCTCTTTCAGTGAAGGCTCAAATACTCACTAGAACAATGTATAACCTAAAAACAAGATTAGAGATAAAAAACTCATAAAATAGTAAGAAAAGAGATGGAAGGTAAAATTAGTTGGTGCATATCAGTATCTAATATGAATTATGAAATCCCACAGAGAATAACCTTCTTGGCTGCTACAATCCTTTTACTATAGCTAGTCTGTATGACATCTTTCTTCTGTTACCAATTTCATTCTCTCTTTTCCACAGGCCACACTGAACCCTTAGTACTGGTGCTAAATTTATTTGATTACTATTGGACATGGAAATACCATGAACCATACCAGAGAATTTCTTGGCTTTCAAATAACACTCTCCCTTCTTCCATCACAGAAATTCAGTTTCTCATTGAACAGGAAAAATCACTTCAGCCATGGAATTACCTCCTTCTTTGCCTGTTGGTTCATTGGCATGAGAAACCAAAATTGGCAAGTTGAGACTCTCAAATTCCCATTCAATGAAATGATAACACTTAGTGGGAATAACTTCTTTGGGAAATGCATACTGCTCAGTGAGGAAATTTCAAAAGGCAGCAAAATTTTTGTAAGTGATTTTTTTCATTTTATAAATAATGGAGAATTTAACCCCATTTCCCACCTGGAGATTCTGCAACTTCTACGTTATGGGAGAAATTCACAAAACATACTAAATGCTGTAAATGAGATTCCCACATAAATCCTATAAATCTTTGAGAGTATTTTCTCCCAATTGACAGTATAAACCTGAAACTTTGATGGGTTATTGTACCATTTGATTAGGCCTGCTGCTTCTGAGTGATGGGCTATGTCACATGAGAAGATTATCAACTCTATTCCTTTTGTTGTTACTAGGAGCAATGATCCTAGTAGGTGGGATACCAGGAGAGAAACAGTGCACAAGGCATTTCTGGTGAAAAGAGCTAGCTTCCATCCAAAATTACAGAATCTGTAATTTTTTCTGATTAACTAATAGAATGAATTGCAAGATATTCTTCAATGAATTCCATTTGATAAACAGTGAGAGACAAAAAGCTCCTTAGACTTCTGTGTCCATCCTAACATCATCATCCGCAAGCCTCCTCCCACACTTCCCAGTCATCACTATCTTTCTCCTCCTAGGTCTATGGGCACTCAGTGTAGATTGAGTCTCAAAAGTCAGTTTCTACCTATATCCCTGGCCATTTTTAAGTCCAGATAACGAGGACCACCAAATACACAGGATAAGTTTCTCTCCACTAAAAGGGTCTTCCTCCTTTGCTGCCTTTCAGGATTTTTCTTATTTGAGCCTACTGTGCTAGTCTCTCTCAGTGGTACAAACACACTGTGCATGTGTTAGTATCTCTAAAGGAGCAGAATCAAAATTAAATATATATATATACCATTATCTGAGAGGATTTAATAGGTGGGCCTACAGGAACAGGGGTGGAAGAGTCCACAATAGCCACTTACGAGATAAGAGGCAGAAGAATCCACGATGGCCACCTGCATGCTAGAGAGCCAAAGGGTCCACTTGCTTCTCACCCCAGGAGGATGAACAAGAAGGATTAAGGACGCAGCACCAGTTCAAGGTCAAAGGTCCTGAAGTTCACTGGAGAATCGCTGATGTGTGTCTGTGTTGGGAAAGCTGAAGAAAGCAGCACCTGACGTCCAAAGACAACGGTGAAGCCTGGAGCTATTCCAAAATGTGCACAGCTCCTTCTTTCCCTTTTTATATCGTCCAGGCCACAGGCCTATGGGGTGATGCCACCCACATCTGAGGCTGTCTTCATCCCTCAGTTTGCATGTACATGTCAATCATCCCTCAGGCAGGCCCACAATTGTGCTCTGCCGATAGGCTAGGTCATTCTTACTCCAGTCAAATTGACCTATACAGTTAATGGTCAAATGATAAAACATCTATAAGCCTAGTCCAAATTTTATTCTTCTGCGTGGGGTAGTAAGTGTGGATTGAGGAAGCAAAGGCGATGAGACAGGTATAGGCAGTCTATGAATCCAAGCTACTGGCCTGTGATGATATCTATATCTAGGTATCTGTCTGCTCATGCCTGTTGCCTTCTATGCAGTCTTCACTTGATTGTTCTGTGTACCTTTCACTTACGTTCTAATGGACCATACAATACCACTTTCATGTCAGAAATCTGAGGCTATATAGCCCTCCGTCCCAAGTTTCATGCTTAGGCTTTCAAACTCTAGTAGAGTCTGGCAAAATAGAAGCTGTTTCTGAAAAGGAGCATAGTTTAAAAGAATATGGCATTTAAAAAATAAACTCTAAATTCACACTGTGAGTCCTCTGTTGTAGCTTGTATGAGGCTTCATACCACATGGCTATTTGCCTCAGATACAAAGAACACTCAAGGAACTTCTGAGTCACAGAGATGGATTAACAGAGCAGTTCTTCATGTCAACTGGATAATGAAGTGCTTTTCTTTGTGTCTCACTGAAAACTGGCCATTTTCTAGTTTACTTAACAAATGGGTTATTTAATGGACTCAAATGTGGACTAAATTGCCTCTAAGATCCAAAGATGCCTACAGTGATGGATGTATAAATTGTAGCAAATTTACTTATTATGTTTTATCACTATGATGGAAAAAGAAATTCCAAGGATTTTAAAAATTTGTTTTAAAAAAGTATTTCTGCTGGTTGTTTCGGTCTACTTAGCTGGTAGCTAAGAACTGTGGTCTTTAATTTTCCTTCTATCAACTCGTCTATGCAGTTGACAATAGCCAACCCAATACATAATCTTTGGATCATTATTAGCACAGTAATAATAAGTATATCAGCTACTTGGTCTTCCACTGAACTAGCTTCAAAAGATACTTCACTCCAAGGAACCAAAGATGATAATTTAATTCATTATACTACCACTGGATGATATCAATCACCATTTTCCATTGGTAATTAGCTTAGTACGGTAGTAACTTATATATCAGAGTTGTATTGGAAGACCCATAAAGAATTGCTGAAACTGCAGATAGATTTAAATGATATATATTCAATTTATTCTATGCACACATACACCTAAGTTAGAGTTTAATTTATAAATTGTGTGGACTATGAGATCAACAAAAATTAATAACAAAAATCATTATAATTATGAGTTACATAAATATGGCCTCTTTCTCTCTCTTCAAATCTTATGTTATCCTGTACTAATCCTTGTGATGATGTGATTGGATGCTGATGTCTATGTGGTGAGCTGAATTGAGATGAATGGTTAAGCACTTATCATGCATTGTGGCTGTAACTTTTATAGCTTGAGGGACAATAGCAGGACACATTCCTTTTTTTTCTTCATAATTGTATAGATAAGAGATTTTGATTTTCTTACAAATCACCATATGATATTTTTTATTTCCTGACTAAGTGGAGAACATTCATTGTTTTTCACTTAAAAGAAGCACATTATGGTTTTTCTTTGACTTATCTGAATGGCTAATATCACTAGTCTTGAATTTTAGGGTCCATAAATAAGTAAAATAGAAATTACTCCAATGCAAGCACTATGTTAGTGTGATGGTTGATCCCAGATGACTGTTGAATATGTAACTGATGGGTGGGTAGCACATAGCATGTGGATACACTGAAAAAAAGAATAGTTCATATCCTGAACAAGATAGAGAAAAACAGTATGAGCTTTTATGACTTTACCTAGAATAGCCAAAAATGTAAAACCTCTTAATTGTTTATTTCTGGGACTTCGGATTTATTATTTTCAAATTGTAGTTGGGAAAACTGAAGCTTCAGAAAGCAAAATCTGGGCTGAGAAGGTAGTATTGTAGGTTTCTCATGGCCAAATCAATCCTAGAATATCTCCTTTGACAGTTTCACTTATGGTACCAAGTACTATATTAGTGAGAGTCTTGTTAGGAAAAGACAAACCATCCCAGATGTTCTAACAAAGGTTATTTAAGTTGTTTATACATTGTTGGAGTGGTAGGGGGCAAAAAAAATCAGGAAAAGAACATAGAAGCCTCCAAGATAACTGATGGAAATAGGAGTGAGTATGAGGGCAGTGAGTATGAGGGCAGTGAGAAAACACAATGCTTAATTTCAAGAACACAGGAGCTTGAATGGAGCGTCTAACTCTGACTCCATGCTGCTGGGACTTTGAGGAAGGTTTCATAAGGCTGATTCTGATAGTTCTGATACCTGAAAAGGGGCTGAAAACAACTAGGCCTGCAAAGCTTGAATGGTACTTCAGGGCCAGATGTGGGAAAATCTCTCACGTTTGTCCCTGATGCCAATTTTTCCTGTGTGTCTCCTATTGGCAAATCTAAACAGCAAATCAGTTCACAAAGAAATCTGGGAAATGCAGTTTACAAAACTCTTAAATCCAACAGTGTAGAGCAGAATGTATGAGGAGCTAGGAGGTCTTGCACCTTTATTTTGTCCTATCTGTGAGCTTGATCATTTGTGAAGTTAGCAGTTGGCATTGCAGGGAGGCTGAGTATGAAGTGTGAAGGATCCAGGCTCAGGTCTCTTTTCTTTTGCTAATTCCACAATCTTAAATTATTTATCCTCCACAAACTTCAATTTACTCATATAAAATGAGGAAAATTTTACTTATAATGTTGTAAGTTGTATATTAGAATGAAATAGCTTTAGCAAGTATATGTGCTTACTGTTGTGACTGAGATAGGAAAAGAACACGGATAGCTAGTTTATTAACTAAAAAAAGACTGCCTACTACTGTCTTGTTATTTATACCCTTTCAGGTTGGTAAACATTATTTTATTTTATTTTATTAAATTATTTGCAATATTATGAGACTTTAAAGCCTAAGTGAAGCAAATGAATAATCAAATTTAGACTGAAATTATTTATTTGTTACTGTCACTTATTTCCCTAAATTTTTTATCTTTTAAAAAGTTTGGCTGCATTGTACATGATAACAATACACAGTGCTATTATATTTGTAATTCATTTTTTTAAAGTTTCCAATGCTATTTAACATATTTGGGCATGCAAAGCCATTTATTAAAGAGCTTTTCTGGTTTTAAAGCACATGTAATTGTAACAGGATTGAAATGCGTAGTTCTAGTATTTTTATTATTTCAGAAACTAGCATAGAGAAACAAGTGTTTCTGAAACTCTATCTAATCATAGCAGCCCCTCTTATAAAGTGGTTTAAATACACTTTTGAATTGCCTTGATTTGGCTTGAAAGCATTTGCTTAATCGAATACATGTTCATGGACCTCAATAATTTTTATTTGTGAAGGACTGGTTAGGCATCTGAGATGGAGATTATGCATGATAATTATCCAATTCACAGGTACTCTGCTTCATTCTTATCTTCTCTGAAGATATGCATTAATAAACATTTTCTTCTTTCTCTAGAAAACCATCTAAGCCCAAGGGATTGACTCTGGAGTGTGGGTTGTGTTTGGCCAGTGGAGTGGCCACACTGCGCTGGTACAATCAATTGGAGTGATAGCAAAATAATCACTGCTCACCCAGTATGCTTTCTGAGTCACCTTATTATCCAGTTAGAAAGGCAATTAAGAGTTCATTTGGTTTGGAAATCTAGGAATGGGACAAGCTCATGTATCTGATTGAAGAAAAAGTTGGTTCTTGGGTAAAATAAATGAGTACTAATGAATTTGAATTGTATCTAAGTCCAAAATTTAGACTCAGTCACAAAAAAGTCCAACTTTTATATCACAAGATCTCACTGATATGAGTATAATTGGAGATACTTAGCATGTAGGATTGCCTAGTGCTACAACTCTGACTAAAAGAAAGTATTTTCTTGCTATTAAGTTGTTTTGTGTTGCATATGATTGGTGTCATGGTCAAAGACTCAGGTTCTAGCTGGCTAAAGCAGTGGCCAAATCATTCTAGGATAATCACTGGCAAATAAAGGCCCAACAAAGTATGAATTTTTATGCATGAGTGCGTGTTCATGTGAATATATAATACTGAATGTTACATTTTACATATTAAGCAGGTAAAGATCATTTTAAACATGATTCACCTCAGCCTTCTTCTGCAACAGTGGATAAAATTCTCTGAGGAAAGGTAGTAGCAATCATATAAATTATGGGCACAGAAATACTGGTAGTGTATATGACCAGACTTTATAAACTCCAAAACACTCCTAGATTTAGTTGTGTTCATAGGATAGTGCTCTGCACTTAAACCATTACATCTTCACCCAAAAGAAAATCCCAAGACATTGCACCAAATAATCCAGAGCTGTATTAGCTGCCAAGAAATCTTTTGTTTTACTTTTTGTTTGTCCCCTAATGCTTTTCTGCATTGAAATGTAAAATGTGGTGATCGTCTCCTTGGCTCATGTAAATCTATTACCCACTAACATGGTGAAATGTTGCCACCTGCTTTTATGACCCTGGTCAGCATGCCAGTAAGTTCTCCATCTGGAAGAGGCATTCTTGACTTACTAGTTTACTTACCAAAAACATGGTTTGTGAAGATATTCCTCAGAAAAGCATCCTTAGATCGTTTCATTTTCCTCTGGAAATTTGATATTTTTACTACTTTTCCAAAGCTGTTAAAAGGTAAACATACGTATTTTGGAAGAAGATGTAAAAGTGATCAAATAGGAACAGGGTAGGCAGTGAGATTTCTGCCTGTCTATCCACTTCTTTTGTTCAATTTTTCCAGAAAATCGACTTATTAAAAATAAGATGGGCTGGGGATTTAGCTCAATGGCACCGCACCTGCCTAGCCAGCACAAGGTCCTGAGTTCGATCCCCGGTACAAAAAAAAAGAAAATAAGGGATGTTGGTAGATGGGAAAGTTATCAATACCACTGGTCTTTACCAAGTGCAAAATTTCCTGATATTTGTGAACACAATTCTCTACATGTGGGTGCATTCATTTTTCTCCTCTGGCCATCCCTCTCATTATTTAGGGGCAGCTTCTCTGCCACTTTCTATCTTGAAGTTAAGCATTTATGGTTTGTTCAAATCTTTAATCTCCTTCACGAAAGTTTCCCACAGGTAGGGAAACTGTACATTCAACCTACAACACTTTATACTCCTTTCTTATCCCAGTATACAGGGTAGACTATGGGTTCCTTTGGATTCTTATCTGCTGGGAGAGCAGGTATCTTTTGTTAAGTAAGCTTGCTTTTGATAAGAAACAATCAGAATCCCACAAGGGGCTAGGACTCTTTCTTTTAACCTGAGCATTGAAAGATCAAAACCAGTCAACTATTCTTGTAAAACACCACACCCACTACTGCAGCAAGGTTTGTTATAACTGCTGCTCTCAGTAACCGGACCTTCTACTCTTAATACCTCAACTGTGAGGTCCCCTGCCTTTCCCATTCCTCTCCCCTAATAGCATTCACAGTCTACCAATACACTTATCATTTATTGGACTTACTGTCCATCTCCTGCCACTGAATTATTATACAAGTTTATGTGAGTCTTTTTCCTTTTAAGGTAAATTTTATTTTTTGTTGTATTGTATTCCCAGGTACCCAGAATAGTGTGGACACAGCACATTACATCTTCAGAAGGGTGCAGACGTGTAGCTGTAAGCTTGCTCTGGCCAGCATCCCTGTTCCACTCTCTTTTTACTGTTTATTTTTTCTTCATAACTGTCTCAGGTATTGCAGAAATTGGTAAACCTTTCTAGCTCATGCCAGTCCCTACGGGGAAGTGTGGCAGGTTTCTAGAACTGCTTCCATCAGAACTCAGTGCTGCCTTGCATAAATGATTGCTGAATACCTGCTTTATCAGACACTCTTGAGCTTCAGAAGGACAAGCAGATATTCACACAGGAGGCTTGGCCTCTCCAGAAGTCTAAAAACTGATAGACAAGGATTAGCAATGGACTACAGCTTAGATCTGGTCATTATTTTTCCCCAGATTTCATTAAATATCATGAGTGGAAATAGAATGTACAGGTTGAAAAGCTATTGAGCACAGCTAGGCTGGAGTTCTCTTCATAATGTATCATAATGCTGATAAGTTTTAATGTCACAGATTAAATTTTTTTTTTTGGTACCAGGGATCGAACTCAGGACCTTGCACTCGGGAGGCAGGTGACAGAACCACTGAGCTAAATCCCCAGCCCTAAAATTATTAATAGACAACCTTTTTACTTCTTTACTTTTTACATTTAAGAAATTTTGTTTCTTGAGTAGAGTGTTTTCTCAGGACATTTGCCAATTTTCTACTTTCTTTAAGCTGTTCATTTTACCGCCTTAGAATTTTTCTCCTAGACTTCATGTCACACAGTTCTCTAATATAAATTAAAAACACATACATCTTGAGTGTCCACTAGTTCAAATTACTGCATTGCATGCAAAAAACATCATTACAGGGGTGGATGATTTGGGGCATTATATATTTTTATAAATGTGTTATTACATTTTCTAATCATAGGCATAGATTCGCTGTTCTCTGTTAAGCATTGTGATTTTTTCTGTATTAAATCCCTTACATTTAAGTTCTTATATTTCCGTTTGAGTTGTGTATGCCTCATTTGCATTTGCAGCTTAAGGAATTGTAATAGAGTTCAGCAAAATAAAGGCTTATATGTGCACTATTTTTGAGCATTCATAGTTTGAAGCATGCATAGGTTTCTAAACTATTTTTTCCTGCCTGAGCTAGTTTCCTGTCTTGACCAAATAGAGTAGTTATGTGGCCAGTCATGAAAATTGCATGACCTTTTCCTTTGGAAAACTGTCTGAGAAAATACATACACATATATTTCAGGCGAGTTATTAAACCTGACAGTAAAAACAAAATATTATTTCTAAACAAATACCTTAGGCCACTGCCATCTCTGTGCCACTCCAAGACACACCTATTTGTGAGACTTTCCATTTTCTGTGCTTCAAATTACTCTGAAATTATAGTCTACACAACTGATTATCAGATGGAAACACTGAAACAGAGATAAAATATCTTTCATCCTCCTCCAAGCCTGATGAACCAGTAGTTTTCCCCCTGCTCTTAAATCTGTCATTTCTCTCAGATTAAACAGCTAAATTGAGCCACCTGTGAAGAAAACAATGTGATTTATTCCCACTGAAGGTGATTCCCATTCTGACAGCCCCAGTCTACAAGCAGAAGCCCCTTTAGTTCTCTTTTTAGCTAAATAATTTCCAAATGGCTTCTTATTTTCAGATCTGCACCCCACCTCTTTATATTGAGGATCACCAGTGAATTTTAAGTGTAAAATTTTAGTTGCTGTTAAACTTCACTTAAAAACACATATTTCTGGCCGGGGATTTAGCTCAGTGGTTCTGCCACCTGCCTCTCAAGCTCAAGGACCCGAGTTTGATCCCCCGGTGCCAAAAAAACAAAAACAAAAACAAAAACACACATAGTTCTTGTCTTCTAGAAATTCTCTATCACTGTAGTGGTAGCTGCTAATGGGTGAGTTCCAGGCTCCACCCATGGTGTACTGCAGAGGAAAACACTGCCAGTCTAACACATTCAAGACTCGAGAAAGTCGAATAGCAGAAGCTCTCCAAACTGTGAATGAAGGGGTTAACATTTCTTTTAAAAGTACTCTATCTGCTGACATCCAAACTCTGAGAGAGGTTCAATAAAGGCAATTTTATAAGAGTTTCTTTAAAATAACAACTTGAAGGTAATCCATCAAATGTATTAAAATTGGGCTATGAAAACATCTTGATAAGCATTTTTATTGTAAAGGCTGTATTTAAATGATTTAAGATTTTTTCTCTAAGTATACTTTGGATGATGTTTATTTGTTTTGTTTTTAGATAATGTGCCACATGTTGCAGTATTATTTTTTGGTTCATAAAATGTTTATAGTGTTTAAAATATTGGAAGTATTGTTTTGTATAATCAATAGTACATGGGGGTACATCTATATATGTACATATAATTGGTATGATAATATTCTTATAGTACTATTTAAGGAAAGGAATGTAAAAAAGCTTGGTTAAGGTATGTTTTTTACTGAGGTAAGTTTCATGACAATGGTAGTGGTATTATACTGACTAAAAGGAACTTGAGTCCCCTAATTTCACTCTATGAAGTTATTACTTACCTTTCTCTTATTATATCATAGTTAAATCAGAATTGTATTACTTATCTTGACATTTCAGAATGCACTAAAGTACATATTACATGGTTTCACATATGTCTCATAAGCCTCAGAATAGCACTAAGTGAGCACTAAATATCTTATTTTCTCATTATCTAAGGAAATGATACAAAACATTTTTAAAAGTTTCATGTGCACAGATGTTCAGTTCAACACTGGAAATAATCAAAGTGTCCAACAATGAAAGAATGACATAAATTATGCTAGATGGAGACTCATAGAGCTGTTAAAAATTATGTTCTTGGAGTTTTCATCAACATAGACAAAGCAATTGTTTCATTAAAAGAATACACTGTACCAAAATATGCATTGAGAATTGTTTCTTTTATACCAAAACACATATGTACAAAAAGATAGGATCACATGTAATTGTTAATAGTGGTCACCTTTAGGTAATTTCTGACATTTTTTAGCTTTTTAATATTTTCTGATTTTTCCATAATTAATCATCATGCTTATTGTCCAATAAAAATATGCAATGTATATTTTTATCATCTTTTGTATGAAGAGCTACTGAGTGCTCAAATACTTTTTGCAGTTCAGGTACCTAGAGGAGGTGGGGATGAGGGGTGGGACTTGGATACTACCCCACCATTGTGTTTAGGTCTCAATGACAGGATCAGTCTATTTTGTGTGTTTTCTAGCTAGCACTTCATCAGGATATTGATTGTAAAGTTTTATTGACAACTGCTAAGACACTGTGAGGCACACTGTAAGCCATTGCTCCCTCTGCTCTTCACTCCTTGGCTTTGATTGAGCTATTGAATATTTCTTATGTGAGGCCAGGTCCCATTACTGAGATTTCTATCCTCTGAAGAATTCAGATGTCCAGTCATCTGCACTTTCTTACTTTTGAAAAGCCCTGTACTTTTGTGAAGATATAAATTCTGCAGGTGTTAACACTTCTGCAGTTGAGTCTTGTTCCTTACCTTACACAGTACCTTGGCTCATGTTCTTCCCATCTGAAAAACCCTCTCCAATATTCAGGAATACAACTGTGAATTAGGGTGTGGGCTCCCAGCTGAGGCTGTAAAAATGATCCAAGATTTCACATGGAGAATGTGATTCCACCATGATATTAGTAAAATAAAAAAAAAGTACTGGGGGAAATAGAAGGAAGAGTAACTCATCTCTATAAGGTATCCAGAGCAGAATCAATATGAGAGTGGGGTTAATTGATAATTGAAGATTGAGAAGATTTAGATAAATGAGGAAAGAGAAAGACATGGATACCATGCACAAAGCATGGCAGGCAAGGTAATGCAGGGCACACAGAGGGAAAAGTACCCCAACAGAAGTCTCCAGGGTTTCTAGTTCCCATGAGAGACCAAACTTCAAGATGAAAAGGTAAGTTAGTTCTCAAAGCTGGAGGATTTTATGTGTCTGCTCAGAATCTTACTTCTCAACAGAAGGCAAATGGGATGCTGGTAGTTCTGAGGGCATTGATTTAATGGAAACTGTAAAGGTATCTGCACATCTGAATAGGTGCTGAACATCACTTATCACTGGAAAAATCCAAATGGAAATCACAATGAGTTGCTACCTTGCATCCGTTAGGAAGGCAACTACTAAAATAGAACAACAAATTTTGTTAAAGATGTGGAGAATTTGAAATCCTTTTACCCTCTTGGAGGAGTATGTAAAAAGATGCAACTCTCATAGTAGGCCAATTACTACAAATTTACTAATACAGTTGGCACATGATCTAGTAATTCCACTTCTGGGAATATATTCAAAAGAAATGAAAGCAGTAATTTGAAAGATATTTATACACTCATGTTCATAGAAGCATTATTCCAAACAGCCAAGAGGGGGAAGCAATGCAAATGTTCATGGATGAATGAATAGACAAAATGTTGTAGGGATTATATTTCTATCTATACGTACCTCAGTCTGGATCTGTATCCATATCTCTGTGCACATATAAGCAAAGACACAAAATGGAGCATTATTCAGCCTTATAAATAGGAAGAAAATCCTTGCACACATTACCACATGGATAGACTCTGACAACATGATTCTTGGTGAAATAAACCAGACAAGGAAGGGTTTGTACTATATAACTGTTCTCATAAATCTATACATGTAGAAAGTAGATGGCAGTTGTTAGGAACTAAGAGGAGGAGAGAGTGATTCAGAGTTGCATTTTCACAAGATATAAAGGAGTTCTGAAGATAGATGATAGTTACCATCATTTCACTATCATGAATGTCATTAACACAGCTAAACGGCACACTCAGACATGATTAGCATGAAAAATTTTATGTTATATGCATTTTACCAGAATTAAAAATAAGAGTAGTTTCATATTTAAATAATTATGGATACATTATGTAATAAAATACTGACTTTACTTGAATTTTTAATGCAAAGCGTGAAGAAATTTGTACCAGGTATCTCTCTATGTCCCTAAAGTCTCTAGTGACATTCACTGAATCCTGTCCACTATCAAGTTTTATTAGTGACAATTTTGAGAAATCCTATTAAGGAATAAAGACTTTGTCTAAGGCAAATTTGGTGCTCTATTTTAAGTAGGAGAGGACCCAATCAGATTTGTGTTTTAGGGCATGATGAGAGGAGAGGAATAAGAGGAGATGAATGGGAGAAAACCAATCAGAAATGAAGACCCAGAGGTAGGTAAATTCCTTATCAGCTAGGGAGCAACAAGGAGTCCATAGTGGTTGACATGCAGGGACAACAGAGGAGAATGAAGTCAGGAGCCAGGAAATAGAGGCACAGAAAGGTACCCATGAAGAGTGGGAGATTTTGTTCTAATATGATGGAAGGCACTTGAATGTAGAGGAAGGGAGAAATTCTTACATTTAACCAGAGATCTGAGTGGCATCTTTGTTGTCTTCATTTTCATACCCCACATACACAATCACAATTTCTGTTGATTTGATTCATTAAATCTCTCACATTTGTGTATTTCCAGCAACCAATATCTCTAGCCTCGAACATTACCATAGCCTAATTGTGACAACCATCTAATTAGTTATTTGTTGTCCCGCAAAATTTTATTACATTTATAAAAAATCTCTGAATGGTCCCTTGTTGCTGTTAGGCTGAGTTTGCCATCATTTTAATGGACTGAAGCACTTCCAGTCTTGACCCTGTCTCTGTAATATCTCCTGTCTTCGCTACCTTTCTGTGCTTCAAACATACTGACCTTTTCCCTCTTTTCCAAAGAAGACATCTTCTCACTGTTTCAAGACCATTTCCTCACTGCAGCTCCTTACAGTGTTGTTTCAATGCATCTTTCAAATCTCAGCCCAAATAACTCTCCCTCAGGAAAATGTCCTGGAATCTCCATGTACACCCAGACCCTAGCCCTTAATGCATACACGCTGCTTCTTGGAATCTGCCAGAGTTGTAGTTAATTGAGTAATCATGTCTTTATCTGTTTCCTGTCTATCTTCCCTGGTGCACTCTATACCTCCTGACTGCTGGGACCATGCTGATGTTCCACATGATGTACTCTGGGCCAACCATGGAGCCCGGTGCACAGAAGACCCTTTATAAAGACTTGGTACTTATCAAGCAAATGAGTCACTCTATGAATTTGCTGGTAGACTTTGATGCCCTTTCTGGCATTTGCTTATCTTAACAGACTATTTTGTGTCCTCTTTTATTTGGGAAAAATGTCAGTTTATCAAAAAAAAAAAAAAAGAACCTCTTGTATTCCTTACCAGATGGAGCACCGTGGTGGTAGAAACAAAGCTTGAACTTGATGGTCTCTTGAAAGAGCCATGACCTAACTAGATCCATCTTTCTTGACTAGAAGACCTGGTTACTGTTTAAAGCACAATGAAAGAATAAAGATCAGTAAATCATTCTTTTTAGAACTGACTTTGGCATTTGAAACTCTGTCTCAGTCTTTTCAAAGCCTTCCCTTCCTTTAGCCTTTACAATCTGACCAATGACTCTCCTTCTACATCCATGCTCTACATCTTTAATATGGGCAGCCCCAGAGGGGTCTCCTCAAATTTCTCATCTTTCCTTCCCTCAGGCTTGGAACACTAGCTAAATACATGGTTGACCTCCCAATGTGGGTAGCTAGTCCTTGTCTGACTATGGAAGGCAAGGAGTGTTTGTACTGGACATCCTTCTGATGAAATCCAACATATCTTGCATTACTATATCCAAAAGTACAAAACAACATAAGAACCACCATGAGGTCATACCTGACTTGTTCATTTCCTTTTTTTCTCAACTTCTACCTCTGTCTTGCTGGATGCTCGTGTCACCTGTTACATTGAATTGTTTGGCTGGTAGCTGCCTCCCTACAACTTTTTATGTTTACCCTAAAGGTTTCTCCACGTGTAGATGTTAGAGTTCTCTGCTAGATAAAATGGCCCCAACAACCCTGCATCTTAAAATGGCCCCTGCCCACAGGAAATGAGTCACTACAAGAGAACAAAAACCTGCTTTTTCCTGCCTCACCGCCAGTCCTAGCCAATCATCTGCCTCCACCACACTCCTCCAGCCCTTATAAACCTCAGGCAGCCAGCCCCTGGTTACTGTTCTCGCCATTGTTCAAGACAGCCCGGCAGCTCTGTCCCTTAATAAATGCCTTGCTTTGGTGTTCGTGTTTCAGCTCATTTTAATTCTCTCAGTAGAGAACTGTAACCTAACTTGATGAGTAAACAGACTGTAACTACTCTTGTGACAGACAGCAAGTCTCAGCCCATGATAAGTGGCCAACCATATTTAGGAGGGAGAGACTTAAACCATGACTAGTCAAGCCGGTGTGTGACTCACTTCCATCTTTGTAGGGCACTTACTTTTCTGGGGCTATAAATATACCTTCCCATATGGTGGAGTGGGCATCCGGAGCCATTTTTGTTCTGGACTGCAGCCCAATTCCAGAATCACAAATAAGACCAATTAAGATGGGCAAAGTAAGATATATCGTAATTTTGTCTTTTTCTATTCATTAAGTTTATTGGTACATTTTAGGTATAGAATATGATGACATTCATCATTGGGAATTTGTGCCTTTACATGACATATCTTGGTTCTTATTTTTTTCTGCATTCCCCTACCCTCCCTTCAATCCCGCCACTCTCCTTATTTACAAAGACTGCTTGAAAACTGCAAATGAAAACATTGCTAAGATTCCACCTCACTCCAGAAAGAGTGGCTGTAATTTTTTCTTTTAAAACACCTAAGGAAAAGTCTTCTTTTTTAAACTCTTGGAGGCTTTGAATGCGGTCTCCAAACATATTCATTCACTTCTGGTCTTTCCTCTTCCCAAGTTATGTTTTAAAAACCCATTCTAGTTTAAGTTTCCTGAGGTACAGTTCTAATTTACAGAAGATTCTTTCTGGAAACAGTGATGAGACTCCTTGCTAAACATAATCTAATACTTATTAGTTGACATTATTCTAAGATCTGTACCCATGTTCGGTCACTAGTATGTAACCCCACACAATAGCTACCACTATTATCTGGAATCCAAAAAGAGGAAACCAGGCACACCCTGCAATCCCAGTCAGGAGAGGCTGACCCAGGAGCTTCACAGTGAGTTCAAGGCCAGCCTGGACTTTAGAGCAAGGCTCTGTCTCCAAAAGAAAAGGGAAAATCAAGCCAACTATGGTTGTACATACCTGTCACCCCAAGACGCTGCAGGCTGAGGCAGGAAAATTGCAAGTTGAAGACTGCGCTGGGCTACATAGTGGGTTCAAAGCCAACCTGAGACCTTGGCAGAAAGAAAGGAGAAAGAGAGGGAGAGAGAGAGAGAGAGAGAGAGAGAGAGAGAGAGAGAGAGAGAGAGAGAGAGAGAGAGAGAGAGAATGTTATGTGCGTTTAAGTACTTTCCCAAGTTCACAAATCTCTAATGAGCAGAGCTACTATTTAAACCCATGGATTGGGTCCTGGCTTAACTCTAAACACCCTGCCTCCATCCTGGTGACGGCCTCCTGTCATTCACAGTTCTCTGGCAGCTCCCTATTGCACATCAGATTGAAGTAGATGCTTCAAGAATGTAATGATTCCAACCCACACTTCCCATCACCTCATGCCTTGCTTTCCCTGTAAGTGAACTCTGCGCCTTGACTAACTGGAGTGCTTTCTGGCCCCTGAAAATGTTTTACTGCCTTCGAGTAACAGTTTTTACCCACACTAACAGGCCTGCTAAAGGATGTCTGTCTTTCTATCTGAACTCTATTCCTCTTCCAAAGCCAAATCATGCGCAATGGTCTCTGAAGCTTTCCCAACTCTTGCTACTTTCCTTTGCTTTAGTCAGCCTTCCTAACAAGTACTGGCTTCTTAAATTATTCAAGCAAATGCTTTCTCTGCCTTGTACAATTTCTCTCAAGATCCTTGAATAAAGTAGTGCTATTTTTGTCTTGGTGATCCCTATAATTCCCAGCACAGTGTGTTACACAGAGAACTACATATGCAATTGAAAGAACTTCCTGAATTATGCTTGTCACACAGAAGCAACATGGGTCACTCATGTGCTTCCATGAATCCCCAGGCCTTCATACTCTCTCTCCTCTTCTCTCCAATCCCAGTGCCTAATATATTTTTACTTGGCCTCTGGGGAGCAGGTTTTGAAGAAGTATGTTTTGCTGTCACAAACTTTTAGGAGTTAAATGGCTTATTAAATTGGTGTGCAGGTGATTAATTGTGCCAAAAATGATACCTGAAATGGAGATTTAAATGTATCGGATGAAATATATCCCTTTCTAATGAACATGAAACTACCTTAAGGGTAAACATAAGCCTCCTCCTTCACCATCAAAACCTTGACCTTATGCAATAAAGCAATCACTGCTTAAAGGCAAGAATAAAGTGTGAATGATCGCAACTTCTTAAACCTGCACTGTCTTGCTTTATACATTAAGGCTCAAAGAATTATGAAGTGGTGCAAGCAAAAAAACTGCGTGATGAAGGGGTTCACAATTCTGAAAAATGACTTGTTGCCTAGTGGAAAGGTCCTATAATTCATGAGCACATTTCAACAGCTAATGCAGTTTTGTGATACTTTATAATCCTTACACATTCCAGAGCCCCAGCTCTCTGAAGGTTAGACCTAAGGGATACACTTCAGAAAAGTTACATAAACAACAGTGAACCCTAGGTAGGGAAAATGTACACTTTGAACATGTTGAAACTCTCCATATTAAGTCAGTTTAGCACTTTGATTAAAGAGCTTAATCAATCACCATCCTAAGCTGTTTATTAATCACTTTATCAAGCAGTTGATGCATTGCTGGTTTTAATAGAATCCATTTATTTTGATTTCTACCTACTTCATCTTTCCAAAGGGCTTTTCGAATCAGCAGTGATAAAAAGGAGAGGGAGAGGGAGAAAGGAAGAAAAAGAGAGTAGGAGAGCATGGTTGCATCCAAAACCCGGCGAGAAATCTCTAACTGCACCTAAATGTACTTTATTATCAACGCCCTACCACGACTTAGCCAATTTATTATGGCTAAAAAAAAAAACGCTCTGGAAAGTGAATGTTTGGGTTAGCCACACGGTTTAGCTCAGATAAACACAGGCCATTCGTTTGCTTTCACATCTGACACCCTCATGATATATGATCCTAATAAGATTAATCTCCACCCCCCTCCAGCCCCTCTTTGTTCCAACCTATTTGTGAACTTCCACTTTTCTTCCTGGACATTTTCCCCACCTTGGGTTACAATTTGTGGTTAGAGTTAAAGCCCTCGTTTCCTCACTACAAGGAAAACAAGATTTGTGGGAAGAAAACATTTGTTATGTGGCTTAAATTTTACTCAAAGGCTTTTACGTTCCTGTGCCTGTAGCATGAAAGGAAAAGCCTTGGAAGTGATCCATGTAGCCAAACAGGAGGGCTGATTGCTGGATCATAAATGCTGTGCGAGTCTCATAGTGTCCTGAACATCTTTCCTATTCTCAACTACCCTAGTATTCGTCTCAAGCAGCACCAGCAATGTAGACAGGATACTGTTTATCATGTTTCTTTCTATTCTGTTCTTATGGTGAAACTTATAGACATGACAAATGTCACACTGATAAATATTTCAACTGGGTATTTTATCTTTATCTAGTTTAAAAAATTCTACAAAAATCTTCCTCCTCCATTTCCCCAAGGAAAAATATTATCCTTTTAACATTAATATCATAGGCAGAGAGAAGTAATTCAACCTTTGGTGTCTCTGTTTATGCCCTGGCGTGTGTTAGATTATACAAATTATAATGTCTGCAGTTTGGAGCTGTGTTTCTGATATAGTAGCCACCAGATATATGCAGCTATTGGACATGTGAATTGTAGGTGATTCCGATTGAGATGTGATCATATGTGTTAAGGATGCTGATTTAATTTAAAATCCTAGGAATGATTCTATCTTAGAGACCCTTTACTACTGAGACTACAGACTGCATAAACATCATCTTTGATTGCCATCCGAAGAGCATTGCTAGTGTTGCATCCTCCTGACATTATTGAGTGGTACAATGCTGGGCACAGAGACCAGTAGACTAGTCTCTGCCCTCGAGGGGCCCAAGTCTAGGTGAGAGAACCACCACCACCACCACCCCCAACCGCCAAAGTGCCATGTGGTACTTAAAATCTAAAGCAATATACATGGTTGTATGAGACCAGAGAACCTGATGTTCTGGAGTTGGAGGATAAGAAGGAGCAGAATAGCCTGGATTTTCTAGCAGAAGGTCAGCCTAAGAGAAGGACTAAATGATCACTGGTATGAACACCCTGCACAGGGCTTGGAGACTGTGGGGATGGTTGGGAGCTTGTAGAGGGCAGGGGGATAAGAGGGAGGAGGAGCACTACTCCAGGTAGAGTCACATGTTAGGCAAAGACATCATGAAGGAAAGCACAAATGACAGCAAATAGACCAAGAATTAGAAAGCCCTTCTGCATGGGAATTTCTGAGTGTCAAGTCAAAAAGTTAGCCCTTTACTCTGTAGCTGGAAAGAAATCATTGCCAGATTATAATGAAAAGATGCAGTCAGATTTGCCTTGGAGATATGTCACTCTGGTGGGAATATATGGAGGATGTATTTGAAGTGGATAGATTAGAGGGAACCCCATAAAAACTCTGGCAGGAGTCCATGAGACAAATGATGAACATTTAAGAGACTTCAGATTCAAGACAGAAGTGGAAAGTAAATGGGGAGAAGCCATCCATTGATTGGATGTGGGGATCCCCAGGGTATGGCTTTTGGGCAAATGAAATTGTGATCACACAGGAGGAAGCATGCTTAGGGGAAAGGATGGTGACTTCAGTTTTTGCTGAATTGAACTTGAAATGTTTGTGGGTATCCAGGCTCGGTAGAGTCAATGGTGGTAGGGTGCTGCAATTTTCAGGTTGTGGGCCAGTCTTGATTGGAAATGAGGATGTAGGTGTCTGCTATACACATTGGCAGTTTTGAAGGTGTAGAGAATAATGGTAGCACTGACCCGGGAAAAGGAGCCAAGTGCTATGCCCTTGGATGTGAGTTGATTAATGGACTTCAGAGCAGCTGAGAGGTCAGGCTAGGTGAAAATCAAGGTGGGTTTGTTGCTTTGGCCAGGAGGATATTAGGCATTGGACGGAAGCTCACAAGGCATTGGAGAGTTACTGGAGGTGGATAAGTAGAGTACTTGAAAGAAATTCATGGAGAATGAAAGAAGAGATTTATCTTGAGAGTAGCTAGAAATTGGCAAAGGATCCAACATAGATTTTTAAAAATATATCTTTATTTACTTTATAATATTCCAAAGGCTTGAGAAATAACACAGAGTAAGTTCCAGGAGCTGGTTTCTAGTAGTCTCAACTTTGGGAAGAGAGAGGAAAAAGGTCAAAGTCAAAAGAACAGATTGGAGGTTTGACTTTGAACAGACATTTCAGTTCCTTGTAGTTGATTCTGGAACTAAAGAAAGAGAGGTAGGGTAGATATCTCTATAAGTGTGTTCATAGACAGGGAAGAAGATAGTTGAATAGGAGGTACGACAGTTCAGGGCCTGATGATGTTAGAAAAGTTTGTCCTGACCCATATGAGGAAGGGAGTGGTAACTGATAAAAACCAAGTTCTGCGAGGGATAGAAAGTGCTGGGTCAGGCTGTCCACAGAGTTCAGGTGTGCAGCTACAGGAGCAGCAAGGATAAAACATGGTAGCATGGCCCTAGTTGGTGATTGGCTGGGAGGCTTGAGTTCAAGGTAGGGTCTGCAGAAGAATGAAAGAGGCTGATTTCAATGGCTATCCCAGGTTCCCAACCCAGGGAGGCAGAGGGGAAATAAACAGTAGTTAATGGATGGAAGTAATTGGAGGGCTAGGATAGGATATTCCAATGATTGTAAAGAATAAGTATTGCTTTTTATTTGACTTGTGAATTCACATGATTGGTTAAATGCAAGTAGAAAGAGCTATATGTAAAAGAAAGTGGCATTAAATTGTAGTAATCATGAGTTTAGGGATCATGGCATTTGCATTTTCCTATACCCAGTACAACAAATAGGTGTTAAATCAACATTAACATAGCAATATGTAGACCTGTGTCCCTGGCAGTCTGGTTTGAGAATTCACTTGGGTCATGCTGTGATAGAAAGAAGTAAGAATCCTTCATAGACACATGAATATGCTATGATAATTCTATCACTTAAATGTCAAATGAATCATTTTTTTCTACTAACACCTTATATTTGATCTTTGCTTTTCCTAAGACTTGGGCAAGGCAGTGGATCACTTGGACCCAGGCTAGGCCCCGAAGAAGGAAGGAAGTAGTTTGTTCTTCATGGCCCCAGACTACAGAGATGACAGCATGGGTCCTGTTTCTATGGAAAAAGGATTAGCATGGCCAGCAGTGACAGGATCTGATTGATACTTGTACACCAGCAGCTACATCTGGCATTTGTGCATAGGAGATGTTAAAAAATATTTGCCAAGCAAATGAATGAGGAAGCATGAAAAGAAGAACTACATTAAATGATATATGAGGGCCCTTTAACCTCATGCATCTTTGGTGGACTACCAGGGAGTCCACAAATGCTTCCACAATGGCTTATGAAGTTCAAATACAGTCTCTTCCTCAACCACCATGAATTAAGAGTCACGGGGAATTAAAAAATTCTTAGCTATTGGATGTTAATGCTCAAAGAACTGTTATCTTTTGCTCTGGTTTATTCTCTCTTTCTCCATTTTTGGGGAAGCATTTATCCCACCTCTGCCAAAAATGATTGCCTGAGGAGCATATTTTATTCTTCCTCTTTATACAGAACACACTCAGCCTTGCACAGAGAGAAGTCCACAGTCTCATCCGGTTTCATATCATGTTCAAAGCCCAACACATCCAAGACAAACAGTCCCTTTCATCAGTCCATAGTCCAGTAATGTAAATTAATTATCTTCCTCCCTATGTATCCAATATAAAACACAGAACAGGGGAAGGATAACACAGAAGTCATTAGTCCACAGCTTTCCTGACAGCCCACTGGGTAAACAGTGTGAGAACCCTTACTTTGGGCAAGGAGCAGCTTTGATTAAGCTGTATTCTCCTGTCTCCAGGAGGCTCCCTCTTCCAGCAATGTCTGAGGCCACTGCTGCACACTTTGGGAGGTTTGTCTTTGTCTATTTCCTCCATGCATAGTGTGTGGAGGAAGTTGCCCTTCTCGACAGCAACATAGTTTTGTAGCTCACTTTCAGCCCAATGGTTGCTTTAAGCTTCTCTCCAATGTTTTCAGGCCAGACTCACGGTTTCTTTTTTGGACAAGATTCCTCTGGGTAAAGTTTAGGAGTAATGTTTTAATTTCCCATCAGAACTGCACATCAGTAACTACACCCAAAATTCTTTCTAGAGTGCATCTCATGTTAGTTCTATTTCTTTGTTTTAGTTCTTCATATTTCTCTTTCTTTACTAATCTGTCTTTAAGGCTGAGAGTCACAGTTTCAAATGGGAAATCTCACTAGGTCTGTTCCTGTAAGTCTTTCTTAGTCTTTAATTTACTTCTCTTCAGAGTCTACAAGAAGTTGATTTTCTATCCCTGGAAGTCTCCACATACTTGGGCTTTATTCCATTTGTATGGAATATTTGTAAGGAATAGAACCCATGCAATGCTTTCCAGAGTTCATCTGTTTCATTAAATACCATGCCAAAATTAACCAGTAAACATAGAGCATTAGCATTTTGTTAGTCAACTTCTTTACTTGTAGTCACAAATTTAGCAAGTGTATGCTTTATCATCCTAGTTATAACAACTAGTAGTTTTGCAGAATATTGTGGCACTGTCTAACATGACTATATAGAGCCAGTTCTGTACCTATCTTCACGAACTTAATCATAAGCCATTGTAGTAAAATTACAAGTTTTTAATCTCACAGCTCTCTAGTTCAAACTCACATATACTACACCAAAGAAGGCTAAACAAAACATGAAGACTCCTCATTAATATAATACAATAAATGATTAATACAATACAATAAATACTTTTGTTTGCTCACATTACTATCCAATGTGGCTAGTGGTAAAGGGGAAATCTCCACAGAACTATCCAGAGACTGAAAGCTTTTTCCATTTTATAATGTGGCTATTGTCAATTCCTGGGTTCCTAGGCCCCTGTGGAAGAAAAAGATCATTACAGAAGATCTCTGATGTGTTGTCATCAGTCCTGGAAGTGGGGCATATCACCTTTCCTCACATTTCATTGGCCAGAACTCTGTCACATGATCTCAATTTAAGCCCAAAGGAGTCCGGGAAATGTAGTTTAAATTGCATGCTCAGGAAGAGGAAACAAGTTTTCTAGTCAGTCTCTGCCACTCAAAGGGTTAACCAAGTCACAACTTTGCCTCAAGCTAAGCATTGCCACCATCAAAGAAGTTTTAAAGATAAACCTTCTACATCATTATTATTTTTTTTTTTTGCAGTACTGGGGATCAAACTCAGGACCTTGAGCTTGCGAGGCAGGCTCGGTGCCACCGAGCTAAATCCCCAGCCACACATTGTTTATTTTTTATGTTACTGTATCATTTGTTTCTTTTCATAAACAAAATCAAGCCAAGTATTATTTGGTAGCTCTAGGATTCATCAAACTTTTCCTGTGACACTGATGAGATAAGGTTCAAAAATTTTCAAAATTTGACCACTTCTTTAATTTTGCTGTCAAAATTAAACACTAGTCCAACCAGGGTTAGAATATTTTGTTGTTATGAGAATTAAGTAGGGTCTAATTATTCACTCATTTATTTGTTCATTCATTTAATAAATGTTTGTCAAGTCCTTATGTACCAGGTTTTGTGACAAATGCTATATTCTTGTTTATATTATTAGATTTGAGTTATTCAGTCTGCAGATGTTTATTGAGCAGTGAGATGTACTAGAGACAGAAACAAAGACAAATGTCAATTTCAGTTCCAAAAGGGTCCTGGTTTGGGGGGGTAACATCCAGATAAGCCAGGCTTCCACTAGTTCCTAAGTGCTATGTCAGAGCCCTATTTTACAGGCACGGCCTAAGGAGCGTTTAGGGACATTCATACGTCTGCAGTAACAGTCAAGCTAGGGCTTAACAGGGTAGTAGGTGTTAACTGAAAAAAGAAATGAGAAGATAGGAATTTCTGAGAGAAGACACCGGGGGTGCAACACTAAGATGGAGCTGGTTAGAGCAGGAAATGCACAGGGAAGTGAAATCCGCAAAGACTGCCATAATATGAAGCTGCGGAATCACATGCACGTTAGGTCATATAGATCTATCTCTAGCTGTCTAACTGAGGAAATCCAATGAGTCCAAATCTAATGGAGCTTTGAAATACTCTTTTTTTTTTTTTTTTGTATGAGAGATTGAACCCAGGGCTTTCAAACTGAACAACATGCCCTCTCTGTTTTAAATTTTTGAAAAAATCCCCAAAACTTCTCAGTAAATTGCTAAGTTGCTGAGGCTGGGCTTGAACTTGAGATGCTTATGGCTCAGCCTCAGACAGTGCTGGGATTACACCACATTCAGCTGAAATAATCTTCAGTATTGCAAACAATAAGGTCAGAGTGATAGAAAATTTTGCATATCGGGCCGGGGATTTAGCTCAGTGGTTCTGCCAGCTGCCTTGCAAGCGCGAGGTCCCAAGTTCGATCCCCAGTACCAAAAAATAAATAAGTAAATAAATTTGCATATTAATACAGCAGATATGCAGTGAGAGCTGACTCTGTACCGACACTGTTGTAAATGCTTTACATAGAGAAAGCCGTGTACTCTTAACAATAGTGTTTGAAGATTGTGCCTCTTATATTCATTTTATAGTGATAATACTGAAACTCCAAGGATTTCCATAGTTCATCCAAGTTTATACACAAACATTGGAAGTGGCAGTAATGAGTATCAGGAAACAGTGACAGCTCCCCGCCTCCATGGATGTATTTGTGTGTATATCTAAGTCTTTCTCTTTGAGAAAGATGATGTTTGGTCCACTCTATGAAATTCTTACAACCCCAGAAAGGATTGCAACCCAGGCCTGTGCCACTGTACAACCCTGTCACATACACTCATCTTCTCCCCGACCCCAAGGCTGCAGGGGTTGGAAGAGCAGGAGGCAGAGCAGGAATTGAGAGACACTTCTTCCAGTCTATGTGGCCACTCACTGACCTAAGTGTCAACGCTGAACTTATCTGGCTCCTCTTCTGTCTCTCTCTAAGCCAAAAGTGCCAAACAAAGTCTGTTGCAAAAATCTTTCTCACTGTACACTATCGCAGGCTGTCTTTGAAAACTCCAACTTGTAAGGGGAAAGGCTAGTACTTAGCATGAGCAGATGGCTAGGGAGGAAAGGGGAAGCCCAGCCAAAACTTCGCCAGTCATGTTACCTCCCACCCGCAGCAGCTTTAGACCGTGACCATCAGTGCCGGGAGGTGAAGGGGCATCGATGCGCCTTTCCCTGCCTTCCCTACTCCGTTACAGGTGGAGAGGGGTGACTGAGTCCCAGCTCTCTTGTCACCCAGGCCCGGTGCCTGCACAGCTGGGTTACCCATCGTCCAACAGTAAATCCTCTTCCAACGGGCTCCCTACTGGCGCGGCACAGTTACAGAGCCCTCTGAACAGCAGTTCCAGAAATATTAATTCTAGCTGAACAAGGCTGCTGAGCAGCTCGATTACAGGCTCCCTGGGCGAGGGATCTGTGGCCCAGCTGTGAAAGCCATTTCTAGGAGACTATCAATTGTAAGGAAATGGCCATCCAGCTGAATTGTGGTGGATCCAAAAATGCTAATTAAGCGGGGGACACCGCTGTAAAGCAGCAGCTTGTGGCCTCCCTGGGAACTAGCAACAGAAAGCTCTGTGTGCTGCAAATGTGCTTCTGTTGCAGTGGTTTTGTTTGCATTTCATATCCTGCATTCAGGATGAATAAAGCACTCTGATTCTTGCCTGTTCCCCTTCTTTCCTTTTCTTCTTTGTCCATGTCTCTGCTTCCCTCCTCCCTCTCTCCCTTCTTCTTTTCTTTCATGATGTTTCAAGCCATCTGTGAAAGATGGTGCCTCGACAGTATTCTCAAAGCATCTAAACCTTTAGGGGATTTCCCAGGAAGACTCTCAGCTACAACAGGGCTCTGTCATACTCCAGTAGATGCAGAGTTCTGCAGATGTGCGCTCAGATTTATTTACTGAGTATGGTCATTCTCGAAGCTGACACCATCTTCGAACTCACACTCAAGCAGACTGAAGTAGGAAGCCGTTGATGGTAACTTTGCTGTGGATAATACCTGAAACCTCCAAGGGATCGAATCTAATTCCCTCTCAGCTCCACGAGCTGGGGGTGTACAGCCCTGGCCCCTCCATCTTCTCTCAGGAGGCTGAAGGACCTCTTAGCCCCGAACTCCCATCTCTGCTCCCTTCTCAGGCTGCCCTTGTAAACCAGCTCCTCGGCCCCTCACTGTGGTGGTCTGTGTGCAGCTTTGGTCAGCCATGTTTGCTTTCCCAAATAAGCACCTCCTCCATCCATACGGGCTTAGTGGTTAACGGCACAGGGTCTGACCACCTCCCGCCTAAGTTCTAATCCTGCTTTGTCACTTGACAGCCCTGTGACCCAGGGCAGAAGCCTGTAAGTTCTCAATGGCTCAGTTTGCTTACCTGTGAAAGGGGGATAAAAGAATAGTACCTACTTCTTAGCATTACATTACAGAATCTTGGCAAAGCATTTGGCATGTAGCTATTGCTCTACAGAAGTTCACTGTCAATCACAAGTGCCCATTCTCATGCAACTCCTGTCATTTCTGTCTCTCTTGAATAAGAATAGATGATTCCCTCAACCTTGTTGGGGATTTGCTCCTGTTGGGAATGCTGCACACAGGTGCCACGAGTGCAGAAAGGATATTTCATGAAGTATGCTCTCCAGAAAGACAATGGAGACCAGATAATGATTGACAGCTGACATGAAATCGTTTTCCTTATCCGCTACCTGTTTGACTTCATTGCACCTTGACTGGCTTCCTTGACTTTTTCATTCATATATTCACTCAATATTCTGAAGAAGGGCAGGCAGACAAAGAAAACCAAACAGGACAGGAAACCTGGACTGTATTTAACCATGTGCCACCAGTACAGCTACTATTCTTAAAATATTTCATTTTGAGTTGGGCACAGTGGTACATGCCTCTAATCCCAGCACTCTGAGAGGCTGAGGCAGGAGGATAAGTTCCAGGCCCAGCCTGGGAAACAGTGATTTAGTGATATTTTGTCTCAAAATGAAATATGGAAAAGGGCTGGGAATGTGGCTTAGTGTAAAAGCCCAGGGTTCAATATGTACAACATATGTTGCTTGTGGGTGCAATGTAGCTACCTACTCTCTGAGCAAAAAGTAGATGATTTCTCTTTTTTAAATTTCACTTGGAATTGGCATCTAACTGCACATGAGCCATTTTTCTTGACTTGACTACCCTGGTGTTCCCATTAAGACCACTGGACCAGCCCATGATCTAAAACTAAGGAGCCTGAAGCAGGTGCCTCCAAGTCATTTCCCCAAAGCTATGCAGAGTCTCATGTCCTGGCTATATTCTGAACACTTACTCTGCTTCTCCTTCTTTACTCCCCTCGCCCATCTTTTTTTCTTGTGGGTCTTAGAAATCAGTTGGATGAAAGAGAGAAGAAATCCGCGAAGTGTTTTCCATGACCAGAGCTACCAGAGTTGGATCTGTGTAGGAAAATATGTCCAGTGAAGTATGAATCCCTAGCCTAAAGCTCTTGAGCCACCCTTTCATATGTGAGCGCATGTCTACCTCCCTGCCTCCATGAAATCAGTGAATAGCATGCACCTTTAACATTTTTGAGACATCTGGTGAGAAATAAAATATGGTAATTCATAATTTCAGGTTGCTTTTCCAATATACTTTGTGCTAATATGCCATGGTAATCGTTCTATGAAGTTACCCAAAAGCATTTATTAAAGCAGGAGGAGACATTACGATATGCAGATGATAGCGTGGAGGAATATCGCCTTTGGAAAACTGTAGGAGGAGGAGGAAGAAGCTGAAGGAAAACTGTTAAATCATTTATTAAAAATGTATTTTTTGTTGGAGAATTGAGACTAACTGGATACAAATGTAGGATTAGATTCATTTAAACAAGTAGAAGACATTTTGTGTCCTAAGAAGGCAGAGTTAGACAGGTGGCCTGGAATGGATACAGCCGCCCAGTGATATAGCTGTCAGTATTTTGAGCACTTTCTCATGCCAATCACCTCATGCATACAAGATGTATGCATTTCTATGCTGTAACTCTGGTCCTCACATCTTTATTCCAGCAAAGAGAAAGGAGCCTACAGATGGAAAGGAAATACTTAGGAATCAAAAAGTGGTATCATATGACTACACTTCATTGCAAGGGTGCTAGTGAGAATGAGTGAGGAGTCCATGTGTGATACACAGAAGAAACAATATGACTTTCAAGACAAACAAAATTTATAGCATTGGCACTGTGTGCAGATATTAAGGAAATGCAAGAGGATAATAGGCTGAGAGGTGCTAAGGCACTTTGAGACTGATGTAATTCCAGATGTTCCACATGTAAGGCAGATGAAAATTGGGATCCAAGATTGTGAGAGAGGCTGGAATATAAAGAATAGACAGTCCTGGGAAGCATCGGATTAGAGACTTAGTTGTAGCCTAGGATGGCAGTGCAGGTTAGGAGAAAGACTAGAAGGTCAAAGACAAAATAAGAAGAAAGTGTTGGAAACTCCTTTATACCTTTTAAGTTTCTTGCATTAAATCCTCAAAATTTGATACCAGATTTCAAACTGCAAGATTACATTTTTCAGCACCATTTGCTTTGTACAGCTTATTAATTCGCAAATAATAGACTCCAGACATTTTTGTGGTGAGGATAAAACTTTCAGAGCTTATAAAGCAGCTCTTAGATCAATAGAAGATTCCATTCTCTGGAACTATTTTCTCTCTCTATTTCTTCCCTGGTAACTATTCTGATTATGCATTTAAATAAAAGGACAGTAAAAAAGAATTCCCTGATACTCTGAGCTGCCCAGAGGGATAAGAATATGCGGCAGGAAGTGTGATATGTAAAGTATGTCCGCCTGTGTGGCCTCGTGTGTGAAGGCATGTGCCACTGCCCTCTGCCGAGCCTTTGTACTGGGCTTCAAAGTCATAAGGCTGCAGCTCAAAGGCCTGGGGGAGTGGTGGCATCATCCTCCTTTTTACTGAAACTCCAGTGTGAAAGTGCTTTGACAGCTGAGTTGGTGTTTAAAAATGTGGGTTCTGGTAATGCAGCCCTGCTGAGTGGGTTTTGCACTTTATCGTCTTACTTTCAAAATAAAAATGGGAAATTCTGTTTACATGCATATTACAAGGGGGAATTTGCGGCTAAGAAAATGTTGAAATCGTCAGCTATGAGGCAGTAATCCTGCAAGTACCTAGCAGGTTGCAAGCAACTACTGTTTTTACTAAGCTCTTTCTATGAGTTACCTCCTGCATCATCCTAAATATTGGATGTTCCAGGTACTTTTATTGTACTCATTGAAGACATGATGAAACTGATGCATAGGATAAGTCAAGAGTTGTACAGCATGTGCTAACTGCAGTAATAAATAGCAGTCCATTATGGAGCAAAGACATGAAACTTTGAAGGACACTGACAAAAGAAGAGCAATGTTACAGGCAGGAAGGCTAAACTGTTAACATAAAACCAACACCACAACCAATGGTCTGGGTAGCAAAGTCTGGATTGAATTTCTATGTGTAATATGGACAATGGATGCTTCCACTGCTGTGCAATAAGACATTACAAAGATGATTTTGAGTTGAACAAAGGAAGTAGAAAACACCATTGTAAATTCAGAAAAAAATTTACATAATTTCCAACAGTTCTAATTTTGTTACACAGCACCAGTGGGACCAAGTAATAATGATTTTTAAACAACATAGTTTTATGTATGTAACACAATTCAAAAACTGTTACATAAAGCTTGTGGAACTTCATTGGCAAATCTACAGTAATTATATTTTAAGGAGTATTTGTAAACTCTGTTAATTACCTAAACAAAGACAAGCAAAAGATACATGAGCTACATTATGATAGAAAAGCAGGTGTGCCATTGAAATAAGGAAAGTATTTGGAAAATGTCTTAACATCCTTAGAGGAATTCTCTCACAGAGACTCTGCCTCGACTTGGGGCGATATTTTAGCTCTAGTGTTTTTGTACAATTTTCCTAAACAAATTCACTTTCTAGAATGAGTTTATAATTTTGCTTCCCCTAGGGCAAGCTGAAGGGGACTAGGGTCTAGAGTGGAAAGTGGTACATAAAAATAAAGAATGAAGAAAAGAAAAGAAAGCCTTTATTTTTTCCCTTTTCAATGTTTCACTGAAAAACAAAAACAAAAGCAAAAAGAAAACTAAGTCATGGAATACCTATGAAAAACTGTCTGATTTTGCATCTATATATGCTGAAGATTTGAACTCACATTTTGCATTAATTAGAGAAAAACTCCACACAGTTACAAAATATAGGCACCTAGGTTTCATTGGGGTCCTACATTTCTAGTTCCTTCTATTGATCAGCCATCCATTATAAGACATATTATATGCAAGCCTGTGAAAGGTGCAGCAGATTGAACAATGGGGAGAAGAAAAGTAGAAGGAAACACATATGGATACATGGGACTAAATTGGAACTAGAAGAAAGGTTTAGAAAGAGGAAATGGAGGAATAGAGTATTTAAGGAACATTAGTAAATATCAAAGAAAAGGAGCCCCTTTTAACAAGTCCAATTTCTCCAGATCATGTACATTTCTAGACACTACTCTGTGGCCTTGTTCTAAAATATTCTGAATGGATTTCTTTTTTATTTGCTTTTATTATGAATTTTTCCATCCTCTTTGGGGGGTCTCTGGATAGTTTTGACTTCAAATCATGACAAGAAACAGTGAAATTTTGTTTCAATGACTAAAACAATGAGTGAATCCAAGTGGATTGAAGCCAATTGCCTTTGGATTCGCATTATTTTCACTGCAGTTTGGCAATTGTCCAAAGTCACAAATCTAACACTGACTACATAAGATTTGTATTTTATTGTCCCAGACAGATAGTTCCCATCCTTGGTGATAAGAATGGTGAAGACTTTCCCATGGAAGTGTGCTGGAGAAATTGAAGTTAGACATTGTCAATAGACAGCTGTGTTAATCATCTTTCCACTGGCAAGCCTGGACATAGGCGGCATACACAACTTAAAGGAGGAAAAGTAGATTTTGCCTTCTGGTTCAGAGGTTTCAGGCCAGTACTTGGTTTCTGGCTCCATTACTTTTAAGCCCATGGTGTGATAGAGACTTTATGGTGGAATGACATGGCAGAGAACAGTGGCTATCCCTCGCGCAGCCCAGAAGCAGAAAGCAAGAAAAGAGACATATCCTTCAAAATCACCCCCTCTCAGTGACGTATTTCCTCCAAACAGGTCCCACTTCCTAGTAAACCCTAATACATCCATTAAAGTAAGTACCCTCAGGATCCCATCATACCCCTGGGCCTCACCTCTGAATATTGCTACACTGGGGATCAAGTCCTCAATGCACAAGTCTTCAGGGTCATTTCACATTTAAAACATAGCAACTGCATTTGTTCAACACCTAGTATCTATGGAACACATATTTATGTGTTGAATGCCTTGCTGAGATTTGGAGACACACTGGCAATGAAACAGAACCGCTTGTTTTTCATGAACGTGGTTCACGTTTTTAATCAGTTTCTCACTGGCATGGCTTTGCAAACTTGATTTACCTGGCCTTGTCACACACTCATAATGGCTCTGAATACTTTATGGTCCATATTTGAAAATACACTGGAGGAAGTACACACACTCAGTACATGGTTTATAATTAGACCTCAGGAAAGAATCTTCTATAAAAATCTGTCACCACCTTGAATCGATCACAATCTTAACACCACTCTCTCAAATGAAAGAAAAGAAAAAGGAAAACATTTATCACATGCTGGTCACATCTGTAGTTGAAGTGTGTTCCAGGAGTTGGACTTTTTACCTCATAGTAGGCATGTTCCTTGTGCCAACAAGACTTTTATTGTTATGTATGTGTTACTTAGCTAATAAGACAGAAGAGTGAAGGCAATATTATAGATGCAAATTCTACTTGTAAAATTTACTTGCTGGAACTATAGGTAGGTTATTTCTGAGCTTGACCTTCTTCATATGTAAAATAAGAGATTTAAATAAAAGATTTAAAATTTGAAGTTATGGATGTCTTTAGGAATCCATGTAAAGTTATAGAACCTCTAAGCAGAAAAATGAAAAATGCACACATACACATACATATAACACACTCACACACACACACATGATTTTATACATTACCCTAGGTCATTTACAGAGTTCCTGAATCCATTCATAGGCAGTCTGCTTAAAGAGTATGTAAAGGCTAACACTATCTGGGATATTCATCTTTTTTCATCTAAAATGATTTTTATGTTACTTTCTGGATTTCAAATTGATTCTCGAATGGTGAAAAATTAATCTCTGGGCAATAGTTAAAATGATTTAGTGTATTTAAAAATATCTTCCAAGAGAGGACACCTAAAATTGTAGGTGTATGGTAAAATTCAATGATGTAAATTTTATAGGCTTTCTACAAAATAACATTGACTGAGCATGTCTATACATTTTAGTGAAGAAATCACATTATCATACAGTCACACAAAATTAAAAGACATTCTAAGTATTTAAGGAGACATGTGCTTTGGAGAGTGTCTTAGTTACTTTTCTTGTTTCTGGGACAAAATATCCAACACTAGCAACTTAGAGGAAGGCAGGTTTATTTGAGTTCATGCTGTCAGTCTATAGTCCAGTGGCTCCAAGGCAGAAATGGCGTGGTGGAGGGTCTTGCCCCAGAAGAAAGCTGCTCATATATTGGGGGCCAGGAAGCAGAGAGTGAAGGGAGGACCTTGGAGGTTGGGGACATACTCTTCCAGTTCTCCCAGTGACCCACTTCTGATCAAGCCTCACATCCCAATAGCACACTCATTGGATGAATCCACAAATGAGTATAGCACCTCCATGATCCAACCATACTCCAAAAGCCCCACCTCTGAGTGCATGAATTTTGGGGAGACATTCCAAATTCAAACCACAACAGAGAGAGAAATAATGAGATTTCCTCAGTAGAGGGAGGAGAAACCCTGAATAAGACATATGAATTTTCAAAATATGAAATACTAAACCCTTGAGAAAGATGGGGAAAGTTTTTATGGTAAAATAAGTTTAGAAATATTGCAGAGATATTATATACTTGTAGATTACATTTCAGATAAGTATATTAAAGGCTGGGAAGACATGAAATGTGGAAAACACTTAATAATGTTCAACTTCCATTTTCCAAACTCATTGAAGTTAGCCATGCTGAACACACTTTGGGAAACACAAGATATCATAGAACAGGGATGGCAAACCTTTTAGAGCTTTCAATGATAACTGCAGTACATGGGCATAGGTTCACAACCACTGTCCTAGAAAGAAAATGTTAAGAATTAAATTCTGAAAAAAATAATAACGAATTCTGAAAAAGAAATAAAGAATTGAGAAAGTATCTATTTGGGGAAAACTGAAAAAAAATGTATGTGACTTTTGTGGGAAATTGAACATTCCCCTGCTAGAGTAAAAACAGTCAAGAATGGGATGAGATGATATAAATAATTATGTTTTACTAGGGTATAATCAAAAGGCACATGAGGACTTAGATACAATGTGTGTTGCTTGAAAAATGACTGAGCAGATTCTTACTTGTAAAGTGTGTCCACTGCTGATGATCTTGGAATGGAAAGAGTTTTCTCAATTTTTTAAGAACTTCTTGTGGCTAAAAAGACCAGGAAGAAAATGCACAAAATCCCACCCACTTTGAACCAGCACAATAATAGCACCAAGTGAGATGCTGAACTGAGCATGTCACTCAAGGACGATCCCAACCCTCAGGAGAGGAGCAGACCGAAGCCAGCTTTAGAAGTTGACCTACAGCCTCGTGTGCCAAAGACTCTGCCCTGGGCTCTACGAAGTTCAATTTACTTCAGAGTCGGGGCACCAAGAAAGTCTGGGCTGCCTCAGTAGCAGAGTATGCTGAGCACTTTCAGCTTTGTGGTCCTGAAGACAGATTCTGGCTGCCAAAGGGGTATTTGTAACTTGATATAGTGATCATCAGATGGATAGGTAACATGGATTGAGATCTTAGCATTTGTAAGACATTGTTCTGCATGTACATTATCTCATTTTTTATTACTTTAGTAGGCAACTTCAATTGTCTTATTATTATTATTACTATTATTATTATTACTACTACTACTACAGTACTGGGGATCAAACCAACCAGGCCTTTGCATTGAATTACATTTTTAGGTTTTTTTTGGTTTTTTTTTTAGACAGGGTCTCACTAAGTTGCTAAGTTGCTCACTTGGCACAAATCTTATCTTCTTGCTTCAACTTCCTAAAGTGCTGGGATACAGGCATGTGCCACCATGCCCAGAAACTGTCTCCATCTTATAGAGAAATTACCTGAGAATTACAAATTAGAAGAACCTCAGACCACAGGGTGTGTTTGTAACAAGAACTAAGGTTTGAACCATGTGACTCTCATTTTGGAGTACATTTGGGAGAGTAAGAACAGTGATTGTGATATTTTTCTAAGTCATTTGTAGACTTTCAAATTTTTTAGCAGAAGAAAAAGCTCATGCCACCTCACTTTACACAAAACCAACTCATGGATAAAGCGTGGGAATGGGCCAAAGACACATCGATTTGATTTGGAGAAGCAGTAACCAGTCAAACAGGGAGCAGAAGGGAGTGTCTCAGATTGGGAATGTCTAGAATACTGAACCTTAGGTATTAAGGAGGAAATGAAGGAAGCTCAGTCTCTACTGGGAAAGCAACACTAAAATTAAGCTTCTTTGTATTGTTTGCTATTATGGAGTTGTGGAAGGGGGAGGGCTGGAGACAAAGAAGTCTTTCCTAATCTCATCTTTCTTAATCTCATAAATTATAGGTAGATGCTAATAGATTTTATGTTTAAACAAGCCATTAAATATGCTGAAGTTTAACTTGGTGTTAAAGTCTTCTTCTGTCTGACAAGAGGACAGACCGTTGTTAATAGCAGAAATAGACAGTGGGGTGTGGATGATAATTTACACATAAACATGTAACTTACCAAACTTGTTAGGTATGAGATATGGAAGGAAGCGATGCTCTGTCACAACCTTGAGTTGGATTTTCTATGAGGCCACAGATAAAAATTCACCCTACAACCCTAAGGGCACTGTACATAATCTGTCCACTGTACAAGTGACCCTGCTACTAACAAGGTCATGGCACTATTCTGGGATGGAATGGGATAAATGAAAGGTGAGCCATTTCCCTCTTTCTCTTATGGCTCCCCTGTGGCCGCAAGGAAGGACTGGATGTCAGTCGTCAAGCAATTTCCAGAATTCTGTAATACTTCAAATTATTCCAGTAGCCTTCTTTCTGGAGGGTGTGGTCCTGTTTTTACCTGCTCACTATTCTGTGGTATCACTGATTATATGCTGTAATGAGTCACATCAAAAACTCAGCCCCTTCACTGGGAATTTGGTCAAATTATGTTTTATAAATATCCTCAATGGAAACCAAAAAGCTATGAAAAAGATCCTGTCCCAGAGAACTCTAGCATTAATTCGGCTTGGATCGAAAGTATGAATTCAGGAAAGAAATTATCAGAAAATTATAGAATTCCTGTCTTGTTTGACAAAGATAAGTTTTCTGTAGTATAGACTTTATCTGAGAAGCTGTTGCTCAGAGCAAAACTAGAACTCTTTGAGAAACATTTAAAAGACAACTTGATTTGAGTCCCCTTCTGTCTCTTTCCCCAGATTGATACATGTGACCTCCTACATTTAAAATGAAAAGTCCTCAGACAATCCTAATCACATTGTCAGTCAGATAGTCATCTCCTGAAAGGGGCTCCTTCACCTTTAAGGATGCATGTACAATAGTGATATGTAAGCAGCTCAAAGACTCAATACCCCTTTTTTCTGCAAAGCAAGGCTGGGTTAGGAAAAAATCAATACGTTGGAAGTAAAGGTCAGACGAGGGAAAGTGACATGAAACAGAACTAAGGGAACAATATCCTTCATGAAGACTGTTTGAAGTTTCCTTTACCCTTGCGCTGGCTTCAATGTAGATATATTTTATCCTAGAATAGAAAGCTGTATTCTTGAGAAAAAGTCATATTTTAAATATTTATCTATTCGACAGCGTCCTTATTGCATATTATCTTTGTCCTATTGACTAATACTCCAAAAGAATAGCGAATACTTTAAAGTGCACGTTGCATGTGAATTGGAATTGGCAGATTTTTTTTTTTTTTTTGCAAGCAATAGGATTCGGCCACACATATGCATTTGCCTACCTTTTTGAACAGTTCTCAATTTACTTTTTCAAGTGGGCCAGATGTACTACTATAGCCCTTAAAAGGGTCAGGACCATCTCCTCATTTCCCCACTCTCTATACTTATTGCTTGGGTAGAGCTGTAAAGTAGCCCATGAACCCTTTTCACTCTTGCAACACATTTACCCACAATTAACAATCAAGCTGTCTTCCCTGCATTCAGGCGTCCTTTCTCCCGGGCCTCATTTTCCCTGCCTCTCTCTTGATCTACCATTGTGCGGAGAGCTGTTTGTGCCACCTCAATCTGCCCCCCTCACCGGCAGCACAAGGATTGGGGGGAAGACAGCGCCCGGCATTCAGATGCTGAATAGCAAATTGCTCTTGAGTGTCCTTGCTTCCCCTGGCTCTCCCCCTTCCTCGGGAAGGACAAGGGGGGCGCTGAAAGCAACCATACATTTTGTTCAGTGCTCTTGAAAACAAGCGTTTCACACCTGAAGCCTTTCACAGCAGCCCAGAAGCACCCCTTCAAACCACTTAATTGCCAATTGCTTCAGAGCTCCTTGTAAAAGTCCATTATGCCAGCCAGCTCCATGGCGGAGACAAAGTACGCGAAATGAAAGAGTCCTCCTTCCTCCAGGGCCAATGCGGCATTAAATATCCCAGATCACTGGTCTTGTTGTTAACAGGACGTGATTGGCTTCCGTTGGAGATATGCACGGAAATCTTCCAGTATTATTTGAAAATGAAAGATGCAATTTTCCCGTGTTCTATGTCAAAATTACATTCAAATAAAGACATACCAGACAGATCCAAGAAAGGGATCTTGGCACACCTCACTTGCTGGGCGGGGAGTCGATGTCGGGGAAGGGAGGGCCCGGGGATGAGCAGCACCTACGATAGTGCACCTATCCCAATCCAGTCGCCTTCTGTCCTGTTTTGTTTCCCATTAGGTTGAAAAAATATTAAAGTGTGTGCAAATTCTCAAAGTTAAGAGGCTCTATCCTTGAAGTCCATAGAAACTCACAATACGATATTCCACAAGAATAGAATGCTGGCCCTGAATACAATGAGAGTGGATGTTTATTCGCTGAAGAACTGTTTCGTAGTTGCAGCTGTGAAAATTAATTTTAAAACGACTCGCCTGTTTTGGAGGGACCCCTCCTAAACACCCTACACCTCCAGTCTTGACTACAGTTAGAATTAACACAAAGGATTTGATGAAGAATCACCTACCTGGTAGGCATCTGAGTCCTGAATGACGTGGTCCTACAGTGAGTGTCTCTTTAGGGGACCTTTTTCCTCAACTTTCCGGGGGACACAGGGCTGTCTAGGTGGCAGAGACATTTTAATAAATCACGATCGGAGCAAAGACCCACCCTGCTCGAGGCATGGGGTTGACATTTTCAGGATACATTAGCTCAAATTATTCTCTTCTTAGTTAAAGTTCTAAACTGTTAGAATCTACTGCTGTTCTTCTAGGACTTTGAAGACCTTGAGCCTGAAAACAGGAGCTTAAGACATGCCCACGTTGTCTTGGTCACTTTTTCATCCTTTGGGCAAAATAGTTGACACCCACAGTTTAAAGGAGACATTTGTTTTGGTTCATAACTTTCAGAAGATTCAGTTAATGGTTGGCTCCCAGGCAGGAAGGGTTTGGTGAAAGTTTCTGGCAGAGAAAAGCTGCTCCTGTCATGGTAGCCAGGGAGCAGAGAGAAAAGGAGAGAAGGGAAGAGTCTTGGAAGGAGATACACCATTTCGAGTCATGCCCCAGGCCCCACCTCCTGAGAGCACCTTCAGCTTTGGATTAACCCACTGATAGATTAGAGTCCAGTAGCCCAGAATTCAGTCACATTCCAACAAACCGACCTCTGAACGCATAAAGCTCTTAGGGGATGTTCTGCTTCTAAATAATGATACACATCTTCTAGCTTTTAGGTATACCTGTGTTCCCCTCCTTCAAAAGTATTGCCATATCCTCTGAAACGTTTCAACTGATGTTACTCCTTGAATTAAGCCCTCTGCTCCCTGTTCAATGCCAAAACTGGTGCATAAGAGAAGAGAGAGAAAATATGAGTATCTGTTTTCTAATGAGACACATAAAAGGTGGGTTCTATTTGGGGCTGAAATACCCCTTTGATTGCAGTAACACAAGGCTTGTCTTCCTCATCTATGTAAACCTCCTTTGCTGCTAAATAAACTTTCACTAGACACCTTTCTTTATTGGTCCCTGGCTCTTTGGGCCACTTGTGACTTCCACCTGCTGCTGATTGTCAAACCATTGCTTTTACAACTTCTGAAGCTAGACTGATGGGATCTCTTCCCTTCTTGTCATGGTAAGCCTTTAATTACACCACGCATGGCCTGCAGTGGACAATAACTATGTGTCTAGCATGTGTCTGGCTTGTATTGATTTAGAACCTAGAACAATGAAAGAGACATCACTAAGTGGTGCATTCTTCATGATCTGTCCATATCTAAAGGTCTTTAAAGAGGCTATCCCAGACCTCCTGTACCTCATATTTCAAGAGTACCCCCACTGTCATGTTTTATCAAGACCCATATATGAGATCTCTTCTCCAGTAAGCCTTTGATTGATGGGAGGTAAAAATAATTTTTTACCCGAGGTATTTATTTCCTTCTCTTTCTTTTGCTCTTCCCCTTGGCTTTTTCCTGTATGTTTGTTTGCTTACCCTGTTTCTTCTCTTCTTACTCTATTTATTCTCTTTCTATCACATAGCCGGTTATTCTGGGGAAAAGTTTCAAACAGATTAAATCATTCTATGAGCCATCCAATAGGGCTACTTACCCTGCAGGATGTCTAACACATTCTCTTTAAACCTTGAGACAGTTTAAATGCCTGCATGAAATTCTTACCTACTGGAGTGGTGAATGAGAGAAGAACAACATCCTCCTCATTCTCCCCTACCCTTTAGGTTCATGAAATGGGAGGGTGTGAATAATGAATACTGAGTGGAAAGTTAGTGGATACTGTCTTGTAAAACGTCTCATCTTAGCAGGGAACGAACACCTCAAGACAATCCCTCTCTATGTAGTAGGATCAGGAATCAGTTGCTAATGGGTCAGTTCCTGTCTACTTTTCACCTGTTTCACATATAAAGTTCTATGGGAATACAGTCAGACCCGTAAGTTTACATGTCATCTACTGTATTCACTGAGCTGTATTCACTGAGAATTGAGTACTTGCAACACAGACCATATGGTCTGAAAATCCTAAAATATTTAGCCTTTTAATGGGAAATGTTTGTTAACCCTTAGAGGGGAGAAAGGGAATGTCTAGGATCTCTTATCATACCTTTTCTGCGGGAACACATGAAGTGTCCGAAGTAAACTAAATCAGATACACTTATAGGGAGCATGGTCTTTATATACTAAGAGTAGGAAAACACTGACATGTACTACCTGGCATGTATGTATTAACCTTTATTATAATGAAACTTTAATTAACAATTCTTTGTACATCTGTCTTTCTTGGTAGGTTGTGATTTAAGAAGAGAAGAGCACTGTCATATTGGTAACCTGACTGTGGCGACATATGTCCAACAGTTGCCACTAATTATATGTTTGTCAAATGGGTGTACTCTGAGCGAACGTTCTTTGTGAAGAAAAACCATTTCATAAACCTCCAAGTCATCAGGTTCAGCTCTTTGGAAATGGAGCTGAGGAAACAGTAAGACTATGAACTGGAGTTGTTTTTGATGTGTGTTCCTTATATCACTCAGTTTCTGGACAGTAGAGAGGGGTTCTGATTTCTTAGTGCACGAACATGTGCTTTTCAAATACATTTTCTTCATCTTTTTGTCTTCCCTTTATTCTACTTACTCCAACTTTCTGGCAGTTTTGAAAAGGAGTTAATTTTTCTTAACAAATAGGTTTTGTATAATTGCTTTAGCAACCAAAATGTCTTTTATTATTTCAGAAACAATCCATTTCCCATGGCAGAACCTGGCTCTTTCTTAGTCAACATATTCAATATTGCAGCTGCTTTTTCCACTTTCCCTTGGCACAAGTATGCCAACCTTCGTTGCCATTTACCTGGCAACATTTGTTGACACAAATAGTGGCAGATTTCATCAAAGTCTTGCCAATATCTCTCTGGTGTCAGCTTTGTAATCTTGCATTACTTGGGGACTACTTTAGCCATTTCTAAAAGGGGGAGAATAAAAGACTTTTCTTTCTTCTTGAAAGAAGGCAACTGAATTAACTCCCACTTGCTGAATGGGGTTCACACCTCTGGGAAATTTCAAACCAAGAGAGTTTAAATCTGCCTCTTTCTGCAGTCAGGGAAAATTGCTTAAATATGTCTAGATTACATGCTTTCATGTGTTGGTTTTGATGATTACTTGCAGTTGGAGCTATTGGAAAGAAGTAACTTTAATATTTTTAATTATACATTTGGAATTCTGCTCTTTACATATGTTATCTAATTTAATATACATCTATTTGTGTTGTTTAATTTCTTGTTCATTTTTGTCCCAATAAAAAGATGCTTTGGCCCCAGAGTTTGCAGATGAGTAAACTGGGGCACACAGAGTCCAGTTGTCTTGAAGGAGCAAGAAGGGTAGTTGTTTTCCCAGCCCTTCAGGCTGTTGATCTCCTGCCACTTGAAGTCCCGGGAATTTGTCAGCAATGGCAAATTGCACGTGAGTGCAACTGCAATTGGCTGTCTCCTCATAAATGATCCTCGAACTGAGATAGGCCAAATGTGGCAAGTCCACATATCACCAAATGAGTGAGCCAGAGAATTTCCCAAATGACCATAAAATCGATTTGCCTGAGACTGAAAGAGGAAAAGTCTCTGGGGTAGGATGAATGGCAAGATCAGACCTAGAATACAGTCTATAAGGAAGGATTGATTATGTGCTCTATTCACTTCTCATTTAGCAAAACCTGCATTGATATTGAGCTTCATCTGTGTTTATTGCTTGTGCTTTAAATATAGATGTTACACAAGGGTCCAGTCTTCATTTTCTGATAATAACAATAACAGCAATATTAGGAATAACAATAAGGCTAGCATCCATTAACCATGCACTGATACCTTATATGGGGTACTTTATTGTTTATCCAAACTCTATGAGTGGATAACATTGTTGTATTTCCTGCTGGGCAGACCAACTGAGGCTCAGGAAGATCTAATGACTGCTTCTAATTATACAGCAAGTAAACATCAGAGTAAACGTATAACCTTCGCAATTAGATACTGTGTCTGTCTGTGCTCTTTATTACTATACTCTGTGGCTTATAGTAGATTTCTGCACAAAGCCATACACAGCCAAGGCTTCCTCTGGTTGTCCCTGAGATATACTGGTGGTGTCCCAGCCACGTTAAGGCCTAGGAATGCTCCACTTAGGACAAATTTGTCCACATCCTTGTAGAATTTTCCATTCATGTGCAAATCAGAATTCATTATCTTATCCTCAAATGAAGTTTTCCTTCTTTATTTTGTTTTATGATAAATGACAACTTCCATCTAATTTTCTGAGTGTGAGGAACAGAAATGACTCTAGTCTCATCTTTCCCACTCTTTCTGTCATTCAGAGAGACATCTGACCATATTTCAAGATGCCTCTTTATCTTCTCTCAGTCTTGCTCCCATTCTCTTTTATTGCCTGCACCTCATTCCTTGATCGCTTCCTGCCATCCTCCGCTGTAGGCCTCCTGCCTCCTGCTTCTGGCCTGAGGGCCCAGGAATCCACTGTGTGTACTGAAACTAGAGTGATTTGTCTGATGATGTTCTGACTACGTGCTCTGATGCTGAAGTTATTCAATGGCTCCTTGGCCAAGATCTAAAACGAAAACACAAAACCTTTTCTTTTTTTTGTGGATCTTTCATGAATCCTTTTCATTGGGATAGCTGACTGCCCCTCTCGCTCCTATTCTGGACAGCAAACACACAAACACTACAGCGTGTATTCCACAGCCCTGGGCCTGCTGCCTGCCATACAAATGATGCTCAACAAACGGTTGTTGAATAAATGTGCATGTTATCAGTCAAAAAATTCCATCAAAAATTAGTCAAACTCCATGTTTAAGGTTGAAATGCAAAAAATTTATTGAGCTAATATTGGTGTTAGAAACCAAAGGGTATTTTTGTAATCTATTCTTTCCAAAATATTTGGAAGTTAGCGATGAAGCTATGAATACAAATATTCATATCATTGCTCATACTCCAGTGAGCTGCTCTTCTCAAATGTTAAACAAAATCAACTTCAAGGAATAGGCCATATTTATTCAGTCAATTATCCTTCTTATTATTTAAATAAAAGCCAAGCCTTTTTTGTTCATTTTTATTATTGTTGTTGATAGTTGAAATAGTTCCTCATTGTTCCTGTTCTGCAGATCCAAAGGCAAGGTTGCTTGTACAGAGGCGGGATTTGGAGGTAGACAAGGGGAGAAGGTAGCTTCGGCCAACTTAGTTTAACTGATTTAAACTAGAGCACTTACTTTCCCCTTGAGCAGAAACCCTCAAAGCTGTTCTTAATCAAGTCCACAAATCTAACAGTAAAAGAAACAGCTGATGAGAAACAGCCTTGGGGCCTAGAGAAGGTTTCATGGGAAGTTATCCCTTCCATATTGTAGCCTCATATGGATTTCCCCTACTAACTTTTATCCCAGGGAAAACCCATGAAACATTCCCTCCCAGTTTCATCATGAGCTTTTCACATATCTTCCTTCTCTCTTGAGCAGAACCAACTATACTGTCTTGGAGTTTATTGAATATGATCCAGTTAACTCCCACCCCATCATTGCCCTAGGGCCTGAAACATTTGGTCCTTGTAGGACCATAGACAATTCAAAGGGGACCTGCATTCTTCATAAGAGTGTCTAAACATCTACAAAATTTGTTTGCATAATACGAATGTAGCATGTTTAATGATTTTTAAACTTTCTATGTAGAAGAGGGAATTTTGAATGAAAGGAACTCAGCTCACATAAAATTATGTCCAATCCAAGGCAAGATTTCAGATGTTGGCATTAAAGATCAACAAAATTAACCAACATAAAGCCATCTAGTATGGAACAGAAAGGAATATAAAGTCCTTGATGAATGAGAGATTCAAGTATCAGACTGAAATTTAAGATCCACATTTTTTAATTGAAATGGAGGATTTGAATTGCATGAACAATGAAGAACAAGGAACTATTAGCAAAGACAAATTATACAGTGAAGAGGACCAGAGCTATATATTCTACAGAAGAAGCCTTAAGTTATCACTACATCTTGTAAAAAGAAAGAAGTGTTTCTCTCTGGTGGTGCATGTTCAACACCCCCACTATCTTGGTAGAAAAGTCTAATTTTACTGTGCATGTGGTGTTTATGGAAAAAGTTGGGTGTGTGGGTGTGCACTTAACTACTCAGGAGGGATCTGAAGTATGATTCAAATTTCAGAAGACTTTCCTCCTTCTGAGTCTCAAGAAACCAAAACAGTCAACTGGATGAATTTACTTAGAAGCCCAGAAAAGCAACAAGGCATTTTCATATCACAAAAACAGGGTAAATTTTTGCACTTTTTCCCGTGAATTATTTAAGAAATGCTTGCCATACCCTGAGCAGATGATCTAGTTCCTCTTCTAAATTGGCAGTTGCCTTAAACGGGGAAATGAAGCAAATTGATTAAAAACAAATGAAAATCAGTCGATAAGTTTTCAATCTGACTGTTTTCCTGCTCTCTCTGTTTTCAAAGACAGGGGTAGTGGCACAGCTGGGTGTTGTATAGTTACTAAGTTGTACCATCCAGGTATTGTAGTGCATCTGATAAACACCATAAAATTTGGATTTCAAACTTAATCCTGGCATATGCTTTAATCTTGATTTTATATAAGTGGGTGAAATGCAAATTGTCTGTAACCATTTTATAAACATTTACTCTTTACAAAATAATAGTCTTGAATTTTAAAAAATGTAAGATTTCCATTTGCTAGAGGATCAGAATCCAAAATAACTTCAGGCACAAGTTTCTTGAAGGTTATTTTCACAATTATCCCTGGTCTCTGTGTTGTCCTGGTCCTGTAACATGAGTGGACTGACAGAATCTAGGCACATGCAGCCATGGCTCCCACTCCTGGTTTTGTTTGATGGCATATTGAGTGGCAGTTACTTCCACTCTGCTATTTGTAATAGAAATCCCTGGGGTAGAATAGTGGTGTGCAGACCCTTGGATATTGTAAAAGTTGTTTTCTAAGTTTAGCGCTTACTAGTACTTTTCCCCAGTCCTGGGTTTGGGTCACTATCTTGGTTCATTGTAGGTGGTATCTTACTGCTCAATTGTTTCCTAGAGAAAAAAAACGGGGTCCTCACTGCAGCTAATGGTCTGAAATTTCAGGACTAAATTAACTTGGATTTTTATTATTTCTTTGTTTCATCTATACACAATTGGTCTTAACACTGAAGGACCATTTTACCTTGTAGCTTTGCATATTTGGAATAATTGTATTAGATTTCTGATACCTCTTTATTTTATGTGGAAATGATTGCTCTTACCACAGAAGGAATACTGGAATACTGCAGGCTTTCAGCTTCTCTAATTGAAACTAACCTGTTTGGTTTGCAAAGTCTCCTGGAAGGTTGAAAGCTTCATGAGGGAGGGACCAGCATAGACTCTGACATACAGTGATTCAAAAACGGTCTTCCAAACTGGGTTCTATGTGTATATCTCCCTCCTTCTGATGAAAGTTACACATGTGAAGCTGTCTGCAACAATAGGATCATGGTTCTATCTTTCCTGCTTATTAAAACTGTGATATTGAACAAAGCACTGAATCCACCTAAACCTTCAATGTTTTTACTTGTAAGATGGCAGTATTCAAAGATGCTCACCTTGGAACGCTCAGAGGTCTTGTCTAGCATGTCACATGCCCTAGGTTAAATCCCAGCACCACAAAAACAAATACAAAAACAAGAAATAAAAGAATTGACCTACAAAGTTATGATAATCAAGGGAGAAAATGTGCATATGAAAATATGTGCTCGAAAAATATGCTGCACTAAAAGACTAAAGCATAATATAAAACAGTGATTAGAGATTGAATGCCCAAACTGCAACCCCAAAACACACTTATTTATCACACAGTGCCAACCCTGCAATTAAACCTGAATACTGAGGCTTTAGTTCAGAAAAAAAACAACTCATACATTAACATCTTTTGTCTTAAAAGAAAAACGCAATAACACGCATGCCGTGGGTTCACCACCAGTGATCTAAAATACATTACACGCACAAGCCAGACTCTGGGAGAAGAAATTCCGCGGGCCTCTGCCCCGCCCCCACCCACTGTGCTGCAAGTGAGCCCAGTTTCAAACTGTTGGGCTGTGGTTGGAGGCCACAGCCCAGGGAAGACCCTGGCCAAGCCTGACTCCACCCCACTTTCAACCTTGGTCTCCTCCTTGGCGACACTTTACCCTGAGGATCTGCATTATATTTTAATGTACATAAGGATATATCGAAAATAATTGTTTCCTTGGTTTTTGTTTTGCTCTTAGCTTCTATGTGTTAGGATCACAGAAAGACTTTGTAAGGATGATTTAAGTTCCCCTGCAAGGTTTAATTTGTTATCACGTAAATGTTGCAAAACAGGCTGCCTCGTGGTTTTGGCCAGCCTTGTGCTCTGTTAATAAGATTGATTTACTGCTTAAAATCACTGTACTTTATCCAAATTTTACTGAACCTTTTATGTAAAAAATAAAATGCATTAAAATATGTATTTATATTTTAATTATAATGGGAAGCTGTTGAATCTCACTTTTCTCCCGATTTTCTGATTATTACCACTATGAAGTTTGAGATCTCAAGTCAACAACCTCGCCTCAACCTCAGGTTTCCTTACTCCTCCTTTTTCTCACCTGTATGCAACCTGCATATATCTTAGCTTCCTTTCAGATTTAAACATTTGCGATAAGGCCCACAGTTTCTTGATTTATATAACCGAGAGCTCATGAACTATACATTGAATTTCTTTTTTGTTTTTTTGTATTAAATTCTTTTTTTGGTACATTGGAGGTATACAACACAATTACATTTCTCATTGGGAATTGTACCTTTACATAATGCATCTTGGTTTTTTGAATTTCATATTTTACATGTTTTGACATATTTTGTTATATCAAAAGCAAAAAGACAGGATGCATAGAAAGCAAACAAATGAAGCTGGTCTTGTAGCTCAGTTTGTAGTATTTTTGTTCTGTTCTCATGGATGCATTGCTTTCTGAACTCGAGGTGCAGAGATTCATCTGTATGGAGCCAAAATCTTCCAAAGTGTAAACAATAACATGCTTAGAAGGGCGTTGTAGTGGGGGAACTGTGGGGATCAACTTATCTAAAGAAGTTTCTTAAGGAAACAGTTTCAATAATTATTTGTCAAAAGAGAAGGGAGCTGCTTAGTTTTCATCAAGTGACTCATTCTCCATGAAGTCTTCCCGGCCCTTTTCTTTAATAAGCAGGTGATGTGACAACAACCCACTTTGTACACTGTGCCCTGAAAAGAAGTCTCTCACACATCCTCTAACAGCTCATTGCATGCCTTAATTTCCATGCCTACTTCCCTTTGAGCAAGACTGTATGTATCACATGGCAGTGCACAGTAAGGTATAATGGTTGTATGAAAGAAGGAAATAAAATGGGGAACCTGGAATAAGATGCCCAGGTAAATGAGAAATAACTGTTAGGGTAGCTGAAGGTAGTTGTGAAAGCAAAGCAGAACCCTGTGAGGTTGGGGATTTAGCTCAGTGTTTCCCCCGCCTGCCTGGCAAGTGTAAGGCCCCAAGTTGGATACCCAGTACCAAAAAAAAAAAAAAAAAAAAGAAGCAGAACCCTAAATGCAAATTTGAGAAACAGTATAAGAAAAACCTGTGTATCGGATGACTTCACAACAGGCAGACTATATGGATGGCACTGAAAGGATCAAAATGACTACTGTGGTCAAGACCAGGGAGGCTTCCAAAGGTAATTAGCAATTGAGATAGAATGTTAGTAGAATAGGATGTTTCGTGCGATTTAATATGTATTTCTGTGCTAGGTAATGACAACAGGTGCATATTTGATGTAGAGTATTATAAATCCAACCACGGCAGCGGAGGTGGGCTTTGGATATTGGTTCATCCTGCTGGTTGAGGGCATCATGGTTGTGAGCTAAGAGAGATCTTCTTTGGATCTTGATCTTCTTTATCTGGGTGGCATAAGATGAGTTATTTAAATCCCTCAGGCTCGTTTTCCTATTGTAAAAATGTGATTGACAGTATTGGTAAACTTCTCAAAATACTGTAAGGTTTAAGTAAGTTAAGCCATTTACAACAGTTCAGGCCGATGTCTGGTTATAGTAAAGATAAATAAATTTTAACTTTTGGACCTTTAAAGCATTAAAAATTCTGCAAGAACAGGAGAAAGGCAGGTGTGCCTTGAGCCCTTGGAAAATTGTGGGAAACTTGGATCATGAGAAGTTGTCCAGCTTCCTTTCTCTGATTATTCCAACCATTCACTGACAGTTGTAAAGCACTGGGTGGCCGCACCAAGATAGACAAGCACACATTTGTGAGACACTGTTCCCTAGTTCATGAGTCTTCCAATCGAGAAAAGAAAAGTAAACTTTGCATATGAAATACTGAACTTTAAAAGAAAAGCTTCATATGGTGAATTAAAGAGTATCTTAAAGAGTAGAAAAAGGAACTTGGTTGAAAATCTGGAGAGCTAGGGTTGTTCCTGTCTCCTGTTCACTTTCTGGCCAGGAATAGATCATATAAACTTTCTGGTTTCTGGTTTTCTCACCTAGAAAGTATGGTTCCTTTCCAAGATCTCAAGTTTTCTATTGGCCCAGTAATATGTTGTTGCCATTCAGACGTTGCTGGTGTTGTCAGTGACTCTTAAAGGATTCAGGGAATGATTTATGAAGACAAATACACTTGGGTCTAGTCTTGGAGGATCTGTAAGATGTCTCAAGACACAGAAGGAAGGTAAATTGATTTTAGAAGATGAAGGATTAAAGGTGGACTAAGACAGAACTTATTTGTAGTTATTGAAATGACAAAAATCAGAAGATGGATATAGTCAAATCATTCAGTTTGAAATTGAACAGAATTTTATGAGGACTATCTCTTTTAAAAAACACTGGCCTGGGATTCCACATCCATGACCCCATTTGATCCACTAGCAGTATGTTGTAATAGGCACCATGACCTTGCTTTTATAGATGGGGCAGCAAAGATCCACAAAGACAGTGCAAAAGAATGAAGTAAATTGTCTTTAGCAAAATATACATCTGGGCTGTAGATACCAGCTGTCAATTTTAGCACTGTAGAAATTAAAGTTCAAAGAGATTAAGTGAGTTACCCAATGTATCAAGACATCCACATAAGGCACTGTGTTAGTTACATCTCTCTAGTGGGTGAGACAAAACACCAGGCACCCAAAGTTAAAGGGGAAGAGATTTATTTGGCTTACAGTTCATAGGTTTCAGTCCATAATCAGCCAACTCCAAGAGAGGGATGACAAAGAGGCATCACAGAAGAGAAACAACATGGCGTGCCCAAGGTGGCAAAGGCAACGTGGGAGAGAGGTTAACATCTTTCTTCCCTTTTTATCTTATTCAGGCTGTCAGGATTAGGGTGTGGCAAACCAATCTCTCATGTGTAGTGGTTTATTAATCACACCCTTAACCCCAGCATCACACATTCTGGATTCAACTACATCTGAAAAAGAAAGTCCCACCTCATCTGTATGAAGCTTTGGGGGACATCTAAACACAAACCATAACAGGAGCTAAGATCAAATTTCAACTTCCAGAATTCACGTCTGGTCTTTCTACTACATGATCTTCCTTCTAGAAAAAAATAGAAGAAAAACCTGGAAAGACGGGTAGTCCTCAGACTATAAACAGCCCCAAATATCAGCCTAAGGTTTTAGAGAGTATGCTATGGCCAGTCAAAGTCTTTAGCATGGCAGCATGGTAAAGCAGGTATAATTTAAGAGTAGGGCTCTAAGAATACAGTGATAAAGTCAATTCAGAATGGAACAAAACGGAAAAGAAGGTGAAAAGGTTCATGACTAGATATTGATGGCATCAAGGAGAGAAATTAATCAATACTTGGCTTCATATGCACTGTGTTTGGCCATCTTCCTAGTCCTTTATGAAGAAATGGACATGTACAGCAAGAAGCTGAAATCATATAGATGGTTTCAGTTAAAAGTAATAAAACTTTCATCATCAAATCACATTTATGGAGCACTGTTCATCAGATCACAAACTGGCTCCAGAACAGGGGCTCTATCTCCATACCTGATGTAGAAACACACTACTGATTCAGAAATGCATCTGCCACTAACATAGGGCAGGGTGCTAAGTTTTAACACAAAGGGGAAAAAATTATCCCAAGTGCGGTGAAAATTTACGCTTGGTAAGTGAGGAATTTTTGTGATGATTTTGGTAGATTAGTTTGAAGGAGAAACTTTTTCTTCTTTCTGTGATCTCATCAGTTTCTCTTTTTAATGGCCACCTTTTTACAATTGGTTGTCTGTCAATAGCTTCATTATACAGTTACTTTTATAATCACAATGGACTTTTTTTTTTCCCTCTAGTAGAAATTCACAAATGTTGCTTTGAATTTGAAACTGGCAGATCTAATGGAGAAAAAACTACCACATGCTCATGATATCTAATGTAGCTAACTTGAAGCATTTTGAATCTTAGAAATGACAAGAAAAACAGTAAACTTGAATAAATTATACATAATTTTTTAAAAAGTCTATTAAATATAAAAATAAATTGAAAATATGAAATGGCCAAACATTTCTGTTAACTTCAAATAGTGTCACTGCAAAAACAATGTCAGAAAAACATTGATAAAATTGAAGTAATCAGTATGGACTTCAGCTCTATTTGAAAGATATTTGCTTAAATGTCCATGTTATTAAAAAGCAATCCTTTCCCCTAAATAGGGAGGGATGGAGAGGTTGAAGGGAGGGTAGGGGAAAGGGGAAAAAATAAGAACCAAGAGAGATTATGTAAAGGTGCAAATTTCCAATGATGAATGTCATTATATTGTATACCTAAAATGTACCGATGAAATTAATTAAAAAAGCAATCCTTTAAATATGCTAAAAATATTATTTCCTTCTTACCTAATGCAACTTTTGATTATAAGTGATTCATACAAGATAAAATTAGAATGAAAGAAGACAAACCTGAAGTTAATATAATATGCACAGTAAAGAATATAAATATATCTAACCTACTGCAGTCTTCAAATAGTCTGAGCTGAAATCATGTTGCGCATGACACTGACCTACTCCTGGAAATTCTAGAAAGTCCAGACGACATGTGGAAAAATATTGTAACATGGGAAATTATCCTCAGTACTAACTGTAGTATGAATCAACATACAAAGGTTTGTCTATATGTTAATGGAAATTATATTAACTTGATCTATTATTGTAGCTATTCTAAGATTACAAATTGTTAGATGTGCTTTTCCAGTAGTAGTTTGTGGTGTCCTTCCTCTTCTTTCTTTTTTTTCTTTCTTCTTTTACAGTGCCACATTTTGCTGTCTATGGCACGTTTTGACGTGAAGAAATAGCGATCCTGTCATCCACAGAGGTGGTGACCATTGAAGAAACAGAAATTTCTGTGGAATGCTATTGCTTTCCTCATTCCTTAACTGCAGAGCGATGTGCTAATCTCAGAGCAGGTCTGCGTGCACGTGCACACGCTAGCTCCTTTCCAGGCTGCAGACCCCTTGATCCCATACTTCCAACTTTCCAGGTGGGTTGCAACCTGGGAGTCTGCCTTTTGTGCACTGGAGTTTGGTTATCATTTGAGATAAAACTTTCAATTGCAGTAGTATATTTTAGCCAGAGTTAAATGTGATAATCTGAGCACTCAAGTTAATATTTATCTTCTGACTTCCCCTATAGAATATGTTTTACCTTTAAGAAAGGTGCGAAGAATCTTTCCAGGCTTTGAAAATCCATCTTTATTTTTTCCTTACAATGAGAAAGCAAATAAAGCAACTGAGCCCTAATCCATTTTTTTACATTAGAGTGAGAAACACACACTTTGGAAGTAATTTTAATATGATGCATGATGCATGCGGAAAAAGAACCCTAGGCCAACTACAGCTTAGTACCATCTTTTCTGTGTCTTTTTTTGCCCGGAGTCTGAGTGGGTCTCTCTCCCTCCCTCTCTCTCTCTCTCTCTCTCTCTCTCTCTCTCTCTCTCTCTCTCTCTCTCTCTCTCTCTCTCTCCATGTGTTGCTCCCGTTCACATTTTTCTATTCTTTAAAATTGCTCAAGCCTGGCTGTTGCTATTTGATGTTGCTCGACGATTCTAGTGAAGCAATGACTCCTGAAGGTGGAGGACAGCTTCTTAAAGTTCTGTAGGAGAAATTTAATCAGCAAAGTAATCATTTCTGCTGTAATGGAAAATAAAAAAAGAGGGCAGAGTGAATGACAAAACAGCTGTGGACCACCAAAAAAGTCAACTGGAATTGGAAAGAGGTAGATCTAAAAAAAAAAATACTTCGAAGGCATAGCTTTAAAGGGAAAATGAATCAGAAAAGAGTTTTGAAGTGCTAGAATGCACTGCCTAATAACTTTAAATAGTCCATTGAGTCTTCCGGAATTTTTTTTGTTCTTCTTCAAGAATAATCTGCTTACATCGTTAAGACCTTAGCTAAGCTCAGTAACACAAATTACCAGATGTTGTATTCCCTAGTTTTTCCATCAAAAGACCAACCACCAAGCTTGTTGAAAGAGAAAGGTCATTGTCCCTCCCTGGCTATAAAACTATTTTTGCAAGTCCTAACAAATGAAATGAGAATACCTTTCAGCTGTAGAAGGAACCTATCTCTCGGCTCCTTCGAAGTCTCTCTGTTTGGCTTTGTTATTTTCTAATAATGCACTCATGTGTAAGCTAATAATGTGAACAGAGGGAAAATGAAGAGACTTTAAAAAAAGGAAAAAAAGCAGAATGAATTAGGGCAATTGAGGTCGCTCTGTTTCATTTTTGCTGGAAGGATTTTAGCCCTAGTTTTTACCTTATCGCTTATTACACAATTTACGATAAAATGAGATGTGATTCCATTCTTATTGTTGAGCTATAGTCTATTGAACATGCATATATAGAATTCATTTCAGATTTAAACACTATCTTAATTATAAACTGAATAAAATGGGCAACCTATCAGGTTCTCTAAATTGCATTCTAACAAATAGTTTCATTTTTTATCACATTTCTACTGATGACATATTGGGCACAATAACGTTCAGGGAATATTCCCTTTTTACGGAGTATCTTAATTGTGCCAAAGTATTGCCTATGTAACAACTAACAGTTAGTTTCAGACTTACAAGTTTGAGAACTTTAACAATCTGTTATACTTCCCAGCATTTCTCTGGTTGATTTGCTGAAAATAACATAAGAAGGAAACTGCATGTTTTAATATCACCTACAACTGATTTGTATTTTATATAATGAAAACTTCATAAATATATGACATCTGACTTTCTATTATTTTAAATAAATAATGTGGTTGTTTATATTTAGGATCCATATAGAGAGACTTTTCCAACAAAAGCCTTGCTTACAACTTGAGAATGCTGAAATACTCTTTATAATTGTAATTAAAAATGAAATAAATACTTAAAAATATAAAATGTAAGTTAAAAGAAAACATGTACAAGAACCTAAAAATGTTTAGTCTTAAATTTATATTTACTTTCTATATGCTGTAAAAATTATGTATATGATTAAATAGTTTCATAGTAGTCCTAAATATAGTAGATTTCATGTAGTCTTTCAAATAACTGAGTTAATAACGGGTCCTAATAATCAGAATTTATTGATATATACTCTTTAAAAACATTTATTTTATTAGTACAATATTTTAAAATATAAAAAGAATTACGTTAAGGAAACTTCTCACTAAAAATTGTAGACAAGATAAAATTTTGTTAGCTATAGGCAGATTTAGTATGTTTGCATTTGTTAAAAACCTTTTAACTTAAAATCACTTAAATGTGATTTTTACATATCAAATAAGTAACTATTTCACTGACAAGGGAAGCAAGATAATTAGCACTTTAATATTAATTGTGGATTAATGTGTTACATTTATCAAAGTACTTGATTTTCTTAATTGTTATTGCTAGTCTTCTGTATATCATTCATAGAAAATTTGGATTTTTTTCTCACTTTGCAGAAGGCATCAAAAAGATAAACCTGGCCAAGTGTCTGTTTAGCGAAGAGCAGAGCCTGGTGTTTGGTGAAGTTTGTAACTAAAGCAGTAAAGAAAGCAGTTTTCCTGCAGGGTTGGAGAGCCGCAGCTGTGCCCCAATGTTGTCTGGCCGATACTTTTTTGAATAGCACGAATGAAACTCGATTCATTTCTTTCTCTTTCTCTTTTACTTGAAGCAGGGGGTTGTCCAGAACACACACCCACACCCATGCACACACACACACACAATTTTTAGTCATTTTTTTCAATTTAAATGATTTGCTATCACAGTTACTCCATCTTTTATCTCTAAAATAGTTTCAACCCTGTTAATGTGTGCATGTACTTTTTTCTTATCAGCCTCTCAGCAGCATTTGTGATTCATAGCAGCCATCAAAGTGATAATAAACTCATTCACAATACTAACAAACACGGGGCTCCCAGTTATTTACGAGGCAAATTCACTGCAAGGCTGGGCTGAAGAACAGGGGAGAATCAAGATGGTGTTGATTGATAAATTGACAGGTTAATTTACAAGTGGATAATAGGAGTTAGACCCAGAGGGAAAGAAGGAAGATCTGAATTCTAGCTTGCTTGCACTGCCATCTGTCTTATGCCCAGAAATCTGCAGGACTAAAGACTGCCAAAATCAAACACATACACATTCTTCATAACTTAAAAGACAAAGACCTCCATTTACTGCTCTTTGATGGGTCTGTTGCTTTGGTTCCTCACACAATTGACCTTCAATATGTCACAAACAGTGCCACACATCAGCGTTTTATATAAGTATTGTTTATAGCATGATTCACAGTAAGCTATTCTGTCAGTTTTGGAAAATAAATAATGAACAAGATTCTTTTCAAAATCGTATTTCACAAAAATAAATTGTCATTTGTTTATTGATAGTTGAGAATCACTCTTTCAAGTTTCTGATGTCTCTGATATGTCTTTGTTTTAGGGTGTATGTTTGCCCTACTACCCCCCCAAACTGTACCTTTTCTTATTTGATCGCTGGCATTTAGATGTGTGCTGTTCTAGCTGTTTACAAGGTAGCCTAAAGCAAAGTATGAGGATCCCATATTGAACATTTGCATCACTTTCTCCCTTACAGTTGTCACATTGTAAATGGGAACATATTTCAGAATTTTTAAGTTTATAAAGTGCTTTAAAAACTGTAATAGAAGTTCATTTGTTTATTTTTCTCTTCCAATGAAACATGATTTTACAGGTCAGGCATTTATGTTATTAATTTTATGAAGAAAAGTTTATGTTGCTAGTTTTGTAACACGTGTACTAGTTTTGTAAAAAAAATGTAAACAGTCATTTGTAAAAATTTGATTGATCTGGACTGGCAGAAGAATTTCCAGGTAAATTATGAGAACAGCACCTCTGTGTTGGGGAATGCACTGTTAGTTAGACAGCAAAACTGTAACCATTGCTATTTGGAAAGAGCATAGTCTTTGGTCTTTTAAAATTAGCTGGTTAAAGACTGTTCCGAGCAGTTGGGTCTGCGAGTGTTTCCCAGACAGTGGACTTTGGTCCTTATTTGTCAGCACCCATAATCACGGTGGCTAAACGTCTTGAGTCTCTAGTGGAACCCCCTCTCCTCACCTTGCTGTCACGTTGTAGACAAACACCCTTCTCCCATCTGAAAGTTCATTTACTACCCAGCTAGTGTTCAAACTTGGTAGTTCAACACATTTTCACAGGGGATTGAAAAAGCCACAGAAAGAGCAGGTCTGCTGAGCTTCTGTAATTTGCTACAAAATGCCAACACTAATATTATTTTTAGAACAGATTGTCTCATATTAATCAAGGTATTAAACTCTTAAAGCCTATGCCTTTCATTGAATAACATAATGAAGCCCATGGAAAATTTCTGGTCAAAAATGAATGTCAGAAAAATAAAAACAAATAACTTTGCATGCATGGAATTTTATGGTGTCATGAGGTTAAATATGTCCCCTTAAAGGGTAAGTATCCTTTGAAAAGAAAATGCATTTATGTGTGAATGTGAGTTTGAACAGCTTTTACTGCTTTGTTTAAACATAGACAATCATTTTTGTAATTTTTTGACAAGTTGTATATTTTTCAAAAAGGACACATCAAAGATCACAATATGTTTAAGATTGCTAATTTTTCTTGATGTGGTGGTTGTTTTATTAAAAGAATGCCTTTTATTCAGAAAAGTGATTAAGTAGTTTTTGAACTTTATAATCTGTAGAATAAAACTTATTTCTTCAGCTTGTGAAGCAAGGCATTTTGTTTTCTGAGAAGTATTTAAATTTTGAATTATATATTATCTTTCTATTTAAAGGCTTAGTGGTCAGAGTATATAAAAGTAAGAGTATATAGAAGAGTATATAAAATAGAAAAAACAATTGGTAGATAATTTCTAGATATGGATCTTTTATACCATATTTCTATAGAGAACCAGATAGAAGAAAAACGTGTTAAAAATTCAGTTGAATATTAATTTCTCCTACTACAAATTTCAATGGTAAAACTATTAGTGTTAAAGAGGAATAATTTGTAATATATTATACTTTCTTAACTTAAAATATATAGTAATCTAACTCCCTAGAGATTTATTTTCAGTTAATACATTTTTAAAGCTTATGATTCTCCAGCAATATAGTAATACTCACGTTTATCAGAAGCACATGAATATGGAAGGGAATAGAAGCCTAGTGTGAGGATGAGCAACAATGGCCATTTTTTTTGTATTTACAGGTTTGAATTCTTTTTAACAAGGCGCCGTTTCCCTCTGTTTTCCTCCATGCTAGCTAAGAAGAAGCTTTTCTGCCTTTTTCTTGCTGCAGGTACAAAAAAAATCATTCTAAAGAAAAAAAAAACACAACAAAAAATATATCAGATCTAATATCCCACCCAATTTCTGAGTTAAGTCCCTGACAGGTATGTTTCCAAGCAAGACTATTTAGACACATTGATTTTTGTTGGCACTTTCTTCTTATTTCATATGTCACATCAAGGCTTGGAAATTAGACAAATGTGAGAAGGACCCACTGATCACTGCTCCTCAGGAGGGATTTCAAAGTCAGCTAGCTGCGCTTGATAAAAGTGGTCCTGCCCAAAGCTCCATTCTACCTACAGCGAAGTTTAGGTAAACTCAACTTTACCACTTCACTCATATTACTAGGATTCCTGGTTGTCAGGGAGGCATCTATTTAACTGAAGTCTGGCAAATCTCAGAAGTAAAGCATCAAGGAATTAAAAAGAAAAAAAAAACCCACTTAAATCATCTTTTTCCCTCTCACTTCAAAGTCCTTTTAAGTGAACTTGTGACTCCTGTTCTGGTAAACAAATTTTATGGAGTAAGTGATGCAGGTAATGTTTTCTTCAATCATTCTGCTTCCAGAATAACATGTTGACATCCAATCTTTGTGGGTTGAAGAGTTTGTAATAATAAATAGAAATCAATGCTGGAGACTGAGGAGTGCATCAATTATATTTCTTTTGTCTCAAAGATTCTATACAAGTTGTTTCTATCTGTCCTCGAGAAATATCTTTCATACGCTTAATGTGTTCTATAGTATAATTGGCAACAGAAATGCTGACTGCTGATGCAATCTAAATTATATTTGAAAAAAATAAAAATGGTTTTACCACAGTCTTTGAATTTGTATAGGGGATATTTTTGGTGAATCATCTTTAAAAAAGAATTGCAGAACAAATATTAAAAAGTTTTTTAAAAATAAGAAAGCTACAGTTTAGGTATTTGATCTAGAAAAAGAAAAAAGGAAAAAAATAGAATATTAAGTGCACATTAAGGACAGCAGATAAGTAATGAAGTGATTCAAATGACAGTATTTAGGAAAGAAAGTGGTTTAGTTCTGTCAGCTGCAGAAAGCGAAGTCCAGAATGAACTGGCTGAGTTGCAGCAGGGAATCAGCAGGAATGCTCAGGGTGGGTGCCTGCTTAGCTCTGAAGCAGCCTGAGTCCAGCTTCCTGGGCAGACCCTACAGCTTTAATGGCCACAATCTCAATTATAAAGCCTTGCATGGGTGTTGGGAAAGAGGCAAGGATCATGAATGGCCTACCAGTGTAATGGAGAGATTTGCTTTTCAGAGCATTTACAGTTCCTTCCCTGCCCGTGGTCCATCTAGAGCCTTTAGGAAATTTTATTTGAGCCCATGGGGAGAGAGCACTTGCTAAGCTGTAATTTCCTATGATTTGAAATATGGCATCTGCAGGCCTCCTGTGTCGGATCACTCAGAAAAAACAACAACAACAGGGTTTATCTTTTAAACTTGGCTGAATACCCAGTCATTTTTTACTTGCGTTCCACTTTCGCAATGTATTTTCTTTTAAAAATATGTCCAAGTATTGTGTGGACATTTTTGGAGAGCGGTGTATTGGAGTAGGTTAATTGTTTATTCATATGATATTTTAAGCCTAACTGAAATGTTTCTCCCAGCCATGGCATTTGGAATAATGAATTAAATGAAATTAAATGAATTAAAAGAGGAGAATGTTAATTTATTAATAGAAATGAGCAATTAGGAAAACTAGGATTGAGATCAAAATGCCAAGTCGGAGATTATATGAAAAGTAAAGTGACAAAAACATACTGGAATTTTAAACAATTATATATAGTTTTAAGTTCTCAGCAGGGGATACCCTGTAGCCCTAACTGCAGCCCCATCTTACCTTCTCCTTTATTAAAGGGAAGAAGCTAAGACTCAGGAAGCAGAAACAGGGTCCCCAGTTCTCATGGGTAGCTCATACCAAAGCAGTGACCAGGACAGCCCTGCGAACCCTCAGACCTAACTGTGACCCACTTCTGCCAGCCAGGGGCAGTCCGTGTGTGCAGTCAGGTTGGGTACTGTGAATAAGGCAGCTTGCCACTGAGCCTCAGGTTTTGCATGGCAGAAATAGAGAAGATTGTATTATTTTCTATTTCTAAACACTGAAAACAAGGAATTTTAGCTGAACACTAAATGATGTGGGGAAAAAAAGAGAAAAGTAGAGATGGTATTATTTATGATAAATGTGGATTCTTTCACCTAATAGTAAAGAATATAAGGGGTGGAATACAGGGCTGACCATGTCAATGGCAATTGTAGAGCATATCTTTGCAAATTCATGGAATAATTGTTAATTATGGCCTACCAGCACTCTTATAAACACACACACAAACACAGGCACACACACACAAATAACCATGCAGATTCTTTTCCAGAGGAATCCTGCTGACATGTAAGTATTTTGAATTTCATTAAATAAGACTGAAATTTAGTACAGAAGGGCTGATGCTCCCTGAAAAGGATATTAAAGTCTGTACTTTCCCTCTGAACCACTGAATAGCCACAAACCTATTGAGTTAATTTTCAAGCTGTTTGGATCTTCCCAGAAAATTGAGTTCTGAGAACGCAGTGTGTGTGTGTGTGTGTGTGTGTGTGTGTGTGTGTGTGTGTATGGCTATTGGATGCATGAGAAAGTAGTCAAAGAGGAGAAGGAAAACCATGAGGAGAAATGTAGGGCACTTTCATATAACTTTTTAAAATACTTTAAAAATTGAGCTATGTTTTTAAAGATAGACCTCAAGGTCAAAATACCTAGGAAATCAGGATTGACTTTAGGTCATATGTAGTTCCAAGGCCACTAGAAGATAAAAACTTTTGTACATGTTTGGGATTCTTTGGCAGGAATAAGATGGCCTTGTGGTTTAAGAAACCAATGGATTTTACTATAATATCACCAAACTGCAGCCAAATTATCTATCTATCTATCTATCTATCTATCTATCTATCTATCTATCTATCTATTTATTTTGGTAACTGGTATCGAACTTGGGACATTGCACTTGCAAGGCAGGTAGCAGAACCACTAAGCTAAGTCCCCGGCACTATTTATTTCATTTTTAATGCTTCTCCATAGCTCTGTTCGATGATGGTGATGAAGATTGTGACCATGATGATAATGATGGTGGTGTAGCATTTATAGTATTTGCTATATTCTGTTATTGTTGGCAAGTTATAAGTTAAACTGTATTATTTGGGGGCATTAGGCAAGCTTCCCATAGATATCCAGGCAATAAGAGGTGGTGGGATTCAAACCCAGGAAGGCTGGTCGAGAGACAATTACTAAGTCAATACCCAGGTGTCTCTCTTCCCAGGGAATCAGTGATACATTTTTATCCTGGGTGGTTATCAAATTGAACTATGCATTTTGTGAATTGCCAGGAAAGCCCTTTTCTGAGTAGGCATGAGCTGAATTCAAACAGATAATGTTTTCAGTGGTGTTCATGTGATACTGTCTTCCCTTCTGGGCCCCACATCCATTCATTAGATCTCATTCATATTCTCCAATGATCACCTCCAAGCCAACTCCTTAGTGCATGATATAGTCAGGGTGGGAAAGAGTTCATGTTTCTTACATCAATGTTTCTTGATATGATGTTGTCTATAGTGCATCACATTTCACGATTTGTTGCTGCTAAGAAACTCAAAACTATGTCAGGTGTCCTTTTGCTGTACTTTTTCCTCAGATAATTCTTAATAAATTATGACATTTTGGAGATACTTTAATGTTTATAACAGTAGGTTTTATGTGTCCAATCCTCTGTTGAATAAATGAAATGATTAAAATAATATTTTAATAATGGATCTCAAAATATTCATAAATATCTTCCAAGAAGTGAGTTGAGAAACTGATTGTAATTTTAAGCCATTTATTCCTGAGGATAATTATGAACCTATAAAATACAAATATCATGTTATGTTTTCTATTTATAATGATAAATATTTAGCCAGAGAGACCCATGACTAACAAAAATATTTGCTTATTAATCAATAGCTAATTAGTCGCTATAGCAACATATTATCATATATGGCATGTGTGTGTGTGTGTAGCCTACATTCTGGCAAGTTTTAAATCATACAATGGTACTGTTTTGTAACCTTTTCCCACGATCACAATTTTTATTTTTGTCCATCTCATTATACATTCTCCCAATTATTTTCAAAGAACTTCACAACGGGATTCTCTTCACTTACTTATGCTGGCTTCCCATAAGTAAGAGTTCACATAGTACATTTAAATGTTTATTTACACATAGCACTGTGATCCATGCAATCTAGCATAAATCCCCCTATGTAATTAAATTCATGGACTATTATTGAGGAGATTATTTCCCTTTCTCGGGAAATCTGAGAAATTTTTTGACTTCTTTTAACAAAATGATGCTAATAATTGCAAACTCTGTCTGCAAATTTCTTCTTCCTTACCTGAAGTTTCTGTCACTCCTTTGGCTGCTGGCCATCCAGGACAAGAATTGCGCTTTTATTTTTTAATCTTTCATGGAACCCTAGAAGAACTTGAATCTCAGAGATTGGAAGAACCCACTTAGGTAATCTGCAGTCTAATCCCCCTTGCTCTTGCCCTGCTGTCGGTTCAGAAGGCCGATCTCCAATTGCCTCAGTTGGATCTTCATAGAATACCTTCTACATGCATGGTATTGGCACCCCCCACGCCGTCATTCCTCCCACCCAAGATATGCAAGCATCTCAGGAGCCCATTATGTACCCTGGGTAGTGGAACTTTGTATGAAATTGACCCTCACAAATCTTTAGAACTCTATTCATTTTCCATTGCTCTTCCTGTTCTTCCCAGTAGGTTACTTCCCATTCCCATTCAGTACATCAATGGTTTTCCAGTCCATTTATATCTCCAATGCCACTTTTCTCTATATAAAATTCTTGTTCTTCATTTGCCTTATATTTTGATCATACTTGACTAGGAAATATGCATCTTTGGGTGACAGATTGAAAAAAATTTCTTCCACACTAGCCATACAAAGACAAATTGGAGTTAAAATAAGAGGATCCTGGAAATTTCACCAAGAACAAGAGAGATATGAATACACTAAAATAAGATGATCAGTATGAAGCCTTTATTTTTCTAAAATTAATTTTATTGGCACATTTTAGGTATGCAATATAATGAGATTCATCATTGGAGATTTGTAGCTTTACGTAATATATCTGGATTCTGATTTTCCGCCATTCCCCTGCCCTCCCTTCAACCCCTCCACCCCTCTCTATTTACAAAGACTTTGTTTCCATTTTTTCATTTTCTCATGTTAATTCCATTCCATTCTTTCCTTTCCCCACCCCTCTAACTTCCCCTTCCCCTTTGCACCTTTTCTTCCTATTTCTCATTATGTAATATACATTTTGATCCTTATTTACACTTTCAGTTTCTCATACTAAAAAAACTATTTGGTATTTACACATGTGTGTCCTGTTTACTTAACTTAAGAGTATCTCTTCAACATACATCCATTTAGCTATAAATGTCTCTAATTTCTCATTCTTTATGGCTGAGTAGTACTCCATTTTACAGAAAAACCAAATCTTCTTTATCCAATCACCAGTTGAGGGGCATTTGGGCTGTTTCCAAGTTTTAACTGTTACAAACTGTGCCACTATGCACATGGGTGCATGTATATTGCTGTGGTATGATTCTTTTAATTCTTTGGGGAAGATACCCAGCAGGGGAATAGCTGGGTTAAATGGGACCTCTAATCCTAGTTCTTTGAAGCATCTCCATACTGATTTCCACAGTGGTTGCATCAGTCTACACTCCCACCAGCAGTGGAGCAGGGTTCCTCTTTCCCTACTGCCCTGCCAGCATTTGTTATTGGTTGATTTCTTGATAGCAACCATTCTTTCTGGAGTGAGGTGGAATCTCGGCATTGTTTTCCTTTGGATCTCTTCAATGATGAATGATGTTGAACATTTTTTCATATATTTATTTGCTATTCCTACTTCTATGTCTGAGAAACATTTGTTCATTTCAGATGCCGATTTTTGGGTTGGGCCTTTAAATTTGAGAAGTATGATATTTTTAGGTTCTTTATATATTCTAGATAGCAGACCTTTGTCAGAGGAACAGCTGGTAAAAATTTTCTCCTACATTGCAGATTGTCTCTTCACACTGTGGTTTCTCTTGCTGTGTAGAGCTCTTTAATAAGAAGAGATCCCACTTGTTGATTGTTTGTGCCAGTTCATGTTCAAGTGAGGTTTTGTTCATAAAATCTTTTCGTACACCAATATCTTCAAGAGTTCCACCTAACCTCTTTTCCAGCTGATCTAGTGTTTCTGTTTAAATATTTAGATCTTTGATCCATTTTGATTTTAGTTTAGTGCGTGGTAAGAGATATAGGTCTAGTTTTAATCTTTGGCAGGTTGAAGCCCAATTTTTCTAGCACCATTTATTAAAGAGGCTATTTTTCCTTCAGTGAGGGTATTTGGCTCCTTTGTTGAAGATGAGGTGGCTGAGAATGTCTGGAGTTGTTTCTGCATCTTCTAATCTGTTCCACTGACCCTTGGATCTGTTTCTTTGCCAGTACCATGCTGTTTTTATCACAGTAGCTTTGTAGTATAGTTTCAAGTTGGGGATTTTGATACCCCGTATCTTGTCTTTGTTACCTAGAATTGCTTTTGCTATTCTTGGTCTCTTCTTATTCCAAATGAATTTTTGGATTGTTTTCTCAAGTTCTGTGAAGTATGCTGTTGGAATTTCAGCCAAGATGGCATTGAATCTATTTAGCAGTTTTGGAAGTATGTCCATTTTCACTATATTGGTTCTTCCTACCCAGAAGCAAGCGATGTCTTTCCATTTTTCTGATATCCTCTTCTATCTCTTTCTTCAGAGTGCTATAGTTTTCAGAGAAGAGGTCTTTGATTTCTTTCATTAGGTTGATTCCTAGGTATTTCATTTTTTTGTATGCTATTGTGAAGGGGGTTGTTTCTCCAGTTCCTCTTTCAGTGAATCTGTTGTTTGTGTACAGGAAAGCTATTGATTTTTGTGTGTTGACCTTGTATCCAGCAACTCTACTGAATTTGGTTGTTAAGTCTAGAAGGCTTTTGGTGGAGTTCTTGGAGTCTAGTATGAAGCCTTTCTGGAACACAACTATTACCTTTGACTGCTTATATTTGGCTGATGTAGTCAGCCACATTCCATGAAAGCTAACATATTAACTATGACATTTCTTTGAATGCAATGTTCATAATTGAAAATATGAGAAAAAAATCCATATTTGACTTGTAAAGAATTCTTGATATTGGGGCCAAGGATGTAGCCTCATAAAAACTTAAAGGAAAGTTTGAAATGCTACAGCAGTTGTCTTTCAGAGGACTAAATAAGATCCTCTTGAGTTCACGTAATAGTGCACAGCTTGGATCTCCAAGAAACTTCCCTATTTTACATTGATTGCTCCTTGGCCTTACCTACTTCAGTTCAAGATCTGTCAACACCTGACGGTAGTCATGCCTTGTGTTCACTCACATGATTCTGTTGTTCATGATCCTTTTTAATTAAGTGGCTTTATATTTCACCTTCTATTAACCATGTGTTTACTAGAATGTGCACAATACTGTGTCTACAACCTGAAGATACTGGAGACCATAACATTTTAGTTATTAGATATGATCTACTTCAGGTTAATACATTTTTCTTTATGGTTAGAAGCCAATATGCAAGTGGCCTGGACACTGAGTTACAATAGGAATTCTGATAAAATAAAGTCTATGAGCCATTTTTCAACTCATGCCTCCTCAGCCTCTGTATTGATTCATCTCCTTTCTAGAAACCCCAAAAGCACACAAACTGAATTGTGAGGGTCTGTGGATAAGTCTGAGAATAACTGATCTTATGTAACCTAAATTTGGGGGAGGATAAGGGTCAGAGAGATTAAGCAGCATTGCTAGGGTGTAACACCAAGTATTAGACAGAGCTGGTTCTAGAAGTCAGATTTCCTGTATACATTTCATCTTCATGGGACCAAAAAGTTAGACTTAATAGGAAATATAGCAAATATTGCCCCAGGATACCATGTGGGAATAGTGTATGTTTGCAGGATGTGTGTAGACAGAGGAATATTTAATGGTGAAGATTTTAGTTGTGGGTCTGCATTTTTTTCCCATTTTTTAATTTTTCTCATGATCTCAACACTTATCAACAAATCTTATTGTTGGTCTTTGAAACTCATTGGCAGACAGCTCTGTTGGATACTAATACCATCAATGTTCACGAAGGACTTTGCTATTAATATCATTTTGATGTTAGGCACTAGTTTATAAGAATATAGACTAAATGGAGTAATTTTTTTTAGAAAAAAGCATTCTAAAACTGAGAATGACAACAAACCTCAGAATGTCACCAATGTGAACTGTTTGATATCTCCTCTCTAAATCACAGACAGAGAGAACCAAGCTGTAGCGCAGCCCATACTCTGAAAGACACAGAGCAGCATTGTCAATTTACCATTCAATAGGGCAGGTGAGCATAAACTTTTGAGTTAAATGCTATTTCTCTTTGGGAAAAACTATGGAGTTAATGAGGATTTCTGGAGTTGCTCATCTTAGCACTCTGTGTCTTTGCAAGTTGGATGAATAACAATGGCAAGTGGGACAATGAAGCCTCCAGTCCTTCTGTTCCTAGCTGCTTGAGATTGCTGCAGGAGGTAGAAATTGGTGGGCCACGTTTTCATCATTCCAGTCAAAGCTAGTTGTAATTTACTTAGGTTGTGTGTGGGCAGGACAAAACATGTCGGAGAGAGACACACACAATGAAAATATTGAATCATGAAACTATTGCACATGGGCTAGCTCCGGGGCAACAAATTTGAGATTGGAAGGGAAAATTGGTGAGGGAAGGAAAATAGGGGGCACCTGCCTGGCTATCATTGGTGGTTTCTTTTGAGCTGAAGCAGAAGAAGAGGTTTAACAACTGTTTGTTGTGGCAGAAAATCATCTCTGAGTATTTGCAGTTTAGAGGATTAGAGTCAAACAGATACAGCCGATCTCAAACAAGAAACCCTGACCTACCATGTATGGACCTGCACTTGCCTGGTGAACTTGTTATTAGTCCATCCACCTTGACTGCAAGGTAAGGATTTTCCAAACAAGAAAATGAAGGTGAAAATGAGAACTAAATCCTTCCAAGTTTGAAGGCACTCAAACTGTGTGAAAGGTCTCTTATTAAAAATTTTCTTGAGGTTGCTGTAAGTAACTAGTTTTTTTCTGTCTCATTCGTATGCCCCAAGCAAACTGGACATCAATAATTTTGAGTGCAGTGGTGTCATATGCATGCTGGTGCTAACTCTGGGACTCTGCGGTGCTCCATTCGAAACTCTGGACATGACCTTCAGAGGAGTTCACCTCACACAGACTGAAGTCTGGATTCCCTCTTTTGCCTCTTGCAAGCTCTGTGATTTCAACCATATTACTCCATTTTTCTTTGCTTCAGTTTCTTTTTCTGAAAACAGAGATACCTGTACTAACACCTTGTGGAGCTCACCTGGCTTTTCAAAGACACTGAATAAGATAAATATGTATGAACCTGTTAGGAATGGTTACAATATTTTTGTTCCTTAAACTATCCCCCTTGTGATGGGTTTCTGGATATAGCCCCTATTTCTAAAATACCTCAAACTTTTGTGTTTCAAGTCACTTTGTCCTTATAGACATATATTTGTTTTGTTTTTTCTCCAGAGGAACTCAATGGAGAATCCACTAGAGTATCTGGATGAGGGATTAAGTCCTTGGCTCACTTCTGTTTTGATGATTCTCTGATTCCGTGCAAGAGAGTATCTTGGAAAACAATGAGTTAGAGCCTGCTGCAGGCTGAACTCATAGGTAGAATTCTAGGGGCACTTTATAGGTTACTGAGATTTTAAACATCATTAGTCTCTAAAATGTGAAATTTTCAAGGTTCCTCTGGTAAAATCGAAGCCTGAAATACTCACAAGCAGTATGATAATCACTGATTCATGAGAAATTTTCTCATTGCTTTTAATCAAGTCTGAATCCTGTACTAGCCTTACAGGGCTTTATATCACCTTCATTTCCCTCATCTTTATCTCCAGCTCCTCTTCTACTAATTCTTCTCTATCCCTACTGAACACATTTCCTCTAACATAACAAGCTCTATTTGGCTTCCAAAGTTTCAGTTTGATTTCCCTGTGTATGAAGGTGCTTGTTCTTGGTCATCTTTCCAAATGTCATATCATACACAGGGAGTTTTTCCTAGATTATCCCATCAAAATAAGCACCCCATGACATTCATGACATTGTTTTGGTTTATTTATATGACTTAACACATTGTAATTCCATTAAAATAATAAAAATCTTGAATAGACCATTAACCATTAAAGAAGCTAAATTGGTAACCAAAAACCTCTAGATTCAAATGATTTTACAAATAACATTTATGAAACCATCAAGCTATGGAAAATTTCTCATATACGTAAACAGTTTAGAAGAATAAAGGGGAGAAATGACAGTAATAATTTTATGATGCTAGTGGAAAATAAATTTGCCAGAGTACAGAAACAAATATGAGCTAATTCCATTTATGAATATAAAAGTAAAAATGTTCAATACATTCTCACAAATGGAATTCAGTTGTTGTATATTTATATGCATCTATTTATTTGTCTATTCTTCTGTCATCTATGTATTTACCTAAATTTAGGGGTCTAACTCTATGATATTACAGTATAAAAATATTGTGTATAATAAAAATAAGTATAAGAGATAAACTTGAGTTTAATAAAATAAAACCTAGAATCCCTACTCTTTTTCAACAAAAATACTTTATACAAATTTAAGAAGCATAATTCATAGTTTCAAAAAACACACACAATCATTAGTATCATAAATTGTAAAAATCACCTGCAACTCAAATGGGAAAGACAGCCAAACACTTGAGCAAAAGATATAAACATGTAATTCACATAAACATGTAAATGCCTATCAGCTTTAATGCTTAAACTACTATCAAATAAAATGCAAAGAAAAACTATGAGGTGATATTTCAGCTCACTGGCAACATTTTGGTATTATAATAACACAAACTAGTGAGCAAATGAAGGAATAAATACATGGATTTCCAGTGGGCATGTAAAGTGGCACTGCTACTTTCAGGAGATGTATCACAAGCTAGTGAAATTGATGATGTTCATGCACTTTGATTTGATATTTCCAATTTACTGGAAACCCTTGCTTTTATGCACAAGGAAATCTTTACAGGAATATAACTAAGAAACTTTGGCAAGTCACAAAAGATTCATCAAAGATTAACTGATGATTTTACTATGTGTGTAAGAAAGAATATCACATAGCAGTTATAAGTAGTGATTTTGACCTACTTTTATGAACATGAATTTTTAAAAAATAAATCACAATATTAAGATGAAGAAAAGTCTAAACAATAATCTATTTTTGAATTATATGTATTATCTATATATGTGACAAAAATATATGTGAGAATTACAAACACAGAACTCAAGTGAGCAGTTATCATCCAAGGTAGGTGATGTTACTCCCTCCCAATGGGGGGTGCTATTGGAAGGAAAACAGGTAGTTTGAACTTTATTTGTAATGGTTTATATTTTAAGACTATAAGGAAATATATTAAACTGATAACCTTTGATAACTTAAAAGAGAGGGAGGAAGGCAAATGGAATTAGTTATATTAATCTTTACAATATTTTATGTGAAGCATTTTAAAATATAAGTATTAAAATTTTTCTTAGATTCTTCATTAAAATATTCTTTTTAGTCCAATCACTCATATTTTTCACTGGAATATAAATAAAATGTAAAATGTTTATTTTTGAAACAAGGACAAAAAACAAAAGCACATGTAAACAATAGTATTCAATGTTTTTAAAAACAGCATATATATGATTTCTCCTAAAAGTTCTACCACATAAATCTGGAGTTTTTTTCATCCAACACTTCTTTCTTGTACTAAAGGATTTCTTTTGGTTGTTGATTTCAGAACTTTTGTCTCGAGGGAATCTTGTCATTTGGGCCAAATATTCAAGCAGATAACTTTTCTTATGTGCTTTAGTATCTTGATCATCTGTCCATAAGTCAGAATACAGTACAGTCAAGCTCAGATTACAGATATTTGCTGCATACATCATTCATTGACCCTTTTAACCCTATGGTAATTATGGAGCTGTCATGGATACTCAATATAAAACACTTGTTAAGCAGGGAAATTATGAAGAAGAGTAAAACGACATAATTTCATTACCTAGCAATGATAAAAACTTATGGGTATCAATATTTATTTTTAACATTTTACATACAGAAATCTCCCCTTATCCCTGGCTTCATTTTCCATTACTTCAATTACCCATAGTCCATCATAGTTTGAAAATATCAAGTAAAAGTTCCAAAAATTTGTTTTAAATTATGTTTTAAATTGTTCACTGTTCTGAGCAGGATGATGAAATCTTGTATTCCACTTCATTGTGCTGAAAATGAGATTCATCCTTGAGTTCAGTGAATCTAGATTATGTACACTACCCACCCATCAGTCACTTGAAAGTTGTCTCAGTTATCAGATTAACTTATCTGTATCACATGGTACTGCAGGGGATACATTCAAGTAACCCTTACTTTACTTAATCATGATCCCAAAGCACAAGATTAGTGATGGTCACAATTTGGATATAGGAAAAGCTATAAAGGGCTTCCTTTCAGTAAAAATAGGAAAGTTTTTGACTGAATAATGAAAACAACAGCAACAATAAATATTGCTGAGATTGATAAAATCTACATAAAAACTGAAACACTATAGTATATGCAGGGTTCAGTATTCTTCACATTTCAAGTACCCAGGGAGGATTTTAGGAAGTACTCATCTGGATGAAGGAGGACTACTGAAAAATCAAAGGAAATGTAAAAGAATAAAATTAAAATGTGATGCTCTTCAAAGGAGGCCATGGTCACCAGAGAGAATCACAGGGTTATCACATCACTCAACCTTTGACCAAAGTTAACCCATCAAACGGTTTCTTCTCTAGTTTCTCACCAACACTTAACAAAATCTCTTCCAGATTTTCCAATCCTTGCTAGCATTTCCAATCCCAGAATTCAGTCTGCAGGAACTCAACTGAACTGGCTCCTTCCTTTAGGAGGCATAGGTGAGCAAGAAAGACAAGTATAGAGAAGCATGGCAGGCTAGAAACATGTGCTGATTTTCCTTATCTTTTCATTGATGTTTGATTGCAGAGAATTGTTCCTTACATCAACGACAAGGATAATTCAGTCATGTAATTTCACTACCCAGAAAACATCTTTAATAAATATACTACCATATTTCATTCATGAGACTATTGGGGAAAATGCAAATATCCATTGCTACAGGGACATATAATATCTTAGGGGCCAGGAATCACTCAACTTTCATTCTGCTCCACCATTGTACAATTCTATGATCTGTCTGCAATATAAATTTTTCCCCAGGAAAATACTTTAGTACCTTAAACTGTCCAAAACCTATTTGATGTCTAGACGTTCTTTTTCAGTCATCAAATAACGAGCCTCTGGAGAAAAGACTCTTCCTACTGATGTACATTATAAGTTGTTCTTGACTGGCTGCTTTCTGCACTAGCTACGCTCTTGATCTTACCTGCATCTTAAAAGACTTCTCAAAGTCACATCTAATTAACATTGGCTCTGTGTATCAAACGGCATTGTTACGACTTCTTATCCTCAATGCAGGTAATTTTTTAGATCTTTCCAATCAATTAAATACAATGTAAAATTAACAGAGCGTAATATCTAGGCTCTGAATATTGCCTACACCCTTGAAAGTGTCTCCTTTCCCTTGTTTCTTTCAGTATTTTTCACTATTGACTCATAGTTCATGTTCTTTGTAACCAGCACTCCCTGATTCAGAAAATCAAATACTTTTACACTGTGACTATTCATCACATAGTTTTAAGTCCATCATAATCCAATTTTAAGGAGCCAGATTATATCAGTTGTATAATATCTTTTTCAGAGTTCCTGTTGAAATGTTGGATTTATGTATCTGAAAACATCATCGTGGTTTTGAAGAAAGCTCAATAGATATTTGAATTTGAATAAGTCTCTGATCAAAAGTAGAACTTGGAGGAAATCAAAGAGGAAATAAAGTAAAAGCTTCTTATGAGGGACTCCTTATCCAATCCATCGTGTGAATAAACCTGGTTTTTTTAAATACCTGGCTAACTGTTCCTCATTAACTGTGTATTCAAAACTGTCTTTCATGTGGCTGGCCTAGTTGTCTCCCTAAAACCTAAGTCAGTTGTCATTTCTTCCCTTCATCACAACCTTCAGGGCCCGAAAGTCAGTGGAATCAAATTGAAATGTAATAAAATGACTTTCAAAACTTTTGTGATCTAGTTTCAACGTTCTGGCCTTACCTCCCACTACATTTCATCAGTTTCACCACCTTGTGCCTTTTCCGCTGTTTAAAAAATCCCTTGTGTAAATGCCATTCTGTTTTAGAGTCCTCAGGCTGCTGTGATCACCATAATGACCTCCTCCTTTTACTTTATCAACAAGGTATTTGATGTCTTCTGATTCAGATTTCAGTTTAACTTTTATTTCAGTACCGATTTGTGATTTCCTCATTGCAAAGTAAATGCTCTGAGAAAAAAGAGTTTTTCATTTAGCTTTGTATTCTCCCCTGGAAGAGCATCATTCAGACACTATGGCCTCAATGCATGTGTGTTGAGTGGCTCTGAAATGAGACCACTCAGGCAGTCTAAATAATTCTAGAAAGTGATATTTTCCAGTCTCACGTTTATGTTTATTCTTTCTTCATTTTGAACAGCTCTGCATCTTGAACTGTACAGTTATCAGTAAAGCTATGTGAATATTATGGTCTCTGAACAAAGCTGGGGTGATATTCAATGGTCAGAGTATAGAGGTTGCTCTAAGGAATTAAACAGATGTATTAAATACATAGCTTAATTGTTGTCTACAGATGAACATAATGAGTAGGTAAAATATGTGCTCCGATTTTTAAGAAACTGAAGGAATTACCCATTTATCCTTAGGTCATCTTCAGAATGACTAATTGTCAAGTTTGCTTTTTATTTTTTAAGACCAAATTTCTTCACTATGGCAGAGGGTTAGAGATAACCTTTTCAAGGTACTGCATGTTTCTCACCACCACTAGCAATCACTGATCCCACCCCAGCCCATTAAAGAGACAGTGGCTCATCAGCTGAGCTCACACAGTTGGGACAAGTCCACCAAGAGGACCTGCACTCTGTGGTGCAGGTTCCCTTCTGATTGGCAGAAGAAGATGCTGTTGTCATTGAAACCTGTCATCATGGAGTGCCCTCAGAGTTTAGGAATGTAGAAAGACACAGTGTTCACCATGGAACAGAGAGGATTTCATGACTGCTGATTCTGATTGGCTTCAGATTAGTTAATTCCCCTCAAAGAAAAACCATCAATTAATAATTAGTCCACCTTTCTCCTTTCGTTCAGAGATTCCTAATCAATATTGTCAGATAGATTGTCTTTTATTTCTCTTTCCAGGTAGATATTTATTTTGATTAAACATGTTGCTCAGAAGGTGAGAGTGAATTCATAAGTTCTAAAGTTATCCTAAGTATGTATACATCCAGGTGTAGAATCTGGGCCATAAGCTTTGCAAATCTTCAACTTTTAAGAATTTAGTGCAAACTATTAAAGTGATCCCACAAAGCATATGAAGTACCATTTCAAAATTTAGTAAGAAAGAGCTACTGCATCTTGGCATCCTTGCTAAATTTTAGTACTCTCAGACACTTAAACTTACTACAATAAAGCAAGCCAAGTGCTACCATATTATGATTTTAATTTGTATTTCATTTTTTCTTTTCTTTTTTATTTCCTTCAGTACTTTGGAAGGAAATCAAAGACTTCATACTGTGATACATCCCCAGTCTTTTATTTTATTTCCAAGATAGCGTCACTGTAAGTCACTAAATTGGGTTCTAACTTAGCAATCTTCATGTCTCAGGCCCGCAGAATGCTAGGGTTGCATTATGCCTGATGTAAACTTTATTTCTTTGATATAAAACTTAATTTAAAAGTATACCGTATATGATTTTTAAAAATTCGTTGAGATTTTAAAAATACATTGTGTAAAACATTGTATTTTTTCAAATTTTGAAATACACTTGATTTATTAAGTTACTTTGCTTTAAAGTCTTTTATCTCTGTTGATTTTTATATTTGGCAATATCAATTATTGTGGGTATTACATTAGAAGTACCTGTTTTCATAAATTCATAAAGTTCTCATGATACCATCATTTTTCTTTCTATATTGAAGTTATATTTGGGGGTACATATGCCATAGTAGCTCAGTGAAAGAGTTGTTATAGATATTATTAATCCTATTTCTTGAATATTACTTCATTTAAAAGATTTTCTTTACCTACTCATCTGTTAATTGATGTTAAATCTGTTGAAGATTTCTCTCTTCCAAATTTTGCTGATATGAACATGGGTATGCATGTATCGCTGTAGTATGATTTTTTTTTAACTCTTTCAGGAAGACACCTAGAAGAGAATAGCTAGGTCAAGTGAAATTTCTAGTTTCAGTGTTTTTGAGACATCTTCATACTGATATCCATAGTGGTTGAAATAGTTTACATTCCCATCAACAATGTAGAAGGGTTCATTTTCACCCTGCAGCCTCACCAGCACTTACTCTTTGATTAGTTGGTGAAAGCCTTTCTTTCTGGAGCAATATGAAATCCGTTTTGTGACCATTCTGTTAAGTGAAATAAATCAGACTCACAAACTTAAATCTCCAGTTTTCTCTTATATGAAAAACTCAAAATATAAATCAAGAGCAAAATAAAAGATAGATAATAGAAAGTAGGGAGATCAAACTTTTTCAAATGGATAGTAGATGAAGAGATGGAGGAGAAGAGGGAGATGAAGGAAAGGGGATGAAAAAGAGTTGAGATGTGTTATGTACATGTGTTAACTCCCCACAAAGAAAGTAATCATTATGTAGTGTGGAATGGACTGATAAGAATAAAGACTGAAAAAAAGTTTGCTTCATGGGATTTAACAATTTTAGATTGCAATATTTATTCCCAGCCCTCTAAAATCATTATAGTACTATCACTGCACTTTTATTTGTTGTTGAAAAGTTATATTCCCTTTTGAATAAAAGTCATTTTGCTGCATATGCTTTCCTGAGTATTCTTAAGTTCATTTCCTTTATACTTTACTACAATGTGTCTGGTATAGATTCCTATTCATTTTGCTTAGAATTCACTAGAGTTCAAAACTCTGAAGATTCATGTGTATAAGCAATTATGAGAAACTTTCAGATATAATTTCTTCAATACTTTCTTTTTCCCATTTTCTACATTTTGTCTTTCAAGACCTATGACTACATACATGTTCTAGTATTATACTCTCTTTCATATCAGTTTACTGACTTTAGATTTTGTCTTTTAAAGCAGAATTATTGGTAATTTATTCAGACAGATCATCTAGGTCAGTTTTGCTATCTTCTACTGTGTTTTAACAAACACATATATCAGTTATTGAATTTCTAATATCAATTATTATGTTAATCATTTCTCAAAATTCTCTTCCTTTTTTATCTGCTTGGTCCTATTTTGATAGTTTTTCCCTCTAAATCCATAGTTTCTCCCTTCATTTAAAATATCCATTAAGGGGCCAGGGATTTAGCTCAGTGGTTCTGTCGCCTGCCTCACAAGCATAAGGACCCGAGTTCGATCCCTGGTACCAAAAAAAAAAAAAAAGAGAGAGAGGTAAAATATGCATTAAGTATATTTCTTTAAATTATGTATTTAAAAATTATAATCATTGATATTATTACAGATCTAAGTCTGTTCATAGATGTCTCCACTGGCTCTCATTTATGATGGCTTGTGTTCTTTCACATATTAATATTTTATTATGAGTCTGTATTTTTTCAAATCCATTCCATGCGGTTTTGACACCTGCTTTGATGATACATTCTTCGTTGGAAAATTTATATTTATTCCTGACAGGTGTGCAAAGGCACCAGAAATTTGCTCCATTTTCAATTACAATTTCTGTTTTTTTGCAGTTTCAGGACCCTGAAAAAATTATAAATTCAGTCTTCTCAAGGATAGGTATTGGTCATGTTGTTGACGTTGCTATGTTCTTTGGTCTTTTATCTATAGGCAACATATATCACTTTCTTGACTTGTCTTGCATGTCTGTTTTTCCTTAGTTTAATCTTTCTTTGGGAATGTAACTATCTGAGGTTTCAACTTAATGCAGGATCTCCAATCAACAATTGCAGTATGCTGCGACTCACGTGGTGTAGGGTCCAAAGCTGAGGGTAGTGGTGGGAGATGAAGAAAATTGACGAACACCATGAAAGAAGGATACATACCAAGATTATGCTTGAAAGCTGGGACCAGGTGGAACCACAGCCTGTAGGGAGCTAATGGCCAGTGTACCTGGGATCTAGCGTGCTCTTCATTTATAGAGTAAGACAAACAGGGAGAGAAGGTAGGGTAACTCGTGCTATCTGGCCTACGTAGCCTAGGCTGAACGTAGTGTGCACATCTCGTGAACGGGGCATGCGCAGAAAGGGAACAAGGAAGAAGGATACATAATGTAACTGTCTCCTGGGGCTATGCCATCCAGGGTCTACAGTCTAGTCTATGGAGGAGAAAGGGAGTAGGCAGGAGGCGAAGTGCCATCTTCAGGCTCTGCCCGTGGCAGCAGTACTCACTTCTGATGAACTCACATGGATGCTTGTGCCTTTGTAAACCCTCAGTGAAATGAATTCTTTTCACCTTCACCTGTGTCCCTTTCTCAGTTGTGACATTGGATTTCCTGTACATTCACTCAAGTATATCTGCTGATTTTAAATATTGTTAAAAATACAGACATTTAATGGATTTTATTTTAAGTGAGGAGAGTTCAGTATCGACATCTTTTAAAGTTTGCCCCCCACCCCCGCAATAGGGACATTAACAAATGGGGTAACATTTCTTTTTTATTTGTTTATTTATTTATTTGTGTTATTTGGGGTGTTTTTGTATGTTTTTCCCCTAGAAAATATTTTTTAAAGTTATAGGAAAAGAACGTTTTTAACTAGTACACATGTAAGAATAAATTAATACAATGAAATGCAGTTCTTTGAGATTATTGGTAAGTTTGAAATTTTATCATTATTTATCGTTATCATCAAAGGTTAGAATTACCTAAATGTGTACAGAAGCTGAAAATTCAGCAAAATGTGGACTGATAAGGCAAGAGGAGGTTTGCTCAGGGGATAAAAGTAAAGGGTACACAGTGACCCCCCATCCCCATGTGAAACGAGGGGCAATACTAGAGCAGGAGTGTGACGATGACTGAAACATGCTGTGTGTCTCTATAAATCTTCCAGAATACAACCCACAAATGTGTATAACCACTGAGAAAAGAGATTAAATAAAGGTACAGCTTGGAGAAGCGACATCCAACTTGCAGAGAGAAAAGCATGACAGAAAGGACAAGAATGAATGTTGAATCACTCAACCTTTGACTGGAATGATGTACTACTGGGCTGTTCCATGAACTTAGCTCAATTATTGAATTTTCCTAAGAATCAACATCTTCTAAATATAATGGAGATAATAATGTTTTTGTACTGAGGATAAACTTCTGAATTAAAATTGGGTTATTTATACAATATGTCATGCTTTGGTGTAAATTAACTATATTTTGTTTACACCATATTGTTAGCTAAGCCTGTTTTAAGAAACATTTTAAAATTAAGGTAGACTTAATTAAATGAGGTTCACCATTTTAGTATACTCATGAATCTTATGCTACCATCACTGTTCTGCCTCCTGAGCCTGCCACTTGCAGTGAGTTGAATGGAAACCCATGTGTATCCTGTGTTACATGCACTTGTGTAGCATGGTGACTAAAATGGTATTTCAGCCTATACACTTTGTGCTTGTAAAGACAGGCATTTATTGTTCTTTAGCAGACCCAATAGCTTTCTTATTTAATTAACAATGGATTTAGCATGTTAGTCTATAAGATAATTTAGTTAAGTGAAAATAGTTTTTTGGCATCCGCATTATAGGAAGTACAACAGTGTATCAAATATATTTTTGCTCATGAGATTTTTATATAACATCTCTAATACTAGAAAAATAGACTGTTGCTTACTTATTAATTTTGTATTCCACCATGAATTTTATGTTACCTATAGACATTAAATATGTTATATTTTTTATATATATGGCCTAAGACAATTGCACTTCACACAATGTACCCCACATAAGCCAAAAAAATTGGACATCCATGATTTAGATTTTTCTTGAATTTATTTTGGAAATGCTTTGTGGTTAGCAATGTACAAGTATTTTTCATCTTTGGTTAAATTTATTCTCAGGTATTTTATTCTCCTAAGTGCTTTTATAAATGATACTGCTTTTTAAATTTCCTTTTTAGATGTTCTTTGGTGGTGTACAGAGACATAAGTTATTTTTGTATTGATCTCGTACCTTAAAAACTTTCCTGAATTACATGTATCAGTTCTATTAGCTCTCTTATATATTCTTTGAGATTTTTATATATAAGATTATGTCTCATGCAAATAATTTTATTTTCTTTACAATTTTGGATGACTTTTATTTCTTTTTTCTCTCCTAATTTTTAGGCTACATCTTCCAGGGCAATGTTGAAAGGAAATAATAAAAACAGCAGTTGCTGCCTTTTTCCTCATCTTAAGTAGAAATGTTTTGTTCTTTCTCCTTTAGGTACAATATTAATATTAGCTACTATTTTTATAGATGCACTTTATCAGGTTGTTGAAATTTCCTGCTACTTCTATTTTTTTTAACTTTTAAAGAACAAGGATGGGTTTAGTTGATTTTATGTCAATTGAAATGATCACATCATTTGTTTATTTTATTCTATTAATGTAGTATATTAAATTGATTTTTGCATATTAAGTGTGTTTTGTACTCCTAAGATAAATCACACTTGGTCATGTAGTAGAATACTGTTAATATTAAGCTAGATTGATTTTGGTATTATTTTGTTAAGCATTGTGGTATCTAAATTAATACGATATATTGGCATGTAGCTACTACTCTTTTGCTAACTTTATCTCTCTTTATCAAAATAATACAGTAATACCTCGGTTCACAAATGCTTCTGTTTACAAACAATTTGGTTTGAAAACAGAAGCAGTCAGCAAAATTTTGCTTGTGTTTGCAAACTCCACAGTGGTTGACAAACCCAACCATGCCTATCTTCCCCATACAAACACAAATGCAGCCATCTTTTTCCAAATAGTAAAACAAATTAAGTTCTTAAAACGGGACACTTCTGTAGTGGTCGCATGCAATAATTTATTTATCTCATCTACTTTCTGACAAAGTTACAGATCAAACACTGCCCAGGAAAAAGTCATCCACAGGATTTACTCTTATATAAAAATGCTTTATTCATGATGCTTTTCTCTTTAAATTGGAAAGTAAATATCAAGTATTAACTTTTTAAAAAAAATTCTTTTACTGGTACGTTTTAGGTATACATTACATTTACATTTATCTTTGGGTGCTTGTACCTGTACATGATGTGACATTGTTCTTATTTTTTCCCCATTACTTGTGTGCCCTTCACCCCTAAACCCTTCCCTATTTACATACAAGTGCCCATCAACTGGAAACTGGATAAAGAAGATGTGTTTTTTTATATAAAATGGAGTACTACTCAGCCATAAAGAATGAGAAACTAGAGTCATTTATAGCTAAATGAATGCATATTGAGGCCATACTCTTAAGTGAAATAAATAGGACACCCATGTATAAATACCAAACAGTTTCTCTACTGTGAGAAACTGAGAATGTAAATAAGGACTAAAAGGATTAATAACTAATAAATAATACTTTGTAATTGGAAAAGATCCAAAGGGGTAGGGGTGGTGGGAGAGGAAGGGGAAAGGAAAAAGTGGAATGGAAAAATTATGAGTCAAGTATTAACTTTTATTTGGTAATCAAGTGCCTAATATAAGTAGTTAATAAAGAAAAAAGTTATTATAAGTTCATTATACTGTTTTGAATGATTTGTGAATTTGCCTGCTTAGATGAGTGCACTTGTTGAAAATTTTCTACCAAAAAAATTGCTACATATTCTAATAATTATTTTCCAGAAAGTTTTATAATTATATTATGTGCTAAAATTTTATTAAGTCAATAGTGAGTGTAGAAAAATCATCCAAATTCTGTGATTCAGGCTTTTATTTATCTTTACATTATAGGTAAGGGATAAATTATTCATTGAAGATGGATATTTAGGGAGCTAAGTATTAATTAGAAGACTTTCTGAAGATTGTCTCTCAATCAATAGATGAACATTAGTAGCTGTATGCTTTGGTGATGTAAATTTAATGGTTTAATTTCACTAATATGCTTAAAATAATAAATGTATCAAGATCAAAAATCAAAAAGAAATTTTTCTTCCAAGAGTGGATATTATTTCACAGGTAGACGGTGAATCAATATTTCTATTTGTTTCTTTGATTAAGCCCATTGCCTTAGAATGTGTAAACTACTAGGAACTACCTCAGATTACTAAGACCCAAATATTACATCCCTTGCTAGACAAATAGGCTAAGTCATGTCACATTTTGTTGTGCTTGCTTATACACTCTTGGCAGAATTCTAAAGTTGGCCTTTAAGACTTTCATTCCGTGGTTATTCAGTCAAGCAGTGTTCTAGATACTACTAGTACTGTGAGGGACTTTGCAGATAGAATTAATCAATTTTTAGTCAGTTGCCTCTAAAGCATGGAAATCATCCCATATTATCTATATGGGTTCAATGCAATTACACAAGTCCTACAAATGAAGGGAAGAATGGGCAGTCAAAAGATATGAGGTAGAAAAGGACAGAGGCTAGGTAAGGAATACATAGCAACTGGTAGTAAGCAATAGAATCAATGGGTACTACAAATATTGGAATTGGCTTCTATTGACTATTTTGAATGAAAGTAGTTTTTAGCTCTGGCAAGCCACGTTGTTTGTTGTTTAAAGGAATACCACTGGGGATTGGCTGTCCTCACTTTGAATAAAGTGCTTCCTGAAGGCAAGATATCAAATGGCCATCTTGCCACTGTCATGGATGAAAGACAGAAGAGAGTCATGTTGGCTATTGAAAGAAAATGACAAGGTGAAATTCTGAAAATTTTGTTCAAGATACCAACTGAGGTTCAGATATTTTCTTGATCTCATATCCTGCTTTCAAAGACTAGAAACACTTCATCCAGAGCTTCTCCCCTTGCGTCGGCTGAGCAGCCCTCCTAGGCTGTGTTCCGGTTCCTGTCCATGGCACAGTGAGGTCCTGGGAGCGGCTGGGAGCCCCGCCTTCATCTGGTGCTCTGCTTAGACGCGTGGGCACCTGCAAGGCCCAATTTCATCCCCCCACCACCACCTTACAGTTCTTCTACTACCTGGTCCCTCAATACAGAGGCACAGGGGATTATACTTCACATAGTTAAATGTGATAGATTAACAACTACCACAAATTGTTATTTTCTAAACTGTGCTTGATGCTATGGTATTGCTGATGGTAACATTTGGCCTAACATGTTGTGATTGATCTAATCAGTTTTCCTTCCTGGTATAAGGAAAATAAAATAGCCTCAGAGTGATTAGAGCCTCAAAACCTAAACACAAGCCATATCGGGAAGACACCTCTGAAAAACAATCATTCCACAAGGGTTTTAAACACAAGCAACAAAGATACTTGCATTCAGCAATTTTGAAATTTCAACCCAGGAATTAAACCAAGGACATTGTGTACCAAAAACAAAAATGAGAAGACATTTAAGCAAGGCACAAATGCAGGCTTCCATGCCACAAAAAAGAAAATTCTGGGGGAAATGAGGTGGAAAAATTGGATAATCAACCACTTGCACACCCTGAACTGATAGCACAGGAAGTAACAAAGCAGATACATGAGGCTCTAGAAAAATTCAAAGCAGAAATAATCTCGCAGATAAATACAGAGATGGTGAGTAGAGTGAAAGACATGATTACAGGCTCTAGAGCAGAAACAGACAAGAAAATAGATGAGATCAGAAACATGCTGGAAGCCATGAATGCCCAGCATAAGAAAGAAATGGAAACCATGATTGCCCAACATAAGAAAGAAATGGCATCCATGAAACAGATTCAATCAGATATTCAGGAGATTAAAAACTCCATTGAAAGCATGCAGAGCAGACTAAGAGAATCTGAAGACAGAATATCAGATATAGAAGATAGAATCACAGTTAAGGACCATGAAAACAGAGATTTCTTAAAGATAGTAAGGGATCATGAGAATCAATCCAGCAGCTGCTAGATGATACAAAGAAGAATAACATAAGGCTGATAGGAGTACATGAAAAAACAGGAGAAAGTACAATTGACATAAAAAAAACAGTTCACAGAAGTAATAGTAGAAAACTTCCCAGACAGAGGTGGAGAATTGGACACACAGATAAGTGAGGCATATGGAACACCACCCAGCTACAATAAAAATAAATCTACACCTAGGCATATAATAGTCAAGATCCCAGAAACCCAACAGAAGAACAAAATACTACAGGCAGTTAGAGAAAAGAAACAAATCACCTACAAAGGAAAGCCCATCAGAATCATAGCAGATTTCTCAACACAAACCCTCAAGTCAAGGAGAGCCTGGAGTGAAGTATTTCAAGCCCTAAAAGAAAATAACTTCCAACCTAGACTGTTGTATCTGGTAAAATTATCTTTCAAAATCGATGGGAAAATTAGATACTTTCATGACAAAGATCACCTGAGAAATTTCATGAACACCAAATCAGCACTCCAAACAATTTTATGCAATATTCTAGAAAAAGAAAATGAAGGTCACAACTCCATGAGGGCCAACAGAGAGAAGACACCATGCAAGGTAAGGCACTAAAGGGAAAGGGGGAAAAATAAGAAATAAAAGAGCCAACAACAATAAAACATCATGGCAAGGATGAGTCAATATCTCTCAGTTATAACTATCAATGTTAATGGCCTCAATTCACCAATCAAAAGAAATAGACTGGCAGAATGGATTAAGAAGCAAAGCCCAGAAATATGCTGTATACAAGAAACAAACCTAACTCAAAAGGAAATTCATAGACTGAAAGTAAAAGGATGGAAAACAGTTCTCCAAGCCACAGGATCCCAGAAAAAAGAAGGGGTAGCAATCTTATTTGCAGACAAAGTAGATTTCAAACCAAAACTAATTAAGAGAGACAAAGATGGTCACTACATCCTTGTGAGGGGCACAATTCAAGAGGAAGAGATGACAATCCTAAATATTTATGCACCAAATATGAATGCCCCCAACTATACAAAACAAATATTAATGGACATGAGAAACCAAATAAGCACTAACACAATTGTAGTGGGGCACCTCAACACCCCTCTATCACAAATAGACAGATCATCTAAGAAAAAAATTTACAATGAAATTCTAGAACTGAACAAAGCTATTGAACAAATGGACTTAAGAGATGTTTATAGAGTGTTCCACCCCACAAAATCAGAATACACATTCTTTTCAGCTGCACACAGGTCATTCTCCAAAATAGACCACATGCTAGTTCATAGAGCAAATCTAAGTAAATGTAAAAGAACTGAAGTTATCCCCTATATATTATCAGACAATAGTGCAATAAAATTGGAGATCAATTACATAAGAAACCACACAACACTCACAAATACATGGAAATTGAATAACACTCTCCTGAACAACCAATGGGTCACAGAGGAAATTAAAGAAGAAATTAGACAGTTTCCACAAGTAAATGATAACGCCAGTACAACAAACACGAATCTATGGGACACAATGAAAGCAGTTCTACTTGGGAAATTCATAGCAGTGAATGCCCATATTAGGACAACAGAGAGAACTCAGTTAAATAACCTAATGCAGAACCTCAAGCTCCTAGAAAAAGAAGAGCATAACAAAAACAAACTCAAAGCTCATACAAGAAAGGAAATTGTAAAGATCCAAGCAAAAATCAATGCAATGGAGACTAAGAGAATGATACAAAAAAATCAATGAATCAAAGAGCTGGTTTTTTGAAAGAATAAATAAAATCAATAAACCTTTAGCCAACCCTATCAAAAAAAGGAAAGAAAAGGCTCAAATCCATGCAATTAAGAATGAAAAAGGTGAAGCCACAACAGATCCAGCAGAAATTCAGAGGATCATCAATATCTACTTTGAGAACCTGTACTCTAATAAAATGGAAAACACAGAAGGAATGGACAGATTCCTAGATACATACAAATTGTAAAAGTTAAATGAAGAAGATATAGAAATTCTAAACACCCCAATTACAATGAGTGAAATTGAAAATGTAATAAAAAATTTACCAACAAAGAAAAGCCCAGGTCCTGATGGGTTCACTGCTGAATTCTACAAGACATTTAAAGAAGAACTATCACCATTACTCTTTAAACTCATCAAGGAAATTGAAAGGGAAGCAAGGCTTCCAAAATCTTTCCTGGAAGCAAGAGTTACTTTGATTCCAAAACCAGGGAAAGACCCCAAACAAAAAGAGAACTACAGGCCAATCTCCCTAATGAACATAGATGCAAAAATCCTCAATAAGATACTGGCAAACAGAATACAGAGGGTCATCAAGAAGATCATACACTCTGACCAAGTCGGATTTATCCCAGGGATGCAAGGATGGTTCAACATTCGTAAATCAATAAATGTAATACACTATATTAACAGGGTCAAGGACAAAAACCATATGATCATCTCAACAGATGCAGAAAAGGCATTTGACAAAATCCAGCACCCATTCATGATAAAAACACTACAGAAAATTGGAATAGAAGGTCTTTGTCTCAACCCGATTAAGGCTATTTATGAAAAACCAACAGCCAACATCATACTAAATGGTCAAAAACTGAAAACTTTCATACTAAAATCAGTAACAAGACAAGGATGCCCACTATCACCACTCCTGTTCAATATAATTCTGGAAACATTAGCCATAGCAATTAGACAAGAGAAAGAAATAAAAGGAATAAAGATAGGAAAGGAAGAAGTGAAACTGTCGTTATTTGCTGATGATATGATACTTTACATAGAAGACCCAAAAAACTCAGTCAAAAGCCTTCTAGACCTAATTGACAGATTCAGTAGAGTAGCTGGATATAAGGTCAACGCTCAAAAGACAATAGCCTTCTTATATGCAAATAGCAGACCCATTGAGAGAGAAATTTGGGAAATAATTACTTTTACAATAGCATCTAAAAAAATGAAATATCTAGGAATCAACCTAACAAAGGAAGCAAAAGACCTCTACACTGAAAACTACAGCATTCTGAAGAAGGAAATTGAAGAGGCTATAAGAAAATGGAAAGATATCCCTTGTTTCTGGTTAGGAAGAATCAATATAGTGAAAATGGCCATACTTCTAAAACTACTATATAGATTTAATGCAATACTGATTGAAATTCAAAAAATATACTTCACAGAACTAGAAAAAACAATCCAAAAATTCATTTGGAAGTAGAAGAAACCTAGAATAGCAAAAGCAATTCTGGGCAACAGAGACATGGCTGGGGGTATCACAATCCCCAACTTGAAACTATACCACAAAGCTACTGTGATAAAATCAGCATGGTACTGGCAAAGAAACAGACCCAAGGATCAGTGGAATAGATTAGAAGATGCAGAAACAACTCCAGACATACTCAGCCACCTCATCTTTGACAAAGGAGACAATCACCCTCATTGGAGAAAAGATAGCCTGTTCAATAGATGGTGTTGGAAAAACTGGATTTCAACCACCAAAGATTAAAACTAGACCCATACCTATCACTGTGCACTAAACTAAGATCGAAGTGGATTAAAGATCTAAATATTAAGACAGAAACAATAAACTTGCTGGAAGATAAGTTAGGTAGAAATCTCAATGACATTGGCATAGGAAAAGACTTTATGAAGAAAACTTCTGTAGCACGGGAACTAGCACAAAGAATCAGCAACTGGAATCTCATCTCATTAAAAAGCTTCTGCACTGCAAGAGAAACTACCAACAGAGCTAAGTGACAACCTACAATATGGGAAGAAATTTTTAACAGCTGTGCCTCAGACAAAGGTCTACTATCTAGAATATATAAAGAATTGAAAAAAATCAGACCCCCAAATTCAAAGACCCAATTCAAAAATGAGCATCTGAAATGAACAGACATTTCTCAGACAAAGAAGTAAAAACAGCAAATAAATATATGAGAGAATGTTCAACATCACTGGTCATCCGAGAGATGCAGATGAAAGCAACACTGAGATTCCACCTCACCCGACAAAGAATGGCTGCTATCAAGAAATCAACCAATAACAAATGCTGGCAGGGGTGTGAAGAGAAAGGAACCCTTCTCCATTGTTGGTGTGAGTGCAGACTGGTGTGACCACTGTGGAAATCAGTATGGAGATACCTCAAAGAACTAGGACTAGAGGTCCCATTTGACCCAGCTATTCCCCTGCTGGGTATCTTCACCAAAGAATTAAAAGAATCATACCACAGCGACATATGTGCACCTGTCTATAGCGGCACAGTTTGTAATAGCTAAAGCTTGGAAACAGCCCAAGTGCCCATCAAATGGAAACTGGACAAAGAAGATGTGGTGTTTTTATAAAATAGAGTACTACTCATCCATAAAGAAAGAGAAACTAGAGACATTTATAGCTAAATGGATGCATATTAAGGCTATACTCTTAAGTGAAATAAATAGGACACACATATGTAAATACTGAATAGTATCTCTCTAGTGTGAGAAACTGAAAGTGTAAATAAAGATGTAAATGATTAAAATGAATAATTGATAATTTGAAATAGGAAAAGGTCCAAAGGTGGAGGGGTGGGAGGATGGGAAGGGGAAAGGGAAGAAAGGAAAGGAAAAATTATGAGAAAAGAAAAAAAATGGAAACAAAATCCATGTAAATAGAGAACTGTGGTGGGGGTGAAGGGCGCACAGGTACTGGGGAAAAAAAAATAAGAACTAAGATACATCATGTTCAGGTACAGACACCCAATGATAAATGTAAATGTATTGTATACCTAAAATGTACCAATTAATATATAAATAAAGAATGTATCATTGAATGAAAAAAAAAACAAAGAGTAGAAACAGGCAGAGTATAAATTTCATGTTTGAGCTTAATTACAAAAGATAATGAGTTCAAAGCTTCTCCACATTTTTCATGTGCAAGTTAGAAAAGTGACTGGAAAAGAACAAAACTCTAAGAATGAAAATGAGGATGTGCAAGAAAATTTCGAGATCTCAAATTCGTTTAGAGGCCAAAAGAATCTTTAATCTTTTATTCAATCTCATGCTGACATTGGGATGGTGTAGTTGCAACCTAAATTTAGTATTTGAGTTGCAGGACATTTAATGATAACATCAACTAAATTCAAATCTTCACCAGACCATAGATCAATGGGACCAAGATTGAAAAAGAACCGAATTAAGTGGTTATGCATGGAGGTGATTCAGAGGTCTAGCAACTCCCATGTAATCCAGAGCATCTTCTCTCCTTTTGTGATGAGATTCGTTCACACTGGCATGTAGCATCTTAAGCAACCCTCTAAGGCATTTTTCTTAAAAGTAGATCTTGATTTTTTGTCATCTACTCTGAGCTTTCCTAAAATCTTGTTGCCTTCTAAAATGTAACTAACTGTATGTTACAGAATCTCCAGGAATGAATTATAAAAGTCAAATCTTAAAAATACTTTCAAATTAGAAAAATAATATATATATATATACATACGTGTCTCATATATAGTGGCTATATATTTCACATATATGTTTGTCTTACATATATGTATATGTATATATAAATAAATGTATATATAATCTACACATATATTTATAGCTTTACTAATTTATATTGGCCCTAATCTGGTAAATGTAGGTAGGAATGGATCTGAGCTTATTTCCAAATGAAGTATAATCATCACTTTTGATTTGGCTTATTTAATTGATATGGTTTCCATATGCTGGCTGGATTCCCTGAGAGGTATTTTAATTGTTTGCCTGGATGGTTGCCTACAGTCTGAAACCTGGGACTCAAAGGTGGTTTGGACTTAAAAGAAAGAAAATAGTTGAAATGTCAGAAAATGCTCAGTATAATAAATGGAGAAAGCCACAAAGACACTGGGGTTAGAAGGTTGGGTGCATTTACCATGTGCTACTTTAGATCATTTCCCCACTGTACTCCGTGAGAAATAGCAGAAGACGTGATGAGAGCACTGACATCTGTGAAAAATTCTTGGTGGTAATTTGTTTAGGTTTCAAGATGCTTATAAGAGAGTCCATTTGAAGTAGGTTCCTGGATTTGATGGGTATCACGGAGGAGCAAAAGCAAAATTGTTGCATTTAATTTCCAGAATTAGAAAGCCTGCATGGCAATCAGAACTTCAGGGGTCTTTGCCCCTGGATAAAGATCATGAGATTCCCTGAGATAAAACAGACAAAAAGTTGCTACAGGTTCCCCAAGTGATATATAGAACTGGGCATATATTTTGGATATGTTGGGAGAGGAGCCAGTGTTAGATCTGGTGATCTTAAGCCAGATCTGAGCAAATATGTGTGTGTGTGTATTTATTTATTTATTATATATTTATATATATATATATACTTAGTTGTTATCCTAAATGTAATCTCAATACCTGAGTTAGATCTAGACTCAGTAACCCTAGAATGAGACAGAAAGACATAGACAATATTGTGATTGGACCTATTAGCAACATTAAATTACATATCAAGATATTTCCTCTAATTGTATTTGAAAAGAATATGAACAATTTAAAAAGGGGAAAAGGAAAATATCCACATCTTTTGTGAGCTAGTGGATGCTAAGTCAACACTGCTATCACTGCAAAATACAGAATACCACCAGGGTATTGGATAGAGTGAAGGCTCCAGGGTGACAGATAATAAATAAATATTTGGTTCAATGGACCAAATGTTATTCAATTTTCCTTTCCTACTTACATATTTATTCAAAATTTAAAATTCCATATTTGATTCACAAACACACAGACACACACACACATACACATGTGGATAGGTAATGAAGGAATCCCTACTAGTTTTTGTGACCTATATAGTAAATGTTATCATGGTAACCTCATACTTCCTGAGGCTTCTTATCATTAATGAAATAGTGAATTAAAGCAATATTCCATCCCTAGGGGAATCTTTTCTTTCATACAAAAATTAGTGCTTACATCAAAGACTTGAGGAGTGGTAATTCTTAATAAAACTCCACTTACCTCTCTAGTTGTATAAGTGCAGAAAAGGTAGGAGCTTGAAGAATGGGAGTGAATTATTTTACAAAGAATTATATTTGATTCCAACTGAAATTGCTGTTCCAGATGTAGTCATTCCACTAGAGAAGTTGAACACACTCACTGGCACCTGGAATGCATCTGTTGGTTTAGGAATAGTTTTCTCCTTTCTTTCAAAAATTAGCAGAAGTTCACCTGAAGAATGAGGAGCAGCAATACACCCTCTTTGCCTTGCTTCTTGATTTCAAATATATTCAAATTAATTTCTAGGACCCTCGACTGTCTCATAATTGCAAAGGACATTATCTTGATCTACTAGAAAAATAGCATCATCTTGATAGTACTTGGAGGGAAAGAATTAACAGGTATCTCAAGTGCCATAGCAGGACACATACAGACTGTAGAGATGGAAAGAGATCCACTAATATGGAATTTTTGAATGTATTTCCTTAAAGTGAAGGTTAATGAAAATTTTTTGTCTTCAAACACCGAGGAGCAATAGCTTTGGTGGAACTTGTATTTTAGAAGCAAAATATATCCTACATGACTTTTCTATTCTCCCCTAATTATAGAATTTTCAAATATGAATGGGATCTAAAATGTGTAAGTCTTTCTAGGGAGTTCAGGGAAAATAGTTATGGCTTTTAGCTTTTATAAATCTGCACATCTAATTATGCTTGACCATTGAGGATAAAATTTCTAGTTTTTTAATTAAAGCCACTTCCTTAAAAAAGTTTTTTTCTTTATTAATTTCTTATGGTGATTAATTTTCTGATCATGAGATTAGTGTCATCAGTCACTTGAGTCACACTTCCTACCTGAAAGTTGCATATGACTCACCCATATATAGAAATGGGCATACCAAGTCTCCATTATAAAACAGAGGTCATTCAACACAGAACAAGACCGAGCACACCAAAAGGACACATGAATAGCATCCTAGCTTTCTTATTTCTGCTTTACTCTTGAAAAATTATATATGTAAACTGTGAGGAAGTTTTTATGATTCTTCATGATGTATTGGGACCAGCAAAGTAGATCTTCAAAGAAGATGTATAAGAAATTAAGTTCTGCATTTTGTTGTTCTCCTTGATGGCAGAGTGAATCTAGATAAATAATTGCCTAAAATCAAGATATGCCACATCTATACATTGGCAATATGCTCCAGACTCAATTTGTTAGTGCAGAAGTAAAGCACTCAGACACCAAGAAATCTTGACAAGGCAAGTTTACTTCTGCAGAAGGGTATGCTACACCCCTAGGGTGAGGTAGCAAGAACAGAGAGAGGCAGAAACGGCTCCTTTTATATCCTAAGAGAGGCAGCTGATCTTTTTCCCCATTGGCTGGCTTGAAGGTTCACAATCTATCCTGATTGGCTAGTTTGGGTGGTGTGTGGGGAGGGCTTGCAGGGTTGCCGGTCAGGGTTGCTAAGGGAGGTTGGGAGGACAGGGAAATGAATGTCCCTGTGTTTTGTAACTGTAACAACAGCAACTCTGGTGTAAGCGGTGAGAGGGCAGCCTAGGGTGAATTAGTGTTCAAGATGGAGGCACTCCTGTTTATATCCTTTGTTAGAAAAGCCAGGGCCACAGTTTCTCACATATAGAAATTCTTTTTCAAAGGCCAGTGTTTTGTGAATGTAGTCGGGATCAGGGGACAAGTTTAGAAAGCAGTAACAAGGGGTTCAAGAAAGAACCTTGTACTTTTCTGGAAAATCCCATGGTAAGATTTGGAATACTTTGGGCCACACCCACAGCAGAGATACTTAATCATCTCTAGTAGGTTCCTCCAAGCATCTTTGCTTTGTGCTGATTATGTAAATATTTCACATGGCCATGGAACAAAGTTAAATCTCCAGATGGGTTTGAAAACATGGACTTCCCCTTTACTGAGATAGTTGAAGCTGCTCCTATTAATGAATGTTCAACTTGCAATTCAGTGTGTAGCAACGAAGTCCATCTGAAATCACCAGCAAGGTGTCTGTTAACTGGATAACCTTTTAAGAGGGAGGTGACAGATTTCTCCCCTGTAGAATAGATATTGAATAGATATTGGGGTTTTGGAGTTTTTGTCCTTGCCCTTCAAGTATCTGCAAGGAGCACTGTTAGGGAATTTGCTGTTCTAACACTGTTACAAATTTCCACATGACATTGTTCTTGATGAACACAGTTAAGCAAACAATAGGGCAAAGGATTGCTATATTTTAATTCATTAATATTAACATTTTTGCTAAACTAATAATTCATTATAAAATAATGGGAATAGCTGATTGAAATCTCAGTTATACTTACAGGTCTACTGAGAGTTTTATGTGTCTTGTTCCCATAAATTTGGTTCTATTCCTTTAGGGCCATTAGTCCATGCCGAGTGTGCTTCCACCAGGGTGCACACCTCTGTGTCATTACACTGGAAGCTAACATTGTCACCTGGGTATTTTCAGCTTCCATGATGCTAGATAAAAGGAAATGATGGGGATTTTAGTGTTGGCCATAGTGATTGATCTTGGCTGTGAAGGAGAAGTTAAGTTTTTATTTACAATGAAGCAAAGGGATTATGAGTGGAAATCATGTCTTCTTTTGGGAAATGTACCTGTTCTTAAATTCAATAGCGATAAATGTTGGAGCAACTCACTGGGTTAAGCAACAGCTACCAGTGTGCAGGAGAATTGTTTGAAAGCAGTATGCAGAATGGACAAAGAAAGAGAAAAATCATAAAATATCAGCTATGTTTTCTTATGCAGTGAGAGAAATGAGGATAGCATCCTATGTTCATTGTTCCAGCTGGGTGATGGATATTTTGGCAAACCTTCATTTTCACTTAAGTTTTTTCCTTCAGTACTGTATTTGGAGTTTGCCCCTTAACACTTATTCATGAAAACAGAATTCCAACATGAGATGATGACTCTGTAAGAGGATTTTGAGTTGGCTAAATCATTAATGAGTTGTTGAGTTGTCTTCTTTAGGGAAAGAGTAACTATTATATTATTCAATGTTTTATGATGTCCAGAGTTTCAGTTTCTTTTTTCCCCTGAAGAGGTACAAATGTTAGAAGAGTTATCTATAAAAATTTTCCGCAAAATACTCACGTTCAGAAGCTGGCTTTTGGAGGGTGATTGGATCATAGAGTGCTAACTTCTTCAGTGGATTAAACCATTGATAATTTCATAGCTGAATGAGCTGTTAGGAGTTGTGACTTAGCTGAAGGAAGTAGGTAATCTGGAAGAGTATGCTTTATCCCAGCCTATTCTTCTCTCTCACCTTGCTTCCTCATTGGCATGAGGTGAGCAGCTTGCTTCTACTATTCCTTTCTGCCATGATATTTCTGCCTTGCATAGGCCTAACAGAAATGGATCCAGCTACCAATGGACTGAAACCTCTAAAACCACAAATCAAAATAAATCTTTCTTCTTCTGAGTTGATTTTGTCACAGAAACAAAAATACAAACCCAGGTTATTTACACAAATGACAGACACTGGTGGGTGGTCCTTTTCTACTCTTTCTTTTTTCTCTCAGATAAATCAGACTTTATTTTTTTTCCATTAAGTTTATTGGTACATTTTAGGTATACAATACAGTTACATTCATCATTGGGACCTTGTACCTTTACATGATATATCTTGGTTCTTATCTTTTCCCTTCTCCTGCCCTCCCTTCACCCCCTCCACCCTTCCCTATTTGCAAAGACCTTGTTTCTATTTTTTTTCCTTTTCTCACATTTTTCCTTTTCCCTTCCTTCCTTTCTCCTACCCCTCCCACTTCCCCTACTCCTTTAGACCTTTTATTCATATTACACAATATCAATTATACATTGTTTTAATTATAACATCAAAATTTAGAGGACATTACTACAGATTTTACAGAATTTAAAAGGATATAGAAAGCATATTACATAAATCTTTTTTGAAATAAATTTGACAACTTCTAAGAAGTACCTTAGAAGACAAATTAATGAAACTAACTCTGGAGGAAATATAACATTTGAATAGCACCTATTAAAGAAAGTATATTCCTCACTTGAAAACCTACCTACATGACAACAATAGGCTCATATACATTTTAACTGATGAATTCTATCAAATATTTAAAGCAGAAAAAAGAAGGAACACTTCTCCCCTCATTTTAGGAAATCAACATTGTCCTAATCCTAAAACTGGATAAAGATAATAGAAGAAAAAAGTATGAACATAGATTAAAAATTTGTTTAACAAGACAAAATATTAGAAGTCAGATCTGGCAGTATGTAGAAAGTGGTTTTGTTATAGGGATGGCAGTGCTGGTTCAGCATTGGAAGATCCACCCCCAAAAGTCACCATTTAAACAGAGGAAAGGAAAAAGCCATATGATCCTGTCACTAGTTAGAGAAAAAGTATTGGAGTAAATGCTACAGCTGTTCATGGTGAAAGCTATCAGGAGACTAGAAGTAGGACAGAGCCTTCTCAACAGATCAAAAACATGTACTCCATACTTTTCTGTTCTTTGTGCTTATCAGAATCAGAGCACCCTTGGTAATCTTGGTAAGTTCATGATGTCAGTTTTATTGGCAGTCCAGAACAGCAATAAGAAGATCATAGTTTCTCAGCTCCATCCACAGCAACCAGAATGGAGTTTTTGATCAAGGTTTAGCTAAGTGGGACTATATGCTAAAAGACCAAAGCAAAGACATGGAGGCACCTCAGAAATTATTTATTTTGGTTTGAGAAGTGTTCATATCCATACTACCATTCCAGACACTGAGTTGTAAGATGAGGTAAAGATCGTGAAGCCTCAATAGTTTCCTACTAAGGGTCTTGCAGTCCTGAATCCTTGTCTGTGTTTTCTTATCAGCCTCCCCACACTGTGCTCTGACTCCTCCAATTGTTTTTTACCTGCACCTGTCCTTTTCTGTGAAGAAGGCTATGAGCACACTGGGGTCTTTTGAAGTTGTTAAATAGAATGAGTTTCTGTGGTTTCTAACATGTGTCAACATAATATATCTTGTTAACACTTGTATGATGTTATAATATAGCATGCCCTAATTTTTTTTTTTTTTTTTTTTTTTTTTTGGTACCAGGGATTGAACCTGGGTCCTTGTGCTTGCGCAGCAGGCAGAGAAAACACTGAGCTAAATCCCCAGCACTCCATGCCCTAATATTCAATCTTGTCAAATATAAACTAAGTAAAATAAAACCATAAATACATGTATGATACCACTTACATAAAGTACTGTATGTGTAGTATATATTAGTCATTGTAACATTGTTTTCAGCTTTTTTTTTTACTTTTTTCCCCATTTTGAACCTGATGCCCATTATTAGTATTCAAGAGAATGTAATGGCAAGATAGTTTTTTCTCTAACAGGATTCTTCCCCTGAATGAAGAGTCACTGCTTATTTAACTTAAACAAGTATGAAATTCATTTTAATTTTACATTTCACGATTTGATTTCTGATTTTGATCACAGAGAACCTTTCTGTGTGTGACATTGTGTTAAGTGTGAGGGAGACTGAATAAACAGGCAGGGGACCTCCTCCCTAAGGCAGCTTGCAGCCCAAGAGAGCCAGCGTGATTATAAATAAACATGAACATTCAGACACCAGAATAGACATGGGGGAAATTAATATTTTTATCTACATATTTGATATGGAGTACAATGGTTGGGTGTCAGGAAAAAGATTTGGGAGAGAAATAATGTTTTCATATAAGAAAGGAACATGGAAATTTTGAGAGCCTTCTCTCCAATAGTCAGTGTAATTATTCAAGTTGGTGGTAAACTTTAGATTCAAAATGAGTTCTTCCTCTATTCATTAAGATAACATCAAGAATGCTTGGCAGAGACAGCATATGTCTGTGCAGGACGATGTGCAATGTCTGACTGCTAATAAGTCCCTCATGAAGTTGAGTCTTCTGTCTCTATGACATTTGAGCTCTGGGCATACTAATTTTATCTGACACAATGCACTCGGATCCTCAGGATGTGTCTTCATATTGATCAGTTCCATATAAATAGCTAGTCTTTGTTCTTTTTTGACAGAATCACAGAAGTAGCTATTGGGCAAGTTATGACAAAGAAATCCTACATTTATTTTCACATTTAACAGATATAATTTGCATTCTGAATAACTAAATAAAGGTTGGTCTTAGAAAATGTTTAGCGATTGAATATATTGGAAATCTAAAATATTAAAGCTTTATATAGAATTTGACAAAAATAAAAATATCTACCCCGTGAACAGCAATTATGTAATCAGAGGCTCTTTTAAAATTATCTAAAATAAATTTATCAAGCACTGTTCATGCTTCCTAACACAGTTATCTCTCCTTGTAGCCATCTACTTTCAGAGAAACTGAGTCCTTCTCCACAGCAAGGAAGAGTATGCTGACTCATCTAAGTGAACCATGGTGATTCTGTGATGCTGTTGGCAGAAACTGGCTCAGAAGGAGGTTTGTGACACAGCTATGATCAGTGAGATGAATGCAGAGATTCTCAGTGAGTTTATCAGGTCATTGACATAGCAGGAACATTTTTCTATTTTACTGCATTTGGAAGATTTTATGTGTGTATATGATGCTTGAAACGACCTTAGCCATATTACAGCCAAGAGAAATACACTGGTGCTCCCTTGTCTGGGTTTCACTTCCCATGTTTGTGATTACTCTTGGTCAACCAGCATCCAAAAATATTAAATGAAAAATTTGAGAAGTGAAGAATTCCTAAGTTTCGGGACCTTGCTCTTGTGAGGCAGGTGGTAGAACCACTGAGCTAAATACCCAGCCCCAGTAATTCCTAAGTTTTAAACTAGGCATTCCTTGGAGCAGTGTTATGAAATCCTGAGCTCTTTTGCTCAGTCTTGACAGCAACGGAATCATTTCTTTATCCGGCAGTTTTGTATTGTTTATGCTTTTAGTCACTTGGTAGCCATCTGGGTTATCACACGGACTGTAGTGACGTTAGGGTGCTCACATTTAAGTCACTTTATTTTACTTAATAGTACCCTCAAAGCACAGGATTCTGTCAATTCAGGAACGACAAAAAGAAGTTTTAAATTGTTTAAGTGGAAGGCCAAGGTGCAGTAATACTTCAGAAAGAGGAAGGGCAGAGAGAGAGAGAGAGAGAGAGAGAAGTTGGTAACTTTCATCATAGTATGTTGTTATACTTTCTGCATTTTATTATTTTTGCTTTAATCTCTACTACGCCTAATTTATAAATTAAACTTTATCAGTATATATATATACTTATATATATATACACACACACACACACACACACACACACACATATATATATATATATATATATATATATATGGAGTTATAGTTGATCAGGGTTCAGTACCATCCATGGCTTCAGGTGTCTTCTGAGGGTCTTGGACCATATCTCCTGTGGATCAGGGGAACTACTCTAAGACATGAGGACAAAGGCCAGTATGCCAAGATTGACAGAGCAAGGACACATGAACAACCTGGCTTGTGGCTGACACCATTAAGCTAATGAATTATACCTGGAACTCTCCTACAACTCTACAATTATATGACACATGAAAGTCATTGTTACATAAACAGTTCTTGTTGTTAGGGTTTCTATACATTCACATAAAATACCCCAACTGTCACAATAGAAGTCCTCATTGCCAAAACGACAATAACAAAGACACAAATTAAGATTGCTATCTATATATATGTTAGACTGACACTGTTTTGAGGATAGTGTAGATTAAATTCAATGTACAAGAACAAATCCTTTATAAACTTGAGAACTTTATCATTTGCATGCTGCTCTACCACTGCTGGGACTTAGCAAGGACACTGAATAGATAAGGGGATCTTGCATTGTGGACTGGTCTGCCATGGACTGTGATGGCTTGACATTAGCATTGTTATAAACATTACCATCAACTCTACACTAAGCACTGGCACTCCTTGGACCTCAGTTTTCTCTGGACTGAGGAAAAGTGATTACATAAGGCAATTTCTAAAAAACTACATTTGCACTCAAAATAACTGTGTCAGTTTACTTATTTTTAAATTAGAATATGGTTCTTCCAAGAAATTTTTTACAAAATCCCTAGAATCCTGGGAAGGTTTTTTCACTGACTCCCTTTGCTTTCCTCTCTGAGAAGTGAAAAGGTTATGTACTTAGACACAAGCACTGCAGCAGTATTGAGAATAAACTACAAGGAAACACAAATCTATATCCTCACTGATTGATGAAAACGAATCATAAAACAAGTATTTATAGATACAATAGCAAGGACATTCTATGGGGTCCAAAGGGTCTGAGAATATACTCTAGGGAAGTTACAGTTAATTGGGGATTTAGGGAAATGTGGGACTCACCCATTTGAAGGGATTAGGGGCTTAAAAAGAAAAGGTGGATGAATTTGAAGGGAGACTGAAAATCGTATTCAGTTGAGAAATTGAAAGGAATCCAATAGAGTGGGTGGAATGGGGAGACAAGTATAAGTTCAAATAGCAAAGCAGGTATAACAGGGAAAGGCTGAAGGATTCATACTTTTGTCTCTCTGGACATTCCTGGTTCACTCTTCCCTCCTGAACATGGCTCAGTCACTGTGAGCAGAGCCCATTTCTCTCTATGAATGCTTCACTATGTGAAGACCTCCAATTCTGGTGCGAGGTGACCGTACATGTGAGGTCCATCAGTTCAGCAGAATGACTCAGAGTGGAATGAATGGGAATAATGGAGAAATGGTCTGATGCCCAGACATTTTCTAGACAATTGAGTGTCCACCTGCTGCTCCTAGTGTGGTAGTGACTGCACAATCAGATGGAACAGTTTGATCCCAGGAGGAAGTGATGTACTGAATGAAGTCTGGGCTTTTTAACACACGAGAGGAGGATTAATGGGTTTCAACAGCTACTCACACACACTAGGCATTTGTTGTCTAACTTAGGAATTGGAATTAATACAATCAATAAGAAAACTCAGATGCTTTCTTATACTACTCTGTTGCCTTGTTTTTATCTCATGCAAGTGCTCACTAAATTTGTGAAGAGTTCGTATCTACTTAAAATAAACTCATGTGTGAATGAAACATTATTTTTCACATTTTATAATAAATAATAAATCTTAATAGGATTTTGAGATTTTTTTTCTGCCTAAAGATGTTTTTTAAAAATAATTTCTCTTCAATTTAGAGATGTTTATTGTTAATTTTTTCATGAGATTGCCTTTAGGAATAATGGGTGTTGAACACTGAGGTTGAACTTCTATTTCTTTGGCTAGATTTGAGTTATCTTTTACTAACTTCCCTCAGCTTGAAGCTTTTGCTATATGACAAATTGTTTTCATTTCTACAATAATAGAATAAGTTGATGAATCATACATAATATAAAGCAAGTACAGCCAGGTGCAGTGGGAGGCATCTGTAACTGCAGCTGCTCGGGAGGCTGAGGAAGGATGATTGTAAGTTATAGGTCAGCCTGGGAAACTGCATGGGATCCTGTCTCAAAATAAAAATAAAATGGGCTGGGGCTGTAGTTCAGTGGTAGAGTGCTTTTCTAGCATGCATGAAGCCCTAGGTTCAATTCTCAGTGTCTAGCTACTCAGGTCCTTTAAGACACTTGTTCTCATTTGATCAGTGACTTAGCATAACATCTACCATGGCTGATGGTACTAGTATGTTTTGATAAATATTGGGCCTGTGTCATGTTCTCTCATATCTGTATATTTTATATCAAGCCTATTTGCCTTTTACAAGTAAAAATGGAATGATAATTTTTCAAGGTGCAGAAATGGGTGAAAATAATGTCTGGTACATTTCTAAGTGTAAGGTACAATTTTTACTTTGCTAATCATTATATTTAGATTCTTTTAAAAATCAACAGTGTAAAAACTGAAATCTAGGGGAATTGCCTGGTTGCACACCAAATCTGTATCCTCCCCCTCAAAAAAAAAAAAAAGGCAAAAAGAAGAAACTAGAAGAGCTGCCAAAAAACTCAGAGTATTGCTGAAATTTTAGAAAGCACTGAAGCCCACCAGGATCTAGGGGAAGAGGGCAGGGTAATGTGGAGCCTGACTTCTGTGCTGCTTTCTTACTAAAGGTGAGTGTAGATTAGTAAGTGATACAGATCCAAGAGGCTGTAATGAGAAGGAGTACATGTAAGGAGCTAGGACTCCGAGCCTTTTTCATAGTCTTTACGGAGAAGGGAAGATGAACTCTCATAGTCTGTGTTACCAAGGCAGCCAGTACCTGGAAGGCCAAGATGTCAGAATGAATTGAACATGTTTAGCTGAGTTTGGGATTTTGTTTCACATTCTCCATCAAGACATTTGCTGATTCCTGAGAAGTCAAACACAAAGGAGCAGTTAAAATCTGGGAAATCAAGCTCAGATGATGGTAGTCTTAAGAAGCTGAGGAGATGAAATTTGGAGTCAAGGACTTCCAAGGAATAGGAGCCATGGGAACACATGGAAGACCCAGATCAGGCTGTCAAAGGGCTACAACCTAGCTGAAAGCTATAGTATGTGCCTATTGAGCATAAGACATGTGGCAAGTCCAAATTGAGATAGACTGTGATTATAAATGCAGATGACCTTGAAGTCCTGTATAAAAAGGAAAAAGCATATTAAATATCATGTTAATAACTTCTACATTGATAACACATTGAGAGAATAACATTTCAGTTATCCCAGATTAATAAAATTATAGTAAAACTATTTTCTCCTTTTTCTTTCTACTTTTTAAAACAAGCCCTTACACTATGTGAAATGATGTATGTCATATCTTGTTTCTATGGAGTAGTACTGGGTGAAGGTGAATCAGAAACGACTAGCTCTCACAAAAAGTTAACATGTAGTGTGAAATTAATTGATTCCAGTCTAGATTAAAGATAATCTTCAGTTTTGCTATGTATTTACCATAGGAAAAGAAAATAATTCTGAGAGAGAGAGAGAATTATATCTAAAACCATATATAAATGTTACATTTAAAAAATATCAATATTAAATCAATAATCAGCAGGCCTATTAGAAAAAAGGACTAAATAATTATAAAGTAACAGACAAAAATATACAATAGGAATAGACACATAAGGAATCAAAATATTGACATCATCTTTAAAAATGTTCAATTAGTATATTCAAGAACATGGATGCAAAAATGAATAATTTCAATATGTACCCACAGTTATACCAATAATGAAATATAATCAAAAGGAAAGTCTTGCACTGGAAAATAAAAGAACTAAAGTGAAAAATAAAACCATTTAATTTCAGATTAAAATAGAAAAACATAACATTTATTGCTGAAGGATAATTTGCTAGAAGAGATCCATAGCATACCCCTAAAAATTAGGTATTGTATGATAGAACAAAATTGCATATTTTTAAAGCAATGAAAATTCAAATATCATACAATCTGAAATAATTTAAAGAAAGGAGAGAAAAGTGATGCAGAATGTATATTTGAAATGATACTATTCAAGAATTCTTTTTCTTTTAAGAATTCTTTAAACTGGTGAAAAGCATCATGTTATATATCTTAAGAAGTTATAAATATGCATCATAATAAATACAAAGAACCCTACATGTAGAGATATTAGAGGTAAAATATTTAAAAACACAGAAAAACATAAAAACAAAAATATATCAAAAGCAGCAGAAGAACAATAGCACATCATTTACAAACATCAAAAGTAAAGCTGACAGTTGATTTTATAATGGAAATTATGGAAAGAAGAAAATTGAACATTTTCAAAATATGTAAAATAACTACTACCCTTAAATTCTGTATTCATTGAGAATAGATTTTCTTTTAAATGAAGGTTAAGACAGCACATATAACCTATGAGAATTCATTTCCACCAGCACACACTGAAAAAACTACCATGAAGAGCTTTTTAAAAAGGATAAATAGTATCTGGTATTTAGAAAAAAAAGAAGAAATGAAGAGAAAAGGTATTAGGTCTTAATTCTATGAAGGTTGTATATACATTTAGTAGATTTTGAATATATAAAATAACAACTTGTGATTTGACATATACAGAGGCCCTTAAATTCTCTCATAAGAGTGTGTCTCAGAAGGGCCATTAATTTATCATGGATCCTAAAGTGAAAGTTGAAAGTGACTATCTCTACAGTAAAGGATGAAAGAAAGGAAAAGAGCATGAAACAAGTTAATACAGGAAAGAAATGGAACAATGAAAATCACACTTCATCCAAATGAAAGTAGAAGCAGAATGAAAACAATACTCGTAAGTTGACAATTAGGGAAAATAAGGTAGGGAATTTAAATCCAAATATATATGCAGTAACATTAAATTATATGTAACAGGAACATATTAGATGCTTTAATTGAAAAATGATGAGCCACCCGGAAAACACCGAATCAGCGTGCTGCAGGCAAGCAGGTCTGCAGACGTGGTCCTGAGGTCGCCAGCTGCACAGAAAACACCGAATAAGCCTGCACCCCGGCAGCAATCCACTGGACCCCCCACTGCTCCTTTGGGCTCTTCTCTGTACAGCCACCTGGTTCTACACTACAAAGATGCAGAGGACACCGGACCACCAGACCACTGTACTGGAGCTAATCAAGTTCTTAGCATTTAAAAAATTCCTGCCCAGAGGTAGGGGCTTCTAAGCCACTGTCCTACTGCTCCTGGTCCAGAGGAAGGGGCTGCCTGGCCACCATCCCTCCCACCATGCCCAGCCCAGAGGAAAGGGCTTTTGGGCTGCCACCCATCCCGCTGCTCCTGGCCCAGAGGTAGGGGCTTCTGAGCTGGCATCCCACTGCTCCTGGTCCAGAGGAAGGGGCTTCCAGGTCGCCAAACATCCCACCACTCCAGGACCAGAGGAAGGGGCTTTCAGGCCACCATCCCTACGGCTGCTCCTGGGCCCTGGCCCACATCTCCCAGCTCAGAGGAAGTGAGCTGCACGGACACCAACAGGACACCCCTGCCCCCCCTAACAGGTCAAAATGAGAAAACACATAAATAAATCTCAAAACCAGACTTCCAGATCACCTACAGCAACCGCAAAGGGAAATGAGATGGAACAATCTGATACTCAACAACCTGGACCCACTGAACTGGCAACAAAAGGGGATCTGGAAAAAATGAAATCAGAAATAATTTCTCAGATAACAGGAGAAATTGTGCTCCTAGTGCAAGACATGATTAATAAATCTAGAGAGGAGCTGAGGAACATGATGGAATCCCAAAATAGGAAACAAATGGAATCCATAAAACAGATGCAAATAGACTTCCAGGAGATGAAAAACTCCATTGAAAGTCTACTAAGCAGACTGAGGACAGAATTTCAGATATAGAAGATAAGACTGCAATTAATGACCAGGAAAAGAAAAATTGTTTCAAAATTATAAGGAAACGCTAGAAATCAATCCAGCAGCTTCTAGATGATGCAAAGAAGACTAACATAAGACTGATTTGAGTCAATGAAGAAAGAGGAGAGAGTGAAGATGACATAAAAAAACTTTGCAGAAGTAATGGCAGAAAACTTCCCAAGCAGGAGAAAAGAAATTGACGTACAGATAAGTGAGGCATATAGGACTCCAAATAGCCTTGATCAAAAAAAATCTACACATAGTCATATAATTGTTAAGATTCCAGAAACTCAACAGAAAAACAAAGTTCTACAAGCAGTTAGAGAAAAGAAACAAATCACATACAAAGAAAAGCCAATCAGAATCACAGCAGACTTCTCAACACAAACCATCAAGGCAAGAAGAGCTTGGAGTGACATATTCCAAGCCCTAAAAGAAAACAGCTTCCAACCCAGATTGATGGACCCTGCAAAACTATCTTTCAAAATTGATGGAGAAATAAGATACTTTCATGACAAAGAGCACCTTAGGAACTTTGTGAATACCAAACCAGCACTCCAAAGAATTTTACACAATATTCTAGGAATAGACATTGAGGCTCACAACCCCAAGAAGCAAAGCAGAATGAACCCATCTGGCATGACAAGAAATTAAATGTAAAGGGGGAGAACCCAACAAAAAGAAAAAGTCATGGCAATGACAAGTCAATACGTTTCAGTTATAACCATCAACATTAATGGTCTCAATTCACCAATCAAAAGAAATAGACTGGCAGAATGGGTCAAGAAGCAAAATCCAACAATATGCTGCATACAAGAAACACACTTAATTCAAAAGGAAACTCATAGACTGAAAGTTAAAGGGTGGAAAACAATACTCCATGTGACAGGAACCTGAAAAAAAGCAGGAGTAGCTATCCTCTTGGCAGATCAAGTAGATTTCAAACCAACACTGATTAAGAGAGACGAAGAAGGACACTACATCCTTGTAAAGGGAACAACCCAACAGGAAGAGATGACAATCATAAATATCTATGCACCAACACTAGTGCACCCAACTATATGAAACAAATAATAACAGACATGAAAAGTCATATATGCACTAATACAATTATAGTGGGGGACCTCAACACCCCACTGTCACAAATAGATAGATCAACTAGACTAAAACTAAGTAATGAAATACTAGAACTCAATTGAACTCTTGAACAAATGAACTTAACAGATGTTTACAGAGTCTTCCACCCCACAAACTCAGAATATACATTCTTCTCAGGTGCACATGGGTCATTCTCAAAAATAGACCACATACTCACACATAGAACATGTTTAAGTAAGTGCAAAGGAATTGAAGTTATCCCCTGTATATTATCAGACTATAGTGTGATGGAATTGGAGATCCATAGCAAAGGAAGCTCGAAAAATTTCATAGACACGTGGAAATTGAACAACACACTTCTGAATAACCAATGGGTCATAGAGGAAATTAAAGAAGAAATCAAACAGTTCCTTCAATGAAATGACAATGACAGTACAACATATCAGAATCTATGGGACACAATGAAAGCAGTCTTATGAGGGAAATTCATAGCAGTGAATACACATATTAGGAAACAGAACGAGCCCAATTAAACAACCTGATGCTGAACCTCAAGCTTCTAGAAAAAGAAGAGCAGGACAACCCCAAAGCTCATACAAGGGAGGAAATTAGAAAGATGAGAGGAGAAATCAATGCAATGGAGACTAAGAGAATGATACAAAAATCAATGAAGCCAAGAGTTGGTTCTTGGAAAGAATCAATGAAATTGACAAACCCTTAGCCAACCTTATCAGAAAAAGAAAAGAAAAGGCCCAAATCCATGCAATTAGGAATGAAAAGTGTGAAATTACAACAGACTCAGCAGAAATCCAGAGGATCATCAATACCTACTTCCAGAACCTATATGCCATAAGATGGACAACACAGAAGAAATGGACAGATTCCTAGATACATATGAATTACCAAAGTTGAACGAAGAAGACCTAAAAATTCTGGACAACCCAATATCAACCAATGAAATTGAAAAAGTAATTAAAAACTTAACACCTAAGAAAATCCCGGGCCCTGATGTCTTCACTGCTGAATTCTACAAGACATTTTGAGAGGAACTGCTGCCACTATTGTTTAAACTCCTCAATGAAATTGAAAAGGAAGCAATTCTCCCAAATTCATTCCTGGGAGCAAGCATCACCTTGATCCTTAAAGCAGAGAAATACCCAACCGAAAAGGAGAACTATAGGCCAATCTCACTAATGAACATAGATGCAAAAATCCTTAATAAGATACAGGCAAACAGAATGCAAAAGATCATCAAGAAGATCATACACCCTGATCAAGTGGGATTCATCCCAGGGATGCAGGGATGGTTCAACATACACAAATCCATCAATGTAATACACTATATCAATAGACCCAAGGACAAAAACCATATGATTATCTCCACAGATGGAGAAAAAGCATTTGACAAAATCCAACATGCATTTATGATAAAAATCCTACAAAAAGTTGGAATAGATGGTCTCTACCTCAATATGATAAAAGCCATCTATCAAAAACCAACAGCCAACATCATACTAAATGGTCAAAAACTGAAATCCTTCACACTAAAATCAGGAACAAGACAAGGATGTTCACTATCACCTCTCTTGTTCAATATAGTTCTGGAAACATTAGTCATGGCAATTAGAAAAGAGAAAGAAATAAAAGAAATAAAGATAGGAAATGAAGAAGTCAAATTATCATTATTTGCAGATGACATGATACTCTATATAGAAGACCCCAAGAACTCCACCAAAAGTCTTCTAGACTTAATAACCAAATTCAGTCAAGTAGCTGGTTATAAGGTCAACACACAAAAATCAATAGTTTTCCTCTACATGAATGACAGACTCACTGAGAGAGAAATAGGGCAAACAATTCCTTTCATAATAGCATCCAAAAAACTGAAATACCTAGGAATCAACCTAACAAAAGAAATCAAAGACCTCTTCTCTGAAAACTATGGCACTCTGAAAAGAGAGATTGAAGATGATATCAGAAAATGGACAGACATCCCCCGATCCTGGGTAGGAAGGATTAATATAGTGAAAATGGCCATACTTCCAAAACTGCTATATTGATTCACTGCAATTCCAATTAAGATCCCAGCAGCATACTTCACAGACCTTGAGAAAACAATCCAAAAATTCATTTGGGGCAAGAAGAGACCCAGAATACCAAAAGCAATTCTAGGTAACAGAGATATGGCAGGGGGTATCACAATTCTCAATCTGCAACTATACTACAAAGCTACTATGATAAAAACAGCATGGTACTGGCAAAGAAACAGAACTGAAGACCAGTGGAACAGATTAGAAGATGCAGAAACAATGCCAGACACACTCAGCCATCTTATCTTCGATAAAGGAGCCAAACACCCTTACTGGAGGAAAGATAGCCTCTTTAATAAATGGTGCTGGAAAAATTGAGTTTCAACTTGACAAAGATTAAAACTAGACCTATATCTCTCACCATCCACTAAACTAAAATCAAAATGGATTAAGGATCTAAATATTAAAATAGAAACTCTGAACCAGTTGGAACAGAGGTTAGATAGAACCCTTGAAGACATAGGTGTAGGAAAAGATTTTATGAACAAAACCTCAGTTGCCCGTGAACTAGCACAAACAATCAACAAATGGGATCTCTTCTTATTAAAAGCCTTCTGCACAGCAAGAGAAACCACCAGCAGTGTGAAAAGACAACCCACAATGTGGGAAAAAATCTTCACCTGGTTTTCTTCAGACAAAGATCTACTATCTCAAATCTATAAAGAACTTAAAAAGATCAGACCTTCTAAATTTAAAGACCCAATCCAAAAATGGGCATCTGAAATGATCAGACATTTCTCAAAGAAGTAGAAATAGCAAATAAATACATGAAAAAATGTTCAACATCACTGGCCATTCGAGAGATGCAAAAATGCTGGCGGAGCTGTGCGGAAAGAGGAACCCTGCTCCACTGCTGGTGGGAATGTAGACTGGTGCAAGCACTGTGGAAATCAGTATGGAGATACCTCAAAGAACTAGGACTGGAAGTCCCATTTGACCCCACTATTCCACTGCTTGGGATCTTCCCTAAAGAATGAAAAGAATCATACCACAGCAATATACATGCACCCATGTGCATAGTGGCACAGTTTCTAACAGTTAAAACTTGGAAACAGCCCAAATGCCCCTCAACTGGTGATTGGATAAAGAAGATTTGGTTTTTCTATAAAATGGAGTACTACTCAGCCATAAAAAATGAGAAATTAGAGACATTTATATCTAAATGGATGCACTTTGAGGCCATACTCTTAAGTGAAATAAATAGGACACACATGGATAAATACCAAATAGTTTCTCTGGTGTGAGAAACTGAAAGTGTAAATAAGGACTAAAATGTATAATAGGTAATGTGAAATAGGAATTAAAGGGGCAAAGTTGAGGGAAGTGGGAGGGGTAGGGGAAAGGAAAGAAGGGAATGGAATTATTATGAGAAAATGGAAAAATAGGCACAAAATTTTTGTAAATAGGCAGGAATGGAGGGGTTGAACGGAGGGCTGGGCAAGGGTGAAAAATAAGAGCCAAGAGAGATTATGTAAAGGTGCAAATTTCCAATGATGAATGTCATTATATTGTATACCTAAAATGTACCAATTATTAGAATGAATAATCGATAATACAAAATAGGAAGAAAAGGTACAGAGGGGTGGGGTAGTGGGAGGGACAGGAGAAAGGAAAGAAGGGAAAGGAAAAATGATAAGAAATGGAAAATATAGAAATAATGTCTTTGTAAATAGGGAAGGGTGGGCCAGAAATGGGGAAAAAATAAGAACCAAGATGCATCATGTAAAGGTACAATTCCCAATGAAAAATGTAATTGCATTGTATATGTAAAATGTACCAATAAAAGAATTTAAAAAAAAAGAAAGGTGACTAAATCTTAGAAGACTGGATACATTTCTGACAAAAATTATTAAACTGAATACATATTACGTATATAGACATGGAAATTATACATACTATGTATGATTTTTTATATACTACAATTATATATTATACATGTCTATATCTTACATTTATGTATTCACACAAAGTTTAGGAAACTGTAAAAGAAAATGTATGTTTTGGAAAGATAATAAAAAACAAATGTAGCTATTATAATTTCAGAAATTGTAGACTTTAAGGCAAAAGTACTCTACAGGTATAAAAGTTTGAATTTACCACAAAATTTGAAACTTGTATGAACTTAAAGCCATAGTTTTAAAAATTAAAATTGATATAACTAAAAGAAGAAAAAAATTAACAAATGGATTTTATTTTAATTTGTTTTGTTTTATTTTATTTGTGCTGGGGATCAAACTCAAGATCTCACAAATGCTAGGCATCTGCTCTATCATTGAGTTAAACTTCACCCTAACTTTTGAGGTGGTGGTATTTCTGCAGGGGTAGTTATCAGGCTTGTTCATGATTTTTTTTTTTTTTAATGCCTGGTGATAGAGAGATGAACTGGCCTACTTTGACTTCTTGAGAACAAGGAAGAGCTTCTCAGCTTCCAGCACCTCATTGGCTAGAATAAGATCAAAGGGATAACATTTAACCAATCTGGAAATGAGCAATGAGACCCCTACTTGTATGTGTGATTCAGCATCTACAAAGGAAGAAGGGGGTGTGTTAAGAGGTAGGACTGGGTAATGAACTGTAGATTCCTCACAATGTGAGGAGGCCAGGGGTGTCTTCTAGAAATACAGATGCAACATCTGTATTTCACTCCTAACAACCCTCCTCACCTCTATGTTTCATTCACTAATACATGTTTGCTTATTTTCAACCTACTGGCAATTTTGCCTTGAATATCTCTGTAAATAAGCATCTTTGGCTTAGATTTCTCTAGAAGTCCTTTTAACATGCTTCTAAACCTGAATGGCTATTTTTAAATTCTTGTAATAAACTGTCACCTGAAAGGCACTGATTTTTCTAGTTTTATGTTGGCTTCCATCATTTCATATTGCATTTTATGCTAACCTTTGGTTTCTTAATATCTTTGTCATAGGTTCTATTCTCTTATATTCCAGTTTCTTGGTGGAGTGGAGAGAAATATTCATAAGGGAGACTCAGGACACAGGGCCCTGGAAAACAAGGCATCAGAGCGGGTAGAGCAGCTTTGGGATCTGAATCTAGCCATCCCAGGAAACTCATCATTCTGGCTTTTTGCAGCAATGGGGATTAATATTTCCACAAATCTGCTTAGGACCATGAAGAAGCTACTTATCTTTAGTCCAAATATCAGTATGCCAAAGTCTCTGTAGCATGCTCAGTGTGGGCCACTTCACTGGGAGCTTTGGCTGAAAAAAGTAGATATTCATTAATACCACTGTTAGTCAGCAACAGCATAAAGCAAGCTGCCTTTATTTTCTATTTGTAATAGGTAGAAAACATTGGAAACCACTGACTACCATCTATGACATCCTGTTATCTGCCTACTCTAAATTATTTTTCTATTATCACCCTTCATTAATAACAGACAGACAGACAGACAGACACACACACACACACACACATATGCACACATGCACAGAGGAAATTGGAGATACTAAACCAAGGTCTCAAATGGTTGTATTTCAGTTCAAGTGTATCCATTTTTATAAAATAATTCACTGTCACCAATAACATTGTCTTAAAAATGAATATTTCTATACACATGAAATGGAATTATTTTTACATAATATCATTCACATGTAAAGTCATTATGTACTGAATAAATGTTGCACTTCAAAAAATAAAAATTTTACCACAGGATAAGAACAGATACACAAATTATTCTATAAACTATTTTTATTCAAGCTTTATCTTAAAATCATAAAACAAAAAGAAGGGAAAGAAAAAATTATGAGAAAAGAAAAAGATGGAGACAAAGTCTGTGTAAATAGGGAAGGGTGGAGGGGGTGAAGGGTGCACAGGTAATGGGGAAAAATAAGAACCAAGATGCATCATGTACAGGTACAAGCACCCAATGATAAATGTAAATGTATTGTATACCTAAAATGTACCAATAAAAGAATTTAAGGAAAAAAATAATAAAATAGGTTTTCAACACACCCTGTGCTTTCTGGGATTTTGATATTGTGTCAGAGGTCTCTAAGGGTTCACACACACACACACACACACACACACACACGCATGCACAAATGATAGGCTTAGATTTTTCACAAAATGATTAAAACTAGAAAAGAAAGGTCTCTCTATCCAAGTGGAGAGTGGAAGCCTGCAATTGGATGAGAGCTTTGACGATGACGACGTGGTTGCCTCTTGGGACTATGATGGGGAGAACACAGGCACCAGGGCAGGGTTAATCTGATATGAGTCCTGGCCTGGTGATTAATGAGCTGCATAATCCATGATATACTTTATGAGCAACTTGAAGAGAAGGGCCTGGGAGGTTACAAACACAAAGTAATAGTAAGAAGTTGGACATATTTGGTCAGTATACATCATATGCATGTGTTGAATTATTCTCCTGTGCTTCCTGTGTAAATTAAAATGACAATAAATAATCACTTTCAAAAAGCTTTGGAACTTGATGGTGCCTCTTGTACCTTCTGGTTCGTGTTTCAGAGTGAAGAGTACTTAGAGAGGTGGACTTGACATCTCGAGTCACCAGACCTGGAGGCTCCTCAGCATGGATGTAAAGAACGTTTCTTCATTTCTGCAACTCTTCTCCAGAACAACAGTGAACACACAGAGTTCATGAGAAGACTGAGGTTTTCCTGAGTGCAGAATATGGAGCTAAAGGAGAGGTAATTGATGGTGATAAGAGATTTCTTCCGTGTGTTAGGGACTATTTGGGAAACCACCAATAAAATGAATGAAAGGCAGAGAGTCTCACACTTTCAGTAACTCACGAATTTGAAATGCAATGAGTGGGTACATGCAAAACTAGCTAGCATGTGTGACTGCTCAATGTATATTGCTTTGTCTTTTTTTGGATTATTTTATGAAAGTTGAGTTCTGATCTTCACAGGCTCCATTTGGAGACATTTCATGAACAAAAGGCCTAAGTAACTTTCACATCTCAATATATTATAACAACGAGTTTATAGTTCTTGCAGAGTATATGAGCCCTACTTTTAATGCTAGAGTCTATTTCTGGTGATCGATTGTGAAAAATGTCACTTCCACTAAATTTTGTAAGATTCGCCACCATCAGCTAAAGAGAAGGTAGCATCCCCGTTTTACTAATGTATTAGGAGTGGCTCAGGAAGGTTGAGTTGTGAGCTTAGGCACACGGCACACACTCACATGCTCACACTTGTGCGTTCACTAAGACCTCCCGGCTGGGCTGCAGCAATCATGTCTCTCCTTGCCCGGGAGTGAGCTGTGTGGTCCCTGACTGTCAGGACCAGTACAGGGCAGGTGACCCTCATCCTGCTGGGCAGTCGCAGAGCAGAGGCCTGATTACTGTCATGGCACAGCTAAGGAAGCAGGCAAGAGCTTCACCTGCCTGCCAGGCAGCTGGATTTGGACACCAAAATTGCAAAGCAGGGGCTGCAAGGCTGGCTGTTAGGGCTGGGAGTGCTAATTCGGTTCCCTCTGCCTGGATTCCAAGTGTTTGCAGTGATTATAACAGTAGCAACAATGATACTTTTTTTTTTTGGCAAAAAAGTCCAGAAGGGTTAAGAATCCAAGGAAGGCGGCAGGGTGGACCGGCTGTAAACCACGGTAAACCCAAGGGAACAGAGAAGCGGGGGAATGGCTGGGGAATAATAAAATAAGAGGGAAGCTAAACCAGTGACCCTTGTCAGCAGTGAAAAGCGGGAGATTAGAAAATGTTTCATGCTAATTTCCATGGAGATTTCTTTAATTTAGCGAAGATTGCTCCCCGCCCCCCACCCCCCACCCCCTGGCCTGCGCCGCCCGTCCTCGGTGGTCCCAGCCGCTCTGCCAGGCACTGGGCGCTCAGACGTCTCTATCAGCTGCTCGGCTCTCCTGCCCACGCTGCTTTGTGTCTTCTCGCAGCAGCCTTAGAATTCTTGTCACATGATGGCTTCATCGGGCCTTCGCGGCCTCATCCATTCAAGCTCTTTCTCCTACCTCGTGTATCAAAGGAGTCACCGAGCTGGGTCGCGGCATATAAAGTCATCAGCCTCTGGGGTGGGCACCACCTCGGCCTTTGCCTTATTGTTCTCGGTAGAGGCCAGGGGTGGATAGATTTCTAATAACTTGGATTAGTAGGTAAATATCAAAAAAAAAAAAAAAAAAAAGGAAAAGAAAGGGAGGAAGGAAGGAAGATAGTTGATTGGTTTTCCCATACTCTCCCAAATGAAACTTAGCAGCCTAAAATAAAGGAACACATCACACAAATGATTGAAAATGTTGCATAGAATCCTCAGGATTTAACATTACCATTACTCTCAGATTTGATTGACCAATAAACTTTAAACTCTGACAATTCAGCAAGGAAATTACCAAATGCACTTTTCTGGTGTGTGTGTGTGTGTGTGTGTGTGTGTGTGTGTGTGTGTGTGTTTGTGTGTACAAGTCTTTTAAACAGTAACTTGTGAGTTTACTGAATAATCTAAATTGGACACTTTTATCCTGTAAAGAAATGCATTCTGACTGGAAGGGAAATGCAAGGTGTGTGCGTGGAAGGACCTGCAGCTGTGTAGGGATGGACGGTGAAATGCGGCCTCCAGACTGAGGCACAGACTCAGTATTGCAGTGGGTTCCCAGCTGAGGTTGCTCTTGCCTGTGGAGTTATACAGGACACATCAGCAGCTGGACCCCTCCTCTTCTCACTGAGTTTCCACCTGCTTCATCTAGTTTTCCTAATAGCAAGTAATGGGCACAATTGCCACTGAGACTGCAGTGAAAGCCTGAGGCACTGAGTTCAGTTGAAATTTTTATTGGAGAAAAACTCTTCTGTCAAGTTATTTTTGATCAAAAACTCTTCTATAGCTCTTACTGTTCAGAGTCTGCGTTCCCTTTATTGTCTTTTCTCTGTTTTTTTTTTTTTTTCCCTTAGACTTTCCAAAGGGTCAGTACCTTGTTGGCTTTCTTTTTTAAAGGCACAACTTTTATTATGGTAATATGTTTTAGATCCCCATGTCTGGAAAGGATTGGGCAAGTTTTTCTAATTATCCTTTGTGGTATTCTCCCTACAACAAACTGAAGTGTTCTCTTAAAATCTTGCTTCATGATAGTATATAAATTCCCAATTAGATGTATTTGGAGAAAAAGATAAAAGTTTGGATTAGAAATACCAAATAAGTTTTCACTGCAAATCTTACAATGCATGAGGCCAAATAAATGTAGCAAATGAGTTGTGTATACTATACACTTAAAGAATATAGCCTGTTTCTATTTCTAAGCATATGTAATTTCACAAGTACTTTGTTATCTAAAGCGAAGTACTTGACGTCTTTTCCCTTAACTTTATCATTTTAATTACTAGAAATTATTCAGACCTGAGACGGCAATTGCGTGATATTCGTAGCACCATTTTCTCTTCAATGACTATAACAGATGTTGACAAAATATCCTATTGGGGTGACACATGATCTCACAAAACTCTGCAACCCAACTACCAGAAGGCCCCATTCAGTCCACAAATTGACTTCTACTGATCATCTACAATCCAGGGTAACAAGCTCTTTTAAAGCTGTGAACTCCTAAAATTCTTCCTTACCATTAGTTCTTGAATACTTAGTATGTAAAATACTTTTTTTCAGTGGCCTCTTTAACAAGGTTAGGATCCAATCCCAAGTGATTTGGGACAGATGTTCAAAGGTTATTTTGATGTCCCATTTTGAGAATAGTCTGAACTTCCTTTGTAGGACATAGTAACCCTTTGGCTCACTTCCTGTACCTGAGAGCATTGAACTGTTAATGACATAGATTTTGAAAGTAAGAAAAGTCATATAACCTTTCTAAATCACTAGCATATTCACTTGCCTCCTATATTATTTTTTGACATTTTTACAAACATCAACAGCAAAGACTTCTGATCTACAATCCATCATAATATTTTAATAAAAGCATATTAAAATTCTTTCTGGCTAATGTAATATGGATAGGCTTTGAAGGAGTTTTGTTTTTGTAAGATATGCACATTTTGTATATCAGCTTTCTACAATGTGATGTGAAGTTTAAGGTAGCTGTGTTAGTTATTATGTACTTGGAGGGACAAAATTTTGGGTTGGTAAACTCTAAATCATGTAAGTGGGCATGGACCAATTCTATAAATATAAAATCTTAGCTAACATGAAGAGAAAAGTACCTGGTTTATTTTCCTTTTTGTTTACTTGATTCTCATTAAGATCCTATATTTACAATATGAGTTTGTCTTTCATATTTATCTTGCTATAATACTTTCTCAAAATTTGCGATTAGTCTTGCATTTAATTCTGGGCTTAGTATCATGCAGTCCCACGAGATCAAATACTATCATCCAGAGTTAAATTAGGAGGGATCATGTTATATCATTAATTTCATAAATATGCAACAGTAAAATTAAGCATTACTCCGTACTGTCAGCATTCAACAAATTCCTTCTTGTGCACTAAAACACATTGACTGACCATGGACCTGGGATATTTGATATTTCCTTTGTAAGAAGATTTTCCAAAAGTGATTTCACCCCCTTTGTTTAAGGGTTATATGGATTGTCAAGATATGAAATGAGAAAAAGGATTTTATACCACATTTACCATCCAGACCAGACATGTCACTGCTTTTCACTGTCAGTATTTCCCAAGAAATGTTCTTTGTGACTCAGAAGCCTTCTACACACTTTCATTGTTACCGTAATACTGATGAGAGCTGAGGTATAAGCTGGAACCCATTTATTAATATCTTAACACAGACATTATAACCAAAGTCCCAAATAATCTCAATGCTCAAACAAAATATTAGGATCATTATCCCAAGTTACCTTACTTGGATAAATCTGTTATCATAAATTTTTAGGAATCTGTGAAGTTTCTATTGATTAATTTAGATATTATTGACAGTCTTCTCTTCTTATTTTTTTTAAAAAAGAAAAAAAATAGTAAGCTAAACTTGTCCAATGAGGCAAGAAGTACTGGGAACCATGAAAGAAAGTTCAAGATAAAGAGAGGAGACACTGACATTATAAATGAATTAAGAATTTCCTTTGTGTTTTGCCTCTTTCCCCATTATTGCCTCTGTCTTGCTTAATCTCTGCAAAAATACTGCTTCAATAGCCAGAAAAAGCACAGAGAACACACTTTTTAACTTTTATTTTGTGTCTAGTACTGGGGAATCAAACCCAGTTGCATTCTACTTCTAAGCTACATCCTTCACACTTCTCACATTTTACTTTTGAAACAGGGCCTCCCTAGGCTGCCCAGGCCATGCTCAAACTTGCAATCTTCTTGCCTCAGACACTTGGGAGTGCTGGACTTACCAGTGAGCATCAACACACCCAGCTACCATTCAACTTCTTGGCGAACCTAAGATACCTGAGTAGCCTAAGTGGTTAGGGTTCTGAGGACACAGCCGGCCTTAAGTCTTGCTCCTCAGCCAGCATTTCTCAGCCTCAGTAGTATTAAGTTTTGTGGAAGATAATTCTTTGTGCTGAAGCTGTCCTGTAGATTGTAGCATATTTACCACTATCTAATGTGGACCACTCACCCCTCTGTGGACAACCAAAAGTATTTCTCCAAATTGCTACATGTTTTTTGGCACAAAGTGCAAAATGGCCTTGTTCTGAGAATCCCTGCTCTGGGTCACTTCACTTCTTTACTATGTTTGGCAATTCCTTCATTTCTGCTCCTCTTCATCCAGTCTTCTCCCCAAATGGTTTTTCCCCTTCTCCTTCTTCAGGTTTTAGCTTAGAAGACCTTCATCCCCTCTGGGAAGTCCTTCTATGAAGCATAAAGATTTAAATGTCCCACCTTGTTTTTTCCTGAACTAGAATGCATTGGTCTTTATGACTTTCCTCCCTCAAGCGCCCGAAAGTTTTAGCTCCTTTGGGGAAAGGAACCGAGTGCACACATTTTCAGCACCCAGGACAGTGCCCAGCATGGGGATTTCTGTGCCCATCAGGTGGATGCTGCCTGAATAAAGGTCAAAGATTGAATTACAGGTGAGCTTTGCATATACTCTACCCTGCCTTTGGCCTGGCCAAATGCCAAACTAATCTTCCTTTTCTTAGTACATTTAGAACCCCTTTTCTATTGCATTCCATAACCTACTCCGCAGCAGCATAATGAAGAATGCAATTTCAAAGGTGACTGCCCGCTTTATTTCATCTCTATCTTTCTGAAGAACTCACTTAGGAATTGGGTTGATAAAAATGTCAGCAGTACCTGGTGCTTTTCATCTCAGTATGGCACACTTCCCTGAATGCCAAGCCTTGGGGAGCATGTTGGCCTGGAATGGAGGAAGAAGCAAAGACATACCCCTCCTGATGCCAATGTTTGCCATCCTGTTCTGCAGTCAATCTGCTTGTGAAGAAAGCAGACTTGGCAAGCTGATGAGGGCTTTCTTTGGGCATGTGCAGCAGAGTCCTGACCACAATAGCAAGCTTGCACCTTGGGACTGGCTTTTCTCCTGCTTCATTAAGATTCCTCTATTATGTTTCCTTCCTCACTCTTCTTGGGAAGAGGGTCATTTCAAGAGAAATGACACTGATTTTGTGTTTTCAGAAAATGCACAGGCAAAAGTTGGATGCATGTGGTTAGAGAGCTTACTGTGTCTATAGCATTAACCCACAAATACTGAAGAGAATGGCTGAGCAGGCTGCTTTCTCCCTGGGCATTGCTCTAGTTGGCCATGCAAATGTCTCAACAGATGTAGCTTTTCATTAAAAAATGCACACCAGAAGTCAAGTATTTAAAGGAAGTAAGGCATAAGATGGTGACAAAAAGGCTTTTCTTCTTGATTCTGTGTCCCCTCCTACCTTGCCTGTTTACCAAATGGTGGAAAAAGTAAAAACAGTTGAGTAACAATCTTGAGGAGGAAAACAAAGAAAAGAAACTGGAAGGGAATGTTCTCAGTACTGTCTTGAGTTAGCAGGTGGCTCAGTGACTTTGTGCCTCTGTCTCCCTCCATCTATCGGCATACCTAACATCATAAAATGTAAAGTAATGAATAGTTTCTAGCATGCAGGCCATCTAGAATGACCAATGTTCTTCACTCCATTAGGAACTGAAACAAAGACCACATCCACTTTGGAGACATAGCATAAGCATGTGACTTTGTTTGCCTTAATAATAATTCACATTTATTGAACAAATGTTACGCACAATGTACAGGTCACTGAGCTAAGGGCATGATAAGCTGCATCTCATGTAACCATGGTGATCGCTTATGATTTTCCTCTAGTCATACTTGGAAGAACAGAGTGAAAAAAAGCAGCCCATCATAGGAACCAGGCAAAGGGAGTTCAGCTCAGCACATTCATGATTTCTATTTTTAATTACACTTTTTTATTTTGAGATCATTGTAGATGTGCATGTGTTTGCAAGCAAAGAAAGCTAGGGATACTGTGCAGCCTGTGTAGCCTGTGTAGCCCTGTGTAGCTAGGGATACTGGTTCCTCGCAGTGATAACATCTTGCAAAATTAGAGTACCATAACAACATGGGAAAACTGATGTGCATTTAATTTGTCAATCTGATGAAGATCTTTGGCTTTGCTTGTGTGTATGTCTGTGTTTGATGTATTCTATCTTCCCTCTGTACTGTGTGGTCAGTTTTTGGAATTTCACTACATGTCAAGTTTTGTGCACCCAACACAGGAGTCAAGAATATTACCGCTTAACAAGGATCCCTTCTTTCATCGCCTACCCTAGCTAGATCTAGTATCTCCCACTCTGCTGCAACACAAACCTCCTCCACGTTTAGAATTTTATGGTTTCAAGAACGTTATATAAATGGAATCATACAGTATGTAACATTTTCAGGTGGGCTTTACTCACACAGGATATTTTCTATGAGATTCACTTAGTTGTTGCATATATGTATAAGTTGTTCTTTTTCATGGCTAAGTAGTATTTCGTATGGCTACACTACAGTTTGCTTGATCCCTCTTCCACATAGGACATTTGGGTTGCCTTCATTTGGGGGTCAATATCAAAAAAGCTACAGTAAGTATTTAAGCATAGATTTTTTTGTATGAACGTAAGTTTTCATTTCTCTGGGGTTAAATTCCAAAGAGCATAATTGCCAAGTCATGGGATATTTTTTAGTGTAGTTTCACATGAAACATCCAGTCTGTTTTTCAGCATGGCTGTAGCATTTTCCATTTCTATCAGCAATCTATGAGTTATAGAATTGTTTGCATTCTCTGAAGCACTTGCTGTTGTCTTTCTGTTTCATACTGGCCATTCTGATAAGTGTGTATTGAAGGTCACTATAGTTTTAATTTGCACTTTCCCAATGTTATTCATCTCTCCAAGTTGTTTAATGTTTTGGTATGTGATCGTCAATTTTAAAATTTCTCCATCTGTATTTATAAAACAGGGCTTGAAAAGCTGTCTATGTATATGGACCAAGATGTAAGAAGGTCTACAAAGTATTCTTTGTCACATGGCAGTGAGAAGAAGAGGAAATTGCAGTCAGAATGACCAATTAATTTTCTGATTTTTTAAACCATGTACAGAAAATAATTTAGGCAATGGAAAAAAAAACGGTTAAGATTAAAACAAAATGGAAACCTGAAAAACACTTTACCTGTTCAATAAACAAACAGCAAAGGGCTATGGGACAGAGTCAGTGTGAGGGGCAGAGCTGACCTTCAGTCCAATCCGGAAGCACGGCCACCACCCAGAACTGAAAGCAGCTTACCAAGCTCTCCTGAAAACTTCTCTTCAATTTTTATGAAAGCCCTGATGGTATCCGCAACAACCTTCAGAGTCACAGAGAGTTGGACAACAGTCACTAGCCATCCACAGCTAACAGCAAGCAGGGAGGGACAGTTACACAGTAACAGAGACTGAATGAAAAGGAGAGTAGCGTTTCATTGTTTTCAGGTTAAGCAACAGAGGACACAGCCCCTTGGATTCTAGTGTCATTCCCTTAAAGCCCAGTCATAAGACCCTTCTGATAGAGAGAGCATGAAAATAAAACAATCCTCCTTAAGTGTTCTTCACTTACTTGAGTTTTACAGCCTCGCCAGGAACTGCAAAGAGAGCCTGAGGCTCTGGGCTTGCATGCCTGATGGGAAGGCAGGAGGGAGTGTGGGTAGACTTGAACAAAAGTCTTTTCTCTTGACATTTGCTAAGCACCCCTAAGACTCAAGGGCCGCTCGGCACTCAGATTAGAGTCTGATCTCTGAGAAATCCATCCACACTGGTTTTCATCTGAACTTTTCACATCACTCATCCCTGCAGAGAGGTCTTGGGCCTTCACTGAGTTCTCTTTAGCCACTGGGCTGCTCTTTGATTATTTTGAAGTTTTACAGCTACTGTAAATTTTATTTCACCTTAGATCTGAATATAGCAAAAAAATGATATTGAATTTTCTTCTTTCTTTTGGGCTTTTAACTTCCCAATAGACCTTTCAATATTTTTTCCTGTGTTCTGAGCACCCCCAAGTTAGTGTACACACTCAGAATTATTAAGTGTGAAGGAACAGCCTGAACCTCCAGGGTGGTTTTAAAGGATTGTTTAGTAAGCACATTCTTTCTTTGGTTCAAATGAATCAATATTCATGTGCCCTTCTGGTATAGGAGCTGATATTCCTCAGGATTCAAGTAAACTACTTGTTGAGAACTTTGAGATACTTGAATGTAGAATACTGACTCCTTGCCTTGTTCCAGTCGTTCATCCTGTGTAATATTGTAAAACACATAATGATGTTCTGTGTGAATAAACTGGGGATGTGGGTTTCAGTCTTCACCCTGCTCCTGTTCAGTGTAACCTGAAAGTAAGGATATATTTTAATCTACAAGTTTCTATTTCCTTACCTTTAAGCCAAATGGGGAAGAATTACGTAGTTGCTAAACTGTCCTCCAGATATTAAATTATTAATCTATATGAGAACTACTAGTAAGTATTTTAGGTAATGTGGGCCACATAATCTTTATTGCAACTATTAAACTTAGTCCTTCCAGGGTAGCATGAAAGCAGAATAGACAACTTCAAAAGTTATTTAGAAAGCAGGCAGTGGACCAAGCAGGGGTCCACAGGGCACAGTCTGTAGACTCCTGGTTCAGAGTATGCTCTAACAAAGGTTTGAGCTCAAAGCCTGGCTCCTTTCCTTATCTATAAGATGGGAGACTGGCATTATGCACACTTCATGGGGGCATTTGTGGAGATTAGATGATTGGCTTGTGTAAGCATGAACTCCTCTGTTCGTGGGCTTTCTTCTTGTGAGCATAGACACAGTCCAACCTCCTTACAGAGCCAAGCACATCCACTCTGCCTGCCCCAGGCTACCAGCTCCCATGGCCACTTGCTTGATACCACTTTGGCTCTAAAATGAATGACTTTGTAGACTTCTGCTGAGAAGCCAAGACACTTTCTCCTAGAAAAGAACAAAGAAGTAAAAGCATGGCAGAGTCACAGGTACTTAAAGTTTTGTAGATGGAGCTGGAGCCAGAGAGTCTAAAACACCAAGCATTCTGATAGTCTAGCTTTTAAGTGCAGCAATTGGCCTTTCATAGCTGGTGACCCTAGGGACCTGTGCACTAATAGCATCATGTAATGTTGGTGCTGTGTGTCAGAAATGTCACAGGAAGTCTAAATTAAATGGCAAGTACCCTTGTACCTTAGGTTTCAGTTTGGGTGTCTGAAAAGACATGGGGCTTCCCTGAAGGAAGAGAAAAACTCCCATGTGTAGCCAGGAATCAATAAAATACAGGATCTGTACCAAATTGATTATACCCATAGAAAGGCATTGAATACCTAAGATATCAATTAAGAGTTTTATTAATAAGAACAATTCAGAAACTTAGATTGACATCAATTTTAGTATATGTGCTGTTGAAGCAAGCACTGACATCAATTTTAATGAAGAATTTATCAATCAAGAATTAGCCCATAGCCATTTACTGTTGATTCTAAAATAGATAGTTTTAATAAATTGCAAAGTGACTTTTCTACCTTAAAGGAAATTTAGTATTTTTTTCAAACTAATTGTTTGCTTTTTAAGTTATATCAACATACTTTTTTGCTTATAAATTCAAAGGAATGAGAGTATGAACTGAGGATCATTTGGAATAATCATAATACTTATGTTGAGGTCAACATCATGTCACAAAAATGTGGCATGAACATACTTACCATTCTGTGTGATATTTTCCCTGGAGCCTTATGGAAAGATAATTTTCCATAAATGGGTTGACATTCAAAAATATAAGGGATCTTACCTAATATGCCCAGAAACTTCATAAAGAATCTAAGGACAAAGTGAAGCAATTGCTTATAATGTGAAATACCTCTTGCCGTAGAATTAGCAGATTTGTAAACTCAGATTCCATGTCTAAGAATTTCTCCCAAAATGGTACTCAGTATGATCCTGATGTATGTACAAATGTCCCTTTTTTGGATTTACATGCATGTGGCATTCTCATTAGCAGATGCTGTTCAGGTAAAATATGGATAGAGGAAGCTCTGCAGGACCACATAGTCGAAAAAAGCAGTTCCGTGTCCCATTCTACCCCCTTTCTATTTCCTATTGCTTAATTTTCTTACAAGCACTTGCTCTACAACAGTGCATTTTGTATTAACCTATACTTTATTCCCTACTGTTTGCAACATTCTTTCCATCCAAAGAAAGGTCCAATGGAATAGAAAGTCTTCAAGTCAGGAACTCAACCAGTTTTGTTCATGGCTTTAGTTTCATTTCCTGGGACATAGTATACCCACAATAAATGCATTTGAATGCATTAATGGATGATTCTCTGGGGTTAAATAGGTGGATAGCACCACTCAATCACCAGTCTGAAGCACATAGCATTTACATGTATTTGTAGATGCAGTACTTTAGATCTTGAATGTCCTCAAAAGGCCAAGGTGTTGAAGTCTTGAGCCCCAGCCTGTGACACTGCTGGGAGGTGGTGGAACCTTGAGAAGGAGAAGCCTAGTGGAAGAATGGTTATTGGAGGTGCACTTGATTGAGATTGTAGGACATTGACTTTTTTGGTGTATTTTGCTTTTGGGTCACAATAATGTGAGCAGATTTGCTCTACAATGCACTCCCACCACCAAGTACTGACTCACCACTGACCCAAAAGCAATGGAGCCAAGTGACCATGGACTTAAACCTCTGGAGCCATGAGCCCAAGTAAACTTTTCCTCCTTCTACATTTTTTTTCTCTCAGGTATTTTGCTATAGTAATGGAGCACTGACTAACACAATAGAAAAATGTATTAGCTGCAAGTTACTACCTACTTCTACCAGGCCTTCAGGTGGTGACAGTGAGACAGTTAAGAATGAGAGTCTGGAAATCCATTTCTGAAACGTACGAGCTCTGTGGCCATAGGTAACTCGGTTCATTTCTCTGAGCTTCACTTTCTTCATTGATTAGAATGATTTCATTAATGACAGCAACTCTAGGAGCTTTATAAAAATTATATGAATAAATACAGTGATACCTCGGTTCACAAACTCAATGCTCTCCATGATTCTGGTCACAAACTGAATTGGAAGAGAACTGAATCAAATTTCCCCATGAAGTCAGCAATGAACCTAACCACTGAATTTGATTCACCTCCGTTTGTGACCATAATTGTGGAAAGAATTAAGTTCATGAACCAAGGCAACAGTGTACCTGCATGATGTACACCATGCTGCTTGCACAGAAAATGTCATAAACGCTAGCTATTGATGCAATTATTGATGGTGTAGATTTATTTCATGATCGATATTTTAGGCTATTTCACTCATAGTTCTCCCATGCCAAAATGCAATTTGAAACAATTATTGAAGCAAAAAGGGAGGTAATTCACTACCAGTTTTGCCCATGAGATGTTTAATGACAACTAGTTAAGAGTCTTACCTTCTACACACATGGCTTGACTTGCATTGTCTGCAAAATAGATGCTTACATCCACAAGATTTCCCTTCAAAAGTACTTCAAGGATCAGCTGCCATTCTGATTAACCAACATTCTCTTTAAAGTTTTGAAGTCATGAAGTTTATTTTTTGTGATTTTCACTTAAGGGGAAAACCAAGGATTGCCAAAGGTTTTCCAGCAGAACTTTATCTCAGTTTTACCATGCAAACTTGCAGATGTTGTTTTCATGAAGTCATCATTGTAAAAAGAAGGTAACATTGACAGATAACATCTGTTGTAAGGGACAATTCTAAAGAGTGTTGTGAAGCCAATTCCATTATTTTGCTATAACTTTTCCACAGTTGTTAGAGGCTTTGTGATGAGTATTGAAACCAAAGTTAAAATATAATTTTGGGTGAGTTTTAGTCACTTAAACTTGAGACTTATTGTATACTGCAATACAATGAAATGTAAACTGGAGTAGCCTGCAGTGGCTTTTAAAGATTTCTAGTTATATCTGTGATAAAGCCCCAACTCCACGTTTGCTCTTCATATCTCTCTGAGACCCACCACTTCATACTTCTTTCATTTCTTGGCACAGCCCACATTTGCTTTTCCTGTAGTATCCTCCTGCTTTGCCATAGCTCCCTTGTCCCATTTTAGGACTGTGCAGGCATTGTTTATCTTCTTGCATCCCTTAACCCCACAAATTCACAAGACTGGTTCCTTGTTATCATTCATGTTTGGGCTTAAGTACCAATTCCTTGGACTTTTTCTGTCATATTCAAAGTAGCATGATTTCAACTCAGTTTCTACTGGATCTCCCTCTACCTTTCATTTCATCATTGTCCTTAGCATTATTTGACATTATATGCATACATATATGTGCATATATACACATAAACTATCTCACAATGTTTCAACCTATAATTTTTCAACTTTATGATAGTAAAAAAATGATAATGTAGATTTATTAAAAATTGTATGTTGAAGTTTGAATGTGTATCTTTGCCCAGGCTTGTGTCATGTGGTCCAATCCTCTCTTGGGATTGTAGCACCAGCCACCACAGCTCCCAGTCGTCCACCTGATCATAAGAGAAAACAACCAGTAGTCTGCAGTGTACTGTTCTGCTAAGCCATGGTGCTCCTACATTATATGCATCCCCTGCAATTTTTACTTATTGTGCAATTTTGACTTATGATGAGTTTATTGTGACATGTAGCCACTGTAGGTTAGGGACCATATGGAATAATAGATATAGTTATGTTCATATGTATAACATCCATTTTTAATTGCTTCATTTTTTCTATCTCTCTGGCAACAACTTAAGACTCACAAGACCAGAGTCCTTCTCTGGCTTAACCCCTGATACATCACTTAGGCTTAGATCTACCTTTCTGGGAAATAATTCTGTGGATACCAGGTACAGAGGGGGATACAAAGCAATTCCAAAGGGGATCTTAGCTCTTAAAAAGTCTTCTTTCAATAAGAGGGCTAAGCCACTGGTGTATGAGGAGATAATTTAGCAAGCCAGTAGAATTAAACAGTGAAAGTAATAAATACTGGGTGATAGGAACACATAGAAATGACATTATATTGATCAAGGATGGATTGATAGTGGAAGTGAGTTTTAGGCAGGACCATGAAGGATGAGTAGGGTTTATAAGAAGAGCATGACCATAATTCAACTTTTCATTACACAAATCCAAGCATATAAATTATTTAACTTTAACTGCAACTCAAGTATATTCCGTAAATTGAGGGAAGAAAACATGTTGCTTTTAGTGGCTGTCACTGTCCTCAGAGTTTGCATGAATTAGAAGTTTCTCCATATGGTGTGTTGTGCATCTTTGCAGCTATGGCGTATATGGCTTGCCTCTTGCCCTGCAAGTACCAGGTTATTTTAGCTTATTAGATTATTTCACAAGATGACACAAGCTGAAGTTTAATAGTTAAATAAGAAAATTTTCATATCTGCTTGATAACAGTAAATATCTGTCTTCACAGACATACACACAGGTAAGTAGTTTAGAATAGTATTAGTGGGAATTGCTGTGCTTCTCTTGTCAAGTTTCGTGAGTTCTCATGATGCCTAATCTGCATGAGTTTCCGTTCCACTGTGTGGCAGTCACAGGAGGCAGGGCTCCCTTCCCCATACAGGGCTATGCTGTCACCTATGCCTCAGGCACTCAAGCATCATACCACTGAGCCATAAAAAGAATTGCCGAAAATCATATAATAGTGAGGAAATTGTGCCATCTTGTGAGTCTGCATTCCCAGTTGTCCAGGGCAGTGTGCTGTCTACCGATGGTAGGTTGGACTCACCTGGCCTAGCCTGCAAAATTCAGAGGAATAGGATTTGTTCTCAATGCCTTTGTATCCCATAACCAGCGTGCGGGCTAGAACATCAGAGGAGCTGAGAAAATGTTTCCCTGATGAAAATGTTTCCCAGGTGCTTGTGGAGGAACAGCAAAATGCATCTCTTCCTAAGTGGGCTGTGGAAATACTGAACTGAGCTTGAAACCATTTCTCCAGCCATAGACACTTAGTGGAAACCAACATGCAAATGCCAATGCTACCTTGTTTATAGGTGTTGGGTTTACTAGAGCTATAAAAGGGCCTTGAGGTGGGAAGTTGTACATAATTATATGAACTGTGCCAGAAACCGCTTACTGTCAGCCTGCCAGACCTAAGAGGCAGGCATGGTACTCCAGAGACCTTCACCCCAAAAGATTATTAAAAGAATGTGGAAGGGTTCATAGATGGGCAGTAGCTCATTAAGACCAACTCTAAATGCTTTTCTTTGACCACAGACTCAATATGGACCATCCTGGGGAGACTGAAGTCTGAAGCGCATTCTTAAGGCTGTGTTGTTAGGTTTGCAAGGAGTGTAGGTGCTGTGAATGTCTGTTAATAGCCAAAATAGCTAACACTGATCAAGACTCCACACTTTTCCAGTGCCAGGAATTATCCAGCATACTTTATACCTATCACTGTCAATTTTCCAGAACTCCCCTGCCTAATCATTCTATGGATAATTGAGGAAATTGAAGTCCAGACTTTCTGGCTATATGAAACAAAATATCAGAGATTCACTTTCCCTTCATGCAATCCCCAAGTTGCTCTTATGGAGAATTTCTTTTTTTTAAGGGCTTCCTGTCCTCTCTCTTTTATTTTAATTATTTATTTATTAACAAGTATTTTTTTTGTTTCTTATGTGAGAGAAAGGCTCTGATATTTAACTTTATGAGATTGGCTAATTGCCCTCAACATGATAGTTTCTAGCTATATCCATTTTCTTACACATAACATTATTTAATTCTTATTTATGACTGAACAATACTGCATTCTATCCATCTATATAACTATCTATCTATCTATCTATCCGTCTATGTATCTTTGTCACATTTTCTTTATCCATTCATCTGGTGTTGGACATCTAGGCTGTTCCCTCACTTAGTTATTGTGAATTACATTGATATAAATATGGATATGCATGAGCCACTGTAGCAGCTCTTGGAATTTCTTATGGAATCTATTGTTGGCTGATGTGGGATATTCACCTCATTCCCTTGAACCTATGACGTCACTCAGTCTATCAAAGTTAGATAACTGGCTTTGAAGGAAAACAGAATAACTGTTAAATAACCTGACCACAGCATAGTGTGATGTTTTCTTAGCCTTATGTGTGATTCTGAACCTTGTTCAAATTTAAAATGTGTGCTGACTTCTGGGAGGCCATAAAGTCAGGTGCCTGACTGTGCTGCCAAAATGACTGGATCACATCACAGCCCTTTAACCCAGTAGCTGTTTGGGAACTTGTAACTTCCCTAACCTTTCCGCATGAGGAATGATGGTGGGTCTGATTCATAAGCTGGAGGTCAGAATGGAAGAGTTGATGGACACATGGCTTTGAACCATGCCTGCCTCTTCTTCAGCACAGGATGGATGCCAGTTGGTACTGGAGACACACGAGGGCCAGTGGCAGCTGTAGGGTTTCACTCATCCATTTGTGGTCAGTCATGGCTGAGGACAATTCTTACCCATGGAGCTCTAGGCTGTGACGGCACTCAAGTCCTCCATGACTTTGGTGACATAGTGGATCTCAAGCCCTGCAGTCATGATCTTTCCCTTTTAAACAAAACCTTCACAAATTATAGTGCATTGTATTGAAAAGCATCAGCCTTTCATCTGAATTTACTATACTTTTAAAGTTTTTTTAAATTTTCCCTAATGCATGTCTCTGCAAGCTTGTTGGTTTTATTTTAAGAGTTGGTTGGGCTCTGTTGACAGAAAGAAATCTTCAGGGAACACTAAGTCCTCCTACCAGCCTCTCTCAACTTGACAAATCTGAGTTGTTCCTAGTGTATTGTCCTAGTTATGACAGACAGTTTTCTGGAGACAAATTACTTTTTTTTTCAATATTGCAACTGAGTGTAATATCTTTGAAGACACATGAAACCTCTATTAGGTATTCCTATTTTAATTAAAATTTGATTTGGTAAGTTGCTACTGATCTGCACAGAGTGGGGTAAAAGGATTTTCTCCTCCCAGGATAGAGGAGTCACGAGCTCCCTGGTCTCCCTATTGTCCCTTTAGTTTGAGATATCTTGTCATAGAACTAAGGGTGGGAGTTCTCAAAACAGAACCAGGCTTAGATGCATGGCAGTGTTGTGAGTTCCTCATAACAGATGAGGATCTAAGTCTCCCTGGTAATACGTACATTTCAGTCTAGATGTGTTAGAAAGTAGAACTGGTAGCCTGATGAGAAAAGCCCAACTTCTCCTTCCTCCCCTTGAGAAATGGGGTCAGGACTCTCCTGACTCCCCCTTCCTATCCTAAAAAATTTGCAGCTACTGAAATCAGAATTAAAATTTCCTTAGCATTTGGGAAGAAGACAATGGAGGAGAAAAGCTTTTAAAACCATAGGATTGCCTGAACTCAGGAGGTGGGGAATCAGATCTTGCTGCAAGGCTATTAAGGTCAACATTGGGAAGAGAAGACCCTGTGTGACTTAAGATTCTGAATACAAGGAGGTGAGGTTTGGATGTGGGCTTACTGGGGAGATGTCAAGTGGAGCAGGTGACTTGGAAATGTTATACTGAGAAGTAACCCCCCCGCAAATATTGAGGATTTCCCTTAATTTTATATGCATGACAGCACTTAATGCTCTCACTGTGGTCCACAGCCCTAGGTATTAGATAGTAATTTAGAGGTACAGAGGGACCACAGTAGCTCAGTTCCTACTGACATCTTTGTATAACTCCAGATCTGTGTACCCCCATAGAAGGAAACTGGGAAATGTCAGAGAGGGGTGAGTACTGGGTTGAGGAGTAGGGGACCATAAGTAGAGTGCACTGTAATTACAATGTAAGATATCATTATCAAGATCTTGTGTACAATACAATGCAAAATACTAATCATTAATTCATTTTCTCTTCTTTAAATGTTCTCAAGAGGCCAAATATAGTTAACGTAAGTCTTGATATATTTACTTCTTAATAAGTGCATCCCCAATAACACTCTAACTGAATGTGTTGGGAGTATCTGTAGGGACAATATAAGAAAGTCAGGGCGTGATTGAGTCAGACAGGGCTAAATTTGTTTTTCGGTCACATACACTCCTCTATATCACATGTCACTTCTATGCTAGATTTCTGAGTCACACCAATCAATAGAATAAGCCCCTCCTTTCCTTCAGTGCCTTCATTTGAACATCAAGGTGAAATTCAGAGACTTGCAGAGACTGTGTGCGTCTCATTCAGGAGACCATTGCTCTTCCGGGAATTGCTTTGTCTTTTCATCACTGCACTGGTTTCTATCGCTCAGGTTGGGTTGGCTGCTGCCCGTCATCTGTGGCCTCCTGCCCAAGCCCATGCAAGAACTGAGTGCCACACATGCACACAGCCTTGTAGCCATGGTATAAGGTGAGGAATAGAGAACAGATTTTGTTTTTCTGAGCTACTTAATTGCTGTCTTGTACAAGAACTCCCAATCATGACCAGGGGTTCTATAAAACATTGTAGCCCATTCAACAACAGACTACTAATTAGTTCATTTACTTGGCACTAAACTCATCTCTGAAGAGAGGCAGAGTCTAATTAGAGAAATCTCAAAGGATGTTAAATCCTCATCCTTTAAAGTTACAATTTTTAAAAACATAAATCCACAAAAGCATACACACATGGACACATGTGCTTGCATGCACACATATACTGCAACCCAGAATTCACAGGACACTGTACCAAGTCTTTGGAAGTTGCCACTAATTAGAAAGAACTTTGGTCACTGTTGTTTCTCTCCTTGTAACAACAAAAAAAAAGACAAAACCTATATAAAATGTGCCCACCCTGAACCAAACCAAGAATTCATTTTCCCTTCACTTAAACATCTTTAGAATATACTTTATGGTGCAAATCAGATGTCTCCTTTCCCCATTTTAGTGTAATTAAGTTTCATTCTCATTATATGTTTTTCTTTTTTTGCATTTGGTGGAATTTTTGGAGCTCTGAGTACGTGTAAGCTGGTAGTTGTATTCAGGGAGCCATTTCATGTATTTCTGCTGGCTTAGATATTTTCCCAAGGGCAGTTATATTCCAGAATTATATTGGCCACTTTGTGGGATCCCCAGAACCAGACAAGAACCCTTCCATCCCCAAACAGCTGTATCTTAGTTCATTTAAGAAATAGTCAATGATTTTGTTAGGAATGAAAGTAAGAAAATAGTATCGTCTCTTCTCAAAGGGGAGACAGAAACAGAACTAGGAAAATGCAGTTATATTCAGAATTCCGTCCTCCAGAAATCTGAGACAATAAATGTCGTATTGAGGCATCTAGCCTGTGGTTAGTTGTATGGCAACATTAAGAATGTACTCTATATATACACGGCTTAGAGTTTTTTCATATGAAATACAGTACAACTAACTTGTCATGAGTTGCCAGATATGCATTTATTTCAGGCAGTGTAAGCTCAGAGGAACAAACTCTTAATACCTAAGGGCAAAAGCATATTTTGGAGATAATATTATTTTGGTAAACTTGATCATCTTAACGAATTGTTTGAAAGGCTGCTCTAATCCTCCCTATGAAATGACACAGGTGAAATTAGTCAGCTGATCTCAGTGTTAATCAAAGAGGGGGGCAGAGGTCAGAGCCATCAGCTCCACTGCAAAGATCCATTCTTTCCCCCACATCCTGAGAATAGACTGTCTCCCTGCCAGAGGCAATGTTAAGATGTGAATGCTGTGCTTTTTTGCCCAAGTGGAAAGAATAATTTTTGACTATAAAACTACCTCTTGCTCTTTGCAAAGAATTCATAAATAATAAAATACATACAAAAAGTACATAAAAATCACCTTTAATCCCACTAGCTAGAAATATCAAAATCAAATGTGTATATATGTGCCGATTTACGAGGTATGGTTAAAAATAACATTATTTTTATATATTACATATATATTAAAATTTGCTGGTAATCTTATCACTTAGCTTTTCATTTTCTGCTAATAATGTATGTATGATTCATGTCCTTTTAACACCGGTTATGGTGCACCAGCAGCTAAACACAGCATAATTGTTTCAACTACCCTTTTGTTGATAGACCTTTAAATTGATTGAACAACTTTTACTACTTTTTATCATATGTTAATCAACTTGATGTACATAAATCTGTGACTTTGATTACTCTTTCAGAATCTCTATTTTTTACAATGAGTTACAAAAGTTTTATGGTCTCTATTTAAACTACAAGTATGATCTACATGAGATGAAATGTTAATTCTGGAAGGCATTGCTTCCGTTTAATCTGAGGGTCACTAAACTAGAATGGCTTCATTAGATCTGCCTCCTGTCAGATGACCTCATTGGTGGAAACAGAGCTCTTCAGGGACAAATTAGAATAGAAAATATGACCTCTGCCAGTAAAAAAGTCTTATAGCTCCACTTTACTATGTGCAATGAATGAGAGTTTTTACAAAGTAATTTCTAACCATGTAGACGTAATGAGTGTATGCGCGCACGTGTGTGTGTGTGTGTTAAAAGATTCAACTCACCAATGAGTAAGTGTAGGGAGGACAGTGGTTAAGGTTAAATGTGAAATTATTGGGAAGGAGGTCAAAGGCCTGAGATGCTTAAGGAAGATCAGCAAAAGGGAATAAGTTTGGAAGAGCAAGCATGGGAGAATGGGAGAGGAAGCAGGTTGGCTTACGGTGTGCGTGGTTCAGCCTCATTTCTTCCCCTCCACTGAGCCTCCTTGCCCCTCTTTGGAGTGTGGAGGTATTTCCTTAATCGATTTCAGCATATTTCTGCCAGGTCCAGTTTATGTGTATCTCTAGAATTTAACACAGAACCTTAGAGAAAAGGAAGTACTTTTCCAATATGTGACGACAAAAGCCAACACACAAGTGATCTGTCGATCATATCAAGGAACAAAATTGCTGAAATGGGTCTGAGACAGTTTAGTGGAACCTCAAGAAGAGAGAAGGAAAGGAAGCCTTTCCAACCGTGCATAGATGCATTATGGGACAGGTGGCTGCAGTGAGGCTTTCGAAGCTCAAGTGTGTCCCAGTGGAACAAACAGACAGCTAGGCAACAAGGTGACAGCTCTGCCTCTTAAGGCATTACCCACCCAGCACATGACAGAGCCCTGATCTCTCTTCTCAGGATTAAATCTACCCCTAGCTGTGAGGACAATCCCGCTTTCATTAGAAACTCCAGAAGCCTCAGTTCAGGAGTCCAGCATCATTTGACCATTTGACTTTAGGTCCTGGTTCTAGGTACTAAGTGTTTGCCATTCCTCTCTTTGCTCCCAGATCCAATAAAGTGGATGCATTCCTTATATCTCAGCCTCAGGCTTTGCACTGACTAACTGCATAGAGAGTCATCTTTTGTGGAAGCAGAACTGACCTTGCTTAGCTCACTTTGAAGTACCAAGGGACAACCCAGTAGATTAGGTCTTGTCCTTATTTCATGGAACAGCTTTATTGAAGTATAATTAACACATAATAAACCGTATAATTTAAGTACACAAGTTGCTAAATTTTGACATATGTACACAGTCATACAACTATTATCACAATTAAAATAATCAATCCACCTATTACATGGAGAAGTTATTTAACTATTATCCATTAGATAACCCTTTTCTTCTGTTTCATCCTATTTTAGAATTTTTATATACATGAAATGACAGCCGGTAGCCAGGCTTCCTTCTCTCAACACAATTGCATATTTTGAGATTCATCTGAGTAGTTGTTTGTGTCAGTAGTTGGTGCCTCTTGTTGCAGATCAGAATTGCATCATATTATGCACTACTGTTTGTTTATGAAGTCATCCATCGATGAACATTTAAACTATTTCTTACAAAAAACTCCTATGTACATTTATAAACAATTATTTGCATGATCATACATTTTTATTTCTCTTGGGCACATATCTATAAATACTCTGGCTGGATCACATAGCAGGTGAATGCTTAACTGGCTGCTAATCTGTGAAATTATTTTCAGTGGTAGTTATTATTTATTTTGTATTAGAGTTTCATTGTCTTCAAGTCTTTATCTACCATTGCTATGTGGGATTTCATCACTTTTGCCCATTCTATAGGTAGATAATAATATCTCATTCTAGTTTTATCTTACATAACCTAATGACTAAATATATAGATCATTTATGTGCCATGTGATGTTGCACATTGGTTTATGTGCCAAGTCATTGTCTGTTGATGGCTCTGTGATCTTACTTTGATGGATAAAGAAACACAGCTGGGCATGGTTGACACCATAGGATTTTATAGCGCATTTTATCTGAGATAATAGGGGCCACAAACAATACATTGCCAACATTGTTTAAAAATGGCTAACTTCAAATAAAAATTCAAATTTCTGATTTATCTTGCGAAGTAGACTATGTAGCAACATTGGATATATATGTTCATTCTCATAAGCGAGATAAGTGCTTACAACTCACTTCAATTTAGGTCACTTACATTGGCCTTACATGTATATTTGAGTTTCAAATTTTGCCTTATTCAGGCAGGCCTATCTAGCCTTAGCTAGATACTTTAGCGCACTTGCTCACTCATTCTTTCTTTCTTCCACCTATCAATGCTTATTAAGTATAGCGAATGCCTGACAAACACTATGATAATTGCTTTCATTAAACAAAGAAATTAACTTATACTCCATTTCCACAGTGCTCACACTTTAGAGAAATAATTGTGATACTGTTTAGCTGTTAAAATTCAGTACATATTTCTACATGAAGGTGGAATGAGTGTTGGTAATCTTGCTTTCCAGAAGAGTTAGAAATTGGTCAGAGTCTCTGGAGTAGAAAAACTTGCCAGGTAGAGGAAAACGTGTGAAGCTGGGTAGAAGGAATAGCACATAGAAACATAGTGAGGTACAAACTGAAAACACAAGATTGAGAACTTGTACTTAATACATTAGGGTTGAGCCTAAAGGACAGGGAGGAGTTGAAGTTAGAGACAGCAGCTCCAAAACAGAAGTGCCTATCAGAATAAAAGAATGCTTGGTGTTAAATAAATTATCCCCAGGAACCACAAATTAGACAACCATGTTCCAAGCAGAAAGTAGATCATTGGCTGCCATGTGAGACCCACAATGTCCTTCTCCATCAATGTTTGTGTTACTGCCTTGATCTAAAATATACACCTACTGTCTCGTGAGTTTGGAAGGCAGTTGGGTCATGGGGGTGTTGCATTCATCAGTGGATTCCTCCACTGATGAATACCATAGATGAAAGTGCTGTTAGGAGGCAGGGTTTGGTTGGAGGTGGGTCACTGGGGTGGGGTGACCTGACTGTGTATTCTTGTCCCTAGCTCTTCTCTTCTCACTCTGCCTCCAAGCTGCCCTAGGTTGAACATCTTTCCTCTTCCAGGCCCTTCTACCCATGTTTCTGTCTTGGAACCAGATGAGCGTAGACTGAAACTGTGAGACCAAATAAACCTCTGCTCCTTTAATTATGCCCAGTATTTCATCCCAGAGATGGGAAAGTGGTGAAAAAACTTTGTTTCTTCTGATTTCTATTGTAATTTGCTACATGGATGGAGGTGTTGGCTACACAGTTTAATTCACTTGTTTACTTTTTCCTTTGTCAGAAACAATTTCCATGGGACCACTTATTGTAAGTAAGCAGCACAGAGGTTTCTGGAGAGAACGAAAATAATGATACCTCAGCGTGAGTAATTCCAAATATTTGAACTTAACAAGAATCATATTCTAAGTGTGGTGTTCCAGTGGTGAGATTCTTCAATATTTTATTTTTGCTTGTTTCATCATCAGCAGAGCTGTTTCCTAGCTCTACCTCATCTCAGCTCAAAATTTGGTGATATCCAGGTGAAATATATAAACTCTCATTAATCCTATGGCGTGTTCTGCTGAGAGAAGGTGTTTCCCAGTATGCTGAGGACTTAGGTTGTAATGAGGCTATGGGGTTTGTTAGACTCTGAAATCCAGTCCAACCTAGGGGAGGAGCAGACAAAGGAAGAATAAAAGGCAGGGGGAATGATAATGTTGCAGCAAATGTGAATTTATTATTGTTTACCTTCAAGAAGGCATATTTTTCTTCCTTAATTGCTTGGTTGACCTCAGGGAGGGGAAGGGGGAGAAGTCTGAGTTAAATGCACAACACATCTTCTGACAATACTCTTCCCCTGCCTCCAGTTTCCTTTCAGCTGAGTACCCCTGTGGTTTCTGTGCTTCTGAGCAGAGAGAGCCAGAGTTGCTTTAATAGTCCTGGAGAAAGTGCTTCAGGAGGCATTTGCAGAGAGCAGGGTGCCAGGACACAGCCTTGTCTCCCCGACATGCCCCAGATATTGAACCTTCCAGTAACTACAATTACAACCCAAACCACAAAATGTAGATTTACAGATTGTTTTCAGCAACACCCATTCAAATTTACTTATATTTACACTAGAAAAATTAGGGTAAGTGCTACTGTGACCAGAGATACAGACCAGGATCAATAACCAACCAATTCTTGGCTAATAAAGCACTTCTCTAAGGTCTACGGTTGCGCTGTTCTGACTTTGAGGTTGGCCTCTAATGTCTTATCCATTGACTTTTCCCGTAAATATGTCTAATAGAAGCCATGTAGATTCTAAAGAGAAATGATACACTCAGTTTGGTAAGAATTGCTAATTAACCAAGTATGTAAAACCTGTAGCTGCCACAGTATTTCTCCTGTGGTGAAAATTATACATGACAAGAAATGAAAAGTAAAATATCACCCTCCATTTTAGGAATAAAGTTATAATTTTAAAATATCCTTCCCATTTCAAATCCTAATGGTGCCAAAATTACCTTTAAGAATAGGACTTTTTTAAAAAGTCAGTAATGCTATTGCCTGAAATTGTAAAACCTCTAACCAGGAAAATAATGTGTGGGATATTTTCATGTTACACAGGAATCCTTTAATCATGCTTAACCTCAGTTTGTACAGAGTTCTCTTTTTTCTTCAGCCACAAAAGATTACACTTCATATTAGAAAGGTCAAGAGAGATTAATTTGGTTCCTTGTATATTTGAATCATTAATTTTGTTCTGGGAACAGAACAGGATATTTAATCAAATCTAAAAGAAATATAATAATGAATGACAAAGGAAGGGAAGTAGGGAGAGACGTAGAAATCTATGCAGCAGAATATATACTTCTGGATGGGAATGCCATGCCTTTTTGCCCCTTCATGTGTCTGAAGCAGCCAGGTCTACCTTTATCCATGAAGTTGTAATTTATGGGCCTGGGTGTAACTCTCTCAGGGTAAAGCTCTCCCGCTTATCGGGGGAGAATGAATTCAAAACTTTGTGCCTTCCTGAGAAATGTCCCAGCATCCTCCAGCATCCTCCAGCACCCTGAGTCCTTTATATCGCCTCATGAAGAAAAACATATTATAGGGTGGGGGATTTAGCTCAGTGGTTCCTCTGCCTGCCTCACAATCACAAAGTCCTGAGTTTGATCCCCAGTACCGAAAAAGAAAAAAGAAAAAAGAAAAACATATTATAGTATGTTCCATGTGACAAAAGGAAGCCTTGAATTATTAGGTCACAATTTAACTTAGGCTTTGTTTTCAGGTGGTTTAATAGAAGCAGTATCTATGGTTGGAATTACAGTGTGGTGGTTAAAGAACAGACTCCATAGTCTCTGTGTACCATTGTCCTCCAACGTCTCTGGACTTGTTGGGAATCATTAGACTGTTACAATATAAATATGGTATAATGTTTTAATACAGCCTAATGAAACACCCAAGCAAAGTGTTTACAGTCAATTATTCACTGGATTCACAGGGCAAACCTGTAGGAAATGAACCATTTTTTAATTTCAGTATTACAGATGAGCAAATCACAAACGTTCACCCTCAAGAAGGTCTCAGTCAAATTGAAGAAACTTTGAATTAAGCTAGTTCACCACAAGCATGTCTCGTATGTATTTGGATGGGTACTGAAAGAGGATCACTGACCCCAGGTTCAAGTTTAGGGCACCCTGATGCAAGAGAAATCATTCACAAAAATAGGGAGCCTTTTATTATCAGGTTTCAGGCATGAGTTCCTAAATATCTGATATTGAAAATTAAGCACTTCTTTACAAAAGCACCATTACAAAGTTTCAGATAAATCAGAAAATAGAAAAAGATATTTGAAATTCATATTACAGGCAGAGGCTAGAATTTACAACATGTAAAGGACTCTTACAAATAATATAAAATGAATATATCTGACCAATAGAAAGACACAAACAGAACCTGTTAAGGAGAAGTTAAGGAAGAGCTTTCAGAATGAAATCACTATATCAGCCACTTGACCTCTTTCAGTGTCTGCAGAATGAGCTATCCCATGGGCAGCTTTGCAGTGGGAAGCCACTGTATGTGTGTTCCCAAAGGTAGTGTACATGGTATATTGGGAGAAAGATGCAAGCACTGGAGGAGAGATCCAGGGCCCCATGACCAAGCTGGATCATATGCCGTAGGTGTGCAGCTCTTCTGCTACCCACCTGGGTAGTTTCCACCACCTAAAATTTTAGAACCTGGCCTCCTTCAGCCTAGCTGTGTACCTTTCCTGGAACCAAACTGGTGTTTTCTTTCCTCTCTGTATCCCTTTACTTCTTTCTCTTGCCTGATGGCTCTGGATAATGTTCCATTACTATGTTGACTAGGTGAGAATGGACATCCTTGTCTAGTTTCTGATTTTAGAGGGAAAAATTTCAGGTTTTCTCCATTTAATATCATGCCAGTAGTTGGTTTGTCATAAATATCTTTTATAAAATTCAGGCATGGTCCTTTTATACCTATTTTCATCAATGTTCTTATCATGAAGCAATGTTGAGTTTTGTCAAAGGCCATTTTTCCATCTATGGATGTGATCATTTTGTTTCTGTCCTTGCCTCTAGGCCTTCTCTGCATTTGTTGATATAATCATATCATTTTTATCCTTGCTTCTATTTATATGTTGTATTACATTTATTGACTCATGTGTGTTGAACCATCCTTGCATATCTGGGATGAAAACTACTTAATTATGATGTATCATATTTTCATGTGCTGCCCTCTATTCATTAATATCTTGTTGGGCATTTTTGTATGTATGTTCATTAAGGAGATTGGCCTGTAGTTTTCTGTTTTAGCCGTGTCTTTATGTGATTTTGCCATCAGAGTGATGCTGATTCAATAAATGAGTTTGCAAGCACTCCATCCCACTCAATTTTTTTGAAGAACTTAAGAAGTGTTGATGATATAACACTCTTAAAGGTTTTGTAGAATTCAGCAGTCAATCTACCAGGTCACGGGCTTTTGTTAATTGGTAGATTTTTTTATTGCTATCTTAATTTTGGGTGCATAGCAAAGTTGAGAGGGAGGTGCAGGGATTCCCAATTTATTATCTGTTGCCACACTTGCACAGCCATCCCCATTATCAACATCCCCTACCAGAAAGCTACATTTGTTACAATGGGTGAAACTTCATTCATGCATACCAGTAGCCCTAAGTCTAGTTTACATCAGGGATCTCTTTAGGGCTTGCACATTGTATTGGTTTGGAGAAGTGTATGATAACATGTGTCAGTGATGTCATACAGAGTACCTGCACTGGCCTAAAAATCTTCTGTGTTTTCCTTATTTATTTCCCACCCTCAACTCAAGCAATCCCTAGTCATTTCACTGTCTCCAGAGGTTTGCCATTTGTAGATTATTGTATATTTGGAATTGTACAGTATGTAGTCTTTTCAGACTGGCTTCTTTCATTTAGCAATATACATTTAAGTTTCCTCCCTGTCATTTCGTGACTTGACAGCTTATTTTGTTTTAGTGTTATGTAGTAGTTCATTGGCAACACATACTATAGTTGATTTATCCATCTTCCTACTAAAGGACATACATATGGGTTGCTTAAAAGATTTTGGTAATATTAGCAAAAGTACTATGTGATATGATAAACTATGTCCTCATATCATACATTAGACCTTTAGATTGGTTAATCATACACATCTACTATTTATTATTCTTTGATCTATTTCTTCCCTGCCTGTTATCCTTCCCATAGCACTCTTAGTAACCACTACATTGTTCTTTATCCCTGAGTATTTCAATTTCTTTTTAGATTCCACATTGCTACACAGGTGCATATTAGCTGTTTTTGCCATCCATAAAAAAATAGGGTGAGAAAGGTTTATATTAATTTTCCTCACAATAGTGGCCATAAAATTCCATACCACCATGTTATACATGTTAAATATGCACAATATAATTTATAAAAAGCAACTGTAAACACTTCTGTGCTGGTGTTACGGTGGCATATACTTTCAAATCCTTTGGGTAAATACCAAAGAAAGTGATTGTTCCATCATATATTAAGAATATCTTTACTTTTATAAGAAACAGTTACCATTCCTTCCTTACATGGCTGTATCATTTTGCCCAATCATCATCAATGAATGAAAACGTGTACCACATTTATATGTGTGTGCCAGCAATTGGTGTGGTCAGTGTCATGGTTTGAGCATGCATTTCCTGGGTGACATGTAAGGTGCCAGCTCTCTCTGATGCTTACATGCCACTATAGTTCTTCTTTGCTAAAGTGTCTGTTGAAAGTTTGGACCAATTTTAAAATAAATTATTTATTTACTTATTGGTGAGTTTTAAGAATTATTCATATATTTTGGACAACAGTTATTTATGGACAACAATTATTTATTATATGTACTTTTTGCAAATATTTTCTCTGAGATTTTGACTGGCATTACATCAAATCTATGAAATAAATCGAGAAGGGTTATATTTTGTCAATATTGTCTTCTTGGACATGGGATGTATTTCATCTAGTTACTTGATTTCTTTAATCAGAGGTTTATAGTTTTTTAATATGAGTCATACATATTTTGTTGGATTTATATCAAAGTATTTGATATTTTTTTATGAGAATACAAATGGTATTGCATTTTTACTTGCAAATTTCACTTGTTCATTACTGGTATAGTTTTTTTATATAAATGTTCTATCCTGCAACCTTGTTAATAATTATTTTAATAAGGGATTCTAGGAGTTTTGTTTGATCTTTCTTTTTTTAATTTATTAATAGTTTTCAGAGGGCCACATGGGCAGAGTGGTTGCAGACTGACTGTGACTGGCTCGCTCCACCCATTTGCAAACAGGACGCAGACACAACATAATGAGCACTCCCCCAGGCACACCCACCAGCCACCAGTTTGGCTGTGCCTGCAGAGAGGCAGAGCTGTTGCAGACTGACTGCCACCAGCTCCCTCCACCCACTTGTGACCAGGACAGAGTAAGGACCCCCCCCAGTCATGCCCATCAGCTGCTGGCTTGGCTGTGCAGGTGCCTGCAACAACTGCCCCTCCACCGGGCCTCTGGCCCCTTGGCTGTGCAGCTACTTGGTTCCACACTACAGAGGCACAGGGGGACAAAAAAGCCATTGTCATGAGCTACAGAAGTGAACAACAGAGAGAGGGCCTCTCTCAGGCTCCCTGATGAAAACAAGCCCACTGGAAAAGTGAAGAGAATCTCTTCCATAAAGGCACACCAGACCACTGTGCTTCGAAAGTTGGAGGGATAATCAGATCCCATCGGAACCTGGACTATCTTCAGGCGAGAGGCAGCTGGAACCTGCAATAGAAACTGGCAGAGTTCAACCCTGGAGGAGGACAAGGAGCTCAACTTGGGACTTGCAGCCAGAAATCTGCCTGAATCTCACGGGTCTGTGACTGGCTTACTGAGACTCATTGACTTATAACTGCACCCTGCTGCCCACGTTGTCTATTGTGACAGCAGAGACATACCCTGAAGGAGGCCCTTCATTTGTATCTTTTATTTGTTATTTTCAAAATTATCACTATTTTTTTGCTCTTATTTTAAATTTTTTTCTTCTTTCCTACTCTTTTAAAATTTTTATTTTTCTCTTTTTTCTTTTTCCTTTTTCTTTCTCTCTCAATCTCTGCCCCACTCCCTTGCTGTCCCACACTGTTCTTCATCTCCCCTTTCTGTTGCTGTTCTGGCCCTAACTTGTATTTTTTTTTTATTTGTCTTTTCTTCTCTTTCCTTCTCTCACCTGTGTCCTCTGGCCTCACTGCTAACCTTCCCCTATCCTTCTAACTATCTATTCGACCCTCCCAAACTCCTTCTAACTCCCCATCCTGAAGGGTAAAGTTGCTATATTGAAGAGTTTATCCACTATAAACATATGTTGGGTTGGTCCTCAATTTTGATTTAATTCACACATTTAAAAGTCATAGATTAATAACTCGACAAATTGTCATTTTCTAAGAGGTACTTGATGCTACTGTGTTGCTGATGGTATCACTTGGGCTAAGATATTGTGATTGATCTAATTAGTAGTCCTTGCTGGTATAATGAAAATGAGATAGCCTCAGAGCCATTAGAGACTCAAAACCTAAAGACCAGCTAAACCTGGAAGACACCTCTGAGAAGCAATCATTCCACAAGGGCCCTAAACCCAAGCAACAAAGATATTACAATAAGCAACTTCAAAGAATCAAGCAAGGAACTAAACCAAGGACAGTACCAAAAACAAAAATGAGAAGACATTTAAGCAAGGCACAAACTCAGACTTCCACCCCACCAAAGGCAAATTCTGGGGGAAATGAGGTGGAAAATTCAGATAATCAACCACCTGGACACCCTGAACGGATAGCACAGGAAGTAACAAAACACATGAATGAGGCTCTAGAAAAATGCAAAGCAAAAATAATCTCCCAGATAACTACAGAGATGGTGAGCAGAGTGAAAGACATGATTAGAGCCTCTAGAACAGAAATAGAAAAAAAAAATAGATGAGCTTAGAAACATGCTAGAAGCCATGAATGCCCAGCATGAGAAAGAAATGGAAAGCATGATTGTCCAACATAGGAAAGAAATGGAATCCATGAAACAGATTCAAACAGATATTCAGGAGATTAAAAACTCCATTGAAAGTATGCAAAGCAGATTAAGGGAATGGGAAGATAGAATATCAGATATAGAAGACAGGATTGCAGTTAAGGACCATGAAAACACAGATCTCTTCAAAATAGTAAGGGACCATGAGAAATCAATGCAACAACTGCTAGATGATGCAATGAAGAAAAACATAAGACTGCTAGGAGTCCACGAAAAATCAGGAGAAAGTACAACAGACATAAAAAAAACTGTTCACAGAAGTAATAGTAGAAAAATTCCCAGACAGAGGTAGAGAATGGGACATACAGATAAGTGAGGCATATAGAACTCCAACTAGCCATGATCAAAAAAAATCTACACCTAGACATGTAATAGTCAAGATCCCAGAAACCCAACAGAAGGACAAAATCCTACAGGCAGTTAGAGAAAAGAAACAAATCACCTACAAAGGAAAGCCCATCAGAATCACAGCAGATTTCTCAACACAAACCCTCAAATCAAGGAGAACCTGGAGTGAAGTATTTCAAGCCCTAAAAGAAAATAACTTCCAACCTAGAGTGCTGTATCCTGCAAAATTATCTTTCAAAATGGATGGGGAAATTAGATACTTCCACAACAAAGAACACCTGAGAAATTTCATGAACACCAAACCAGCACTCCAAACAATTCTAAACAATATCCTAGAAAAAGACAATGAAGGTCACAACTCCATGAGGCACAACAGAGGGAAGCCACCAGGCAAGGTAAGAAACTAAGGGGAAAGGGGGAAAATAAGAAATAAAAGAGCCAACAACAGTAAAACATCATGACAAGGATGAGTCAATACCTATCAATTATAGCTATCAATGTTAATGGCCTCAATTCACCAATCAAAAGAAATAGACTGGCAGAATGGATTAAGAAGCAAAATCCAGCAATATGCTGTATACAAGAAACACACCTAACTCAAAAAGAAATTCATAGACTGAAAGTAAAAGGATGGAAAACAGTTCTCTATGTGACAGGAACCCAGGAAAAAAGCAGGAGTAGCAATCTTATTTACAGACAAAGTAGATTTCAAACCAAAACTAATTAATAAAGACAAAGATGGTCACTACAGCCTTGTAAAGGGAACAATCCAAGAGGAAGAGATGACAGCCATAAATATATATGCACCAAATATGAATGCACCCAACTATACAAAACAGTATTAATGGACATGAAAATATACATAATCACTAACACAATTGTAGTGGGGGACCTCAATGCCCCACTATTACAAATAAACAGATCATCTAGACAAAAAATTAACAACGAAATTTTAGAACTGAACCAAGCTATTGAACAAATTGACTTAGTAGATGTTTACAGAGTGTTCCACCCCACAAAATAAGAATACACATTCTTGTCGGCTGCACACAAGTCTTTCTACAAAATAGACTACATGATAGCTCATAGAACATGTCTAAGTAAATGTAAAAGAATTGACATTACCCCCTGTATATTATCAAATCATAGTGCAATAAAATTGGAGATCAATAACATAAGAAACCACAAAACTCCCACAAACACATGAAAATTGAATAACATCCTCCTGAACAACCAATGGGTCACAGAGGAAATTAAAGAAGAAATTGGACAGTTTCTACAAGTAAATGATAATGCCAGTACTACATACAGGAATCTATGGGACACAATGAAAGCAGCTCTACGCGGGAAATTCATAGCAGTGAATAAATAACCTAATGCAGAACCTCAAGCTCCTAGAAAAAGAAGAGCATAACAAACCCAAAACTCCTACAAAAGAGAAAATTATAAAGATCAGAGCAGAAATAAATGCAATGGAGGCTAAGAGAATGATACAAAAAATTAATGAATCAAAGAGTTATTTTTTTGAAAAAATAAATAAAATTGATAAACCTTTACCCAACCTTATCAAAAAAAGGAAAGAAAAGGCTCAAATCCATGCAATTAAGAATGAAAAAGGTGGCCAGGGATATAGCTCAGTGATTTCATCACCTGCTGTGCAAGTGCAAGTACCTGAGTTCGATCCCCGGTACAAAAAAAAAAAAAGAATGGAAAAGGTGAAGTCAAAACAGACCCAGCAGAAATCCAGTAGATCATCAATACCTACTTTGAGAACCTGTACTCTAATAAAATGGAAAACACAGAAGAAATGGACAGATTCCTAGATACATATGAATTGCCAAAGTTAAGTGAAGAAGATATAGAAATTCTAAACACCCCAATTACAATGAGTAAAATTAAAAGTATAATAAAACATTTACCAACAAAGGAAAGTCCATGTCCTGATGGCTTCACTGCTGAATTCTACAAGACATTTAAAGAAGAACTATTGCCATTACTCTTTAAACTCATCAAGGAAATTGAAAGGGAAGCAAGGCTTCCAAATTCATTCCTGGAAACAAGTGTTGCTTGGATTCCAAAACCAGGGAAAGACCCAACACAAAAAGAGAACTACAGGTCAATCTCCCTAATGAAAATAGCAGTAAAAAAGCCTCAACAAGATACTGGCAAATAGAATACAGAGGGTCATCAAGAAGATCACACAACCTGACCAAGTTAGATTTATCCCAGAGATGCAAGAATGGTTCAACATTAGTAAATCAATAAATGTGATACACTATATTAACAGAGTCCAAAACCATATGATTATCTCAATAGATGCAGAAAAGGCACTCAACAAAATCTGACACCCATTCATGATAAAAATCCTATAGAAAGTTGACATAGAATGTCTTTATCTCAACCCTATTAAGGCTATTTATGAAAAACCAACAGCCAATATCATACTAAATGGTCAAAAACTGAAAACTTCCATGCTAAAATCAGTAACAAGACAAGGATGCCCACTATCACCACTCCTGTTTAATATAGTTCTGGAAACATTAGCCTCAGCAATTAGAAAAGAGAAAGAAATAAAAGGAATAAAGATAAGAAAGGAAGAAGTTAAACTGGCATTATTTGCTGACAATATGACACTTTACATAGACGACCCAAAAAACTCCACCAAAAGACTCCTAGACTTAATTGACAGATTCAGTAGAGTAGCTGGATACAAGGTCAACACTCAAAAAGAGAGAGTCTTCTTATACACAAATAACAGACTCACTGAGAGTGAAATTAGGGAAACAACTCATTTTACAATAGCATCCAAAAAAATGAAATATCTAGGAATCAATCTAACAAAGGAAGCAAAAGACTTCTACATTGAAAATTATAGCACTCTGAAAAAAGAGATCGAAGAGGATATAAGAAAATGGAAAAACATCCCTTGATCCTGGGTAGGAAGAGCGAATATAGTGAAAATGGCCAAACTTCCAAAACTGCTATATAGATTTACTGCAATGCCAATTGAAATTTCAACAATATATTTCACAGAACTAGAGAAAACAATCAAAAGATTCATTTGGAACCAGAAGAGACCTAGAATAGCAAAAGCACTTCTAGGCAACAGAGACATGGCAGGGGGTATCACAATCCCCAACTTGAAACTATACTACAAAGCTAGTGTGATAAAAACAGAATGGTACTGGCAAAGAAACAGACCTGAGGATCAGTGGAATAGATTAGAAGATACAGAAACAACTCCAGACATACTCAGCCAACTTATCTTTGACAAAGGAGCCAACCACCCTGACTGGAGCAAAGGTAGCCTATTTAATAAATGGTGTTGGAAAAACTGGATCTCAACCTGCCAAAGATTAAAACTAGACCCATACCTATAACCATGCACTAAACTAAGATTGAAGTGGATTAAAGATCTAACTATTAAGACAGAAGCTCTAAACTTGCTGGAACATAAGTTAGGTAGAACTCTTGAAGACACTGGCATAGGAAAAGACTTTACGAACAAAGCCTCAGTAGCATGGGAACTAGCAGAATCAACTACTGGGATCTCATCTTATTAAAAAGCTTCTTCACTGTAAGAGTAACCACCAACAGAGCTAAGAGACAACCTATAATGTGGGAAAAAAGTTTTAGCAGCTGTACCTTAGACGAAGTTCTACTATCTAGAATATATAAAGAACTGAAAAAAATTAGACCGATCCCCCAAATTCAAAGACCCAATTCAAAAATGGGCATCTGAAATGAACAGACATTTCTCAGACGAAGAATTAAAAGCAGTAAATAAATATATGAAAAAATGTTCAACATCACTGGTCATTCAAGAGATGCAGATGAGAGCAACACTGAGATTCCACATCAGCCCACAAAAAATGGCTCCCATCAAGAAATCAACCAATCACAAATGCTGGTGGGGGTTTGGGGACAAAGGAGCCCTTCTCCATTGTTGGTGTGAGTGCAGACTGGTGCAACCACTGTGGAAATCAGTATGGAGATAACTCAAAGAACTAGGGCTAGAGGTCCCATTTGACCCAGCTATTCCCCTACTGGGTATCTTCCCAAAAGAATTAAAAGAATCATACCACAGTGATATATGTGCACCCATATTTATAGTGGTACAGTTTGTAATAGCTAAAGCTTGGAAACAGCTCAAGTGTCCATCAACTGGAAACTGGATAAAGAAGATGTTGGGTTTTTTTATAAAATGGAGTACTATTCAGCCATAAAGAATGAGAAACTAGAGACATTTATAGCTAAATGGATGCATATTAGGCCATACTCTTAAGTGAAATAAATAGGACACACGTGTAAATACCGAATAGTTTCTCCAGTGTGAGAAACTGAAAGTGTAAATAAGGATTAGAAGGATTAATAATGAATAATTGATACTTTGAAATTGGAAAAGATCCAAAGGTGTAGGAGTGGTGGGAGGGGAAGGGGAAAGGAAAGAAGGGAAAGAAAAAATTATGAGAAAAGGAAAAGAAAATGGAAAAGAAGTCTGTTTAAATAGGGAAGGGTGGAGGAGGTGAAGGGTGCACAGGTAATGGGGAAAAAAATAAAAACCAAGATATATCATGTACAGGTACAAGCACCCAGTGATAAATATAAACATATTGTACACCTAAAATGCACCAATAAATGAATTTAAGGGAAAAAAACAAAACAAAATATTTTTCAGAATTTCTCCACAGATCATATCATCTGAGAATGAAGGCAATTTTCCCTCCTTCTTCCCTATCTGAACACATTCCATTTTCTTTTCTTGTCTCAAGGCACTTTTGAGGACCATGATCGTGAAGTTATAAAGCAGTGATTAGAGAGGGTGTTCTTTGGTTACGAATCCTGGCAGGAAAGCTTCAATTTTCTCACTATTAAGTATGGGTATAATGTCAAGTTGTAAGGTTAGTTGTAGATGTTCTTTACTAAGTTAATTTTTTCCATTTTTAATTTCCTGGAAGTTTTCTTTTCTTGAAAGATTTTCAGATATAGTTAAATATTTCTTGCATCTATTGATACAATCATGTGATTTTCCTTTTCTGGCATGTTGATGTGATGGTTTGGACTGGTTAATTTTTACACCAAGCATAAATATCTTCAATAGTGTCCACTTGACAGTGTATGTATAACTATTTTTATTTATTGTTAGATTCAACTTGATGGTATTTTTTGGAAGATTTCTTCATTTGTATTCATTCAATACATTGCTCTATAATTTTCTTTTATTGTAGCAACTGGTTTTAGTATTAGTGCAATACATTTTCATTTAGAATGTAGTATGAAATATTCTTTTTGCTCTATCCTCTGAAAGATATTGCGGAAGTTTGGTACAAATTCTCATGTCTTACATTTAGTAATATATTCTTATATTAATTCTTTTTCTCTAATATATTTAGGTCTATTCTCATTGTGTGTTTGTTTACATCTGAATCTTCATAGAGTGTGTTTTCCAAGGAATTGGTTCACTTCTTGAAGGTTATCAGACTTGTGATACAAATTTCAAACAGTACAGAGTTTCGCATCATATTCTTTCATTACCCCTTTAATATTCATGGGATCTGTAGTGATTCTTCTTTTTTCATTTCTGATATTTGCATGATATGCTTTCTCTTTTTTCTTAACTTGACTAGTTGCTTACTGATTTTACTAATCTCTTCAAGGCACAATTTGTAGTTTTTCTAATTTTCTCCTTTAATTTGTTCTTTTCCATTTCAAACCTAATTCTTATTACTTATTTTCTTCTACTTAATTTCACTTCAATTTACTCTTCATTTTCTAGTTTATTAAGGTGGAAACTTAGATGATAGGCTTATATCTTTATTAAAATATGTGGATTCAGTGCTATGAATTAACTTTTAAGCACTATTTTCAACCGTATGTTTTTTTATAATCTGGGTTTTTGTTTTTATTGAGATTCAACAATTTTTAAAATTTCTTTTCAGATATTTTTCTTTGGCCCATATATTATATTGAAGAATACTTAATCTCAATTTATGTTGAGTTTTAAAAAGTATTTTACTGTTACTGATTTCTGGTTTAATTCCATTACAATCTGAGAACAATCATTGTTTGGATTATATTATTTGAGATTGGTTTAGTTGTATTTTATGGCCCAGAATGTAGTTTATCTTGGAGAAAGTTCAACATGAGCTACAGAAAACATGTGTTCTGCTGTTGTTGGATGAAGTAGTCTATAGATGTTGATTATATATTGTTCATTGATGGTGTTGTGCGTTTAATGATGTCCATACTGATTTCCTGCTTTTTAGATCTGCCCATTTCTCCTAAGAGAGTGTTAAAGTCTGAAACTATTATAGTTGGCTCACCTATTTTTCCTTGTGGTTTTATTAATTTTTGCTTTGTAGAGTTTGATGTTCTGTTTATTTTAGGTGCAGACATATTAAGGATTGCTATCTTTTCTTGTAGAATTGAAAACTACAACACTACATAGTGTGTTCTGTTGATACTGATAACATTCCTTTCTTCAAAGTCAGTTGTGTGTGACTTTCATTTGAATCAAGGAACTGGATTTGATTGCATTTGCTTCTTTTCTCATCCAAGATGAGTTTTTAATATTTGTGTACACATACAAAACTGAAGAGAGATCTCTTAATGTGTCAGTTGCATGAGTAAAAGGAAGATATTGCAAATAGTGAGAAGATATTAAGACTTTGAGGAGGCAGGAAGTAAAGAAACCTTTCCACGTTTACCTTAATGTGTATTCACCAATAACCCACAGCAATGAAAAACACTTTCGAAAGTTTCTTATGTGGCAATTTAAGGTGTTCTGATTTATTGAGATACAGATGTGCTGTTCTGCTTTGTATACCTCCAGGAAAACTAGTTTTATTCATAAACTCACATATTTGCAGGTTGTAGTTTTTCTTTCTACTTAAATGTTTGCATTTGTTTTGGTAAAACCTACTTAGGAAATCAATGTGAACCAGTTAAAGGAACCAAGGACTCAGAAAACATTGTAATCTCTAACAAAGTCTCAGTTTTTTATTTGTCAAATGAGAATTAATTCAGTTCCTCCATCTATACAGTGGTCATTGTTAATGTCCATCACTTGCTATATATTGGATACATCAAAACTCGAAGACCAGAAAGAATGACAGATGGGGTAATTAGACCATTCTAGCAATGTGATAACTGTTGTGATAGAAGTTGATTCAAAGGCCAACACCGAGTAAGAAAATGCTTTATAAAAACAAATAATCTGAATTAACTATTGATGGTTGAATTGAAAAAGTAGGAAAGAAAATGTTTCATTGACATTGATAAAGTGTCTACAAAGCACAGAGGTACACAAATATTTTAGGCTCTAAAAATCAGATAGAAAAGTAAGATATTCACTACGTTAGTCATTTAGATACCACAGTGCCTTGATGTACAACAGCTAGGTATGTGTAGTGCAATGCAATGTAGGAGTATAGCTTCTTTCAGCACAACGTCACAACAAAACTCATCTTGATTTCAGTAAAAGATATGGCATCTGAAGAATGCTCTCTAGCTAAATACAAACTGAATTCTTAAATTTTGCAGGTGCTATATGGAACACAACTGGTCAAATAGCAAGGTCATGTACCTCTTCCAGTGAATCATTTAAAAACACAGTAATGAGAAAAAATAATAAAAGCACAGTAAGCACCTGTCAGGAATTTCTTGGGTTTCCCTGGAGTGAAGGATAGAATACATAGCCTCCTGGGGCCGGGGATTTAGCTCAGTGATTTCATGGCCTGTGGCTCAAGCACAAGGTCCAGAGTTCGATCCCCGGTACCAAAAAAAAGAATATATAGCCTCCTGAGATTCTTACCAATTACATGGCCCCAAACTAGGAAGTAAATGGAAATGAATGAACATAAATATTTTAGAAAACACATGCTCTCAAAATCTTTTTATAAAACATTTTTTTACCATTTTTCCCTGTATTTCCTTACTGTATCTCTCTAACCTTTAGAAAAAGTAAAAATGCCTCTAGACTATACTTATCATCACTGCAAAAGCCTCTCTCTGTCTAGTTCCAATTATTCTATGCACTTGAAAACATTGCTCTAACAAAGCTCATTTAACATTTGCCTTCCCTTTCATATCTCTGCCTTCACACCAATATCTACAATCCAGATGGATTTTCCTGTCCTGTTCTTAAGCCTCTTTAAGACTATAGTCAATTCCCATATATATTACTTGAGTTAAACACATCTAATCCCTCTGAGCCACTTTTAGTAACACCTTTCACTGTGTCAAATAAAATGATTCTTTTGCTTCTAACCAGTTCTTCTTAGAATATATAAAATTAGAAATTGGTTGTTATTCATTTTGGGTTGATTTGCTTTCTCCTGGCCATGGACTGTAACTAAGGTTGGATAATCGACACTTGAGGAGTGTGATAACATCTTGAATAGTTAGTATTTGTTCACTTGGTACTTTTAAATCCTTAATCATTTACATGCCAGGGGGATTATCTTGCATAAATATTGCATGCAACATTCACAATAGGGCCTGAGATTTCCTTATATAATAATCATTCCTTCTATCAGGAGGTGGACATAAAACTTACCCCTTTAAGAGCCACTGTGGTTTTTAAAAGGTCATGTTTAGCCAGCTATAATTTATTCTGTGCATTTTTCAGAAACAGATAGAAGTGATTCAGTTGACAAAATTCAATTATTTTACTTCCTTAAAAGATTTCATAGATCTTCATAAGGAAGTATAATTTCCAAACTGCACAGATCAGGAAGGAGACAAAAATCAATATGATAGATTGTAAAAAGAAAGAGTAACAAATTTGAAAAAGCTAAACCAACTGAGAAAATAATAACCAAGAAGTACATACACTTAGTTCTCAATTGAATGTCCTTAAGAGTTTCAAAAATGTTTGATTTTTCTCCTTCTTGATTGTGAGCTAATAACTTTAACAGATAGAATGATAATAAAGCATTTAGGGAAAGTGTACTATTGGAAAAGTACATTTTTTGTATGTTTGTTCTAATCTGATTATTTGAAGATAGAAAATAAATATATCTAGGTGAGCAAAATCACTGTTTTCTTTGTTGGAACAAGCTTAGAATGACAGTTAACTTTTTTCCCAAAATATGGATGCAACCTGCCCAAATTTTGTTCTCCTTATCTTTCTGTTGTTCTTCATCTTTTTTGCTGTTGTCACTCACATTTTCAGTTAGCAAAGACTTGATGTTGACTTTCAAAAACTGCAGTCCTGATGTTTTGGCATCAGGAATCGGTTTTGTAGAAGACAATTTTTCCACAGGTGAGTGTCTTTCTTTTTTTATTAGTATACATTTTTAATACATAATAATTGCATTCCCTGGCCTAGGATCAGTGGCTCAGCTCCTCCTCAGCTCATCAGGCATCAGATTATCATAAGAAGCAAGCAATCAAGATCCCTTGCATTCCTTGCCACAGTAGGATTTGAGTTCCTATGAGGAAAATGCTGCACTGATCTGACAGCAAAGGACCCTATGTGGTAATGTGAGCAGCTATAAACACAGATGAACCTTCACCTGCTCACTGACCACTCATCAACAGGTGTGCCACCCAGTTCCTAACAGGCCATGGACCAGGTGTAGTCTGTGGTCTGGGAGTTGAAGACCCCTTCTCTAGAGCACATAAAGAACATTTTTATGCTGTTAGAAACCATGAGACCATTATTGAACCTTTTTAGAGGCTTAAAGAGATTCATGTTTTTAGGATTTTCTAGTCTTGAAAATAGGATATTATTTATACATTCTTGTCATCTGGTGAAATTTGTGGATTATTTCTATGATTCAAGAAAATCATATGAAATGACTATAATATATAAATTCTTTTATATTCTATGGCTACTCAGACTGCCTTTAAAAAATGGAAATGAAATGTCAGTGGTATGATAAAAAAAATACACTGCATGTTTAAATATAAAAACTTATTACAATAAATGTCACATTGCTATTGATCCCTCTCAAAATATCTCCCCTTCAAAACACTTATCCCCTCATCCTTTCCCTTTTCTAAAGCAGTTCTAAAAATCCTCTTTTGTGAGTGTCTTCAGTTACACTGTTGTGGCTGCCATGATGTCCTGAATTGATTAAAAATGTTTACTTTTCATAGTGCTTGGGGAACTTTGGGAAAAAGCCAGAAGTCACATGGTGCCCAATCTAATGAATAAGGTAGACAAGGACAAACTAATTTTTTAAAAGCCTGCCTTTCCACTGGATGGCAGTGGGTAGCACAATTCATCATATTTTTTTTTTAGTCACACCTTGTAAAGATACACACAAATCCATACTCTTAAGTGAAATAAATAGGACACACATGTGTAAATAGTGAATAGTTTCTCTGGTGTGAGAAACTAAAAGTGTAAATAAGGATCAAAATGTATAAATGATATTGTGAAATAGGAAGAAAAGGTCTAAAGGAGTAGGGAAGTGGGACAGGTAGGGGGAAAGAAAGAAGGGAAAAGAAAAAATATGAGAAAAGGAAAAAAATGGAAACAAAGTCTTTGTAAATAGGGAAGGGTGGAGGGAGTGAAGGAGGGCAGGGGAATGAGGAAAAAATAAGAACCAAGGCTGGGGATTTAGCTCCATGGTTCCACCACCTGCCTCACAAGCTCAAGGTTCCTAGTTCGATCCCTGGTACAAAAAAAAGAGCCAAGATACATCATGTAAAAGTTCAACATCCCAATGATGAATGTAACTGTATTGTATACCTAAAATGTACCAATAAACTTAATGGAAAAAAAAATACTCATGAAAGAAGACTTTCAGAACTGCTTGAGAAATTGGCAGGACCAACAGGATAAGTGTGTTCAAATGGGGAGGGGAGTCATGGAGGATTAATGGGATTGTGTCTCTTACTGTAATACATTTTGTTTTTAAATTTAAACATTCACTTCATATTTTGATTAGCCCTTATAAATATGGAAGACTTCATATATTAATTACACAAAAGATCAAATTTTCCCAAACTGGAGATACCTTTATGACCATCATTCTTTTAAATATCTAAGTAACTGATGTGGAAAATACCATAATAAATATTATCAGGCCAATATGATCCTCAAATTTTTAAGTCCTAAAACTTCAAGGAGACTCAATTGTCTTCCACTCCAAGGTGCTCAGTAGAAGGCTCTTGGTATATGTGGTCAAGGAAAGATAGAAAGACTATATAGTTTATATGATATATACCTCAAAAGGAAGTGCCTGGTTTTTTTTTTGGTACCGGGGATCAAACTCAGGACCTTGTGCTTGCGAGGCAGGCACTGGAAGGAAGTGCCTGTTTTTATACATCTACTCACTAAACATTGTTTTTTTGAATAATGTTATTTCCTTTCATTTTTCTCCTGGTAAAGGAAATGTATTTACTTATTATCTGCTGGATCACCAAATAAGTCTTTAGTGAAGTTTATATTTTCATATAACTTGCTCAGTGAAGTCTGAGAGGAAAATATTTTAAGTATCCAAGACTGCTTGCTACTCCATAGCCACATCTTCTTACCTCATGCATACATGGTTGAGCTAAGAAGGTGGCCTCAGCAAAGGAGAGGAGGAAGAGAGAAATGAGGTATCTAGAGGGACCGTCAAGGGGGCTCAGTGAAGTTTGTGTCTTGGAATCCAGAGGAAGACCTCCCAATTTCTGGTTTAAATTCAGAGAATTCTGGCTTCTTAAATGCATAAAGAGTTGGAGATCACTGGCCTTGAATTCCACCATGTGTGGCTCAAGACTTGCTGCTCTGAAAGATGCAATAAAGGTCAATATTTAATGGAGAATTCATAAATGTGCATGGAAACATGATGCACAGAAAAGGGACACTTATTTCATTGAAGTGACTGTATTTTCATTGCATATATTTTTGAAATAAAAAAACATTTTAGGAATAAACTCATGGGACTGGAGAAACAAGAGAAATATTTAGGAATAATGAATGTTATGATGATTATGATGATGGTGATCATAATGAAAACTGTTCTTATTTACCAAACATCTGCCATATACTCCAGCACTAGGGATTAAAGATTTGCCATATGGCCAGGTACTGGAGATAATTAGATATCTTTATCTAATTCCTGCCTCACATCATTCCTGGTAGGCATGGATTTTTTTACCTTTATTATTAACATAATAAAGCCAACAGAAACCAAACATGGCTGTGTCTCTGAAAGCTGCGATTCAAACCTAGACCTTCCTGATACCAAACCCTCTTGCTTTTGAATACTGTGCGTTCACTCAAGTCATCTAGTTTAGCACAAGATGCCTCCAAAGGGTCATCTTGCTGAGAATCTAGGTTGGGGAAGAATAGAAAAAGTTTTCATTGGTTTGGCTCAGTGCTGAAATTATTACATGGCAAACAATGGGGAATCGTTGAAAGTTCCTGAGCAGCGAAGTGTTATGAACATGAATTTTTCTATGAAATGATAATGGATTTCTTCTGGTGTGGTGGGAAGCCAGGAGGCCACCTGGGACTCATTGCAGAACTGCTGGAGAGATCAACAGGAGTGAGGTTAGAATAGAAAGTGCAGTCATGGAGAGAAGAGACTTGAGTGCAAGACATCAGTGGAGAAAGTAAAAGCCTGACTGTGAGGGGTGTTCCCTGAGCTCTAAAAGTGCTAGAGAGTTTGGGGGCTTGCTTGAAAGTTCTCAGATATATCAGTTGCCACACTGGGAGGTGTCCAGAATTCCTCCTGGCTGGGGTTCCAGTGTGTTGATTATCAGGATCTAAAATACTCACTTTGCCTAGCTTACTGGAAATATTTCATGTGCAATTTTCCATAACATTAACATATGATGATACTTTAGTGAGCAAAACTAATTTTTCAAATATTAAAACAGGATTCCATAGCTGTTGCTCTCTGTGTAATAAATTAGTGAATTCTTCCTTTTCTAAGCAATAATTTTACTACAAGTCTCTTGCCCGTATGTTGCTGCAGTGCCTTAGGTGACTAGAGCTGTAAGCATCATCTTAGCGTGCCTCAGTGCAGCAGAGGAGTGTGGGTCCTGCCTATCTCGTTTACTTCTCTGGATAGGTCATTCCAAAAGCACTGGATGGGGAGTTATTAAAAAATAACTTTTCACACAATGAACCAATAAAATTAATTGAAAAAATTAAAGTGTCGTTAAGATCAATAATACCTCTTGCATCCTAGGAGTGCTAGTGGCTGGCCAGCCACTTGATCAGGTTACCGTGCTTATTTTCTACTTGTACTCCAGCTGTTTACTAAGTCTTCCCCACTGTTAATTCCATCGAGATGATTATAAAAGGGTTAGAGGAATGGACTTGGCCGGTAGTCCAATTACAGCTTATTAGAGAGGTCAATGCAGGAGAGCAGTCTCAGGCATCCATAAAATGGAAGAAGCACAGCTCTAAGGGCTTGCTTATTACCAATGGTGGAATTTGCCTTCTTCCTTGAACTGTAGCCCACATGTGGACAAGGAGAAGAACCAAGTGACCTTACGCACCTTCTGATGACGCTTGCAAATCTGGACTCTGATTTCTCCTCCTCTGCTTGACCAATTGTCATCTTTTCAGCTGTGCATGGTTTCCAGATTTCTACAGCCAGCTCCTCACAGGCACATTTTATAAGCACAGATACGTTTGGCACTTAGACAGGTTTTGACACAAGAAAAAGATATATTTCACAAGTCAGCCTCCACTGGCACTGTCTTATTAGAATTTTGCCTCATCTGTCTGAATTGCAGTTGAACATTTGAGAATCACTGTTAGCTGCAAGTGCTTTGAACCAACTGGCTTTCAAAGCTTTTATAAAAGTGACTCAGTTAAGCTTTGGGGCACTTCTTGGGTGTTGAGGACTTTGAAATAGATAATGCTCCTAGAAAATTGGTAATACTTGCACAGTGCAGAGATCTCTTATCACGATAAACAAAGCAATCAATGTGTCTTTAATTTGCACCTAGCCAATCAGAAAGGGTGCATTTATTCCATGTGACACGTAGACAAATTTTTCTTTAAAAAAAGTTTCATGCTGTGACTACAATTAGTGTAATTGTCAGCTCTTCTCTAAAAACAAATATGTATTAAGAGAAATGCCAGCATTGTGCCCTCCTCTGGTGTGAAAATGAGACAATCAAAATCTATTGTAATTACCTCAGTGATATTATAATTAGCAACGATTAAGTTATTCCATGCTGCTTTTTTCCTCTTGGCTACAATTAAAAAAGTATATATCTTTCTGCTGCACATTACTGCTGATCATTTTACCTCAATACATGTCTGGTAAGTGGATAAATTAGAAGTAATTTTAAAGCACAACTCCGTTAAAACATATATCTTTCTATTTAACTGCCTTAACCCTCAAGATGCATCTCTGTTCCTTGTGGCTTGCTGAAAAAAAGACTTCTACACTTGTTTCTTGGTCAGAAATCAAGCATATTTTTCAACAAACAGTTCTAGCTAATGGCTTTTTTGTTTGTTTTTTAATTACAGATATCAGAATGATATGATTAATCATTCAGTTCTTGCCAGGAATGCCCACCTAGCTCCAGATCCCTGTACTGGCAGTAATCAGTTTTCAAATAAATTGCTGCAAAGCCAGCCAGCTGTATCAGCACAGCGAGAAAGGCCCTGAGACATGAGTCTCTGCAGTGGGGATTGGAGAAGTGAATTAGGCCATCATTGTAAATCTCTTTTATGCATTCCATCAGTCTTTATGTATTTTTTTCTCATGGGTACTTTCATGTCAACTCTCCCTACCTAATTTTGGTAGAAAAATAAGTAAGAAAATGAGATTGGATTCTGAATTGTGAATTAATTCAGTTTAGAATGTGATGGTTGATTATGTCAACTTGAGTAAGAGAAGCTCAACTAAATTGGCTCAGCAATTCTGTAACTTGGGGTACCTGCAAGGCACACCCCAGGCTGGTCTGTGGCTTAGATGGTTTAAAGGGGAAATGATGTATCAGTATAGGTACAAATTCCCTATGGTAAATGTTATCATTATGTACATCTGAAATGTACCAATAAATTGTTAAAATAAAAAGAAAGAAATGAAGAAGGAGGGATTTGCTCCTGTTTCTTTGGAGGAGTTCTAGTCATTTCTTGGCTTCTAGGACCCTCTTCAGCCTTCCACTGTGGATCCATCAGCTTCCTGACACAGACTCTGATAGGACACCACAGTGAGTTTCAGATCTTCAACTGGATCCTTTGATCTCAGTGGGTGGACAGACCCTCTGCACTCTTCATAGCAGACTCTGTGGGTGGCCATCGTAAGCCAGTCTTATAAATTCTTATATACTTCTGTACCTTACATCTGTTTCTCTAGTAAACACTGATGGATACATATGGAATAAAAGGTATGACCTTACTCAGCTCAAATATTTAAAGCAAAATGAACTGATTTGTCTGAATATCCTATTATCAGTTTCTGATTTTTCTCTCTTTCTGGTTTAGCAGAGGTAAAATCCAAATTTAGATTTTCTTTGAAATGCTTATGAGACTGAGACAAAGTGGACATTAAATGGAAATGGCAGAACATACCCTCACCCCACCCTGTTTGCATGACTATCTCAAAATTTGTTGGATTTTGCTGTGGTGGTGGTGGTTATTATTGTTACTTCCCCCCAATATATGTGTGGGTGAACAGAAATAGCACGGACTGGGAAGCCTTTGGAAATGTGGCTCTGTTCAGGGGCTGTGGACTGTTTAGTTCTGACATGAGAATTCTGGTTAGCATCCATAATGCTCAAGGCTAAAGGTGAAAAAAAGAGCAGAACTGGGATGTACTTTCCCAGGGACAGTAACTGAAGCCAAAAGATACAGTGATTGGGTAAAGAAGCACGTAGGGCTTTCCAAAACCCTGCTCTTCTCAGACAAGGAACTAGCAAGACAGAGAATAGAGGGCCAGGAAGAGGCCATGTGCGAGTTAGGCTCACGTGGCTTCCAAGGGACTGTGGCCCTCTCTGAAATCTTTCTAAGACACCAACAACTGAGACAAAGGCACTATTTTGAAGAGGGTTATTAATTTGTAAAAAACCGAGGCACTGGGGGAGTGTCAAATTATGTCTCTTCAAAAATGAACAAAATAGTAAAAATGTATGCTGTTGTTCCAAAGGAACGCTGGACCCTGAATCCTTTCTACGGGTTGAAATACTGAGCCGCTTACTGACCCACTCTTCATTTTACCCTGTGTCTTGCGTATTACGATGAGAACTGGGTCTTCCCACGTCTCTGCTCTTCCTGCGGTAGCCGAGAACATTCAGTGTTGACAGCCGCTCAGTCTTCCGACTGGAGTACTGTGAGTGACATGGTTGGAAATCATTGTGTTAAATCAGTGACCTCAGGGGATATGGACATCCTGGATTCCGTACTTCAGACAGGAAGGATGGAAGGGTTTGTCCACAGGGAGTGAGCATGTGCAAAGGAATAATTTTACTTATTCTAAACACATTACTCTCCATTTTTTCAGAAACATTTTGTTTTGGAACTCGTTGACTTAAAATAATAAAGTAAAATAAACAGTCCATGTAGTATTACAGTCACATGTACACACTTACAAGCAGAAACACACACACAAAATGCTAAGACACAAACTGGTAAAAGCTCGGGGCTTTTTCAGACCCCTACGTTGTGAAATCTTTCCGTGCTGCCAAAGACAGATTGACAAGAAGCCTTCATTCCTATCTGTTTTCACCTGATGGTGACTGGGAACTGGAAGGCCGTGCTGCTCAGGGATGCCTGTCAGTGGCTCTGCTTTTGGGGTGGTGGCCTCAGGAGTGAGGTGCCAGATGCCTGAGTGGCTCCCAGTACCTTGTTGCCCCTCACAGATCCATTAGTGTGAGGTTTGTTTAATGCTTTTATTTATTGGCAGCCTGACAGCTCTGTCAGTTCAGTGGTTATGACTTTGTTGCAAAAACGAGACTCCAGCATGAGAAAGAAGCCAGTGTTCCTTGTCAGTGTTTTTAAGGTAAGCTGAGAGCTGAGGAAAGCCAATGAATCAGCCAAGTTAAACGGAGCCCACCTGGTAGGACTGGCTATGGTTCACTTGAAGCCGGACATTGAGGTTTATGGAGTGAAAGGATTAGATGTCTGTTTGGATAACTCCCAGGAAGTGGTCTTCCTCCTTCCAGAACAAGTTTCCTTTAGCTATTTGCCTTCTTTTCTCTCTGTGAGCTTCTCTCAGTGACCTCCTGTACCCGACACTGAATTCACTCCTTAATCCCCTTTTTCTCCTAAAACCATTCAGCTTCTGCTTTCTCCACATTGTTACGAGTTGATGATGCTAGTGATCACTTAACTGCTACATTAAACATAGTTGCTTCATTATTCTAAATATATGACTAAAATCTCTACCTCATATCCAAAGTGCTCTGATTTTGAGTTTACTTATGAGGTAGAATAATCAAGGCTCTCTGGGGCTCATTTCTTTCCAAGCAATTTAGGAGGTCTAAACTCAACCATCCTGTTTTTAAACCTTGAATTTCAAAGTTAAAAAGACCTCCAATCTTTTTCTTAAATGAGGCATGTAAATGAATGAATGAATTTGAATACAACATTCTAGAAAGTTTTTAGATTAATGATAAGTATAGTAGGACTACTGAATAGTAGGACTTCTGACTTTAGGTTTTAGAGACTATAAATAGAACAATGTTAGTAACACTGCAGTGCTTAATACAAGTAAACTTTCAGGCTACCACTCTTGGATTCCAACCTGGCCTTACTATTTGTGGTCAGAAATAGGCTGAGGTTCCTCACAGGTTCAGATAAAGATAATAACAATATTCATTCCTCTGGGAGGCCTTGGAGTCAAATGAGTTAATATACATACGTGTTTGAATAGCAGTGGAAATTGTTTAATAAATATTAGCTATTAATATTGCTCCAGATTATACTTTCTCACTTTTATTTTTTTATCCAGGCAACATTGTTTCATCTTCATAAATTCAGATATTACTTTAACCCTTTGCTATCTTTTGGGATACTGATTGTTATCCTATCCATTAGCTATCGCTCCCTAGCTTTTCTCAGTTCTAAATTTAATTTTAGCATTTGATAAACTTTTTTTCTTTCTCTTAAATTCTTAACATGTTTTTCGAAGTCCTCACCTCCATATATTTATTAAATATAGTTTTGTACTAATGTAATTGTTCTTTTATTTACCTATAAATTTTCTATAAGCTTAAGACTGCAGACAGGTCAGGAAATTCTTCTGTTCATAGCCATCCCCATTTGAAAAATTCTGCATAGGCATACACGCTTACTGAATTTTTGTTGAATTAGTGAATACAAAGTCATTTTTATTGTGTCCACATTATTCATTCCTTACTGAACACATTCATTCTGACATATCCTCTGTCAGAATCCTTTGATTTTTGCCTGTAGTTACCCAGTTACTTGCCTAGTTGCTACTTACCTGCCTGGGACTAGAAAAGAAACCCAAGGAAGACAAAGTACATTATCAATTTGTTCACCTCTGCAGCCTTTCAGCAAGTAATGTACCTTATGATATCTCACTTCAATCATGAAAGCTTTTAATAAATATTTGCTAAATAACACATAATATTAATACTAAATAGTGTTGAAGTCAGCGAAATATGATATATAAATGAATATATTTATTTTATTGTGTAAATATTTTAATGTGATGCTTTCTACATGCAATACTAGCTTTATGACAAAAGAGCATTCCTTGTTTATGTGATCTTAAAGAATTCTTCATATATTGTATTTCATCCTATCTAATTCAATTTGACTTCCATCACCAGTCAATCAAAATTATTATTTCCAAATTCATTGTCTGAATTAGTTCAGGCTACTAGGTCAAAATACCATAGACCGAGTAACTTTTAGACCACAGAAATTTATTGCTCATAGCTCTAAAAGACAGTCTCATTTTCCCTCTCCTTCTACTCCTATCCATGACACTCCCAGAGCAGCGCATAAGCATGATGTTGTTAGTTCCCTTCCTAAAGCTCTCCAGCAAGGCTTTGTCCATCTCAGAATCAAGTGCAAGAACCATAAGGGACCCAGAAGCTCAGCCTTCTGCTGTGGTTTCCAGCTGAGTCTTTTCTATCTTCTCTCCCTGCTCTCATTGACCACATTTCTCTTAGTGCTGAAGTCTCTGAACCCAGAACCCCTTTCAAAACCCCAAACCCAGGCCACCTTTTCAATGCATGCAGAATAATGTCTGCTTGCCTTCACGTTTTGGCACAAATGGCACTTCTTTCGTGATGTTTTGCTTGAGGCCTCCTTGAACTCCCTAGACAGGACATCACCCCTGCTCTTGAGCTGCTTCCAACCACCGAACACGTTTTTTTTTTTTATTTTATTTATTTTTGGTGCTTATTATACCCAAAGGTGATTGCTTCTCCTTAACCTGTGGTACAGATACTATGTTTTATTCATTTTTATATGTAGTGATATAGTTATGTATCTTTCATGCAGCAAGTGTTCAATAAAAATTTGCTTCTCTTTTTCTATCGAGTGAGAAGAACATACATTTGTGCAGATTATAGCACTGAGTGAATGCACATTTTAAAGGAAAATTATTGTCCTTCACTTTGTAATGGTGGTGTTGGCCACACAGTTTATTATGAGTATTCTCGGAGGCAACAATGATATACTACAACCTTTCAGAATGAAATGCCATGTTAATGTTCGCTTAAAGATGCAGTGCTCTCGCTTTGCCGACTTTTAGAAAGTCTTTTGTTTTTTCCACATCATCTCTCCATTCTAATCTTGCATCACTTAGATTTCAGTTACCTTGACTGACTCATGTTCGCTTTTCTAACATTTGTGTCTTGCTCTCGCCTACTCAAACTTTCACCCCTCCTCTTTCTATTTAAGGCTTCCTCTTCTGTCATGGTCCATTACAGATGTAATTTCCTCCAGGGAGCCTCCCGAGGTCCCTGGGCAGTCCTCCCCATGCCCTCCTGCCCGCCTCTGTACTCCCTTCTGCTCTCCTTTCTTCTCTCTGCTAAGAACAATTCCTCTGTGATCAACATAAGAAAACTATACTGTATTACATAGCAAAGGCCTTTGCTGTTGTCCTTCATAGGAGTAGTTATCCCATTAAAAGTAATGACTCTGACTCCAGATGCAACAGCCTGAGGTGAGTTTAGAGGCCAGCCTTGTGACTTTTTTTGTGACCTTATCTGAAAATAAAATTTAAAAGATGCAGCCATCCAGCTCATGGTAGAGGATCCTGCAGTTCATTCCCCAGTAATGCACACACACACACAAACACTCACACACACACACACACACACACACACACGATTTAAAAAAATACTGTCTATTGCTGACTCTAAGGACTGCTAAGCACTTAATTTTGTTCTTTGCTTTTTGCCACCTTATAAATTGATGACATGAGTTGAGAGGAATGAAATCTCTATAGATGTAATGTGATTGCTATAAAACTTAAAACAGGAAATACAATTAAATAACCTTAAATATCTTCAGGTATGGGTTACATTTCCTTAAACACATACAGGCCTATACTTTCAATAACGGATACTATTTCTAAATCCCAAAGATTTTTGACATTGTCTCCTTCAATGAGAGGTGTGTTTAAAAATTTCCACAGATTAGGAAGTGGGGTTCAGTCCATGTGCCCATGGTCACCCCAATGGATTTGGTTTTGTTGATTTTAAAGCGTATGCTATTTTATTGTTAGGAACCGGTAAATGTTATTGATATACGTGCTGATAGAAAGGAGGACCATGGTGGCAGCTGTTATGAGTTGAATTGTGTTATCTTTACAAGTATTTATATGTCCTAAACTCTAGTACCATTTTTAAATGAATCCAAAAAATTATTGTTGGTATATCTTTGTGATAGATACATAATAATTACATTCATCTTACGGACTTGGTACATCACTTTTATTTCCCTTTTCCCACTCTTCCCTTCCCTATACCCTTCCCATCTTCACAAAATCTACCTATTTCCTACCATCTTTTTTATTTTGCTTTTTAAATTATTTATATTCTGGGTTTCTCATATAAGAGAAACCTTGCTATATTTACCCTTTGTGTCTGATTTATTTCACTTAACATTATGGTCTTAAGTCCCATCCTTTTTCTTAGCATGTTTGAATATGAGCTTCTTTGGGCATAGCTTATTGCAGAGGTAATTAGTTAAGATGAAGTGATACTGGAGTAAGGTGGGCCCCTTTTCCAGTATGATTGGTATCCTTATAAGAAGAAATTTGGGGCCAAGGATTTAGCTCAGTTGCACCCCTCCTGCCTGGCAAGTGCAAGGTCCTGAGTTGGATTCCTGGTACAAAACAAACAAACAAACAAACAAAAAACTACTGTACTGTAAAGGAACCAGTTATTGAAGAAGAAATTTGTACAGAGACACACACGAGAGCTGAACATCATGCAAAGATGAAGACAGAAATTGGGGCAATGCCTCTAGGATTGAAGGAATGGTAGACTGCAAACAAAACACTAGAAGCAGGAGAGAGAACAGGAACACATTCTTCCACATGGCCCTTAGAAGTAAATTACCCTGCCCACATCTGTATCTCAATGTTTTAACCTCCCAAATTCTGAGAAAATAAAATTTCAGTTGTTTTGGCTACCTACTTGGCTTTCTTGTCATGAGAGCCCCAGCAAAGTAATACATTAGCTAATACAAAGTAATACATTAGTTAATTATACTTGGTGGCAAAAACAAAGAATTATGGGAAACTAACCACACTGATATTTAAGTATGTTCATTCACACTCAGGAGCAAATTCTGAGGATTATGCATAAACGTATGTATCAATGTGCCCCTTATTTGCAGAGATGAAGAGGGTGATTCTGTCACACAGATACTTTCAGTGAAATGTTGCCCTTGTGATTCCATCCTGCCAATGCAAAATAGCTTTTTGTTTCAAATAGAAAATGTGGCTCCTGATAGAAGTCCTCTTTTTCACTGTGCTGTGGAAATTTTTCATAGCGCTGACTCTACTGAATTCTCAAAGTAGGTTAGTCCGTGAGAAAGGGAGTGGGGATTTTGAGTCTCCTTTTTGTTAATAAGACTTATGATTAATACTTATGATTCTTGGTTCAAAAGTTGTGAGCCAAATCTACCTACAACAGAGATCAATGTGAATCATAAGGGGAAAATAATGCATAACATAGGAGAACTATTTTATCATTTTTATGCTCTGATTTCAGAGTCAACACACTTAATTTTTATTTTTCCTTCTTTCACCCTAAAACCAAAACATATTTAATCAAGTCTGCTGTCTCAAATTGGTTATATCTTTAAACACATTCAAAGGAAGAAACATATTCTTTCTACTTTCAACCCTTGAAGCACACACTAGATATTAAAATGTTTTGCTAGATGTTAAAAAAGTCTAAACACATGAATGTCTTAGGAAAACTGCACATTTACAGTTATTGATATTTATTCACACAGTACCTGACTATTTCTGCACAATAGCATCTACCACTCTATTGTAGAGATTTCTTTCTCAAAATGTGGTCCTTGGATCCGTGGCTTCAGTACCAAGGAGGAGGTGGCCAGTAATGCAGAATCCTGGCTCCCTCACTGAAAGCCAATGAATCAGAGACTGCGCTTTTTACAACATCCAAGGGATTTGTTTGCACCTTACAGTCTGAGAAGCACTGCTCTAAGTATGCATACCTCCTGTGGAACTACATTCACTAAGTGCTTATTTTGACTTGATTTACATGATAATGAACCTGAAGACTGAGAAGAAGAGAAGAATTGGCTCTTGTAAAATCACCATGAAATCTTTCTTCCTCTACTTACATTTAAAGAGCTCAAGTAGGGTAGTCTTTGTGGCCATTTTAGCTGACTGGGAAATAAAGACAGATGGAAAACCCAGTGCCTTTTTGAAAATGCAGTTATTTGCCAGGGTCTTAGGAGACCCTTACTTCCCTTCATTTAGAAGTAATTCTCCAAGCTACTGGCCTGGACCCCACAGGGCCCTGCCATTACTGTTTGTACCTGCCAGTCACATTTCTCTTTCCTCCACAGGTGTCTAAAGTATTGGAGACTCAACCCTACAGCGATTCTCTGTGGCCCATGTCAAGGAGTGTGAGTTTCCAGGGCCTTGTCTGTCTGGTGTCTACAGCAAAGGTGACACTTCGCTTTTGGTTGCCTTCAAAATTCAGTAGTGAAAGCTTTTCTCAATCTGGACCTCCAGGTCTTTGAATTCTCTCCTGTCTGAAAGAAACACAATATTATCTTGGCCTTTTAGAGTCTTGCTTTACAAACAAGTAATGTAAATGAAACACAGGCTGGTTGACCCCAAGAAGCACACACTTGCCATGGAAGGAAACTACTGTATGTATGCATGTAGTTACCACTCTAAACATGGTATTTATTTCACTAGGCTTATGGTTTATGTATATTCTATATTAAATAGACGTGTCTACACTGTTCTGGAGACATAAATCAATATGTGTATTCAACATGTGAGAATGCACGATTGACTTACACAGAATATTTCAAAATCTAGTCTATTCATTAATGGAGCCAAACTGGTCATATTATTTCTCCAAATATATATGTGTAGTTTTATTAATTTGAGAAAACATAACTATGAAAAAAAATTCCATTTATTTCTTCTCTATAAAAAGAGCTTGCCAAGAATATTTGTACTGAGTGTTGGCTTTAATTTGGAAAGAAATATGGGACAGGCAAAGGAGACACTTTTCCTACTAATTACAAAAAAGAACACCTTATTTTGATGGAGAATAGATTTATTCTGTTTCATTTTTGTTATACATGCTGGGAACTCCAATGGAGATGAAATCATACAGCCTTATAATTCTATCACAGGAAGAATTACCCAATACCTATATTTTGACTTTCAAAGAAGTTTTAATTAGCATTTGGCCAAATCTCTGCTCTTTTTCATTATTATAATCATTTTGGCACTACTGAAAAGCTTGTGATGAAGGATCATAACCTAGTATTTCTGATGTTTGGTAGAATGCTATACTGGAATAGAAGAAAGTGGACTAAACTACCCATATTGTGACATTGAAAAGTAGGTGTCTATTAATCAGCTAAAACTATTTTGAGAATCTAATTATTTGACTCATAATTTAAAATGTATCTATGCTAAAAAGCCATAGATATACACATTTTTGATTCCATTCTGATTTTACAAACACTATAAAAAGTATTATCAATAGAGTAGAAAATCAGTGGTTTAGAAATAAACCTGCTAGTTGTCTGGGAAATAGTTTTATATAGTTTTTGGAGACTAACAAAAAGAATGGGTATATTTTAAAAAGAAAAATAAAATAGAAAATTTGATCATATTTGTGTTCTGGGTTCACTTTAGCCACATATTTGTACAGGATAGATGTCTTCTCTGTGGTAATCAATACTACATTAACCCCTGAAAACAGAGTAAAAAGTTTATTTTAGTTTCAAATACCTTCATTACTTTTATGTTAGGTATGAGTCAAAACCAAGAAAAGTTTGTAGCAAGTTTATTTGCTTGTTTCCTTTTTTGGGGTTTTTTTTTTAAAGAGAGAATCGTTTTTTTGTCCATGACTTCTACTCTGAGTAACATTTTGGCCATTCTTTTAAGATCATGATACAAAGTATATTAACCATTACTATTTTCTAATGATTGTGTTATGAAATGTTTTCTTTTTCCACAGCAGTAACAAGAATTTGAAAATTATTTTTTAATATTGACTTGTATTACATTAAAATAAAAAAGAAAATGTTTTGGCCAACTGCTTTGCTATTATTTTGAGTTCCACACATTTCTAATTAGGAAATCTCCACCTATACATTAACATGTACTATGATCCATAGGACATTAGGAAAGCAGCAGCAGGTGATTAAGGATCTATTTAAATCAATGTTCTTCAGAGTAGGGTGTAAACAGTTAAGAGGCACCAGGAAGATCTACAGAAAGGTGCATTAAAATGTATTTAAAACAGAAAAAATAAACATTATTAACATCTAATATGTAGATAAGTGAGCCTTCATCATTCTCAGTGTGTCAGGCCTTGACTCATCAGGTGAGGTCGGGTTTATACATAAACAGTGACTGAGAGTTCACTTTCAGGTATTGGGGGGCACTGCTGTTGACATGGTCTTGCCTGGTGAGATTATATGGAGTACATGCAAATCTGGTCAAAATGAACTGTTTTTCATAAAATGAACATGATTATAAAGGAAACTCCCCCCAAATTATAGTAGTGATTTAGAAAGTAAGCTGAGTGAATATGACCCCAAACAAGACCCAAAAACATAACTCCTCAATAGCCACACTTTGAGAAAAGGAGAAGAAAGAATATTTGGAAATGTTATCACTCTTACACAATTCTGTTTATCCAATGATACGCATACATATAAGTCTCCTAAATTCAGCATGGGCGGACCCACAAATATACATACCTACACACACCAACACAAAACTTTGGAAACAATATTTCTAACATTTTAAAAATATCATTCAAATTATAATTTTCAATGAATCAATTTATTGTGTGCATAAAAATGGATCACCTTTTGATTATTTTGAATGATGAACTGATTGAAAAAGCAATAGGAAAACAATTTGTTGCATTTCAAGAAGTTTTGTATAATTGGTGAAAAATATTGATAGACTATTGCCAAATTCTTGTGTGATTTTCTTTCCTTTAACAATCATTATAAGAAGATAATTATACAAAACTGATTTTACAATCAGATCTTCAATTTCCTGTAGACTTTGAGAAATAAAGGATATTTCTGCTATGGGAAGATAGTCTTAACAATTTGAGTGAAAGTCGAAAGTTCCATATATTATTTAAAAATACAGAATATACCCTGTGTCATGTTTTTTTCTTTCTCTTTTGTTTTCTTTCTTTCTTTCTTTCTCTCTTATTTGTTTAATTGTATACACAACACAATTGCATTACTGAAGATGTGTAATCTGTAACAGCATTTATATGCATATGTTGACACTGAGGAAATTTGTAGGCCATTGAAAAATATTAATAGCATTAATAAATAATCTTATGTTGGTCTTATCTCCCCTTATTTGATGGTATGTGATTTTTTTTGTTTTTATGTAATATTTTAAAAAGTGATTTCATTGATGGCCTCATCAAAAAAGTTATGAGAAGCATTTGGCCTAAAAAAGCAGTGTAAATTTTTTCTTATGTAAGCTTTTGTTCCACTGATTTGCTTTAAGAAGGTTATATAATTAAGGTGTAATGTTGTAAAACTACACTAATTTAGATTAATTAAAAAGAAAATCTGTTGCTTCAATAGCTTAAAAAGAGATATAAAATTTTTTTTTAAATGCAAGGCAATGTCATTTACTTTCCAACACAGGTAGTGACTTATAGTAAAGAAGTTGTGAAAAGGAAGGCAGCCTTCATGATTTCCAGTGTATGTACACAAGTAATTCCATTATTATATGCAAATACATGGTTCTCCAGTGTTTGAACTTTTTGCCTTAAATATTCTTGACTACCATTTTGTGTACTTTGAAAATTTGCCTAGCAAATTATTTTATGCACATATTTGTTTCACTTCAGTCTCAGCCTAATTATTAAACATTTCAGATTAGCAAGGTACAAACTACTTAGACTTTGATGAACTTTCTCTTTGGTCCAGTAACCAACTAAATATAACATTTCTGTTTCAAATTCTTCAAATCTCTTTGATGAATGCAGTAGCTTTTCTTTTCATACCCATTACTCCTTTCATGATAGAAGTAAGGAAATCTAGCTCTATTTTTCAACAAAACTGTCTCTTTTTTCATCTTAAAAGATTGGTAGCCACGAAGTCAGGAAGTGTAGATCTTAAAAGGTCTCCAAAGGCAAGAGGTGTTGAATAACCTGTTAAACAAGTGAATTGGGAGTCCTTTGTCATCATTCTGAGAGCAGCATTGATTGATGTGAGCAGGTCTAGGTATTGGTTTTAGATAAACAAGACAAAGGCAAAGATTGAGAGTAACTACAGAGGCTAAGGTTTAGAAAAGGTGGTTTCAGAAAAAAAAATGTCAACAAGATAACAAAGAACTTTGTTATTTCTCTATTGACTTTCCTTACCGTCAGGTCCACATCAAGCAAGCTGTACACTGAGCTGCTTCCTTTATGGAGGAGGTCAGGTCCTGCATATCGGTGGTGTTCATTCACCTTCTTCCTTCCTGTGGAAGAAGGCATAACCTTGCCTATTCCAGGATAATAAGGTAATGGGATGTAGAAAGAAACACAAACAAATAAGCAGTAAACACTTTAAAAAGTAAGCTCCCCCCCCCCCCCCCGGCGTAAATCATTTCATCAAGAAGAGATACTGAAACCACTGACAAATCAGTGCCAGGATCTTGTCAGAAGCTATTGCTACACACACAGGCTTTCATTTTCATTTGTTGTAATTTGATCTATCTCAATATAATTCATACACATCAATGCCCATATTTTGAGGAGATAATACATAGAAGTGGAATAACTCAATGATATCACATGATACCTCATAAAGATAACAAATTATTATATGTTAATTTAAAATAAAAACAGTTTTCATTTTTGAATGTCTGTCTCATCTTCCAGGGACATTTCTTACAATAACTGATAGTCTTCTGCTTGGGAAAACCTCGCAGGTGATGGCTGATAAAGCAATCTTAGATCTCCCAGCTACTGGAAAGGCTGAGTCAGGAGGATCACAAATTAGAGACTATGTCTCAAAATGTTAAAAAATGAAAAATAAAAAGGGACAAAGATACAGCTCAGTTATAAAGCGATCACCTAGTGTAGGAAGGCCTGGGGTCAAGCCACAACAATCCCCCCAAAAGTCTCTGGTCCAGCAAGGCTGTTGTGGCTGCTGGAGTGTATTCCTTCTAATACTTGCACTGTGGGGAACCCGCCACAGATCCCCATTTGCTGGAAACAGCCTTCCTGCCAGACATCATGTCGCCTGTGTGTGCAGTGTCCCACTCGCGGGGTAAACAAGCACAGAGGAGTCCCTATGACTTCCTCCTCTAACACTTGAGTGTCCTCTCACCTGATGTTATTGGAACATATGCTTCTTCCAGTTCCTTCAGAAACATTTTCAGGTGAAAAATTCTATTTTGAGACAGAAAGTAAACAAAATGCATTTTAAGCATTATACAGCAGTCACAAAAGTATTACTGATTGATTGGAATATGGTTATGCCCCAGATTACCACCTGCTTACCATATATTGTATCATGCTTCTAATAAACTTAAATTGACTAAGTTGGAGAGCAGGAAATATTATCTTCTAGAGTTGGAGGATTGTGCATGAAGTCCAGCCCAGTGCTTCTGTACCCATTCCTGAATTATTTTAAACAAATATGAGGAGAGGCAGTCAAAGTCCAGCCTTATTCCTTCCCTTAGGCATCTTCTCCAAATGTCCTTGTCCTGACCTAACCTTCTGCTCTTCTTCTTCACTCATTCTTCCAGACTCCACTGAGACTTCTCCAAAATCCAAGCACTATCACCTGCAAGAGCTTAAAATAGTGTTTTGCTGGGATTTAGATTATCAATGAAGCAACACCAATGTAGGTTTAAAATGAATGATGTTCTATAGATTTAGAATCTATTTAATAATGCTGGAAGTACAGGTGCCTTTATATTCATGGATTAGTTTATGTGTTGTAAGGCACACAGTTGTAATTTTCATAGGAAAATTGATAGAGGATAACAACATACAGTGCTATGAAGAGCCATATTATTCTTATTCGTGTAAAAATTTGATACAGAACAGATGTCAACTACCTTAAATTGGTATACAGGATATCATAAAATTCCTACCAAATCCCAACCACATGCTATAGAAGTATAGATGGGACTATTTAACAATTTTAGGGTTCAAGTGCCTAGACCAGCTAAAATCATTTTTAAAAGGAAAACACAGGAGAAATCAGTCTACTTGATATCAAGCCATTAAAATGAAATTGTGATGAAAAATAAACACAATAGAGAACACAGAAATAAATTCCCAGAAATTAGCATAGGTAACATGAACAAATGTTCAAAGGTAATTAAAGAAGAAAACTAATTTCCAAAGTGGTCTTAAAGTAGTTGGATGTCCATAAGGCCAAAAAAATGAGACACAACACAAAACTGACACTTTATTCCCAAAGTAACCAAAGTGAATTGCAGATTTAATGTAAAATGTAAAACTCTAAAAATAACAGAAAAAAAAGAAAAGAGAACTGATTAGATTCTAGAGCTAGGTTAATTAAAAGGTCTTGACCCACCATGACCACCTGGCACATGGTGAGGACCCCAGCGGCATGGAGCCCACCCCCTTCTGTCCCCGCACACCGTCCACCGTGACCAGCTTAGCTGCACGGGCGCCTGCAGGCCCACCCCCCACCCCCCACCCCGGGATTCCTGGCTGTGCTGCTACCTGGCTCAACACTACAGAGGCACAGGAGATCATAAAGGTCATTGTCCTGAGCTCCAGAATATGGAGCAGAAGTGAACAACAGAAAGAGAGCCTCTCTCAGGCTCCTTGATGAAAACTGAAGCCCACTGGAAAAGTGAATAGAATCTCTGCAATAAAGGCACACCAGACCAGCGCAATTGGTAAGTTGGAGGGATCATCACCTCTCATTGGAATCTGGACTATCTTCAGGGGAAGGGCAGTGGGAACCTGCAGTAGAACCTTGGAAAGTTCAACCCTGCAGGAGGACAGGAAGCTCAACTTGGGACTTGCAGCCAGAAATCAGCCTGAATCTCATGGGTCTGCTACTGGCTTGCTGAGACTCATTGACTTACATATCCACACTGCTGCCCACATTGTCTATTGTGACACCAGAGACATACCCTGAAGGAGGCCCTTCATTTTTATTTTTTGTTATTTACAAAAAATTTTTTTCTCTTCTTTATAATTTTTAATTTTTTTCTACTTTTCAAATTTTTGTTTTTCTCTTCTTCCCCCCCCCCCTTTCTTGCTGTCCCACATTGTTTTTCATCTGATTTTTTGTTCCTGTTCTGGACATAATTCGGATTTCTTATTTATTTTTCTTTTCTTCTCTTTTTCCTTCTCTCAATTATCATTACTTTTATTCTCTCTCTCTCTCTTTTTTTTTTTTTTTGTTACTGGGGATCGAACTCGGGTCCTTGGGCTTGCGCAGCAGGTGGTGAAACCACTGAGTTAAACCCCCGGCCTTGATTATCATTGCTTTCTTTTTTTCCCCCCCCATTAACTTTATTGGTACATTTTAGGTATAAAATACAGTTACATTCATCATTGGGATCTTGTACCATTACATGAGTCTCTTGGTTCTTATTTTTTTTCCCTTCCCTTGCCCTCTCTTCACCCCTTCCAACCTTCCCTATCTGCAAAGACCTTGTTTCCATTTTTTTCCTCTTCTCATATTTTTTCCTTTCCCTTTTTTCCCTTCCCCTACCCCTGCCAATTTCCCTGCTCTTTTAGACCTTTTCTTCCTGTTACACAATATCAGTTATACATTTTTTAAATTACAATATTAAGATCTAGGAGACATTACCACAGATTTTACAGAATTTGAAAGGATATAGAAAGCATATTACAAAAAACATTTTTGAAATAAATTTGACAACTTCTAAGAAGTAACTTGGAAGACAAATTAATGAAACTAACTCTGGAGTAAATATAAAATTTGAATAGTACCTATTAAACAAAGTATATTCCTAGTTTGAAAACCTACCTATATGACAACAGCAGGCTCATAAATATTTTAACTGATAAATTATATCAAATATTTAAAGCAGAAAAAAGAAGGAACACTTCTCCCCTCATTTTAGGAAATCAACATTGTGCTAATCCTGAAACTGGATAAACATAATAGAAGAAAAAAGTATGAACATCGATAGAAATTTGTTTAACAAAACAAACTATTAGAAGTCAGATCTGGCAGGATGTAGAAAGTGGTTTTATTATAGGGATGGCAGTGTTGGTTCAGCATTGGAAGATCCACCCCCAAAAGTCATCATTTAAACAGAGGAAAGGAGAAAGCTATTTGATCCTGTCACTAGTTGGAGAAGGAGTATTGGAATAAATTCTACAGCTGTTCATGGTAAAAGCTATCAGGAGACTAGAAGTAGAACAGAACCTTCTCAACAGAACAAGACATGTACTCCATACTTCCAACAAAATCTCCTTCTATGAATGGAGATGATACAATTCTTTCTCCCTAAAGTAGGGAACAAGGGCATATATGCCTACTCTTCATCTGTCCATTAGACTTTGAAACATAGGTCTAAACCAAAATAGTCTGGCAATAAAATGACACAACTAGGATAGGATTGGCATGGCAGAAGCAAAATCTTTATATGTAGATGAAATGATCATCTACAGAGAAAATACTAAGAAATCGCTAGGAGCCCCTAGAACTTGTACTTGAATTTAGCAGGATTAGAAAACACAAGGTATATATAAAAATTCAGGTCTGTGTATACTTGCTATAAATGAAGAACTGGATATTGAAATTTAAAAGTTATGTAGGAGTACAAAGGACCCAGAAAAGCCAAAAACAGAAACAAAAACAGTGTTGGAAGATGTTTAGCACCCAATTTTAAGACTTCTTCTAAAGCTACAGTAATCAAGGCAGTGTTGGTGTAAGGAAAGACATATAGATCGTTTGAATAAAACAGAGAATCTAGAAATAGAACCACACATATATGGTCCACTGAGTTTTGAAAGATTATTTAACATTAGCATTTTATAGAATATAAACTTGAGGCAAGAGCCGAGGAAGAGATAGTGTCTTCAGCAAATGGCACTAGAATACCTGGTATCTGTATATAAAAAATTAACCTCAACCCTTGTTTTCCATACATGAAAATAACTTGAAGGGATCTATGACCCTAAATAAGAAAGCCTAAAAGTATAAAACCTTAAGAAGAAATTATAAGGGAAAATATTTATGAATTCAGGGTAGGCAAGAACTACCTAGGATACAAAAAACATGATGTATAAAAGAAAAAAATTGATAAATGAGATTCCATCAAAATTTAGAACTTTAAATGACATCATTAAAATGAAAAGTAGTCCTTAAACAGACCATATTTACAATGCATCTAACCTATGAGCAAAATATATAAAGAATTCTTAGAGCTCATTAATAGACAACCCAATTAAAATGTAGACCTAAGAAGATGATAAATAGCCAGTATAGCACAAGGAATGGTGTGCAATTCTAGAATCAGAAAAATACTAATCAGTACAATAATAAGATTGAATTATACACTCATTAGGGAGATGAAGTTAAAAGTTTTAAAAGCCTTGTCATGACTTTTTGTTTTTGTTGGATTCTTCCCCTTTGCATTTAATTTGTCACCCCCAATGGATTCATTCTGCTGGGTTTCCTGGGGTTGTGATCCTCATTGTCTTTTCCTAGAGTATTGTCTAAAATGTTTTGGAGTGCCGGTTTGGTATTCATGAAGTTCCTGAGGTGCTCTTTATCATGAAAGTATCTTATTTCTCCATCAATTTTGAAAGATAGTTTTGCAGGGTACATCAATCTGGGTTGGAGGCTGTTTTCCTTTAGGGCTTGAAATACATCACTCCAAGCTCTTTTTGCCTTGAGGGTTTGCATTGAGAAGTCTGCTGTGATTCTGATGGGCTTTCCTTTGTATGTAATTTGTTTCTTTTCTCTCACTGCTTGTACAATTTTATTCTTCTGTTGGATTTCTGGAATCCTAACTATTATATGCCTATGTGTAGATTTTTTTTGATTAAGGCTAGCTGGAGTCCTATATGCCTCACTTATCTGTATGTCAAATTCTTTTCCTCTCCTTGGGAAGTTTTCTGCCATCACTTCTGTGAAGAGTTTTTTTATGTCATCTGCACTCTCTCCTCTTTCTTCATTGACTCCAATCAGTCTTATGTTATTCTTCTTTGCAGTGTCTAGCAGCTGCTGGATTGATTTCTCATGTTCTCTTACAATTTTAAAGGAATTTTTCTTTTCCTCCTCACTAATTGCAATCTTATCTTCTATATGTGAAATTCTCTCCTCACATTGGTTCATTCTGCTGCGCAGACTTTTGATGGAGTTTTTAATCTCTTGGAAATCTGTTTGTATCTGTTTTATGGATTCCATTTGTTTCCTATGTTGGGATTCCATCATGTTCCTCAGATCCTCTATTTTTTATCTGTGTCCTCTCTAGATTTATTAATCATGTTTTGCACCATGAACAAAATCTTTGTTGTTATCTGAGTAATTATTTCTGATTTCATTTTTCCCAGATCCTCTTTTGTTGCCAGTTCAGAGTCCAGGTGGTTGATTATCAGAGTGTTCCATCTCGTTTCACTTTGGGGTTGCTGTAGGTGATCTGGAAGTCTATTTTTGAGGCTTCTTTCTGTGTCTTCTCATTTCCATGGGGGGGCGGTGCTTCTGGCGCCCACGCAGTTCACATTCTCTGCCCTAGGAGCTTGGGATGGCAGTGGGGGAGCTTCCTTCTGGGTGCTAGGACCAGCTGAGCTTCACTGCCCTAGGAGCCTGGGATGGAGGCAGGGAGCTTTCTTCTGGGTGCTGGGACCAGCTAAGCTTCTCTGCCCTAGGAGCCTGGGATGGAGATTATCATTACTTTCAAAGGGAAGTAAATATAGTATTTAGCCTCCCTATTGCTGTTAGGTTGTTCTGTTCTCATCTTTGTTCTTTCATTCTGCCTTTTCCTCTTGTATTCAACAGTTTCTTAGACTTTATGTGATCTTCCTGTGTCCTCTGTCCTCACTGCTAACCTTTCCCTATCCTTCTACCTATCTATCCCTTCCACCCCAACTCCTTCTAACACCCCATCATGAAGGGTAAAGTTGCTATATTGAAGAGTATATTCACTTTAAACATATGTTGGGCTGGTCCTTGATTTTGATATAAATCACAGAGTTAAAGGTGATAGATTAATAACTACCACAAATTGTCATTTTCTAAGCTGTGCTTGATGCTATGGTGTTGCTGATTGTATCATTAGGGCTAAGGTATTCTGATTGCCTTCCTGGTATAATGAAAATGAGATAGTCTCAGAGTCATTAGAGACTCAAAACCTAAAAACCAGCTCTATCTGGAAGACACCTCTGAAAAGCAATTATTCCACAAGAGCTCTAAACCCAAGCAAGAAAGATTCATACAATAAGAAAATTTGAAGTATCAACCCAGAAATTAAACCAAGGACAGTACCAAAAACAAAAATGAGAAGACATGTAAGCAAGGCACAAACTCAGACTTCCACCCCACCAAAGGCAAATTCTGGGGGAAACCAGGGAAAAAATATGATAATCAACCACCTGGAGACCCCCCAACTGATAGCACAGGAAGTAACAAAACACATGAATGAGGCTCTAGAAAAATTCAAAACAGAAATAATTTCTGAGATAACTACAGAGATGGTGAGCAGAGTGAAAGACATGATTAGAGGCCCTAGAACAGAAACAGATAAAAAAAAATAGATGAGCTCAGAACCATGCTGGAAGTCATGAATGCATGGCATAAGGAAGAAATGTAAACAGTGATCATCCAACATAGGAAAGAAATGGAATCCATGAAACAGATACAAACAGATATTCAGGAGATTAAAAACTCTATTGAAAGTATGCAAAGCAGATTAAGGGAATGCAAAAATAGAGTATCAGATTTAGAAGACAGGATTGAAGTTAAGGACCATAAAACAGAGATTTCTTAAAAATAGTAAGGGACCATGAGAAATAAATCCAACAGCTTCTAGATGATGCAAAGAAGAATAACATAAGACTGATGGGAGTCCATGAAAAAACAGCAAAAATACAATTGACCTAAAAAACTGTTCACAGAAGTAATAGTGGAAAACTTCCCAGACAGAGGTAGAGAATTGGACATAGAGATAAGTGAGGGATATAGAACTCCAACTAGCCATGATCAAAAAATATCTACACCTAGATATATAATAGTTAAGATCCCAGAAACCCAACAGAAGAACAAAATCCTACGAACAGAAAAAAGAAACAAATAACCTACAGAGGAAAGCCCATCAGAATCACAGCAGACTTCTCAACACAAACCCTCAAATCAAGGAAAGCCTGGAATGAAGTATTTCAAGCCCTAAAAGAAAATAACTTCTAACCTAGACTGTTGTATACTGCAAAATTATCTTTCAAAATGGATGGGGAAATTAGATACTTCCACGACCAAGGACACCTGAGAAATTTCATGAACACCAAACCAGCACTCCAAACAATTTTAAACAATATCCTAGAAAAAGACAATGAAAGTCACAATTCCATGAGGACCAACAGAGGGAAGTCACCAAACACGGCAAGAAACTAAAGGCAAAGGGGGAAAATAAGAAATAAAAGAGCCAACAACAGTAAAACATCATAAGGATGAATCAATACCTATCAATTATAACCATCAATGTTAATGGCCTCAATTCATCAATCAAAAGAAATAGACTGACAGAATGGATTAAGAAGCAAAACCCAAAATTATGCTGTATACAAGAAACAAACCTAACTCAAAAAGAAACTCATAGAGTGAAAGTAAAAGGATGGAAAATAGATCTCCACATGAGAGGAACTTGGAAAAAAGCAGGAGTAGCAATCTTATTTACAGACAAAGTAGATTTCAAACCAAAATTAATTAAGAGAGACAAAGAAGGTCACTACATCCTTGTGAGTGGAACAATCCAAGTGGAAGAGATGAAAATCATAAATATATATGCACCAAATATGAATGCCCCCAACTATACAAAAAAAATTAATGAGCATGAAAATCCAAATAAGCACTAATACAATTGTAGGGGGAGACCTCAATATCCCACTATCACAAATAGACATATCATCTAGACAAAAAGTCAACAATGATATAATAGCACTGAACCAAGCTATTGAACAAATGGACTTAATACAGTATTCCACTCAACAAAATCAGAATACACATTCTTTTTGGCACAGGTCATTCTCCAAAATATAGCACATGCTAGCTCATAGGACATGTCTAAGTAAATGTAAAAGAATTGAAGTTACCCACTGTATATTATCAGACCATAGTGCAATAAAATTGGAGATCAATACCATAAGAAACTGCAAACCCCCACAAGCACATTGAAATTGAGTAACACTCTCCTGAACTACAAATTGGTCATAGAAGAAATTAAAGAAGAAATTGGACAGTTTCTACAAGTAAATGATAATGCCAGTAAGACATACAGTAATCTATGGGACAATGATGTTGTTGTATGATTCTTTTAATTCTTTGGGGAGATACCCAGCAGGGGAATAACTGGGTCAAATGGGGCCTCTAGTCCTAGTTCTTTGAGGTATCTCTCTACTGATTTCTGCAGTTGTTGCACCAGTTTGCACTCCCACCAACAATGGAGAAGGGTTCCTTTATCCTCCCACCCCTGCCAGTATTTTTTATTGGTTGATAGCAGCCATTCTTTCTGGGTGAGCTGGAATCTCACCATTGTCTTCATTTGCACCTCTCAAATGACCAGTGATGTAGAACATTTTTTCATATGTTTATTTGCAATTTCTACTTCTTTGTCTGAAAAATGTCTGTTCATTTCAGAAGCAATTTTTGGATTGGGTCTTTAAATTTGGGAGGTCTGAATTTTTAAAATTATTATAGATTCTAGACACTAGACCTTTGTCTGAGGAAAAGCAGGTGAAATTTTTTCACACATTGTGGGTTGTCTCTTCACACTGTTGGTAGTTTCTCTTGCTGTGTAAAAGCTTTGTAATAAGAAGAGATCTCACTTGTTGATTGTATGTGCTAGCTCACAGGCAACTGAGGTTTTGTTCATAAAATCTTTTTTTCCTACACCAATGTCTTCAAGAGTGCTACCTAACCACTGCTCCTGCTGCTGCAGCATTTCTGTTTTAATATTTAGATCTTTAATCCATTTGTGTTTCTGTTTCTGTTTAGTGCATGGTTAGAGATACAGGTCTAGTTTTAATCTTTTGCAGGTTGAAACCCAATTTTTCCAGCACCACTTATTAAAGAGGCTATCTTTCTTCTAGTGAGGGTGTTTGGCTACTTTGTTGAAGATGAGGTAGCTGAGTGTGTCTGGAGTTGTTTCTGCATCTTCTAATCTGTTCCAGTGGTCCTCAGGTCTGTTTTTTTGCCAGTAACATGCTGTTTTATCACAGTAGCTTTGTAGTATAGTTTCAAGTTAGGGATTGTGGTATCCCCTGCCATGTCTCAGTTGCCTATAATTGCTCTTCCTATTCTAGGTATCTTCTTGTTCCAAATGCACTTTTTGATTATTTTCTCAAGGTCCATGAAGTATGCTGCTGGGATTTCAATTGGGATTGCATTGAATCTATATAACAGCTTTGGAAGTATGGCCATTTTCACTATGTTGATTTTTCCTTTCTGTTTTCTGATATTGTCTTCAAAGTCTCTTTTCAGAGTTGCTGTAGTTTTCAGAGAAGAGGTCTTTGATTTCTTTTGTTAATTTGATTCCTAGGGATTTCAGTTATTTGGATGCTATTGTGAAAGGAATCGTTTGCCCTATATCTCAGTGAATCTGTTGTTAATTTAGAGGAAAGGTATTGATTTTTGTGTGTTTACTTTGTATCCAGCTACTTTACTGAAATTGGTTATTAAGTCTAGAAGACTTTTGGTGGGGTTCTTGGGGTCTTCTATATAGAGTATCATGACATCTGCAAATAATGAAAATTTTACTTCTTAATTTCCTGTCTTTTTTCCTTTTATTTCCTTCTCTTGTCTAATTGCCATGGCTAATGTTTCTGAAACTATATGGAACAGGAATGGTGATAATGGACATCCTTGTCTTGTTCCTGATTTTACTGTGAAGGATTTCAGTTTTTGACCATTTAGTATGATATTGGCTGTTAGCTTTTCATAGCTGGCTTTTATCAGATTGAAGTAGAGACCATCTATTTCAAATTTTTGTAGGTTTTTATCATAAATTCATGTTGGATTTTGTCAAATGATATATCTGCATCTATTGAGATATTCATATGGGTTTTGTCCTTGACTGTATTGATACAGTGTATTACATTTATGGATTTGCATATGTTGAATCATCCCTGCATCCCTGGGATGAATCCCACTTGGTCAGGGTGTATGATTTTCTTGATGATCTTCTGCACTCTATTTGCCACTATCTTATTAAGGATTTTCTCATCTATATTCATCAGTGAGATTGGACTATAGTTCTCTTTTTCAATTGGGTCTTTCTCTGCTTTGGGGATAAAGGTTATGCTTGCTTCCAGGAATGAATTCAGGAGTATTGTTTCCCTTTCAATTTCATGGAAGAGTTTGAACAGTAGTGGCAGTAGTTCCCCTCTAAATGTCTTGTAGAATTCAGCAGTGAAGCCTTCTGGACCTGCACTTTTCTTTGTTGGTAAATTTTTTATTACATTTTCAATTTCACTTATTGTATTTGGGGTGTTTAGAATTTCTATATCTTCTTCATTTAACTTTGGCAATTCATATGTATCTAGGAATCTGTCCATTTCTTCTGCGTTTTCCATTTTATTAGAGTATAGGTTCTCGAAGTAGGTATTGATGATCCTCTGGATTTCTGCTGAGTCCCTTGTAGTTTCATCCTTTTCATTCCTAATTGCATGGATTTGGACCTTTTCTTTCCTTTTTCTGATAAGGTTGGCTAAGGGTTCATCAGTTTTGTTTATTCTTTTGTAGAACCAACTCTTGGTTTCATTGATTTTTTTGTATCATTCTCTTGGTCTCCATTGCATTGATTTCTGCTGTTCTTTATAATTTCCTCCCTTGTACAAGCTTTGAGTTTGTCCTGATCTTCTTTTTCTAGAAGCTTGAGGTTCAGCATCAGGGTGTGTAACTGATCTTGCTCTGTTTTCCTAATATGAGTATTTACTGCTATGTAATTCCCTCATAAGACAGCTTTCATTGCGTTCCATAGATTCTGATATGTTGTATTGGCATGGTCATTTAATTGTAGGAACTGTCTGATTTTTTCTTTAATTTTCTGTGTGACCCATTGGTTTTTCAGAAGTGTGCTGGTCAATTTCCATGTGTTTATGAAATTCTTGTGGTTTCTTTTGCTATTGATCTACAATTTCATCACACTATCATCTGATAATATTTAGGGGATTATTTCAATTCCTTTGCACTTACTTAAACATGTTCTATGAGAGAATATGTGGTCTATTTTGGAGAATGACCCATGTGCAGCTGAAAAGAACATGTATTGTGATTTTGTGGGGTGGAACACTTTGTAAACATCTGTTAAGTACATTTGCTCAATAGTTTGATTGAGTTCTAGTATTTCATTGCTTACTTTTTGTTTAGTTGGTGTATCTATTTGTGACAGTGGAATATTGAGGTCCTGTACTACTGTTGCATTAGTGCTTATTTGATTTTTCATGTCTGTTAGTATTTGTTTTATATAGGTGGATGCACTAGAGTTTGGTGCAAATATGTTTATGATTGTCATCTCTTCCTCTTGGATTGTTCCCTATACAAGGATGTAGTGTCCTTCTTCATCTCTCTTAGTCAGTGTTGCTTTGAAATCCACTTTATCTGCAAAGAGGATAGCTATTCCTGCTGTTTTTCAGGTTCTTGCCACATGGACTATGGTTTTCCACCCTTTAACTTTCAGTCTATGAGTTTCTTTTTGAATTAAGTGTGTTTCTTGTATGCAGCATATTGTTGGATCTTGTTTCTGGACCCATTCTGCCAGTCTATTTTTTTTGATTGGTGAATTGAGACCATTAACATTGATGGTTATAACTGATACGTATTGACTTATCCTTGTCATGACTTTTTCTTTATGTTAGATTCTCCCCCTTTGTGTTTAATTTCTTGTTGTGACCAGTGAATTCATTCGGCTGGGCTTCCTGGGGTTGTGATTCTCGTTGTCTTTTCCTAGGAAATTGTCTAAAATTTTTTGGAGTGCTGGTTTCATATTCATGAAGTTCCTAAAGTGCTCTTTGTCATCAAAGTATCTTATTTCTCCATCAATTTTGAAAGATAGCTTTGCAGGGTATATCAATCTGGGTTTGAGGCTGTTTTTCTCTAGGGCTTGAAATATGTTACTCCAAGCTCTTCTTGACTTGAGGGTTTTTGTTGAGAAGTCTGCTGTGATTCTGATGGGGTTTTCTTTGTATGTGATTTGTTTCTTTTCTCTCACTGCTTGTAGAATTTTGTTCTTCTGTTGGGTTTTTGGAATCTTAACTATTTTTTTTTTTTTTTTTGGTTCCACGGATTGAACTCAGGACCTTGCTTTTGCGAAGCAGTTGGCAGAACTACTGAGCTAACTCCCCAACCCAATCTTAACTATTATATGCCTATGTATAGTTTTTTTTTTTTTTTTTGGTATGGGGGATCGAACTCGAGTCCTTGTGCTTGCGCAGCAGGCAGCAAAACCACTTAGCTGAATTCCCGGCCCAAAGTGTAGATTGTTTTTGATCAAAGCTAGTTGGGGTCCTATATGCCTCACTTACCTGTATCTAAAGTTCTTTTCCCCTGTTTGGGAAGCATTCTGCCATCACTTCTGTGAACAGTTTTTTTATGTAGTCTGCACTCTCTCCTTTATCTTCATTACCTATGATCAGTCTTATGTTATTCTTCTTTGCATTTTCTAGCAGCTGCTGGATTGATTTCTCATGGTTCCTTACTACTTTAAAGATATTTTTCTTTTCCAGGTCACTAATTGCAATCTTATCTTCAATATCTGAAATTCTGACCTCATATTGGCTCATTCTGCTATGTAAGCTTTCAATGGAGTTTTTCATCTCATGGAAATCTGTTTGCATCTGTTTCATGCATTCCATTTGTTTCCTATGTTGGGATTCCATCATGTTCCTCAGCTCCTCTATTTTTTTCTATCTGTGTCCTCTCTAGATTTATTAATCATGTCTTCCACTAAGGGCACAGTCTCTGTTGTTATCTGAGAGATTATTTCTGATTTCATTTTTTCCAGATCCTCTTTTGTTGCAAGTTCAGGGACTCCAGGTGGTTGAGTATCAGATTGTTCCATCTTGTTTCCCTTTGGGGTTGCTTTAGATGATCTGAAAGTCTGGTTTTGAGAGCTTGTTTACTTGTCTTCTCATTTTAGCAGCAGGGCGGGGAATGGTGTGTGTGTTGCTGGTGCCCACTCATCTCACCTTCTTGGTGCTCAGGGCAGTGGTACAGCATTCCAGAAGAATCACCTCCTTGGGGTTGTGGGCAGCTCTACTCCTTGGCACTGGGAGCAGTCCAAAATTTCATGTGTTTAGAGGTGGAACTGTCAGAAATTGATTGACTCCCTGTGACTGAATCATGAGGGTGAGGCTCTAATGTCATCAGCTGACCAATCCCCGAGTGAGATTATACTTTGATGGCATTGTTGGAAGGTGATGGAAGACTTAGGAGGTGGAGCATAGGTGAGGGAATTGATCATGGAGTTGTGACCCAGGGGGCCATGTCTGGTCCCTGACCCTTCCTCACTCACTTTCTCACTCTCTCATTCTCTCAGTGGCCGCAAGGTGGGACACTTTCCTGTGCCACAAACTCAGCCTCACCATAGGTCCACAGCAATAGAATCAGCTAATTACGGACTGAACCCTCTATAACTCTGAGCAAAAATAAACCTTTTTAAGTTGCTCATGCTGGTCATTTCATTAGAGCCATGAAAGGCTGACTCACAAAGACATCAAGAGACATTTCATTGAGGATATGCACATAGAGTTAAGCTTGTGAAAGGACATTTAACAATATTAACCATTAAAGAATTAGAGATCAGAATCACAATGAGATAGCTCTAGGAACTTGTCACAATAGTTAAGATAAAATGATAGTGACAACATCAAATATTGGCAGGGATATAGTACAAATGTATTTTTCTCATATAATTAGTGAGAAAGTAAAATTGTAGAACCACTCTGGTAAATTGTTTGGGAATGTTCTATTACAATAAAAATGTAACTACCATACAATTCCAGTAATTTCACTCGAATCTTTAAACCAGAGAAATAAAATGTTGTTACTCCACTGATACTTGTATGTATATAGCAACTAAACTCATAGTAACTGCAAACTAGAGGTAGCCTAGATTTGCTTAGAGAGTGAATGATTATTTAAAAAATTGTGATACTATTTGTACAGAGAATAGAGATTAAAAGAAAAGAACAGTTAATAATTGTGATTATCAGAGTGAATATTCAGAGAGTTATGCTGAGTAAAAAAAAAAATCAATTCCAGAAGTCTATATATTATATGATTCCATTTATATAATATCCTTGAAATGAATAAAAATGTTTTACAATCTGAGAATAAAGTGGATTTTTATCAGTGGTTAATAAAAGACTTAGAACAGAAGAGCAGTTGATGTGTGAATGAAAAGAAATGGCAGGAATTTGGATGGTCATAGAATGTTCTGTGTCTTTTCTATATGTATTTCAATGTCCTAGATGCTACAATATGATTTTGCAAGATGTTACTATTTGGGATACTGGTTAAAAGGTATATAGGCTCTCCCCTACCCATTTTTAGGAACTATATGTGAGTTTATAATTATCTGAAAACAAAATGTTTACTTAAAAATGTATATAACATTAAAAACTCATTTAGTCCTTGTAGAAGAACAATGTATTGAGGAATGTGGTCAAGTAATCACTAGGTGTGCCATTTACTACTGACTCGGTATTTTAACCACCCCATTACTGTAAAGGCCTTAGACACAGATAATTAATGAAATCAATCATAATTAATTCTTTCAGTGTTCATATACTCATAGTATATATTTCCTGAGGAGTTTTAATCTAATTTGACATTAGTGGAGATGGAAAAGGGTAGAATGATTTTGAATTTATAGAATAATGTACACCAATCTTCTATAATCAGACTTTTTGTCACTGAGATGCACTTGTGACTTTATGAAGCAATAAAGAGAAGCCCCAATAGTTCCCCAGGATTAGTTCATCATCATGATGGATCTTTTTATGAATTGCATGGATTTATAAAAATAGTAAGATTTTACTATTAAAAGTCTAATCAGTGTCTGTGTCTGTGTCATACATTTCATGATACTCTACGGAAGATAATAATACTGGTTTGTTTATTTTTAACTTAAGATAAATATTAAATACAGCTGAGGTGTAGAGTTATATCAGTTTTACACATAATAGTCCCTTGCAAGTCATAGCCCTGTTGCACACTGGAAATTTCCTCATGCTTCCTCTCTCAAAAAAAACTTATATTTTTGAAATCAATATTTCTCTTATGTAGTGTCTGTTTAAATATTTAAAAGTCAATTTTAAATTATTTTAGTTTTGTAGATTATGTATTATAGACTTCTGTATACTTTATGAATATGAGTTTTGGTCATATGTAAATAGCTCTGCCTATATAGAAATGAAACATAATATGTGTTATTTTGTGTTTGATATTTTTTGCTCCACATTTAACTGTCTTGATATACATCCATGATAAATCATATAGACATAACCCATTCATTTGTTTTCATTGCTATGTAACATGCCAGGAATAGATATACTATGGTTTCTTTATTCAATCAAACATTGAAAGATATATGACACAACTTATTTCAAATTTTGGCTTCTACAAACAGAGTACTAAAACATCTGTATACAAAAATTTTATGAACATAGTCTTATATTTATCTTTGGTGAACAAGCAGAAATGAAGTGACTAGATTATATACTTGTTCATCTTTTCCAGAAATACGAAACTGTGTGTGAGAATTACTCTTTATTGTGCACTTGACTGACTTCAGAGAGATTAGCAAAGCACATATCTCCATGTAACTAGGTAGGTCAAGGAAGTATGACCTTGGGAATTATACCTATATGGTCCTGGTTCCTTCCTCTCTGGTGCTTTTCCTCTGCTCTCTGCTTCCCAGTTGCCATAAGTTGCCCTGCATCCACATCATGACATTGCTGTTTTGGACTCAGCAGGTCATGGACTAAATCCTCAGAAACCATAAATTAAAATACATCCTTCTGTCTTTCAGTTATAAGTACCAGGAATTTTATCCAGGTGACAGAAAAGTTAGTACACTCTGTAAAGTTATACATTTGTTTGTTTCAGATAAGAGAATAGATATGTCCCTTACCACTCCATCTTTGGTACATATTAAAGTTTTCCAATGCATTATGTTATCTACATATCTTTAGTAAAACAATGATGTTAAAACTGAAAATACACAGAAAATTTTAGCTTTCAAACAAGCAAGCCTTTTTTATGACTGTCTTTGTGATGCCAGGAACTTTGTCTTTCTGTATGAATTTTAGTCCCACCTTCTGTATTTTAATAAAAGTATTTGGTTGATATTTTTACTGTGGTTGTATTAACTCTGTAGATAAATGTAAGGATAAGTAGAACCTGAAATAGATAGAATCTCAGATAGAAAATATGCTCAAGTCACAATTTACTCAGGCCAATTTTAATTTCTGTCACCAAAGTTTGTATTTTTTAACATAGATTTTGCACATATTTTTATTGTATTTCCTCCAGGTATTAGGTGTGTTTTGATACTATTGGAAATTTTGCTGCTCTTGTTGATTTTTAGTTATTGCTTTTTGGACTTTGGAGACAGATATTTAAATAAGATACACTATTCTATCTACAACTTTGCTAAAAATCACATATTATTTTCTGTTGCTTTTTTGGTGGATCATTTAAGCTTTTGTTTGCATTGATCTCTTGTTGACAGAGATAATTACACTGGCTAATCTTTTCAGTATAATTACAAAAAAAAAATGAATGAAATGAAATAAAGAAGCAGAACTGCTTGGTTCACAAATAATAGATGATACAATTCTGTATGTAGAAAATCCTAAAGAATCTATAAAATTACTTCTAGAATTAATAAATTAGTTCAGTACAGTAAAAATAACATGATCAATATACTGAAAGCTTGAGTAAATAAATGAACAATAGTGAGATAATACAAGAGAACAAGGTTCTAGCAAATACATTTGCAGCAATTGGTCCAGAATAGTCAGGATTCATTAAATGACTGCATACAATTTCATTTTGGGTCCCATTTACATCTTAGGATCAATTAAAGAAAGTCAAATATACAAAACCAAACACATAAGGCCATCTTAGTCCACAGCCAACTTCCCCATCCCAGCAACCTGGAATAAAAACATATCTTAAGTCTTTCACTGTTATCCCTCTAAAGCTTTCCCATTCCTCTTGCCTGAATCTCTGCCAAGTCCAAGTGGTGGTGGCTAACTCCTTGGCTATGGTTAGCTCTGAATAAATAGTTTCTGTTCATTCTCATCGGATAGCTTTCATGTGTTTCTCCATTATAAATTATATACTTATATATTTGGAGTAAACACTATGAATATGAAAGAAATGAAACACTCATATACACCACAGCACTAAAAAAATGAAATTCTAAAGCACAAATAAAACAAAAGTAACACAATATTTGTACACTGCAAGCTACAAAACTTAAGAAAGTGTATAAATAAATAGAAATATATTTTCCTTTGTGAAACTGAGGAATGAATCATTTTATGATGAAAGATTTATTTTTAGAATGGTGATAGGAAAGGTGTGCAGACTCTCAACCAAATGAAACATATTTAACTGCTAAAATGAATTTCAGCTGAAAAAACTAATTTTTACAGTCTTTGGAAATTGTCCAAAAGGCATAGAACAAATAGAAAAATATCTATTTGACAAAGTCTGCTAAAGCTCTCAACAGAGAGATTTCGAGTCATAATCTGTACCATTCTGCTCTCTCCTTCCCAAATAAATTCAATCAAAATGATGAGGTTCCTTCATTATGTATCAGTTGAGGGCTGTAAATTCACCCCCAGAGGGATGAGCTCACTCTGGCTTTGTACTATGAAACCTAGGTTTGAGACAGGCAAAAAAGAGAGGTCAGTCTCTTACCCTTTACCCAGCTCTGTTAAGTCATCTCTGTGTCAGAAAATATCTTAGATTAATGGCTTAAAAAAAGGAAAGTCTTATTTTGGCTCATGGCTTCAGAGGTTTCAGTTCATGCATGGTCTTTGGGCCCCATTACACTGGGCTGTGGCGAGGAAGAACATCGAGGCAGGAGCATGTGGTGAAGCAAAGATGCTCACTCTGGGGTGTCTAGAAGGCAAAGAGAAAGACAGAAAACTAGAAGAAGGGCACAGGATCCCAATTTGCCTGACAAGAGCATATGTAAAGTGACCTAGCTTCTTTCTGATGTGTCACCCCCAAAAGGTTCCAGCCTTTCCCAAAGGCTCTTTCCCAAAGAGTCACAGGGTGATGACCAACACTTTAAAACATGAACCTCTGGCAGACACTTCAGATGCAAAGCACAGCAACAGATCTCACTACTAGGATGGAAACTCTACTTCACTCAGGGTGGTTTGACAACATGAATTCCAAACACTACATATCTACCTCAGCTGGAAGATAAAGATTTCTTATTCCAAAACGTAAGTCAAGAAGATCAGAGGCTGCTGTCTCCATACAGAGCTTGACTCATGGAGAGGGATTTTAACTGTGGAAAATGGGAATAATGGACCACTATACCAACCCCTAGCTCCAAGAGAGTGACAGAGAGGCATGATTAAAATTCCTTATTCAACACAGAGTACCAATAAAAACATAAAAATTATAAGAAAGAATTAGAGGGAAATTTTTGTTTGAAAAGAAAAATAATTCTAAAAAAATCACTATTGGGTCACAGTGGTAAATATAAGGTGGTGGAAGAATAAGCAAAATTGATGGACTAGTGAAAAAATTATGCAATCTAAAAAATGTGTGAAAATAAATAAATATAAATAGAATCGCACATGTAAAATACTATTAAATGCTTGTAACACACATGAGAGTACCAGAAAAGAAAAGAAAAAGAAACATATTGATGTATAATCTTCTGAATGCAAACATTCATTCTTTTGAAGTATATATGTACTCTAAGAAGTAATGATTTTAAATGTTTCAAATCTAATGAAACACATGGAAATTGAACAACACACTTCTGAATAATCAGTGGGTCACAGAGGAAATTTAAGAAGAAATCAGACAGTTCCTTCAATTAAATGACAATGACAATATAACATATTGGAATCTATGGGACACAATGAAAGCAGTCTTATAGGGAAATTCATAGTAGTGAATACTTATATTAGGAAAACACAGCAAGCCCCATTAAACACCCTGATGCTGAACCTCAAGCTTCTAGAAAAAGAAAATCAGGACAAACCCAAAGCTCATACAAGGGAGGAAATTATAAAGATCAGAGCAGAAATCAATGCAATGGAGACTAAGAGAATGATACAAAAAAATCAATGAAGCCAAGAGTTGGTTCTTTGAAAGAATAAAAAAACTGACAAACCCTTAGCCAATCTTATTAGAAAAAGGAAAGACAAGGCCCAAATCCAAGAAATTAAGGATGAAAAGGGTGAAATTACAACAGACCCAGCAGAAATCCAGAGGATCATCAATACCTACTTCCAGAACCTATACGCCAATAAGAAGGAAAAAACAGAAGAAATGGACAGATTCCTAGATACATATGAATTGCCAAAGTTGAACAAAGAAGGCTGAAAAATTCTAAACAACTCAATATCAATCAATGAAATTGAAAATGTAATTAAAAACTTACCAAATAAGAAAATCCCGGGTCTTGGTGGCATCACGGCTGAATTCTACAAGAGAGGAACTATTGCCACTACTCTTTAAACTATTCCATTAAATAGAAAGGGAAGCAATACTCCCACATTCATTCCTGGAAGCAAGCATCACCTTGATCCCCAAAGCAGAGAAAGATCCAACCGAAAAGGAGAACTACAGGCCAATCTCACTAATGAACATAGAAGCAAAAATCCTCAACAAGATAGTGGCAAACAGAATGCAGAAGATCATCAAGAAGATCATACACCCTGACCAAGTGGGATTCATCCCAGGGATGCAGGGATGTTTCAATATACAAAAATCAATCTATGTAATACACTATATCAATAGAGCCAAGGACAAAAACCATATGATTATCTCCATAGACACAGAAAAAGCATTTGACAAAATCCAACAGGCATTTATGATAAAAACCCTATAAAAAATTGAAATAGAGGCTCTCTACCTCAATCTGATAAAAGCCATCTATGATAAACCAACAGCCAATATCACACTAAATGGTCAAAAACTGAAATACTTCACAAGACAAGGATGTCCACTATCATTACTCCTGTTCAATATAGTTTTAGAAACATTAGCCACAACAATTAGACAAAAGAAAGAAATAAAAGGAATAAAGATAGGAAATAAAGAAGTCAAATTGTCATTATTTGCAGATGTCATGATACTTTATATAGAAGACCCCAAGAACTCCACCAAAAGTTTTCTAGACTTAATAACCAAATTCAGTAAAGTAGCTGGATACAAGGTCAATACAGAAAAATCAATAGCTTTCCCCTACATGAACCACAGACTCACTGAGAGAGAAATAGGGCAAACAATTCCTTTCACAATAGGATCCAAAAAACTGAAACACCTAGGAATCAACCTAACAAAAGAAATCAGAGACCTCTTTTCTGAAAACTATAGCACTCTGAAAAGAGAGATTGAAGATGATATCAGAAAATGGGCAGACATCCCCTGCTCCTGGGTAGGAAGGATCAACATGGTGAAAATGGACATACTTCCAAAACTGCTATATAGATTCAATGCAATCCCATTTGAAAATGTAGCAGCATATTTCACAGACCTTGAGAAAACAATCCAAAAATTCATTTGGAAGAAGAAGAGACCTAGATTAGCAAAAACAATTCTAGGCAACAGAGACATGGCAAGGAGCATTACAACACCCAACTTGAAACTATACTGCAAAGCTACTGTGACAAAAACATCATGGTACTGGCAAAGAAACAGTCGTGAGGACCAGTGGAATGGATTAGAAGATGCAGAAACAACTCCAGACACACTCAGCCACCTCATCTTCAATAAAGTAGCAAAACATCCTCACTGGAGGAAAGATAGCCTCTTTAATAAATAATGCTGGAGAAATTGGGTTTCAACTTGCCAAAAACTAGACCTATATATCTCACCATGCACTAAGCAGAAATAGAAATGGATTAAAGATCTAAATATTAAAGTAGAAATGCTGAACTGGCTGGAATAGTGGTTAGGTAGAACTCTTGAAGACATTGGTGTAAGAAAAGGTTTTATGAACAGAGCCTCAGTTGCCCATGAACTAGCATAAACAATCAACAAGTGAGACATCTTCTTATTAAAAAGCTTCTGCACAGCAAGAGAAACCACCAGCAGTTTGAAGAGACAACCTACAATGTGGGAAAAAATTTTCATGTGCTATTCCTCACACAAAGGTCTACTATCTAGAATTTATAAAGAACCTAAAAAAATCAGACCTCCTAAATTTAAAGACCCAATCCAAAAGTGGGCATCTGAAATGAACAAACATTTCTCAGACAAAGAACTAGAAGTATCAAATGAACATAAGAAAAAATGTTCTAAATCACTGTTCATTCGAGAGACGAAAATGAAAACAATGCTGAGATTCCACCTCACTCCAAAAAGAATGGCTGCTATCATGAAATTAACCAATAACAAATGCTGGTGGAAAGAGGAACCCTGCTCTACTGCTGGTGGGAGTATAGAGTGGTGCAAACACTGTGAAAGTCAGTATGGAGATACCTCAAAGAACTAGGATTGTAAGTCCCATTTGACCCAACTATTCCCCTGTTGGGTATCTTTCCCAAAGAATTGGAAGAATCCTACCACAGTGATATATGTGCACCCATGTTCATAGCAGCACAATTTGTAATAGGTAAAACTTGGAAGCAGCCTAATTGCCCATCAACTGGAGACTGGATGAGGAAAATTTTTTTTTTAATAAAATGGAGTACTACTCAGCCATAAAAATGAGAAATTAGAGGCATTTATAGCTAAATGCATGCACATTGAGTCCATACTCTTCAGTGAAATTAATAGGACACACATGTGTAAATACCAAATAGTTGCTCTAGTGTGAGAAACTGAAAGTGTAAATAAGGGCTAAAAGGTATAATAGATAATGTGAAATAGGAAGAAAAGTGGGGTAGGGGAAGTGGGAGGGGTAGGGGAAAGGAAAGAAGGGAATGGAATTAATATGAGAAAATGAAAAAATGGAAACAAAGTTTTTGTAAATAGGGAGGGATGGAAGGGTTGAAGGAAGGGTAGGAGAAGGGGAAAAAGTAAGAACCAAGAGTGATTTTTTAAAGGTGCAAATTTCCAATGATGAATGGCATTATATTTTATACCTAAAATGTACCAATAAAATAAAATTTTCAAAAAACGACTTGATGAGAAAAGAATATGTTCACAACACCAGGAATTCAGAATAAAAAAGGACAGTAAAATCTGTTGGAAGCCCTAAATGACTTATAAGCTAAACTGATCAGAATAACAGATTTTTTCAACAGAAACATTAAAGACTAGCAGGACTTGGTTTGTCAAATTTTTCATGCTCAGAAAGAAAATAATTTCCAATCAAAATCATTATATTTTGCAAAATTTTCCTTCAAAATTGAAGGAGAAATAAAGACTTTCCATTATGAGGCTAAACTAAAGAAATCTATGACTACCAAGCCACCACTGAAGGAAATACTTAAGAGAACTCTAAACAGAGATAAAGAGAACAACAACCATGAGGCCACAGGCAGGAGGAAATGTAATTGGGATAATAATTAAAAGAATGAGAAACAGAAATGAATAAAACAGTGAAACAAATCCAATAAATTGACAGCAATCAGTAGATACCTTTAAATAATAACATCTTAATTCTCTAATTAAAATACCCAGACAAACAGATTGGATTTAAAAACAAGACCCATCTATATGTTGCCTGCAAGAGAAACACCTCATTTAAAGAGACATACACAAACTGAAAATGAAAAGATGAAAAATTATAATTCAAGCAACTGGAACCTAAAAGCAAGCAGGAGCAATGATTGTAATTTTGGAAAAAGTGAACTTCAAACCAAAACTTGTCAAAAGAGACAAAGAAGGGAACAATTTTCCAAAATATAACAATTGTAAATATATGCAATGAATTTCAGTCCATTCAATTTCATAAAACCAACATTATTTGACATGAAAAAGACAGACAGCTGTGGTGTGGGATTTCATTCCCCCATGGTGAGAATACCACATCTTCACAAATAGGTCAACTAGACCACAGAAATCAACAAACATTAGAGTTAAACTATAGTGTTAATCAAATGTAGTTAACAGATCTCTAAAGAGAGTTTCATCCAACAATAGCAGAATACATATTGTTGTCAACAGCTCACAGAACCAGTGGAATAGGACAAAAGACAGAAGCTAACTCCTATTACTTGAAACCATTTGATTGTTTTCCACCCTAAACTATATACTATAGTGTCATGATATATGTGGACTCTGAAAATCAGTATTGTAGACAGGCAGATATTCCAACGAGAACAGCCAGATTTCATTCCTTATATCTAGTTTTTACCCAAATACTGGGAGCTTTAGCTGCTTGCAGTGTTAAACTACACTTTAGGAAATACTGCTCCATTCACTTCTTTTTTTATTAATTAAGTTTATCAGTACAACATAGATATACATAAAGATCACTTGAATCATATAGAATTTGTACCTTTACATGATATATCTTGATTCTTATTTTTTCCCATTCCCCTTTCCTCCCTTCAACCCCTCTTCCTTTCCTTATTTACAAAAGCTTTCTTTCCATTTTATCTTTCTTTTCTCATTTTTTTCCTTTCCCTTCATTTCTCCCTCTCCACTCCCTAGTGCCACTTCCCATTTGAACATTTTCTTCCAATTTCACAATGTATATTATACCTTTTGGTCCCTATTTACATTTTCAATTTCTCACATCAGAGAAACAATGCATTGTGTATATCCATTCATCATTTGATGGGCATTCTAGCTATTTCCAAGATTAAACTACTGCAAACTATGCTGCTATAAACACAGATGTGCATCTATCACTGTGGTATGATACTTTTAATTTTGGGGGTAAGACACCAAGGGGGATAGCTGGGTCAAATGGAACCTATACTCCAATTTTTTTTGAGGACTTTCCACACTGATTTCCACAGTATTTGCATGAGTCTACACTCCCTCCAAGAGTGAAGAAGTGTTCTTTTTTCCCCAAAGCCCCATCAGCATTTGTTATTGGTTGATTTCTTGATTGTAGACATCCTTTCTGGAGTGAGATGGAATTTCAGTGATGTTTTAATTTGCATTTTTTGAATGACCAGTATTGTTGAACTTTTTTTTTTCATATATCTATATGGCATTTGTATTTCTTCATCTGTGAAGTGTGTATTCACCTCAGATACCTATTTTTGGATTGCATTTTCACATTTGGAGGGGTCTAATTTTTTTCAGGTCTTTATATATTCTAGACATTAGTCTTTTGTTTGAGGAACAGCTGGCAAAATTTTTGCCCACTCCATTGATTGTCTCTTCACTCTATTGGTGATTTCTTTTGCTGTACAAAAGCTTTTTAATAAGATGAGATCCCAATTACTGATTTTTGTAATGTTTCCCGTATGATCAGGTTTTGTTCGTAAAGCCTTTGCCTACATCTGTCTTCAAGGGTTCTACCTATTCTCTCTTCCAGAATATTTAGTGTTTCCATTGTAATATTTAGATCTTTGATCCATTTTGATTTTACTTTAGTGCATGGTGAGATAAATGGTGTAGTTTTAGTCTCCAGCATGTGGAAAGCCAGTTTTTCCAGCACCATTTATTAAAGGGCCTTTCTTCCAGTGAAGGTGTTTGTCTTCTTTGTCAAAGATAAGCTGGTTGAGTGTATTTGGAGTTATTTCTGCATCTTCTAATCTGTTGCATTGATCCTCTGGTTTGGTTGGTTTGTTTTTTTGTTTTGCCAGTACCATGGTGGTTTTCTCACAGTAGTTCTGTAATATAATTTCAAGTCAGGGATTGTGATGCCTCCTGCCTTCTCCTTATTTCCCAGAATTGTAATTGCTACACTAGGTCTCTTCTGGTTCCAAGTGTATTTTAGGAATTATTTTGTTAGTTCTATGAGGTGTGGTATTGGTATTTTGCCTGGGATTTCATTAAATCTGTATAACATTTTGGGAGTATTATCATTTCTACTATGTTGGTACTTGCTACACTTAAGCAAGGAATATCTTTTATTTTTCTGATATCTTATTCCATTTGCTTTTTCAGAGTACTGTAATTTTCAATGTAATGTTCTTTTACTTTCTTTGTTAGACTGATTCCCAATTGTTTCACTTTTTTTACTGCTATTGTGAAAAGCATGGTTTCCCTAATTTCTTTCTCAGCGAGTTTGTAATTTGTGTGAAGGAATGCTATTGATCTTTGAGTGTTGAGTTTGTATCCAGGTATGCAACTGAATTTAGTTATTAAATCTAGAAGTCTTTTATTGGAGTTTTTGGGGTCTTCTGTATAGAGTATCATATTATCTGTAAATACTGATAGCTTAATTTCTTCCTTTCTTATCTTTATTCCCTTCATTTATTTCTCTTCTCTAATTGCTCCAACTAATGTTTCCAGAACGATGTTGAAAAAGAGTGCTGATAGTAGACATCCTTGTTTTGTTCCCGATTTAAGAGTGAAAGCATTCAGTTTTTGATCATTTAGTATGGTGTTGATTGTTGGTTGTCATAGATAACATTTATAAGATTGAGATAAAGACCATCTATTCCAGTTTTCTGGGTCTTATCACAAATGGGTTTGGGACTTTGCAAATGCTTTTTCTCTGTCTCTAAAGATGATCATGTGAATTTTGCTCTTGGTTCTGTTGATATGGTGTATTACATTTATTGATTTGCATATGTATAACCATCCCTGCATTCCTGGGATGAATCCTACTTAGTCATGGCATATAATCTTCTTGATGATTAACTGCATTCTCTTTTTCAATGTCTTATTGAGGATTTTTCTATCTATGTTCATTAGGGATATTGGCCTGTAGTTTTCTTTTGTGGTTAGATCCTTCTCTGATAATACTTCCTTCCAGGAATGACCTTTAGACTATTGTTTCCCTTTCAATTTCATTAAAGATTTCAAAGTGTAGTGGCATTAGGTCTCTAAATTTCTTGTAGAATCAGCAGTGAATCCATCATGACTTGGGCTTTTCTTTGTTGGTTATATCTTCAATTTTATTGACTGATATTGAATTATTTACAATTTTTATATCTTCTTGATTCAGCTTTGGTAATTTATATATATCTAGGAATTTGTCAATTTTCTCTGCATTTTCCATCTTATTAGAATACAAGTTCTTGAAGTAGGGATTGACTGTCTTTTGGATTTCTGCAGGATCTTTTGTGATTTTGCCCTTTTCATCCCTAATTGCATGGTTTTGAGTCTTTTTTTTTCTTTTTTTCATAAAATTGGCAATTTTATTTAATCTTTCAAGGAACAAATTCTTCCATTTATTTATTCTTTCTATTGTTTTCTTAGTCTCAATTTCATTAATTTCTGCTCTGATCTTTATAATCTCCTCCCTCATACAAGCTTTGAGTTTCTCTTGCTCATCTTTTGCTAGAACTTTGAGGTTCAAGATTAGATTGTTTGAGCTCACTCTGTTTTCCTAATGTGAGAATTCCCTGCTATAAATTTCTCTCATAGGACTGCTTTCATTGCATCCTGTAAGTTCTAGTATGTTGTTTAGCCATTATCATTTAATTGTAGAAACTGTCTAGTTTTTTTTTATTTGATCTGTGATCTATTGGTTGTTCAGGAGGGTATTATTTAATTTTATGTTTTTATATAGTTTATTTTTTGTTTCTTTTGCCTTTCATTTGCAGTTTCATTGCACTACAGTCTGTTTATATTCATAGAATAATTTCCTTTGTATTTACTTAAGTATGTTCTATGAGCTAGTAGGTGCTCTGCTTTGGAGAATATCCCATGGAAAGCTGAGAAGAATGTGTATCCTGATATTGTGGGGTGGAACACTGTAGAAATATACTAACTCCATTTGTTCATAAGTTTGGTTCAGTTCTGATATTTCTTTGTTGATTTTTTTCCTCTAGTTGATGTATCTATTTGTGACAATGGGGTATGGAGATATTCCATTATGATTCTGTTAGTGCTTATTTGATTTTTCATGTCTGTTAATATAGTCCATTTATATAGTAGGGTGCACTGCCATTTGGTGCATATATATTTATGATTGTTACCTCTTCTGGGGGTTTTCCCTTAACAAGTATGTATGACTTTCTTTGTCTCTTCATCAGACATGGCTTGAAGTTCATTTTGTCTGCAAATAGGACAGCAACACCTGCTTTATTCCAGGTTTCTGTCATATGAGGTATTGTTTTCCATCCTTTGATTGTCAGTCTATGAATTTCTTTTTAAGTTAAATGTGTTTCTGATATTCAGCAAAATGTTTGATCTTGTTTTTGATATATTCTGCCAGTCTGTTTCTTCTGATTGGTGAATTGAGACAATTTACATTGAAGGTTATAATTGATATACATTGGCTTATCCTTCTCATACTTTTCCTGATTTTGGTTCCCTGTTTTTCCTCTCTGTTTAATTGCTTGCCTTGCCTGGTGGCTTCTTTCTATTGGTGTTCTTGGAATTATGGTCTTCATTATCTCTTTATAAATATCCTTCAGAATATTTTAGAGAGGTGATTTCATTGTCATGAGTTTCTTTACTTGTATTTTGTCATAAAAGTATCTTATTGCTCCATTGATTTTGAAAGATAGTTTTGCAGCATTCATGAATCTGGGTTGCTGATTGTTTCTTTTCAGGACTTGAAATATGTCACTGCAAGCTTTCCTTGACTTAAGGATTTGTGTTGAGAAGTCTGCTGTGATTCTTATGGTCTTTCCTTTAGAGATGATTTCTTTCTTTTCAACTTTTAATATTCTCTTCTTTTGCTAAATTTGTGGAATCTTTATTATTATATGCATTGGTGCAGATTTATTTTGATTATGGCTAATTGGAGTTGTGTATGCCTCACATATTTATCAAATTCTTTTCATATGCTTGGGAAGTTTTTGCCATTACTTCTGTGAACAAGTTTTTTATGTCATTTGCACTGACTCCTGCTTTTTTGTTGATTCCAGTCAATCTTATGTTGTTCTTCTTTGCATCATCTAGCAGCTATTGGATTGATTTTTCATAGTGTCTTGGTGTTTTTAAAAGATCTTTCTTTTCCTGATCACTAGTTACAATTCTGCCTTCTAGGTTTGATAATCTGTCCTCACATTTGTTCATTTGGCTTTGTAAACTTTCAGTGGAATTTTTATTCTCCTGGTATCTGTTTGAATCTGTTCATGGATTCCCTTTTTTTCTCATGTTGGACATTCACAGTTTCTATACTTTTCCTAAGCTTCTCTATTTTTCAATTTACGTCTACTCTAGATTCACTGAGCAAGTCCTTCATTATGTTCTTCATCTTTTTTTTACCTGAGATATTATTTCTGATTTGATTTGATTTGATTTGATTTTCTCTATAGCTTTATTCATCGTTTATTTACTTCTGCTTCTATCATTTCAGTAATTTCAGATGTCATACCACTGGTCACAGGGAGGAAGGAATATTGACTTCACTTCCCACTTGTTCCACTGGCCCTAGGCTACTTGACTACCCCTTCCCTGATCCATGACTCTCTCTTGTTCTTGTTGATCACAGGATGTGTGAAGTGCTGACTTCACTTCCCACTTGTCCCACCAGCCCTAGGCTGCTTGACTCCCATGTCTGCCATCTGCCACCCTTTCTCATGCCTTCTGGTCTCTGGGCAGGAGAAGTCATGCTGTTCCACTCACTAGCTTCAACACTGCCACTGTGGTCCCTAACCTGGTTGTCACTAGAGGTCTTAGCTGCTGTGGCACAATGAAAAGTAAGAACTGGTGGCCCATTGGGGAGGGAGCAGCTTCCTGGTCACCTGTCCCTGTATGTGCCAGCAACATTTGTTGTGAGGCTACAGTACATTCTGTTTTGTAGAAAGTCGAAAGGGTCAAGGTGCCTTATATCCCAGACCTACCTTGTGTGAATTGAATTTGCCACACATCAGCTTTTGGGAAATTCCCAGAATGGCAGCTCCCATTCTGTGCACTGGCAGCAGCACCACTGACAGTGCGTGGGCTGCTTCACCATTTTATAAGGCCCTATTCCTATGTTTGTTTGATCTACAGTCTCTTATTTCAAATTGATATCCCTCCTTTTCTTCCAAATACCTGTGTTTTTGGTTGATTTTCTTTGAATAGCTCCAACATGGCTCCTCTATTCAGCTATGTTGAATTGCCATCTGATTTTTTAACAAGGAGCCAAAAACATATGCTGAAGAGAAGACAGTTTCTTTAACAAACTTATTGAAAAACTGGATAGCCACATGAAGAAGATTGAAATTAGATTCCTGTCTCTCACCTTGTACTGACATCAAACAACATGTATTAGAGACCTAGATATAAAAGTAGAAATTTTGAAACTGTTGAAAGATAACATAAGGAAATATTTGAAGCTATAGGCACAGGTAAAGACTTCCTGAATAGGACTTTTGAAGCAAATCAGACAATATCAAGAACCAACTAATGGGAATACATCCAATTAAAAATCTTCTGAAAAGCAAAGGAAATGGAGTGAAGTGACATCCTACAGAATGGGAAATTTCATACAGAATGTTAGAGAATCCTTTACATAAATGATTAATATCCAGAATATATAAAGGAATTAAAAAGCTAAGCCACAAGAAAAACCCAATCAAAAAAATGAGCAAATGAACTAATTAGACAATTCTCAAAAGAAAACATACTAATGGCTAGTAAATATATGAAAATGTTCAATAACTTCAGCATTACAAAAATGAAAAAAAAATCTTTGAAGCAGCTGATATGCCCATCAACAAATAAATTGAGGAGAATGTGTGTGTGTGTGTGTGTGTGTGTGTGTGTGTGTATACATACTTAGGCATAAAGAAAAATAAATTTGAGTTATTTGTAAGGAAATGAATGCACTTTTAGTCTATTATGCTAATTGAAATAAATCAGACACAGGAGGCTAAATATTGTATGGTTTCTCTTAGATGAGAAACCCATAAATAATTTAAAGAGCAAAATAAAAGAAGGATGACTAGAAACAGAGAGACTATTTGGGGGAGTTGGGAAGGGGATTTGTGGATATGGAAGATGGCAGTGAGGGAAGGTGTAGGAAAAGTAAAATGGATGAAGAGGTGGTGTCTATATGTACCAATATACCACAATGAATATATTAATTACTTATTGCAAAAAGTATCTTAAATTACTCAAGGAAAACTATATAACATAAATAGATCTATAAAAAGAAAAGAGGTGGAATAAGTCATTTACATTTTTTTCACAAAAGCTCCAGCACAGATAGAGTCACTGATGTATACTTAGGAATATTTTGGAATTAATAACAATTGTTCTAAATGATAGATGAAGAAGTATTATTTTCCAAGTCATTCTATGGAAATGGTGTTACTTTGATACTACATCTGGCTAAAGACATTATACACACAAAAAAACTATGGGCCAATATTTCTTACAAATATAAACACAATATCTTTAGTAAAATGTTAGTGAACAAACTATAAAATCATCTAAAAATATTAAAATCATGAGTAGGTATATTGAAATAATGTAAGGTTGGCTTAATATCCAAAAATTCATCAGTGTAACATTATATTTTAGAAAAGAAAAAAGCCCCATGTGTTATTTTAATGAATGAAGAAAGCACATTTGGCAAAGTATAGTACTCTTCCATGATATAAATTAGGAGATAATCTAAGGAACAAATCTTAAAAATCCACAGCCAGTATTACATTTAATGACAAAAAAACAGAAAGTTTTAGTCCCAATAGCTTGGAGAAGACAAAAATCTCCACTCTAGCCATTTCTATTCAATATTATCCTGTAGAGCCTAGCTCAGGAAATAGAGCAGAGAAAGAGACTTAAGGTAACCAACTATGAAAGGAAAAAGTAAATTGTTTCCATTTTCAGAGTATTTGATCTGCATGTAAAAAATACTAAGGGACTAATAAAAACATAAATAGAACTAACACTGTAAATGACCTCAGTAAGGTTATGAGAGAAAATATTTTTTAAAATTCAAGTTTATTTCTGTACATTAATGATGAATAATCCAAAATCGGAAGGAACAAATTCCATTTAAAATAGTGTTCAAAAGAAAAAGCTAGAAATAAATTTATCAAAATCTATGCAAAATAGTGTGAAATCTAAACTAAAGCATTGTTCAAGTAATGCAAATGCTTACATAAAGAGAAAGCATTTCATGTTCATGGATCAGAAATCTTAGTGCTGTTAAGATGGCAGTGCTAAGAATCATTGACAAATTCAATGCAACATATCAAAATGAAAGCCACATTTTTTTCCAGAAACTGATAGGCTTTATATTAAAATTCAATGAAATTTTAAAAGAATCAGTGTAACCAAAACACATTGAAAAATAAAAACAGGTTGGAAGATTCACCATTTCCTGACTTTAAAACTTATTGAAAGGCTGGAATAATCCCTAGAAGACAGGTCCAGCAAATAAAGACAGATATATAGATATATCAAGCAGAGGAAATATTCCTGAAATAAAGTCTTGAGAAATGTGCCAAGTATTTTTTCCCCAGAAAATGATTATAGAAGTACTGAAAATCCACAGGCAAATGAACAATATGGGAAATCCTCCTCACTCTACCCACAAAACTAACTCAACATTGTTCACAGATAGAAATATCGATAATTGTAATAATGGGTTAAAGTTATAAAACTCTTAGAAGAAAATAAGAGTAAACCTCTGTGAATTTAGGTTAAGTAATGGTTTCTTTGTTAAACACTGAAAGTACTATGGAAAAAGAAACAAGAAATATTGGACTATATTAATTTCTTTCAATACCTGGGTTGGGAACTTCCTCAACTAAATAGCCGAGTCCTTATTTCCACGTAACTGACAATCCACTTCCACTCAGGCTGCTGTCACTGTTTAACAAAACCCCTTTTCCTATGATTTCAACTGACACCTTCCTCTTTCACTTCTGATCCCGCCTTAAAAACAATTTCATTATCCATACTTCTACCAAACAGCTTATGAAAATGTAGGAATTTATAGGATTGTATAGTTTTCTCTTCCACGTTCTTATTTACTTAGAGTTTTCACTAATTGAGCCATTAATATCACACCTCAACTGGGCATCTATTCAAGGTGAAGTATCATGCTTCTAAAAATTTCTCCATCTTCCCACTGCCAATTCTAAAGCCATTTTCTAAATTTTTTAGTATCTGTTACAGCAGTATTCCATTTCTAGCACCAAAAATCTATATTTAATTGCCTTTTTTGGTAACAAATTACTACAAATTTAGTGGCATAAAATAATACAAATTTATCATTTTGTCACATTGCAGGTCAGAAATCTCACTGGTCTAAGATTAAAATGTCTACAGGGCTGGATTGTTTCCAAATGTTATAGAGAAAACAATGATTATCCTTTTTAGCTTCTCAAGGTTTCACATTTGTTGGTTTATGGCTCTTTCCTACTTGTATGCCTTCACTGGGCACATAGCATGTTTTCACCTTCCAAACATCTGTATTTAACGTAGCACCTTCTTTTCTGAATCTGACTCCCCTTCCTCACTCTTAGAAGGAACTTAAACTTACATTGAGCTCCCTGAGATGATGCTAGAAAAGTTCAACATCTTGTGATCTTTAGCTGAGTCACATTTGAAAAGTCCCTTTTGTCCTGTAAATTAATGTCATCGTAGGCTTCATGGATGAGAACTTAGACATTTTGGGAGGTCATTGTTCACACTGACATTAGAGATCAAAATTAAAAAGGTTTGTGTCATAAATGGTAAAACCAAGAAAATAAAAGACAACAGAATGAGAGAAAATATTTACAAACCATGTAATTGTTCAGGCTCTCATTTCTAGAATATATAAATAATTCCTACAATGAAATAATAAAATGATTAATACAGTTAAAGATAAACAAAGGATCAGAATAAATATTTCTTCAAAGAATACATAGATATTCTTTGTAGCAATATATATATATATATATATATATGGTTAGACATAAAGCTGTTCAAAGCATTATATATTTGGGAAATGCAAATTAGAATGTGACTACATTTTATACTCAATAGGATGGCTAGAAATAAAAAGATAATAATGAGAGTTGGCAAAGTGCTGAAGAGGTTGAACACATCATACATTGTTGGTAGGAATATAAAATGATATTTTCCTTTTGAAAATATTTGTTTAGTTCCTTAAAACATTAAACATAATGTTATCCTATGACTCAACAATTCCATTTTTAGATATATCCAAGAAAAATGCAAGCATATGCCGATTCAAAAGATTAAGCATGAATCTTTATAGCAGTTTTATTCACAAAAGCCCAAAACTTGAAAAAAATTTATTTACTGGTGAAATTATGATTAATATGTGATTTGTGCAATGCAATGTTGCTAATACAATAATTGAAGCACTGATTAATTCAATAATATGGATAAACCTTGAAAACACTGTTGAAATTGAAAGACCATGTATTATAATCCATTAATATGAGATGTTCTGAATAGGCTGATTACAGAGATAGAAGATATATTTGTGTTTATCTAGAGCTTGGTAAGGAGAATACAGGACATGAGGAATGACAATGTTGTTAAAGATTTACTTTTGGGTGATGAAATCATTTAAAAATGACCTTGTGATTATAGTTACACATCTATATGCTTATATAAAGACAATGGAATCCCATCAGCATCTGGTAGGATTTTTTGGGAGAAACTGATAAACTGAGCCACAAATTTTGTGGGAATTCAAAACCAAAATAACCAAAGTAGTTTTGCAAAGAAAATATTAGAAGTCTTGTACTAACTGATTTCAAACATAAGCAACAGTAGGTAAGAAGGCTTAATACTGGTAAAAATATAGTTTTCGATGAGTGGAACAGTATTGAAATTACACACATAAACCTTGTATATTTAACAGATTTTTGACATCATTTTAAGGCTATTCCTTTGGAAATAGGATAGTGTTCAATGGTTCTGGAATACTGGTACATACGCCATTACAATTTTTTTGCTTGATATTTTAAAAAACATAATAAACTTAACTCACAATGAATTATAGACCCAAATGTAATTTGTAAATGAAAATGTAAGGATTGAAGGATAATACTTTTAGAACAAAGAATAGTACTTTATCTTAAATTAGACCAAAACATAGATATAACAGTATAAGCACTATTTCTGAAATTTTAGAGAAATAATAAATTAAGCATATGTGAATAAAAATTCTGTTTCTCAATAATACCAATAAGAATATAAAACAATAAATAATCAAAAGCAATTACAGAGCAGGAGAAAGCATTTGCACATCAAATATCTGACAAACGACTTTTAGCCACGGTGTATAAAAATATTTTATTTTTCATTAGTAAGAAGACAAAAACATGATATAAATGAGCAAAGTATTTCAAGAGAAAATTCACAAAGGAACGATACAAATGCCTAATTAATACATGAAAGTCTGAATATGTTCAATGTCCTAAGTTATCAGAGAAATGAAAATTGCAAATGCAATGTGATATTCCTTTATTTCTACAATAATGGCTATAATCAAATTGCCTGACAGTTTGAGAACATAGGGAGGATTTGGAGAAACTGAAGCCCTAACACTTTATTCCTCATTATTACACATGGAAACGTAGACAGTTCATTCAAGAAATCAACACAAGCTTAGCATACCAGATATTCTACTAATAAATTTCTTGTCAGAGAAAATAAAAAACATATGTCCATCCAACAACTTATACAAGAATGTTCCTAGTGGAAGTTTTTACAATAGCCCTAACCTGGAATTAATCCAACTGTCCAACAACTTGTGAATGAGCAACAAAATGTAAGACACAGAATGCAATAACAGGATCGAATATTGTAAATTCTATAATATCAAGAGGTCTCAGAAACTTCATGTTAAGTGAAAGACATCAGACACGACAGACACAATGTGTCATTCCAGTTACCTGACGTTTCCAGAAAATGACCCTATAGAGGCAGAAAGCAAGTTGATATTCCTTTGGAGAAGGAAGGGAGCAAAATTTAACTGCAGATAAGACACAGGCAACATTTTAGGGTGACAGGAAAACTCTAAAATTAGTTTATGGTGGTACTTCCCAACTGTATCATTCTATTAAAATTCATTAATTTTACACTTAATTTGAATGAACTTTATGGCATGTGAATTATATAATAATTAGAGAAAGTTGTGTCACATGAACAAATGGAGTTCATCATCAGACTTCTGATGAAATTGTTAAAGTTCCTTCAGAAACTTCATTTTGTCAGATTCTTGGCATAAAACAAAAGTTCTTGGATGTCTATGGTGATTTAAATTATTATCATATTATATATAATTTAAAATAAATATAGAGAAAATATATATGTGTATGCACACACACAAACACACACACTGCACTGAGAAGCCCATATGGAGGCATTTACCTAACGATAATCGAGGCACCTTTGGGATGGCTTGCTTACTATCTTTCTAAGAATTTTATTCATACATTAACTTTTATCAGCCAAATATTTTCAAAAAATATAGTTACATATCTTAGCTGAGATATTACTCTTTCCTTTCACCAATTCTCAAAATCTGTGTGTTACAATCTGGTTAGAAAATATGTAAAGGTACCATTGTTCTCTTTGTTTAGTCAAATCAATTACTAAAACTGTAAGATATTAGAATTTATCTAGACATTAAGATAGCCAAATATCTTATAGTGCAGTTTTTGAAATTTGAAATAAAGTCTACCATATTTTGTGAAATCTAAGAAGGCATCTATGTAAGATATATGTGGAGTTATTTTTATACATGACTAAGAATGGAAAATAATCCCAATTAACTTATCATATGCCTTCAATCATAGGGTATATAAAAATGTGAAAAATGAAACTCATAATATTAATGATATTTCCATTTACTTGTCTCACACTCTCCAAAATGCATCTTATTACCACTTTTCCCAATGAGCAGCTTTTCAGGTTAGGAATGATAATTGCTTTTGGCTTCAAATGAGCTCAAATAACAGCAGTTTTTCATTAGTAAAACAAAAGAATATGAAAATATTTTTACAGAACAAAGGACCATCTTAATCTACAATTTTTTTTTACAGTGAAAAGTGTCTGCCTTTCCCCTTCATCTGCCTTTTCATCAATGTACTACTATAAAAGTAAAGTAGAGTTTGTAATATGTTACAAAATGATGCACTCAGTTTGGTATATTCAGTTGCTATTGGTGATGAGATTATTATTTATTTATTGTCAACTTTGCTTAAAATATTACTAGTAAGGAACCCTAGAACACTGATAGGTGATGGTAATCAAGTCTGCATTACTGATCTGTTAAGTGTAATTTTCTCAATTAAATTAAATAACTGATCCTGAAAATGTATATTTGTAGAATTGAAATTTTTTTACCTTATCTAGAGAATTTGGAAAACAACATTCATGGCCAAAATATCAAAACTTTTAATGCAAGAACAAAACTGGTTTAGTGCAGAATAATTGCTTTATTTTCTTGGAAGTCATGATGTATCCTTTCTTTCTTCTCTCATGCTTCCTCCACCTCTTGATTCCTCTCACGTTCTTCTATTCATTCTGCTTCTATTTCTTGATCCCTTCTGCTATTTTTTTTTGGTAATCTCACTTTATACTTTCTCTTTTGGAGGTTCTTAAACTAATCATTTAAAAAATCTTTCATTCAGAATTGAAGAGGAAATTTATTTATTCAACCAAGAAATGTGAATTATTTATTCATCTCTAATTCTACATTCAAAATAGGTTTTGAAAATTATTGTGACTATTATGGTGCATGGAAAAACTTATCCTTGCTCTCTTGGGCACTCCCTAGAAAGAGAAGACTTTGTGAGATTTATATGTTGGACACATGCCAATGAAAAGTTTCCACAGTGAGTGACTGAAGGACTCATTGCTCTTTAAGATTACTGAACTGGAGCTGGGGATTTAGCTCACTGGTGCCGCACCTACTACCTGCCAAGCATAAGGTCCTGAATTCGATCCCGGGCACCAAAAATTAATTAAATAAATAAATAAATAAATAAATAATAAATTACTAAACTAGAGTTAGTCAGTTCATTAGTCTTAAAATATGTTCCTAGGTGATTTGATAAAAGGCACATGTTTACAAGCTCAAATTAAACATCCAGTCCTTAGATCCTACCTGTCAGTCAGCCTTCCAATGCCCACAGGGAAATGCAATGCACATTCCCAGGTCCACTTTCTTTTATAGTGTCATGGCTTTTGTCCAAAGACAGGGGCACCTCACAAATGAACTTGCTTACCAGAAATTTACATCCCGATATAAGGTGAAATGTTTCTCTGCCTATGACAGCTTTGCATAATATTAAAAACCTTCCAAGGCTTTTCTCTGTTGTAAAACTAAAAGAGTGAAAGAGTGTGGTAGAATATTTCTTTTCTATTGAGTGAGCCTGATATCCAGATATTTTGGGCAGCAAGGGAAGCTTAATCCATGAGAAATATGGTGTAGATATGTAATTATAATAAAAATGAAAGGTATTGTTTTGATCCTTCAGAGAACAAGGAATATTGTCATGTAATAAATTATGCTGGAAATCTGCTCACAATATATATATATATATATATATATATATACCCAATGTAGTTTGGCTGTTCCAACTGAGGACTTGGTGAAGAAGGTGTTAATGAGGATGGGTACAATTGGATGTAATGCCACCATGCCAATGTCTTAGCATTATTTCTCACTCACCAGAGGAGGATTCAGTAGAAAATAACACTTTAATAACAGGGAAATTTTCTAATGTTATCTATTATCACTAAAATTAGTTCAGTTCCATTTAACAATATTAAGGACGATTATGACTGCAGGAGAGAAATACAACTCCGGACAGAATAGCAATGTTCTATGGGATGAAACAGATGTGAGCCATGTCTCCTAGGTTAACACAGGCCGGAGCTGCAAGTTTGGCAAGATAATTTGCTCTCATATTTTTATAACCTTAAATATTTGCCTGTCACTGAAAACCATTTATGTTGTGGCTGGAAATTTGCCAGAGAGAGACAGAGAGAACAAGAGGAAGAGCAGTTTGTTAGAAGAGCAGAAAGAAGGAGGAGAGAAGTGGAAAGGACTTCAAAATGATGATGATGCTAATTTGATAAGTGTGTGTGTGTTTGTATGTGCATGTATGTACATCCACTCTTATGTGTGTAGGTACTGGTTTCTCCTGGAGAAGGAGAGCTTTTTGTCATTGTTTTCCTTATAACATTGATGAATTTTGTGTTGAATAGGTATTGTGGTCATTTAAACATAACAGAAGTGGAGATCTGTAAAATGCCCTCAGAGTCTCTTTGAAGGCCCTCATAATGCCTAAGGACACAGATGTTTTTTTTGTGTTCACTTCTGGTAAGTGACCAACAACTTCATACATCCCACCCCTTCAGCCTTAGAAGAGATCACTTTTGACAAACGAACAATGCTCTCAATGAAACTCAGAGGAAACACAGAAGAGAAGGTAGGAGATAGGTTTCAGGTTTTTGTTTCATTTGAACTGAATCATTTTTCACGAAGAACTGTGGTATTCATCCCACCCTTGTGTTTTCTATTACACAGGAAGCCAGCATTCTAGATGATGAATTGTGTTCCAAATACCATAACTCTCAGCCTTATACTCTGATAGTTTTAGAGAAATTTTACCTTTGTTTGTTAACATATGCATGTTTAAATATATATTATAAATAAATATTTCTTGATGAAACAAGAAAGTGAAGATAAGGAAATACACAAAAACCAAGCACCCTGAACATAAACATATTGTTGGATGTGTCTCCCCTTTCCTCTTGCTCTCTTGCTGTTATTTGTAGGATGCATAGTCGGTTTATACCTTATTTAACCCAAAGCACATAAAAGCTTTTCTCATGTGATTATAAATTGTCATTCACTTGTACCATAATTTACTTAGCCCTTTGATTTTTTATTTTCTATATTTTCAAATTTTTACATTTTTGTTTAGCACAGAAATGACCATTTTTCCTCCAACACATTTTTTGCTTTTAGTCAAGATTTTAATAAATGATCTAACTCGGTATGGACATTTTAACAACATTGTGTTCATATCGGCAAATAGTCTTCCAAAAACTGTTGTAGCAATTGAAATTCCTGCCACAATACCTTTGTCATTTCTTCACAAGCACGAGGTATTTCAAATTTTGAAAATATTTTGCTAATCATTTTTAGCATCTAAAATTGAACTAGTAAGGCTGTCGTGTTTTATTATTTACTAATATTTACTAAATACTTTACCAATGATGTCTTTGTAAAAATTTAGTGTTTCTCTTTAATTATAACTTTTATGTATTAAATATATTGCCCCAGTATATGCAAATATGCATTTTTCAGATTCTCTTTGCTTGCAAGTTTGGATAATATGTAAAGACTTTGTTCATTTGCATCTACATTTAGATCAAGCTGAAGCAGAAGGTTTAGTAGTATGTTTTAAAACTGTAGTAATAATCACCGTGTTTAACAAAGTATAGGCAAAAAAGAGTTATGCCATGAAATAAATGGTGGAGGCAGACAAATGAATGTCCTGTCTGCTCAGAGAAAGAAGGAAAATTTTGCAAAATGACACCTTTATGTTCCAACTATAGGCTTTTGTTGTTTCAATAGCCCTATGGGTTGCAACATACATTTACCAACTCATGGAAGACAAAGGCAGAGTGTCTCTACTACAATATACTTACAGCACCATCCTGAGGATTTTGGGGTGGGAATGGGAAGCAAAATTTGTATGGCACCCATGCGGCTCTGATTCGGAGCGAAGGCAAAGAGGGAGCAAGCAGAAGTCTCCAGAGTATAAGAGCCACCTCTGCCTCCCGGAGCTGTTGCTTCTCTTCCCTGCCTTGCCACGAGCCATCTCATCACAAGTTCCTCTGGCAGAGGAGGGCAGGTATGTGGTGAACCATGCTAAAAGGGAGCCCTGTCCACACTGCAGTCATTTAGATTCCAGCACATTTCCCTTGTCTAGGAATCCAGTCTTCAGAACACTGTCTCTGGAAGAGTAGGGCTGTCAGAGGTAACTATTTTTTCAATTCATTTCTGTAAAAGTATACTTACAATTTAGAAAAGAAAAATGGAAACATCTAAACATTTGCTACTTTTACATGGGTGTACCAATTTGAAATAAAGATGCTGACCTCTGAGCCTCACAAAATCAGTCTCCTCTAGCAAACACCCATCAAATGTTTGCTGTATACCTCACTCTACACATGCTCTAAAGGGATGAGGACGAAGAAACCCAGGCTTCTTGGTTCATTAACGATGATGATGACAGGTGGAGAAATAAAAATGTTTTCAAAAATTAATCATTTTTTGAGTGTTCTCTCTTCCTGTACTCAAGATACTTCTCTTTCTATTAGATATGTTCATTTAATTCAAAAAGCCCGGAATTTATGAGGATAATTTAGGAGCATCTTATGTAACTGACTTTTCAGAAACATCTATTCATCTCAGTTGCCCAGTTTTTGATTGGGTCACTTATTTGGGGAGTCTGTTTTTCAAGTTCTTTATATATTGTTGATATGAGTCCTCTGTCCAAGAAATAGTGACTAAAAACTCTTTCCCATTATGCACGTTGCAAAGTAAAGGACAGGGAATCAAGAGATAGAGAGAAGGGAGTGGAAGGGAGAAGAAAAGGATAAAAAAAGAATTAAGATGTCTTATATACATGTATGTACCAGTTTATCACAAGAAATGCAATCATTACATACAATGATCACATACTAATAAATAATTGAAATAGAAAAGTCTACATCTATACAAAACCCTGATTTTTCAGTGTATATACCTTGAAAGAAATATTGAGTTATGGCAAATTTGCATAAATAACACCAATGCCTGAGGAACCCGCTTTCATTCTATTGAGGACCATCTCTTCCACCTCTTGGTCTCTAACTCTCTTTGCCTAAACTAGTGAAGTATGTTTCTATGGCAATGATCTTCTGACTTAGGCTAAAAAGGCGGGACACTGGACAGCAGGTAGACCATGTTAATGCATTCTAGACTTCCAGCCTAATTCACAATTGGCTATCTGATCTCTTCCTGATAGCACCGTTCTGTTTTCAGGATTACCATCAGGTCCTATTTCTCATCAGTTTTATAAAAATAAGCTAAATAGGCTAGCCTCTTGGTTGAGAGTTTAAAAAAGAAAAGGAAATTCCAGATTTCAATGGGAAGGCTTTGAACATTAAATTTTCAGGTATCTGTTTTAGAACAAAGTGGATTTTATAAGAAATCTATTAATTCCTATATATTACAATAATTTAGCTCAATGGTTAAGAGCAAGATCTTTGGAATATGATGCATAGTGATTCAAATTTTGGCACCCACTATAAACTAATATTGTAATCCTAAGTAAATTTCTTGGCTTCTCCAAGCCTTCTTTATTCTATGTAAATAGGAATATTAAGCACCACTTTAGAGGGTTACATTGAGAATCAAGTAAGATACATTAAAAAAATTAATGAAGATGCCCAATTCAAGCATATTTTTTTCTTGTTTTCTATAATTATTTAAAATATAAACTATGACTGACTTTGGTTTTAAGCAGGATTGAGGCATTTGTGGATTTATGGATTTATGGACTATTTGCTTTTGTCTACTTTGCTTTCTTGTTTTCCACGGACAAGAAAATATGGCAGAGATAGCAGAGACTCAATTTGCCAGCCCTAGGTAGAGGTGAACTAAGCCCTTCTGGGCTTCAACTCTCTGACTTTTATTCTCTCTTACTTATGAGATTTCTTAGACTTGTTTCTGCCTTCTCCACTTGATTATATCCTAAATAAATCTGTGATTTATCCCCAACTTTATACTTATTAGAACCACATCTCCAGTCCATTGGCTCACTCCTGGCTCCTGGACTCCATCCTTCTGGACATGACCTGACCTCACTTTTGACTCCCTTTTTGGCAAGCCTTCTTCCTGGGTTTGTCCTCCATGAGAAGACAACCAGGTGTATAAATAGCCCTGTTGTTGTTTCTGAGGTTTAAGACATGACTCACTCAAAGAACAAAGAGAACTGGAACCACTGAAATTAACAGGAAATATAGAAAGTGAAGACGAATCACTGTGGCTAAAGTAAAATTGAACTATGAGACCAAAATCTAGGGCTAATACCTATTTATTTGCACATTTAATATAGAGCAGTGAAAGTTACTTATCACCTTTAGAACTAAAGTCTCCTATCAGCAGAACAAAAATTATACTAAGGTGCCAGGTGTGATGGCACATGGCTGTAATCCCAGCACTTGGGTGGTTGATACAGGAGGATCGTCATGAGTTTGAGGCCAGCCTGGCTACATAGTGAGTTCAAGACCAGCCTGTGTTACAAAGTGAGACTCTTCTCCACCCACCCACCAGAAAAAAAAATATATATATATATATACACTATGGTGTCAGGCACGCTTAGTGAATATAGTACTTATTTGTCAAATGAGTAAGTGGCAGTAAAAGAAGAGATGGTTGTACAAATCAGTATGATAATTATTCCAGGTACATCTCTGAGTCATCTTCATCTTTCAAATAACAAGTGAATTTATGGCTTCTCTTGTTGGATTTCCATAATCGGTCTCTACTCCCTCTACCACAGAGAAAACTCTATCAGCGAAAACGTAACATTCTCAAAGGAAACTATCCCAAAAGATTATATCCCCCCCTCTTGCTATATTTATTAATGTGCCCCCTTGCTTTCTTTTGGCTTGCTGTTCACCCTATTATTCTTACTTAAAGAAATGTACCTTGTGTGAGGTGTAGGAGAAGCAATCCTGCAACTCTAGGTTCTGACTGTTTCGCAGCGAGCATAAAATATTCTCTCTTATAATCCTGGGTATTTTACAGTGAGCTTACTATGGTGAAAAGTCAGATAAAATGGGGATCCTGCCTGAGGAGCAGCATCAATGTCCAGGATTTGAGCTGAGAAGAGTTGGGTTTTTGCAGACAGTATGAGAACAACTCAGGAGGTTTTCTGACCTTCATTTTGACCTAAATACTTATGTGCAGAGCCCTTCGCCTACTTGGCCTGTAAGTTCTCATGAACTGGAGGTGTTTTTCAGCTCACACAACTGTGTTCTGTTGACCAAAACCATTTTCTGGTCTTAAATTTGCCATCAAAACATTGTGACTTCTGGCATAGAGTTGGAAGTGGAATGGGTAGACTATAAGAAAAGTGTTCACTTTCTTCTTCACTCATGTCATGCAGATTAATCTGTATATTAATGAATCATTTATAATTTGCTGTATAATAAACCTCTCCAAATATTTGTGGCTGAAAATAATTTCTCTTTCTTACAAAGAAAAATATGAACAAGACTGGGATGAGAACTCTAATGACTACACATCATTTCATCCTCAAAACTCAACCAAGAAGCCTTGAGTGGTTGTGGAAACACTCCCTCCAACTCAAGAAAAACAATACAAGGGCTATATGTGGGTTCGTATTCAATAGTCTCTTCACTGGGGATGAAGAGGTGATATAGGACAATTTTATTAGGCAAAATGTGACATTTCTGTATCCACGATGCCAACATAAACTAGAAAGACATATCATTCCCCAACCACTAGTGGATATAACCAGAAAAACCACAACCAATCTGTCATTTTGAAACAGGACTGAGTAGAGACAAACCAAACATTGAAACTCTGCTAGAAAGATGTCCTGGAGTGCCTTTATTGGGAGTTGATATCAACTCTTGAGGCTTCTTCCTTTTTCCATGATATTCTGTGGACTTTGGTTCCACACTCTGTGACTTGTTTCCTTTTTGTTTATTCTCTTTGAAGAGAATGTTGAGGTGCAGGTCCTCTTTGGAGGCTCTGCAGACTTCTTAGCTCACTTCTAACTCATGAATTATTGAAGTCCAAGCTGTTTCTTAGGTTTCAGATATTTACACTATCTCCTCTTGTTTTTTAATTAATATTTTATTTTGAAACAATTGTGGATTCAGATGCATTTGTAAGGAACAATACAGAGAAATCTCGTGTACCCTTCACCCAGTTTTTCCCAGTGGTAACATAGAATACAATATTGTAGAACAGCCAACAATTTCACACTTACATAATCCTTTGATCTAATCCAGATTTCACCAGTTTTCTAGGTTTATGTGTGTATGTGTCTGTGTGAATGTCTTATGTATTTATTTGCATGTAATTCTGTCACGTGAATGCTTCGGTATATGACCATTACAGTAAAAATACAACAGTTCCGTCATCACTGGGACCCCTTGTGCTGCCTTTTTTGTAACTACAACATGAGTTTCTAAACTCTGAGAACTACTAATCTACAATCCATTTCTAAAATTTTGTTGTTTTGAGACTACTAGATAAGTTACAGTATGCAATCCTTTTGGATTAGCTTTTCTTTTCTCACCATAATCCCCCTGGGATATATCCAAATTGCCAAATGAGTCAGTTAATGTCTTTGTTATCTGTTTATCACAAACTAGTGTCCTACTGTAAGGCTGAAATACTTTTTTAATAAACTATTTACCTATTGAATGAGAATTAGTTTACTTCCTGTTTGTGGCTATCTTAAACCTAGCAGTGAGAATACTTCATGATTTTTTATGTGTATATATGTTTTCACTTCTCTAGGGTGGAGGCCAAAGAATGCAACTGCAGGCTTGCACACTAGTTAAATGTTTAGATTTATGATACACTGCTAACCCCTAATTAGAGGACTTTAAATTTACACCAGGAAAATATATGGACCATTCAATTTCTCTGCATCCTCACTAGCATTTGGTATTTCACATTTTTTAAAAATTATAGCCAGTCTGCAAAAAGGTATAGAATTGAGGGCTTAATTTACATTTGTCTAATGCGTAAATTACATGAAATATTTTTTCATGTGCTTTCTTGTCATCTGCATAGGATCTTCAAATAAATATCTATTTCTTGACCACTTTGTAATTTGATTATTCACTATGACACTTCTTTATATATTCTAAATGATAAATATGGCTTCCTGTATATTTTCTCCCAGTCTGAGATTTTCTCCCTGTCTTTCTATCCTTTTATCAATCTTTCACACAGTGAAAATTTTTAATTTTGATGAGGTTTAATTTATCAGTATTATCCTGTTGTGGTTTATGCTTTTGCTATCAAATACAGGAATTTATTCTGAACACCTTCGCATATGCTTTCTCTAAAATCTATATCATTTTACATTTTACTATAGTCTCTTTTAATCCAAGGTATTGCTTGATCATCTGACTTTTAGTATAATTGACACAAAACATCAATATTTTTGTTTGATTCAATGTGTTAGCCTATAACCATAGCTTCATTAATATTGTTGCAAGACATAACTCTCATATTTTCAGATAACTAAATCTCACTCCCATACTTCCTTTCTCCCTCTCTGTTTCTCTCACCCTGCCTTACTCCATCCCTCTCTTCTCCTCCTTCTTCCTCTCTTTTTCTTTATGACACTAGCTAAAATCCTCTCCTGGTCACTATCCTGAATGCATGCTATGAAGAAGATTTGTCATTCAATATCCACAACCATCCTATGGAGGAGCTATTTTAATAATTTCTACATTTTTTAAGAAAGATAACTGGAGACAGAGTTTAAAGAACTTACTTTGAACATGAAAATAGCAAGTGGTGAAAGCAGGATACAACTTCATACAGTCTGACTTCAGAGCCCCCTACCCTGTGTGGAATTGGGATGTATGCCTATCTGTAATAAGATAAATTATACACATAGTTGACATTGGTTAGAGAGCAGTACTAAACCAAATGTGCATAGAAAAAGCTGATTATAACATATTATCACCCTAGTGGGGCTTCAGATCACTTTTTCTCCCTGTTTACTAAGGTTAATTACAGCCCTTACTCCTGAAGTGCTACTAAAGGGTTTAAGCCAAGCATGTCTGTGAGATTTTCGCCCTCCCTGGATGAGCAGTGTTAATACACTACATCCTCAAAGCGCTGCAACATAAATTGGAACTGAAGTTCCAGGAAGCATGAAAAATAGCACAAAGTGACAAAACATGGTGTCAATGCTTAATGGTTCTAGGCATTTAATATCTGGACCGTCAAACTGGTACACGGATGATGTCATATCAGGCCAGGTAGCTGTGTGGCTCTGCTGGGTATTAAACTTCACTGCTTCCCCAGACCTTGCAGTCTAGGGTGATGATAGGAACAGACCTCGGTAGGCCAACCCATGGACCCTTGGGCCCACTGATACTGAAGGACTATCCTAGTGACCTTCAGACAGACTTTCCAGACTATATTGATGAGCCATTCAGTCCTGTTACAGAAGCATTCAAAGCCCAATTTTAGGAAATTCTATTATTACTCCAATAATAGAGCTTTGTCAACATGACAGTCTTAATTTTGACAGGAGATCACCTGTGAGAACCTAGATTTTCTGCATTTTAAAGTTAATTTTTGAAGCCAAAGGTCTACACTTAACATTTGTCTCCACCTTTCTTAAAACCAGTCTAATAGCTACAACTTTGAGTTTTCCAGCAATTAAAAAATATAATTCATTGATCCAGTGATGATCCTCCCATTTTAGGGAGAAGAGAGAAAGTGAAGAGAAAACTGAAAAAAATGTAAAGGGGAACACTGACCCAGGAAACCCAAGCCCCAAATTGAAACAAATAAGCAAACAGGGCCGGGGATTTAGCTCAGTGGTTTTGTCACCTGCTGTGCAAGAGCAAGGACCTGAGTTCGATCCCGGGTACCAAAAACAAAAAAAACAAACAACAACAACAACAACAACAAAACATAAAACAAACAACAAATAAGCAAACAAATAGGGCTTGCTCTGCTACCTGGGTTTAACGTATATATTCTTTGGTGTTTCCTGAGTAAGAGAGCATTTGAAATCTTATATTTAGCTTCATATCAATTATATTCAGTCATGGTGTGGTGGTTCCCTTCCATATCCCACTCTGCTGTGTATTCCTTCGCATTGGACCATTAGTGCTTCTCCACTGAAGGGCTGTTGCATCTTTTAGATATCACTATAGACAAGCAGGCATAAATGAGAGTTAATAACCATCAAATGTGCCTAGTTCCCTTCCCTATGAATTAGCGCTTGCTTTCCTACTGAATTTTGCAAGAAGGAAAACAGACTCACTCCTGCTGGTGTAAGGAAGCAGTACTAAATCTCCCTTAAGATTCACTTTGGCTTCTTACAGCTGTATGTTAGTACCTTTTTATATGCAATTTTACTTCATTTAGTCTTTAAGGTTGTGCCTGAGGTTAGTTTAAAAGGTTAGTTAAATGTTAATGGATGTTAATGCTGCAATTAAATTGTTAAATCAATTGAAAACTGTGGCTCCATCTCTATCTGCGTTAGTGCTGGCCTGAGCTGCATTGGCGTATAAATTAAAAGCTGTAAATCTAGTGAAGTCTAATTAGAGACCAAATTTCTCATTTATCTTATTTTCACAGGACTGTAAGCACTGATAGATAATCAAGGAAGGGCTAAAACTTTTTAACATTAAAAAACTATTTTATCTATTTCAGGATTCAGGTGACTGATTATAATTCAGATCCAATTACTGTAAAAGGTCATATGTGAAATGAAGTTCTTTCAGACACTCTAAGTTTTATTTCAGAAGTTTGCATACAACCTACTACCATCCTGATCCCGAAAGCAAATATAAATACATTATTCAAGACTGATTTTAATGGCATCTTAGAATAACCTTGGAGCTAAGCAGTGTGTTTAATAGAAGACTGACTGCATTAACCAGAGGGAGTAAAGGCGGATTTGGAAGCTTTGTAGGAGATTCTTCAGGGAGCAAAATTAAGCTTTCATGGGTGTCTAAGGTGACAATTGTTCATTGTTGTTCCAAATTGGCATTTGCCATCTTGCTTTACCCAATTTCTGAGAACATGTGCATATAAAGAGTTCAAATGAAAGGATTTGTCAAGCTTAATCCCCATCAGCTCACTGTTGCAGAACTATTCTGTTGAAATTATTCTGTGTAACTCGATCTTGGGTCCACTGGATGATACTACTTTCCTTCCAGAAAATTCTATTTCCCTAACCTCCAACTTGTGACACACAATGATGCAATCCAAACATAGCTCTTGACACACAAATGCAGACCCCAAGACATCTTCATTTACATCCAATCACTAAAATTAAAAATTCCCTTTCTAGAAGGTGGGAGCCTTCATAGGCTCTGGTTTGCAAAGCTGTTTCTTTGGTGTTATTATTACTTTAAAGATCTTAGAAAAATGTTGTTTTTCTTGAATGCCAATTTCTATAATAAAATCTTCTGCCCAGAAAAATTCTACTATCAGAGAACAAGTTATCCATGGATATTCCACATGAAGTCTTCATTTCCCAAGTGAAGATAATCCACGCCCTCCTTTGCATTCTGAGTCAAGTTTTAGCATTGATTGAACCATAGAAGAGCATCACAGAGTGAAATACTGAGCAGATTGAATATACTGAACTTTTTGCTTTCTTAATTTTGTCATGAATTCAGAACTCTTAAAACTCTTGATCACTGACTGTAGGAAAAATGGCACATTGGGTTGCTTGTCCCCTGAAGCAAATGAAAAAGATGTTCTACTTTTTTCATCCCTAAAAGCACACTGACAGTAGTCTGTTCTCTTTTGTAAGCATTCCAAACTCAAGATCTAACTCACTGTAGTCAGCAGAATAAAAATCAGTATTTGTGAATTGCTGTGACTTTCAGGAGTGGGCTGTGAGACATTCACCTGGGGCTTTGCGCTTATGTGGTGAGAGTTGTCAACTTACACAGGTGGCGCAAGACAACCAACCCATCTCTTTTTTAAAGTGGGTAGCAGAAGCAGCAGCCAAAATCACCATGGCTTCATTTTGGCCTATCACTCTGCTTGTCAGAAGATTTCTGGGAATATTTTTGAGTAGGAAAACTGGAATCACAGCACAGATGTCCCTGGTCTCCAATTTCATGGGAACATTCAGTTTCATATTCAAACAAGGACAGGCAACTATCTACTGAGATTAGACAGACATGGAAGGCTTTTTGTTTAAGGATGACTGGGAGTGATCTGGGATCCAAGCTTAACATTCTGCTTTTAAAAATAAATTCTTTTGATTTACAGACTTTTTTTCTCCTGAGGACAATACAGATATCTTTTAAATTCCAGGGGTCACTGTCAGTTATTTACGTGTCAACATAAGGCTGTCTCCAGTATCCTTCAAGGGCTGGTAGGGCGTATGGGAGAGATGGGTGTATGGGAGGCCAGAGAGGTGTGGCCTGAACAAGTATTCCTGCTACACTGGAGGAAGGCAGCACAGGGCAGAGTGTAAACACCTTAGGCCCAGAGGCAACAGGTAACTCAGCTCAAAGCCCAGATCTTCCCCCATGCTCCATGGGTCCAACAAGTTCTTCTCCCTTTCCTGGCTGGAACTTCCTCATCTTTTTCTTGGTTCTTATCCTTCCATATTTTCATGTCTTTAAATCCTATGACTGTAGAAGCTCAGTAATATTTTTTCAGCTCTGATCTGACTCTTGATTCCCAAACACCAGCATCCAAAACTTTTATCCCTGTATCCACGTGGACACCAGATCTTTCATTTATCTACTCATTTATTGTTGAGTATCAACAACAATAAAAGCCAACTACACTACCCTTCTATCCACCTCACTAGATCTTATCATCTGGGACTTCTTTCCACTTGCAGCCATCCCTGTATTATTTTCATTTTTCTCTTAAGTTTCTTTACAACTTCTGTCACTTGCTCTTTTATCTCCTACCCTTCCAAAAAACACAGCATTGTCTCAATATTCACTAGGAGACCTGCATTCCTTCAGGAAAATCATCTAAATTCTTGCCACTTGCCTTCTCTTTGTACAAATGATTCATCTAAAAGTTGAATTCTGGTAAACTGGGGGTAGAGATGCTGATTGATCCAAATGACTTTGGAAATTAGCAGAGTCCATAATAAAAATATACTGCACGTAAGCTCAGTTTTGTAGTTGAGAAAGTAGTTTCCCATAGGGGCACAGGCTAACAATTCTGATGCCACTACACATTTCTGCTGAATAGAAAAACTAAGTAAATGCGCAGCAATCATGGGGACCAGACTTCTCACTATTGACTAGGAACTTATAAATAGGCCCAGGAAGAGACTGAGATGATCCATTTGGTAATAAGATCATATTAACTCATATTTCCTTAATACAGGCAAATGTGATTACATATAAATATTATATATACGTACAGGACACAAGTTAGTATACAGCAACCTGGTATCCAGGTAGGCTTCTAACACCACTCTATAATAAAAGGAAGCAAGACTCCTTAGAGGTATTGCTGATCCTAGGCCAAAGGCAAGAAGTTTGCAAGATGACCCTAAGACATCCTATAGTTCCAGAAAATAAGGAAGTGCTAAGAAACTAACCAAACCCAGCCAACCAACTGAATAACAAAATCCCCACGCAAGGACTAGGGTATATTAAAGGGACATGGGAACTGACAGAAAGAGTTCCCAATAGCCTAAGTAGGGATAATTTGGTAATAATAAGAATAACAATGATAAACTTATATTGGGATATAATTTAAAGTACAAAATGAATAACTTTTAATCAATACTGATATAAACAAATGAGTGAATAAATGAATATTACAAAAAGATAAATATTCTGTGCACAAGAATTCTGAATATGGTGACTTAATAGATGAAAAATAATAACAGATGAAAAATAATAATAGATGAAAAATAACCATCTACTCCTTAGATGTAGCTGTCATAGTGACTTCTGTCGAACAGCATGGTCAGGAGGGGAGCATGGGAGAGGAAATTCATGTGGGAGACACCTGGCAAACACTACCTCAGCTGAGTAATTGAAATTTGCATCAGCAGTGAGAACTGTACTCATGATATACAGACTGCATGGGAATTGACTAGAGTGAAGCTTTATCTATGGTCTTCCACAGAAAAGCACAGAATCCCAGTCTACTCATGGAAAAACATCAGACAAACCCCATAGAATATCTGACCAGTACTCCTCACAAATTTCAAGTCAACAAAAGCAAGGAAATTTCAAAATCTGTAACAGACAAACAAATCAAAGGAGACATGACAACTACATGTAATACAGTATCTTGGATGGAATGCTGGAACAGAATAAAAGGCATGAAGTAAAAACTGAGGATGTCAAAATAAACTATGGAATTCAAGTAGTGACATATCAGTGTTCGCTCACTAAATTTAACAAATGTATCATACTTTAAAAGATGTTAATAATAAGGCAAATTGGGTGCAAGTTAAATGGAGTCCTTTATTATCTTCTCAATTTTCTGTACATCTAAGATGATTTTAAAAGTAAATTTTTAAAAATTCTCAAACCCAGCTCTCTGTGGAGCACAAAACCACATTTCTATGCCTGCTGGACTGTTCTAATGGGATGCTTTGTGGGTACTACTTCAAGTTGTTCAAATCCAGGCTCATCTTTGAGCATAACATCAACCTGGTGCCATGACTTCTCTATCTGTGCCATAGGGAGCGTATCATGATTTTATAAGTAAGCCACTCTGGAAACATGATGGTCATTGTTTATTTCTCCTGTTCTCTATGCATGGAAATCAGTTGCCAGAAATGTAGCCTATTTCTGCAATGTCTTTAGGATTTATCTCCTCGTTTTAATTGTCTCTATTGTGTATTTGTTTAGACACTCATATTTCACAGGACTTCAAAAATTCCCCTCTATTACTAATTTCAATATATCTCAGAGTCTAGCTCATGTTACGATACACAATTTCTATCATGTCATCTAAAAATTGAGAAGTAGCTCTGCACTGCATGATATAACAGTTGAAACTTCTCAGCTTGGCATCCGAGGTCCTTCATAACAGATCTTCATTTTTCCCCTTAATCTCTTTTCTCCTATTTTTCTACCTCAGCCTCACTCTTGTTGCATCACACAGGTGTCTCATCAGCTCTCCTACCTTCTCAGAGCCTGTAAAAATCTGTGTGTATCATGACTCTGTCATTCCTGTCACACGTGGAGCATTCATTCCTCCTGCACAAGGAAGGCCACCACTGACCTAACTCTTCGTCTCTTTCTGGAAACCTTCTTACGGCCTGCACATCTTCCTGTTTGCTCATACTTACCCTTCTACATTGCTCTATCTTAATTCTAGCTTTCAAAGTCTAACTCACCCTTCACCATCTACTCAGAGATACAGACTGTAGGATAGGGTGGGTGCTGGGTTGAAGTAGACCTATGTTTAAATTCTAGCTTTGGATTTTAACATTTTTTAAAATTGGATACCTTATCTTCTAAGGATCTTATTGCTCATCTGTGAAAAGAGAATTGAGTATGAATTATATGAAATAAAGTATTTAACATGAGCTCCTTGAACATAGAGATTCTTTAAATTATATTTGAACGTTCCTATTTTTACAGTCAGATTCTTTTAGGAAAAGTGTCTGGGGTCTCACCATCTCTCATAAGTTGAGACTCTAGAGCTTTTTGTTTGGACACTACTTTTCAAATTTCCCCTTTGTTCATGTTTGTTTGTATGCTTGTATAACACTGGACAATAATCCAACCTCTCTATTTCATCATTTCCTTCTCCATGCAATGAGGATAATGATAGAACCTCCTTCAAAGGCTTCTTTGAAGATTAAATGAGTTTTGTGTAGATAGCACGGCACACAGAACAGTGTCTGGCATATAATAAGTGCAAGCTACATGTTTGCAGTTATTCTGACTATTATTATTATCTCAGCTGACAAGACAGTTGAATTAAAGCTTGTTTTTATATTTCTTGCAGTGACCTGAGAAAAATGCTGTGTATAAAGTAGGTGCTCAGTGAGACCCAGCTAAAGTAAAATTTGTTTGTTAATGGACACAGTTTCTTAATGACCAAACTGTGAAGCTATAGAACCAATGGCCAAGGCCATGGACAATGAATGTGCAGGTCACGTGAGGGAGAAGACCCTTTGCAGAAGGGGCCATGTATAAAGAAGAGAATCAAAAGGATGAAGCTTCCTGGAGCAAAAAAGCTGAGGATGAATTGCATTAAACAATGCAGTCATTCTCGGTTCCTGATGAATAAATGAACAAGCCTAATGTAGCTTTACCCAGAGATACATTCACCTACAGAATGAGTTGTTAATAACGCTACACAATAAATGGCTGCCCAACATTAAGCATTACATGAGACTCCCCAAATTGTAAGTGTAAGCAAAATCTTCACATAGAGTATGACTTGATTTTAATTAATAATATAGATGTTTCTCTGTTAACTGATTAAATAACTCATATAGGAGGAGATGCTGGCATGTTTTGGAAACAGCATAGTTTCCACATTATTCACATCATAAACATGAAGCAGTTAGACATCTATAAGTGATCATTTTTCTATTGTATAATGCAAGCCAAAATGGACAATCTGGTAGCATTGCAGTGGATCTTTAATTTTCTGCCTTTTTACTTGGTCTTTAATATCTTCTATCTGTGACCTTGGAACATGAATTAAAAACCTGCAACAAAATCAATTACAAATAATGCATGTGTACTTCCTTTTATAAAAGAGAATTAAAGTATATTAGTTGGCATCTAGAATTCTGTATACATACATGTGTTTGTTATCTCTAGTGAGTCATTAGCATGTTCCATATTCAAAGGAAAAAATCAAATTTCCTCAAACCGCTTAAGAAATGCGCCAATATGGTACCACCTTTAGATTGCCCTGAAATAGGTGACATGAAGAAACCCATTACTTTTACGGGCTTGACCTGATCTTTCATAAAATTTTCTTCTGTGAAGTCTCAATATAATATTAATCCCTGATACACCCAGAAAGGGAAATGAAATCCTACCAGCTTCAATTTAAATGTGACCCCAAAGCACATATGTTTATTGGCCTCATAAACCCAATGCAACCATAGCATCCATCAGTCAGGAACAGGAGCTGTGACACCAGATGATGCTTCCCTGGTGGAGATGTCACAGTTGCCACTTACTCTGTCATGGAATCTGTACGGGCATCCTCCCCTTTGCAAGTCGGCACACCAGCCACTCCAGGCAGCAACCAGACACGTGGCTCCTGCTTGCGGTTCACTCAGGCCCTGTCAGAAGGAAAGGCTGTGCACCGATCCAGCTCTCCTCAAACTTTTGAAAGGAGGAGTGCATCCAATAACCCAACACCAGGGCTGTCAGAAACGGGGTCATTCTTGTGAGGAATGGTGTCGACCTTAAGATGTCTATGGGGTGGGTGTTGGCATTTGAATTTATTTGTAATTCCCAAGTTCTGATTTTCTACCTTTCCTCCCCCACTGGCTCTATAAATGTGTAGAAGAAAGAGGGTAGGAGAGGGCTGGGAGAATTGTAGTAGCCAAGTTTGCTCAGTACACTGGGGTCTCATCATTAGCCTGCCTCCATGACCGAAATATGGAGCCACACAATGAACATCTGGCAGGGCACCTAGGCGCAAGAGGCATCATTGTTGTCTTGAAAGTTAGTCTACCTGCCTTCCCAGAGAGGGTGCTCACAGAAGAGGGTAAACAGAGCTGTGAGCAATTTCCCTCCCTCTGCTACTTCCTCCCCGCTTCCTTCTGCCTCCGCTCCCTGCCCCCACTCCCACTCCATCTCCTGATGGTGGCCTGGGCCAGGTTTGTTGCTCACAGCAGAAAGACTCAAACACTTTTCGTGATCTGACTGTTTTCAAACAGACTCGGCTCCTATGAGCCTTACCAGCTGTGACTAATAGCAAAGAGAAGGGAAGAAGAAGCTTCTCAGGCCTGCAGGCTTCAGACAGGCAGGCTCTGGGGGAAACAAGAGAAAGCCATTAACTAACCACAGTGTTATCTTGATTCTCTCTGAGAAACGAGCCAGGGACGCCTAATGAACTAGCCTTAACGTTTCAAACTGAATGTGCCTCTGGGAACTCTACCAGAACAAACAGTGTGACAGATCAATGCTTGGTTCCTATATCAAGAGGAGAGGTTATTTGCTCCTCTAAGGAATTAGGAGATTAGTATACATCTATGATATATTTTCACTCCTTTTAAAATTTAACTTTTCTCAGTATATTAAGGGGTAAGTAATGGAGAGTGGTGGGAGGGGTACCTAGAGGTAGAAGCATTGTTTACACATCCTGGTTTTAAAGTTCATTTATGATAGGTAATTTTTCTGTAAGATGCAATGATGTTTCTTTTTGTGCTTTCGAGATCACAACTCAATTTATTGTTGCTAGTGCTCCATGCAAGCTGGACTTTTCAAATAAAACTATGCAGCCTTTGGAGCTTCAGACTGACATACAGGTTGAGAAGCAGGCATGGAGAGCTCACCTTTTCAGTTCCAAAAACCCCAGGTGGCAACTAGCCAGAGAGATTTTCAAGAAGTGCCTAGGTTTCTTAGCCAAATCCTCCAACCTTTGTTTTCTAAGAGGCTTAACAGCATCAGTTATTATTTTGAAGAATTTTTTGATAAGAAGTGATGTAAAATAGCAACTTCTTATCTCATCAGTTGGCAATGACTGAGACTGGAGTGTGCTTTATAAGTGAGTGACTAGGGGAAAAGCCAACTGTACCACTGTAGGAAACCAGTTTTGGAGTCCTTAATTCAAAAAAAATTAGAAAAGAAAGTAAGAAAAATTGGTTCCAGTCAATGCCCCAGTCCAGGAAGGCCTTGTTCAGGTCAGATTCACACATTCATCTTGCTTATCTCTATTCTTACAGGGGATTTTTATTTCAGTTAGGTTGTAGAGATTTTTTTTTCCTGGCGAGGAGGGCTGAAGTTTTCAACTAGCAGAATATTCTGTAGTTATGGTAATTTGGCGTTAATAAACCAATCAATCTCCTGGTATCTACTCTCAGATTCTCAAGTGCTCCTTTGGAGTCGCAGTAACAGCTGAGTTCCTTAAACATAGGAAGGAGCTGTATGAGAAGAACTCACCAAGAACAGAACTCTTTGCCACCTCTGATCCATCACCATGCCTGCCTGTTTGTAAAGCTAATTATCAAAGAATAGTTAAGGTTTCTGTAAAAACATGCAGTTAAGAGTATTTAAAGTTCTGTGAAATTTTACTGTTTCAAAGACTTAAAAGTATACTATGATCCAACAAGTCACATTTCAATAATTTTTCTAAGGAAATGATCAAGAATATATGCAAAACTTTACCTAGAGGAACATTTATTGTAACAGTAGTGATACCAGTATATGCTTTTCTAAACTGATTATTATCTCCCTCCTCCTGTCAGAGAATCACTATCTTACAAAGTTTCTCCTTTCTTTCGCTTAATAAAGGCTCTGCTAATCAAACCAGTTCTTCATAAAAATAGGATATTTAGATGAATCTCACTTGGATTATTATTCTACGTTAGTCTACTCCAGATGCCATAACAAAATACTGTAGACTGTGTGACTTAATAGTAGAGGTTTATTTCTCATAGTTCTGGAAGATGGGAGGTACAAGATTGAGGACCTGGAAAGCTAGGTTTCATTCTAGGTCTCTTGTGATGTTTATGTTCTCCCATCTTGCTGTGTATTCATGTGATCTCTTTTTTTTTTGTGGTAAGATTGAGGAGACAGACAGAGAGAGAGAGAACAAGAGAGCATGCTAGCACTCTGGAGCCTTCTGGCATCTCTTCCTATAAGGACACTAATTTTATTGGATCAGGGCCTCATCCTTCTGACCTCATTTAAGCATAATTTTTGCACTTAGTTAGAGGTCCCATCAACAACTACAGCTACAATGGGGATTTGGGTTTCAACATATGAATTTCCAACCATTATTCAGTGTATTACTCAGCTTTCCCATTGCCAGGCACAATTCTGGTCACCTGAAATAGAAAGGAAGAATGGTTTAATTTGGCCCATGTTTTAAGAAGAGATTCACTCCATGGTCACTTGGCTCCATGGCTGAAATATTCTAGAAAGCTGGGGTGGAACGAAGCTGCTTGGTTCACGGTGGCTGGGGAGCAAGCAGGGGAGCATTGTTAGGGAGGAAGGGGCCAGGGACTGGACACAGATCTCAAGACCACTCTTCCCTTACTCACTCAGGTACTTACAGGAGTGTGCCCCACAGATTCCTGGGAGGATCCCAAAGACAGTAAGACCACATTACCCTTACATGGCATTCAGCTATAGCACAGAGTTTCCTAGTTAGTGAAGGTTTTTATTAACAAGATAGTCTTAATATAAGTATTTCAAAGACATTTCACTGAATCTCAAAGAAGATTGAAAATTAGATCAAAAACTCTGTTCCCAGAGAGCCTGATGAGAATTCTCTTTGTTGCCTTTCACACAGATAGTAAGAGAACTTGGTCTCTCGCCTTAACTAACTGTGTGACCAGAGGCAAGGCCCATAACTTTGTGTATCTTGGTTTCCACATCTTCAAAGAGAAGAGATTAAGCCAGACATTTTCTCAAATTCCTTTAACCTCTAAATTTCATGTGTCTATGACTATTTCTTACATCTCAAATGTTCTCACACCATTTATACAATTGTCAGAAACACAATGTCAGATACAAATGTCAGGAACAATAATGTGGTAAATAACATTTTTGCAAGATTCACAGTTATAAAATTGTATGCACAAATAATTTATGCACACATATTTATTTTATCACTGTGTCCATTTATACTGATCCTTATGGATTATTGTTATAGTCAGCAGAAGAAAATATATAGAATTCACTTTATTCCATTCCGTGAGGTTGAAAGCCAGTGGAATGAAATATATCTCAAGTTTAAAGAAGAAATTGGATCCATACTTGGAATTTCAGCAAGACCAGGAAAAGGAGGAACATTCCAGGAATATAGAGTAATTCTCTTTTATGGGTATAATATTAGAAAACATATTTCAAAATCTGAGTATTATTAAGAATCTTTATACTAATATTTACTGCCTAGTAATTTCCTCTATCAGTGCCATAACACAATGACATTTTGTCTGACATGTTCCAAGTAAAAATTATATAAACAAATCAATAAGAACATAAAGTGAAAAAATGAAAAGTATAAATATCTGATTTTATTTCAACAGATCTTGAAAACTCTTAAAAGTTAGAGGTTATTAATTTTGGTTTGACTCAGGTTATTCTACAGTCAGCTAGATTTATAAAAGTACAAGTCACTGATGCGAACATTGGAGGAGTTGAAATGACCAGCCTCCAAAGGTTACAGTTCAGTAGTGGGTAAAATCATCCCTAGAGTCAAGAGTCTAAAAAACATTCCAGGATTCTTAGAGACCAAAGTTGCCGTTCAAGTGTTTAGTGCTTTAATAGGTAATTACTTTAAAAGACACTCATTAGACAGTTGCCATTAATATACTCCACTGGGCATAGATGGCTCAATTCTATAAGGCTTCCTGGGATTAGCTTCCTTTGCAGTTTTTAAAAGTGTTTAATAAATACTTTTTGAACCTTGTTTCTCACTGTATCCCATTACAAGCCTGTTTGCAATCAAAGGACTAGTCCCAGCATATTCTGTGCTAGACCCTACGTAATTGTAAGTTACACTAAACTAAATTGGATTTGAAGATACCAAGAATCAGAATCAATGAGAACCAAAATATAACACTTCTATAATGGGGAAATAAGTTAATTTTAAGCATGAGGAAACATCTAGAAATATACTCTCAAGATAAAGCTGTGCACAAAGGAAGTTTTATCTGGACAATTATCCAGAGAAATGAAGCTGAGTAGATAACCAATTTGGACAGCCTTAATCTGAGGCAGAAAATCTGTAATTCAATTATCTGATTATGCTATCTACACAACTTCCTCTTTTCATACCAATTACCAGCTTCTTGATTGTAGAGTTTGAAAAAAACGGCTATATATTTCAAGATGCCCCTGTTAAGTAGAGACTCTACTCAGATTTCCTTCACCTTGGAGCAATTGTGTCATGTTGGACAGGGGATTACTTCTGCTAGTCCTTTCCAGGCTCTTGTCTTACTTGTCCATGAGTGAAATTCTCTTTTCACAATGAGATATCCAAGGCTACCCAACAGTAAACGACTTTCAATCTTTCTTTGTAATACAATTCTACTTCTACTCTATTTTTACCCTTGAGAGTTATTACTAGCTGATGTTTTAAATTTTATTTATTGTTGCTATCTTGCATTTATTTTCTATCCTTGGACACTTAGATATAAACTTTGTGACTGCAAAGCTCTTCCCTACCTTGTTTACCTCTATTTCTAATGTCTTGAATACTTGGTATATAGGGTAGGTTTTCAGTATGCATTTGCTGCAGGAATATTGAACAAATGAATGCAAGAATGAATGAATGACATGGAGTTGACTCATCTCTCCCTTGGGAATGGCATTACCTACCTGAGAACTGTCCCTAACACACAGAAGGAAAGTCCAATTTTAAATTATTTGTCTAAGCGTTGCCCAGGAAATATATTCATTTCTTCCCTTTCCTGTGTTTACTTCCTGATTGCAATTAATGAGAGAAATGAAAGTTTTCATGAGTTGAACCTTTGACATCTCCTTCACTTTTCCTTAATGTGAAAAAGGCTAAATACATCTCCAGGAAATAGCTATGCCTGGCACTCCTTTGATTCCCAACAACCTTCCACCCACCTCCTACCCACAAAACAATTATTTGGATTCTGTGATTTTATTTTCTCTAGTGCATGTGTATTTCACTTGGGTCTGCTTACAAGAGAGAAATACCTCTTTAGTTTGTGCTTATGTGTGTTGTTTTCCTTTGTCTTCCTTCCTTTTTCTTTTTCTTTTTTTTTCCTAAGAGAAGATAATCAGGTTCTCATGTTACTTCTAAGTGTTCTAGCAATGGAAATAGGTTACCACATGAGGTCATTGCTGTGTGGATGAACTTGTAGACTCTGACATATCAGAGAGCATCTAAGGGAAATATTATAGGGGCCATCAAGGCCGTTTCAAATTTCCTGATTGCATAAATTAAAACAGGATAAGCTCCAATTACTGGAGTACTTGCTGTAATATAATGGAGAATTGGAGCTACATGTGGATTCTGATCTCTATAAGCAGTCAAGTGTCTCCAAAAATATGAAAATAAAGTTAACTACCTACAGTTGGAAAAAAGGAAAGCTCAGAAACTAGGCTATATCATTTGAGGCAAGAGAAAAGGGTAATAAGTATTCAGTGTAGGTTTGTAGCTTTTCACCAAATACAGTGTGGATCTGAAATGCATAGTTTCAGATTTCTTTTTCCTGGTGGTAAGTCAGATAAGACATAGTAACTTAGCCTTAATGGTTTTAAACCTTTCTCTCTGTGACCATAAAGTGACCATTTACAAATTGGAATGTGTTTCTTACCTGAGATCCAGTTGCTCCCGGATCTGTCAATACAAATAGGACTTCCAGCTAAAACAACAGCCAACTCATACACAAAGTTTTTCACTGTCTGCAGGAGAGAGGTTGTACCCAGAGACAGCTGCTTACAACAGCTGTCTACTTACACAGCCTCTTAGGGGAGAATGATTAATGAATTCACTTGGGCAGCAAGGAGCCCAGTTCACTGATCCATAGTTGCAGCACAAGTATTGATGTGAAACTAATGAGAAATTTGATGCTCAAATTTGAATGTTTATTCCAATTACCAACCAACAGATCCAAATTTTTTTAAGACTTCAAGCATTAACCTTTTGTTAGGAATGAGCGATGTCAAACTGTAGTTATTTTGCTGTGTGCTAAAATTTGCAGCCCAAAGTGGTTGAAGTCACCTTTGACAAATGATGTTCCTCCTATGCGGGCAGCTTTCTTTAAATTTCATATTCAGTTTTTAGCCAAGGAAGGAAGAAAAGAAGGGAGTACCTGTCGTGAGCCTGTCTCACGGGCAGCTACTTAGCACAAAATACATGGACGTGATGAGGAGTCCTTCCCCAACCAAATTAATCTTATGCTAGACTGGAAATGTCTCAGTGAGGGGTTCATAACAAGGCCACTGGGATGGTAAGTCTTCTTGATGTCCATCAGATACCACTTAAGTTATCATACACAACCCCAACTTTCACCTTTTATGAGAGACATTTACTAGCTTGACTTTACCCCTGAGAAAATGCAAACAAGGAAAAATTGGAAAAAAAGCAGAAGAGATTCCCATAAAAGACTGAAAGAATACAAGCTCCAAAAGAAGACTGCAAATGACTTGCAGCAAATACATGGCAGATCAATACATGAATGTATTAAATATCTACTTCTGCTCCTGTCTTGCATACACAATGGACACCGTTCATCAAATGAAGCTCTTTTTTACAGTAGCCAGGACAAGACAGATGTTCTACCTTCAACATGGAGATCTCAACAGCATATCCAACAAACAGAAACGGGAGAGGTGAAATCTGTTTACCAGTCCAAACGAGGAGGGATAAGGATTTCTACATTCCTGCTTCTCTCTCCCTCTGCTCACTCCTTCAGGTCTCTCATGGGTGAGTCTTTCCTTGCACACTAAAGAGAAATAGCCCACCCTGCATATCACAGAATTCTCCTGTGCCTGAGTTTTCTCTGCTTGACTTCTTACATTTCACTTACTCATTTATTTCTCCCTCTACACCTAATCCAGAATGTGAGTCTCACAAGAAAAATGACTTTCATTTGCTTACTTCTGAATCAATGGCAACTACATGGGTGCCTAACTCACAATTGATGCTCAAATAGTTGAAGAAATGAAGGAATAATTTTGTAATAATATTACCATGGATGGGAATAATATTACTATGGATGGGAATTATTTTCTGTGGAAAAATAATTGAACCAATACTATGTATCCCTTTAATATAGATAAAGTGCAAGAGGTCAATTGTGTGAGTGTGTGTGTGTGTGTGTGTGTGTGTGTGTGAAGGAACCCAGGACCCCTGCACTGAGATGTATCTTTTAGATCTTATTTTTTTAGTTAGAGACAAGGTCCCCCTAACTCTCCAGGTTTCCCAGACTTGGCTTGAACTTGCAATCTTTCTGCCTCAGCTTCCTAGACTACTGAGATGACACAGATATGGTCAATGTTTTTGAAAGTTGATTATAATGAAGTGTAAGGAGAAAATCAGAGAGGATTCACGAATCATACAGAAGAGAGACATGACCACTTCTGAAGTTCCTTCCAAAGGTTGTGGAAATTCAAGTCAGTGATCTTCTGGAGATAATGCTACAAATATTCCTATTACCATTCATGTTAGCCCTTACTAATGGAAGTGCGAGTGGAACTTTGGCATAATCTTGCTCAGCAGTGCTTGAGGTTGTCACAGTACAAGCTTTATTCTTAAAGTAAAGATCCCTTTGGAGTTAAGACAAATACTACTAGAATGTCATCTAGAAAATGGCAACTTTACTGCTTGAAATGGGGCCGTGATGTGCAGAAAGAGTTAAGTGTTCTTCCAGAGGAGCCTGACTGTAAGCCAGGATATGGCAGTAAGCACAGAGAAAATTGGGCTGAATAATCCCTTTAGACTGTTTAAGGTGCTCAGCTGACATTTTGATATGCTGCAAGTTGGCAAGTCAACGTTTCATAGTTTATCTTCAAATTCCACATTTTAAAAGTCTTATTTCCCTCTTCCAAAAAAGACTATACCTGCAACTACCCTAAGTGTTACTTACACAAAATTGGATATATTTTCTGTTAGTTCAGTACAGAAATAATTCAATATCCCAAATATTGTGGACAAAGTAACCCCCTTTCTGCTTACAATTTACCTCTTAAATTTCATAATAGTTACAGAATTTTGTAAGGGCAACAAATTAGGAAAAGATAGCAATATATAAAGTAGCTTTTTAAATAGCACTTTTGAAAATAAATTTAATGGTTGAAAAGGAGTTTTAAAATCAGTTGGGGCTATTTTATGAGTTTTCATTATAGATGTCAAAATATAATTATTTTTCTATTCTTAATCAGACAGGCTACCGAGAATATTTCCCTGCTAGGATTTCAAAATTTAATTGAAAGAGAGTTCTCAAATCTAACTCGTATGTTGTGATAGGTAAAGGAAGATAAGTCAGTGTAGGGTTAGCAATGAGAGAACTGGTATGAAAGTTTTTATACATGTGATAGTCATAGTAAAGAATCAGCAAAATCAGGTTTATAAGTTGACTGTACATTCATTTTCTCCCTTTACCTGGTAAATATCTAGTCATCCAGAAAGCCTTTCCTATTCCTCAGCCCAGGTTTCTTCTCTTCCATCCCCCTGTCAGTACAGTGTCTTCTCTTTGAAGTGACTCAGCAGAAGCAGAGTCAGGGATTGAATGTCCCAATCTTTCCCAGCACATGAGTACCATGACAGCTGGGGTGTATCTATCATATTTAAGGATCTCCAGGGGCTGAAGTAAAGTAGGACCTCTCAAAATATACTCTGAATGTAGCCAAGAGACTTGGCTCTGCTTTACCAGGTTCCCAACGCAATGCCCCTCTAGCCTGTACCCCATGACCCAGATGGTTGAAACTCATGTTCTAATCCATGACTTGGTGTGATACAATGCGGCTCTACTTTCCTCTAACTCAGTGTCTTTCTTGTACAAATCGAATGAACAAAACTCAGTACCCCTCATAGCATCTGAGGTATATTCTAGGATGTTCCAAGAGCTGCTTAACAGAATAAGGGTGCTTTGGCACTGGCTTACAAGAGACATTGTTTGTGAAAGTACACAATTTCCTCCATCTGCAAACAGAAAATATTTAGATTTGCGGGGTGATGGCTTCTTCAAGATCTTGCTTGCAAAACCCGTGTTGCATGGTAATTTTGCTAACTTTACTCATCAAGTAAACCGTAAGCAGCCAGGACACAGAGTGTAGCAGACAACCACAGAGCAGTGCATCCGCAGCACAGAGAATATTCTACCACTAATACAAAAAATGGAATTTGCTAACAATATTTGTGTCCAACTTTTCATGTATCAGATGATGATGGAAAGACATCTGCCAGAATACCCTTTACCTAGAGAACTGTCTATTACATACAGAAGTATAAATACTATTATGGACTTGCTTCCTTCAAAACAATGGGATACAATTAAAATCAAAAATTCAGACCGTGCAATGCCACCAATTTCTTTGTGCCTGAGACGTCATTTACTCCTGAAAGCATGAGCTCTCTTATTCCTATTTCCTATTTTCCTTCTGCCTAATGTGTGTATGTGTGTAGTGTTTCCAGATTTGAAAGCTTCCTTCGCCTTTGTAGCATGAGCGTGTTCGTGCACACACACACACACACACACACACACACACACACACACCGTTGAGATAAAGTGCCTGATCCCTGCTTTGGTTTTCACTCCTCTGCTAGGTCAGGGGCCCCTCTCTGAGGAGTTCGCTGCCTACCAGCACTCATGCGGAACCTGTTTGCTGGCGTGCAGCCCGCACACTTGAAAGGGAACGCCATGGAGATGGGCTGCCCTGCTGCCCTTGCAACCAAAAGGGAGCCCTGTGGGGAGTACCTGGAAGGGCTGTTCCTCTTGTGGGTCGCTTTGTGGTTGTTCACTTTGGTGGCTCTGTTTTAACCACGTCCTTGTATTCTTCACTGACCATTGGAAGAGGCAATTGTTTCCTTGCCCCAGCTTCAGAGGCATTAAACCCTTCACCTTGACTTCTCTTAGAAAGCAAAACTAGGGAAGGAAGAAAAAGGAGGACAGAAAGAAATAACAAAGTGCCTTGATGCTCTTATCACGTGGGTAATTATTCTGTTCAGAAACACAGGATGTTGGAAGCTGTGTGCTAGCTGTAAGGAAGATTTCCATTTACAGTGTATTTGGCCTTCATTTTCACTACGGGGAGATTCTACTTTGCTATACATTTCTAGCTTTGTAAGTCATGGAGCTTGGTGAGCAAACATTTGTTCTGAAAATCACAACTTCCAAAAGGAAGACTCATCTAACTTTTTGATTATAGATAAATCTCAGAAAATGAATAATCCTGATACCTTTGCATGGTATAGAACTGACTAATTTAAATGCCATAAGAGTAATACTAATGTTTCTTAATAAATATTTTTTATTCACACAGAAAGTATATATTTAGTACCATTTTTTTATTGGTTTTTAACAGTTCTATCACAGGTGCAATGATACCTCCTAGAAACTGCAGAAGATTAACAAAAGATCCAATATCTAACATATCAGATTGGATAATTAGAGGCCACATTTCCTTTACATGTTGCAGAGAGATGAGTTGAATTTTGAAAGAAAATCTTTCTATGTGAGCTTTGTGAACAAAGGCAAGTTTGTGTACTCCAGGGCAGGCCCAGGGGATTTCTGCTAAGAGAGATGAAATGATTGTACTGAAATCCACCTACATCTGCAGGCCCTTTGTGCAGGTTATGCATCCTCCTGGGGGTTCTCCTTTTGCCTGGGAAAAAGTCGGGCAGTGGTCAAGCAGAGGCAGATCAAATGAAGCAGGGAGGAATCTCTACACCCACCTCTAGGGCCTCCAGTGCGATAAAAATAGACAATGCATGGGAGGGAAGCACTTTGACAATTCTGAAACACAGTTGTTATTATAATTATAATCTTAGAATCTTGAAGACATCTTTGTGGCAACTTTGCCCTAGTTTTCCTCCCCTCTGGAGAAAGTAATCTGAGAGGTGACCTAGTCTCCCATCTACCTACATGTTTTAAAAGGATGTAAACATGAAAAAAATTTGCAGAATCTATTATTTTTTTCTCTAGACTCTGATGGAACTTGGTGTTCACACAACTCAGTTCAGAAACTGGTGAAAGTACTATAATGAGACACGGGTACATGAGTGCTTTGAAACTCTTCAAATTTGGTACTGCATGCATTTTGACACGAACATTTTGTTGTCTTACTCCTGCTTTGTTTGGTATCTGATGCACAAACTCATGACTTGCCACCATTTCCAGCCAAAAGAATTAGCTTTGTAGTTATCATGTTGGTTCTCATTGTGTCTTTTGAAACAAATTAATGTCAAGTGCCAGGATACCCTGTATATCACATCGAACGTGAACTGAGGATGATTTGGAAGGGAAAACACAAACACATGCACACACATGGCATCAGGATTCATTTTTGTACCTATCTTATAAAATCCTTGGTCCTAGGGATCTAGGGATCTACTGCATCTTACACACAACTTTGGTTAGAGCATAATACTATGCAGTTTGAGGAGATCATCCATGATTTATGCACCTTGGTAGAATTATTGGACTAACTTGCCCAAAGGAGGGGCAAACTTGAAGCCATCTACTTTAACAAATAAACTATGCTTAACATAGTGAAAACCAAGTTTTCATATCCTAAAATTCCAGCCCAAATGAATTTGTCTTTGGATCTCGTTAAACACCAAGATAAATCTTCAGCTAGCAGCCTTGTTCCTCAACTTCACAGTAACATCTGGCCAATTTTAACTTGTGGCTAGAGGTTTAAACCATGGAAAATCCTGTGGTTCCAGTAATTTCCACCAGGAAACCATGAGCAGCAGTGTGACATGTAAATGAAAAATGTTCAGGAGAGCTTATTTTTATTTTCAAGTTGGAGTTGAGTTTGGATAATATGCATGGAATAAATTGGCATATTAGACATACACAGAGCTCAAGAAGAGGAAACATTGAAGGTTTCCCTTTATATGAAAAATATTGTTTTGTGATTCACAGACTTTTCGTGGCCTAGAGAGAGGAAGCATATAGTCAATCAAGCACAGTCTTTGCTGGTAAGAGCTACCATTTTCTGAGTGGGTTTATTACTTGCGCTGAATCCAGACCATACTCTTTGAACTTAACATTATTATTCCCTTTTAAAAGACAAAGTAAATGAGGTGCTGAGTGATTTCAAAGAAAGAAAACTTCAGAAACTCACAACTTTCCTCCTTGAGACTCAACTACCCAAATGAAACTTCAATGTACCCCGTTCCCTTCAGTCCCTGCCATTGTTCCACCTGTCTCAGAACTTGAAAACACCTGTGACTTAGTCAGGAGACTAAGCACATGGCCAGCTCCTCCTGGGCCCAAACGGAAGTCTATTCTCAACATCCCCACACCATTAGTTCTGATGCTGGGACTTGTGGCAAAGGAGGCTTCTTTGCAACAGTTTGTTCTCAAGGTTGGTGGCCTCCAGTCAGGGCTTATCTGTAAGTTACTTCTCAGGAACGGGGCCAGATCAATACTGTATTCTTTCAGACTTCTCTAAACCCAGCGGGGAAGACAATCACTGTGGTGCCGCTCCCTGCACCTTCCTGAGCAGATCAATATTCCTACAGCGAGGAGCTTTGTTCCTTCCCCAGCTTTAAGATGTTCTGCATGCTCTACATGATTGCTTAAAGGCTTGCTTTCCCTTCCCCCGTATGACAACATTGTTCTCACCCTGATCTTCCTAATACTATCACTGTAATTGCCTTGACATGAAATAACAGCACAAACCTGGTGTGCATGATGGGGTGGGGGTGAGGCGTTTTATCTTTTTTGAACATCTCTATTAGTAAAGGGTGTTGATTTGCCTTTAGCATGCAGCCAGAGCTTTAATGTGAACTTGCACTTATTTACACCGGTTTGCAAAACCCACCGAGATGATTTTACCTATGGGAATCATATAGGGAACTGTTTCAGGGGAGAGGAAGATGTAAACTCCTAAACTGAGGAATATTAGCTTAAACTTTATGCAGCTTGAAGCCCATTATAGTTACCACATACTGCCACAGCAATTGTCTTACAAGGGCTCTGTGCCTTATTTACTTTTAAAGTGATGCTGGGTAAAATGAAATATTTATTTGACTGTTTTCAGCCAACATTCCATTAAGTAGCAAATAACACCAACACTCAGAAAATTCCATTTTTCCAATTCTTGTTTTTGTTGCTTGCAAGGCAGTTCTTGTTTTAATATGAATCTTTACCACATTGGTCTCTACTCTTTCTTTCTCATGTTTTCCATCTCCCCTCATCCATAAAAATATGAAATTTATTTTACAGCCATCCCCAGGAATCCATGGTGGCATTGGTTCCAGGACCTGTAGATCCCCAAATCCTAGGATGCTCAAGTTCCATTTATATAAAGGTGCAGTGTTTGCAGAGAACTTATGAAAATCCTCTGGTATACTTTAAATCGTTCTTGGATTACTCCTCACACCTAATGTAATGTAAATGCATATGGAATTTTAATACTATACTTTTAGGGAGTAATGACAAAGAAAAAGGCTGTACAAGTTCAGTAGATATGTAAAATCTTCTCAAGTATTGGTCAAATACACAGAATAGGCACATTGTGCAATAGCATTAAAAACACACAAAGTTTGAGTGAAATCCACTACTTGGCTTGAAGGACAAAGTCCAAGCATGCCGGTCCCCATTCAGTTTGCGTCAAATACACCTCTGCTCCTTGTTCCCTGAGAACTGCTCCTCACAGCTGTCTGCCGTCACCGGACCTGATTTCCAGAGTGTTCTTTGCTGGGACCCTTCTCTCAAAATGTCCTCCTCCCCTTCGCCTCAGTCACACAGGGGCTTACTTTTCTTTGTTCCTCTGTATCTTTCTCACTCTTTCAGGTCTAGCACCTGTCTGAACCTTTCTGGGAACCTTTACAAGCTGGTTTATCCCAATAGGTTATAAAAGAGCAGGGCCAGGGATTTAGCTCAGTGCCACTGTGTCTGCCTTGCAAGCACAAGGTCCTGAGTTCGATCCCCAGTACCAAAAATCAAACAAAAAGAGTAGTGCACTACAACTAGTTATGACAGGATGACTAGGATTCTAGTGTACTTGCTGCCCAGAACTGCTGAGACCTCCAATGTTTGCCAGTGATTGGGATGTAATTGGGATGAATTCTGCGTTATCCTTACTAGTTTTGTTTTTTCACTGGCACATTGATATATATATATATATATATATATATATATTTTTTTTTTTTTTTCTGGTACTGGGGATTGAACTCAGGACCTTGCGCTTGTGAAGGAACCACTGAGCTAAACCCCCAGCCCACACTGATATATTTTTAAGACTGATAGGGAAAAGTGAGGTGGCAGAGTCTGATTGCCCTTTTCTTGAAGCTTAACTTCTGGGACTCTGAGATCACCTATGCGTAAGGACTGCACAGCGCTCAGCACTGAAATGCTGTCACAGCATCTCCAACTGCGTCATTTTTATTTGTTATGTCATCCACAGACTCAATAAAATACCTCATGGATATTATTAGAAACAGGAAAAATAGTTGCTAATATGTTGGCTGGTAGTAAGCATTTTTTAATAGAAACCATGTATATCTGCTTTCTACATGCACTATGGCTATGAAAATATCAATACCAGAGGGAAATAAATGAGAGCATCTCAAGTACTGCAAACTAATTAGATGAATTGTCACTTCATATGGCAGATACACCAGAAGAAGTTGAGTTAGTCAGTAGTTTAATACTGTATCTATTTCAGGTTGAATACTTCACTAGTATGTCTCCTGAATATTTTGACTTGCGAGGATAAATAATCAAAAAGTCCAGCTAAAATATTACAATGCTTGAAGCTGTTACATATAGGTAGGGAAAGAAACCAGGTTGTCAGAAATTTGACCATCTTTGGAGGAATGGAGAAAAGAATTGGTTTTATTAACTAAAACCATTCAGAGTGACAGCCAAATAACAATGCAATGGTGTGAGAAATAAAATGTAACATGTATATTGTGTACAAATGAGAATAAGGGCTGGGGATTTAGCTCAGTGGTTTTGCCTCCTACCTCACAAGTGCAAGGACCTGAGTTTGATCTCCAGTATCCCCCGCAAAAAAAGAGTGAAAGATAAAGAGAATGAGAAGGACTAGAGTATCTTTCGCATGCTCATGTAAGTTGATAACTACTCAGATAATAGGTATTTCTAAGCACAATATATTACTACTATAGAAGTTATAAGCAGCATGGACAAGATTTTATGAAATTTATTAAAAAACCATTTGTCTAGGACATACACAGAGGTGATGGAAGTGTAAAGGAGGGCAAAACTCATGACAGATGTTTTGCAGTAGGGAAGAGGACTAAGAGACAGAGGAAAGGGGGCAAAGGGAAGAAGAAAGAATTATGATGTGTTATGTACATGTACCAACTCCCTGCAATGTATGTAATCATTATATATTGCAAACATTTACTAATAAAATTTTTTAAAACTTGCTATACAGAAGAAAACATGTTGCTGACAAACTGTGGAGCCACATCAGTGTAGAAGTTTGAAATGTGTTAAAATTAAATGTGTTAAAAAGTTTCATTTTTAATTGCTAATGTACATACATCTTGAAGAAGAAACAGGCTTCCTTCTTTCCTCTTATCAGTCTGTCTCTCTCTCCCTTTCTCTTTCTCCCCCAAATTCTGGAAATCAGAAGTGTTATCAAACTTCTCAATTTGAGTACTCTTATGGTTTGAACCTAAAATGTCCACCAAATGGTTTATAAGGAAAAGGTGGAGTTTTGATGGGTGATTGTATCCTAGGAGTGCAATGCTTGTCTGTGGTTTGTTTCACTGATGAGGTCAGGGCTGATTGTGAGGGTCTAAGTTGCCTGCTTGGAAGAGGCAGGCTGGTGGGGTATGACCTAGAAAGTTATATTCTCAGCACTGGTTCCTCCCTTCTCTCTCTGCTTCCTGGCCAACACTGTTTTGCCTTGGAGCTAGCTGACCATGGACTGACACCACTGACACTGTGAGCCACAATACACCTCTTCTTGAAGTTGCAGACATTTTGTTCCAGCAAAGAGAACAATGATTAATACAGGAACTTAAATGACTTCACTGGAAAAGGGATCAAACTTGCTAGTATAGTACTTTGTATTTCATGACTTTAGGAATCCATTTACTTTTAGGATATTTTCTCTTTGGTATAACAACAGCAATTGAAACTATTTATCCAGGATCCCACTCCAGCAGGGTACAAATATGCTGTGTGAACTTTTAGTTTTAAGAATGAAAAGTGCCATTCCAAAGGGAGACGTTGTGGATACCAACCTTTCCTCAAGGTTTCATTTTTATTTTTTCCGAGTTTACTCAATAAAGTTTACTCATTCCAATGGTAGTAATGGCACCTCTTTAACACTTAATGTGTAGTTTTTGGCATGTTAAGCCCATAAAATCAGGCTATCTTAAACACAGACTTTTTCAATCCAAACAATCTAACTACCGGAGAAAAATGAATCTAACAATCTAATTAAGCACCTAGTTGGACCAATTTCAGTGTTTGATATGACTGAAACAGAAAAATGCACAGGTAGTCTATTGAACATTGTCTTTAGAATTTTTTCCTATTTCATAAAGTTATAGAAGAGCTGTACATTTTTCTGCCCATTTTAAAAAAATTAGACTTAAAGATTGTTAAAATAGTACATGAATCTACAATGACTTCTGAAACCATTTAACTGGAGTTAGGCCAAGCTGCAGAGGTTTAGGGCAGAGTCTTTTGCAAGACTGCCTGCATCCGTCAGTAATGGTACAGTAAGAGGTCCTCAGACTGTTCTCTCTCCTGTTCAGTTGGTCTTAAATTTGGGGGTTCCTACTAGCTACTCAGGCTTGATAATCTGCTAGGCCAAACAACAGAACTCAGAAAAGCACTATATTTATGATTACAATTTTATTATACCAGAAGTATATAAATCAGAACCAGCTGCAGTTAGATAAAATTCAAGAAAACACAGATATTCCATTGTATCTGGGGACAGAACAACTTTTTGGCACATGGATGTGTGACATATTGTCTTGTCAACCAGAAAAGCTCACCCGCCCTTCAGCTTCCATAACTTTCATTGGCGGGCATGATTGAGTAAGTGTGGTTGATAGAAGCAGTGGCCATTTGTCTAACTCTTCAGCCACTTTCCTCCCAAAAGTTTGGGCAGATATCCAGTGGCTCAGAGTCTTTATCCTCTTATCACATACATTTTTCTTTACCCCTTAACCATCTCCCATTTTAAAGCATTTCATTAGCAAAAACTATTAAATGTGGTCCAAAGGGCTCACCGTAACAAAGACAGGCACTTACACCACCCAGGAATAGCCAAGGGTATGGAGTCTAACTTCCGAAAATCAAGGCCAAAGACAGATGAATTTTCAATATAGAGAATCTATTATTATTTTGTGGAACTCTATAAGAGGCAAACCCCTAAGTATTTCCACATGTATCTCTTAAAAGAACAAGCGTCAGATGCTTGTTGAGTAGAATACCTGCTGAGTGTGTACAAGACCCTGGGGTTGAGTCCCAGAACTCACAGAAACAAAGAGAAGATTATGTATGTTTTTGTGGCACAATATATTTACAATATGATTATTAAACTAAGGAAATGTAATACACATAGAATAGGAATGCCTAACATAGAGTTCAAATTTAATTTTCTCTGTGTCTCAATTTTTTCTTTCAATTCAGATTTGACCTAGACTCACACATCTCATTCAGTTGTTAAGGTGTGAGTACATTATGTGTATGTAATTCAGTGCACGCTTCTCCAGGTTAAGCTCTTTTTCCATGTGTCTACTACTACACTCTTCCCTTGGTGTTGGTATTGCTGTTGAATATTCTATAGAACCTAGGCTGAAGTTGTTTTGTTGATGAAGCAGCCAGCTCCCCAGACTTGAACTGTATCTGTAAATGCAATGGCTCGTGAACATCTCAGTCTCTCATTGGCCAACATGTCCTTTTAGAATCTTCTTCCTTAGTCAGGATTTCCAATGTGCACATCTCCTGGCCTGTGGTTTGCTATTCAGCACTCTTTTCTGTTGCATGAATATATTGGTCAGTTGAGGGAGCTGCCTGGTTGTCCAACTCTGAAGGTTGAGCTTTACTTCTTGATAAACTGAAGTAGCTAGTAGTACTTCTTTCCTTTTCTCATTTTGATTTTTTCTCTTCTCCTCTCCTCTCCTCCCCTCTTCTCTTCTCCCCTCTTTCCCTCCCTCCCTAGTTCCCTTCTTACCTCCATTCTTTTCTTCCTTTCTTGCTATTTTTTTTTTTTTTTTGCCAGAAATGATGAATGAGCAAGTACACATCGGGGGAAGATTCAAGTGGCTTTTCCAGACTCAATCTTTTTCTGTTTGTAACCCTAAGAAATTTTCTTTAAAAACACAAATCCCTGATTTTCCAGAAACAACATTCTGCATGGTTGACTAGGAGGGATCTAGGTGATCAACTTTATAAAAGTGAGCCAGGTCAGTTTCCACATTGTGTCAGGTGATTTTTTTCCCAACATTTACTCTTTCTTTCTTTCTTTCTTTCTTTATTTCTCTCTCTCTCCTCTCTCATTCTCTCTCCCCTCTCTCTCTTTATTTACTTATTTTTGGATCGTAGAACTTGATTGAACTCAGGGCCTTGGCAGTGAGCTATATCATCTCCTCCTCTTAATTTTTTTTTTTTTTTTGGTACCAGGGATTGAACTTGGGTCCTTCAGCTTGCCAGACTGGCAGCAGAACCACTGAGCTGAGCCACCCAGCCCTATCCTCTTAAATTTTTAAGGCACGATGTCTCTAATTCACTAAATTTCCTAGGCTGGGCTCAAATTTGTTTTCCTTCTGCTTCAACCCAAAAGAGTGCTGAGATTACCACCACACCTGGCTAAAATCTTTTTTATTTCTGAAGTCTTAAGTACTCAGCCATACAGCAGCAGAACCCTGAGGGCAAACCTAGTGAGTGAAGAGCAGGCTGACTAGGGGTGTCTTTACAGACACGTGAATCCTTGTTCCAGCAAGGCCATTGCAAGCATTGCTAAAGATAGGGATGCCTATAAGTACCTACATTTCTTCAAAGGTGTCCACATAATTCTGGTTTAGTAATCATCTTCCAATAAACACTGAGAACCATCTACACAGAAAAAACCATGAAATATCTGGAACATTTTCCTTCACATGATAAAAGTGCGAATTTTTCATCTAGATCTTGAGCGGTTCTAAGCCTGGAAGTCTACGTTAGTGGTATGTGTTGAGGACAGATATGGAATCTAGAGGTTATCTTGAGTTCTGAACTAGCTTGTGGACCCTACTGTTTCAAATTCATATACTGAAGCTCCAACCTCCAGGGTTGGGTGACTGGCACTAAAATATGCAGATACTCAAGTTCCTTGTATAAATGGTATATTATTTGCACATAACTCATGCACACTATCTGGTGTACTTTAAGTCATCTCTATATTACTTATAATACCTAATACAGTGTAAATGTTATATAAATAGTTGTGATACAATATTGTTTAGGAAAAAATGATATGAAAAAAGTCTATCTTCAATCAGGATATAAATATTTTCTAGAATACTTTTTATTTGTGTGAGGTTGAATTTGAGAAGTAGGAACTTGTGGACAGCAGAGACCCATTGTATTTGGAGACAGGATTCTTAAGGAAGTTATTTAGATTAAATAAGGTCAGTTAAGGGTGGGATTCTGATTTACCACAAGTGGTGTCCTTAAAAGAGAGAGGCATCACAGAGGCAAAAGTGGAAAAGATATGAGGCCACAGTTAGATGGGAGCCCCCATCAGTAAAAGAAGCAGCTTCCCCCAAAACTACCCCTGGTTTGGACTTCAACCTCCACAATGGTGAAGAAATGAAATTCTATTGTGCAAGCCATGGAGTATGCAGTTATTTGCAGCCCTAGCTGATTAGCATTAGTACACTAGCCCTAGGTGAGCGGTACACTTTGGTAATGAACAATTATTTCTGTTATATTTGAAAGTCCTTCATTGGTAGCTTTCCACCAGTACCATCCAAAAATATAGACGGGCAAATTAGAAAGGGGATTGATGGATAAATGCTACTTGCCTCACCCCGTATTTTATACCAATATGACCTGCCTGATGTCTGACTGGGTGAATTAAACATATGTCCCTGATGCTTGCAGTAATTGCCCAATATTCTCTTATTGCTACTCGTCAACTGCTCTTCTGAGCCAGCATCTTCCAGGTACTGGGATTTTTTGGCTTTATTTTCTGTTGAGGCTTTATTGTAGTGTTTTGATCTCAAAAGGTATTTCATAGAATTCGATTTTAGCCCTCAGTTAAAACTCTGTCTCTGATTTCCCAATTGTTGGTACTTCTTGGCCTAATTTACTAAGTTTTGCTGTACTACACTGTCATATTTGTCCTTTTGCTGTGTTTTACTTTGTTAAATTTTATCTGATTATGTTATACAATATAATAAAGATAATTCCGTCTGGTACAGAGTTTAGACAATGTCTTAGGATGGCCCTTATAAATTATGTAATCTTCAGCCAGTATTGAAAAAGAATATACCTCGGTAAGCACAAAAAAATCTAGTGTATGAATAAAACACGTAGTCCATATTAACATCAGATTTGAAATAAAATTAATCAGCTTAGGAACATGTTAGCCTGATAGCATCATCTAACATATCAATCCTAATCATGACTCATATTACTTTTTGGATAAGACGTATCTTGAAGTAAAACTTTAAATTAACAAAGCTTGATTTACTCAATTTCAATTTAATGATCAAAGATTTAAACAATCACAAAGGAAATTTTAACATGCCCTGGTGCTTTTGAAATGATAACCCTTCAGTAGATTGTGGGCACATCAGGAAAATTTTTATGTACATTTTATTCAAAATATAGGAAATGACTGCTAATTTTAGTAAAAAGAAATTAAACCCATATGACCATTTAGTTCACAAATAATTAGGTTAGTGAGGCCATAAATGAGTAATCACTAACTCTTCAAATTGATTCTTTTGTACAAAACTTTCAGAAACACATTTGAATCTAATAGTCGTTTGAAGCAAAAGTCACAACAGTTATTATCTCACTATACGTAATTTCAAACTTTGACTTTTAGGTTTCAGGAAATAGGTGTAAAATAGAGCTGTGAAATAAATAATGTGTAATAGAGGCTGTTTTCTCAGTAGAATAGTTATGGAGGCTAGGAAGAGGTACTCCACTTCTGCAATTTGAAAAAGAAGAAAACATATCATGAATTCTGCCATTAAATATCAGCACGTTCAAACCAATGAGTGGGCATACTTTGCATTCCTTAACAATACTTTTATTTTATACATCTCCTCAGTTACATGGAAATCCACAAATGTAGCCCTCCGATGGAAATGCAATTGTACATCGACTATCGCTCTAATTTAGCAATGTTAATCAAGATCATCTTACTATATGGGTAAAGTTGAGGTGTTTAAGGTGCTTATGAATAGAGGTAAGGATTAAAAGTACTATGATAATTTCAGATAAAGTAAATAGTAAAAACATACCCAGGTACTTACATGCTGTGATTGACTCTTTTGTTAGTTTGATTGTTTTGTTTGCTTTTTTTGTTTTTTAATTAAGTGGTATTATTAAAGAGCAGGGATGACTTTTCTAGATGTTATCCCCTATAATGAAGACATCATAAGAGATATTGAGAAGCCCCAGAGAAAATTATGTTTTGTCTTCAGTGCACTGGCAGCAATAGCAGTGATAATAACAAAAATAATTTTTAGGAGACAACTTTTCATTGTGTCTGTCATGTTCTCACACACCTTGAAAGTAGAGTTATAGAAAGTTTTGTTCCAGATGATCTTTCTAAGGGTGTTTGTGTGGAGAACAGACTCAGGAGATAGGTTGCATTTCACTTTTAAGAAGGGATAAGGAAGTTATTTGTTATGTGTGCAATACAGAAAATGTCCCCTCCTGGGACAAAGTGTGGACAAATTCTATATATTGATAGGTTTTCCTGAGGTCATCAAGGAGGTACCATGCTGTGCATTCAGCATTCTTCTGGCTCTCTCTTCCCAGTGCTGGCTGTGAGCTTTGGGAGCCAATTGGAACTAAAATGAACATGATATGAATGCCTACTGCTGCTATCAGTGATAAAGTCCTTTCTCTCTGATCCAGAAGTCTCATGTCTTTGCCAGTCTGCATAAAATTGAAGCACAGATTTTATTTTTAAAAAACACAATTTAGAATTAAAAAACTCAGACCCCTTGGAACTTTTCATACATACAGGGCTTATTGCATCAGAAATGTAATAAACTAGAGCGTTAGCACAGGTTAGCAAGCATACTGAAAGACACAGTCTTTTTGTCTCTTCGTTCATTTTTTAAATTAATTTTATTGTTACATTTTAGATATATATAACATTCATCATAAGAAATTTTACTTGTACATGATACAACTTAATTCTTTTTTTCCCATTCCCTTCCCCTTCATTCAACCCTTCTTCCCCTCCTTATTTACAAAAGCTGTTTCAATTTTTCTTTCTATTGTTTGTTTTCCTTGTCCAACCCTTGCTTTCCCCCTGCCCTAGTTCCCCTTCCCATTTGAACATTTTCTTCCTATTTCACAATCTATTATATATTTTTGCCCTTATTTACCCTTTCAGTTTCTCATACCAGAGAAACAATGCTATATTTAAACATGTGTGCCTGATTTATTTCACTTAAGAGTATTTTCTCAAGGTGTATCAATTTATCTAGAAATATCTCAAGTTTATGCTTGTTGATGGCAGAGTAGTACTCCATAGTGTAAAAAATACCGTATCTTCTTGCTGATTTTTTTTTTTTTTTTTAATCACAGTAGCTTTGTAGTATAATTTCAAGTCAGGGATTGTGATGCCCTTGTATTGCCTTTGTTGCCCAGAATTGCCTTGACTATTCTAGGTCTCTTCTGGTTTCAAATGAATTTTAGAATTGTTTTCTCTAGCTCTGTGAGATATACCATTGGTATTTTGATTGGGATTGCATTAAATCTGAATAACAATTTTGGGAATACGGCCATTTTCATTACATTGGCTCTTCCTACCCAAGAACAAGGGATATCTTTCCATTTTTTGATGTCCTCTTCAATCACGTTTTTGAGAGTACTGTAGTTTTCCATGTGTAAAGATCTTTTACTTCATTAAATTGATTTCTTGGTATTTTTTTTTTTTGGATGCTATTGTGAGAAGTGTGGTTTATCTAATTTATCTCTCAGTGAGTTTGTTATTTGTGTACAGGAATGCTATTGATTTTTGAGTGTTGACTTTGTATCCAGCTACACAACTGAATTTTGGTTATTAAATCTAGAAGTCTTTTAGTGGAATTTTTGGGGCCCTTTTTGTAGAGTATCATGTCACCAGCAAATAATGATAATTTAACTTCTTTCTTTTGTATCGTTATTCCTTTTGTTTCTTTCTTTTATCTAATTGTTCCAACTAATATTTCAAGAAGTATGTTGATAAAGAGTCGTGATAGTAGATGTCTTCATCTTGTTTTTGATTTTAGAGTGAAAGTTTTCAGTTTTTGATCATTTAGTATAATGTTTGCTGTTGGTTTTCATGGATGACTTTTATCAGATTGAGATAAAGACCATCTATTCCAATTTTCTGTAAGGTTTTATCACGTATGGGTTTTGGACTTTGTCAAATGCTTTTTCTGTGTCTCTTGAGATACTGTGATTTTTGTCCTTGGCTCTGTTGATATGGTGTATTACATTTATTGATTTACATATGTTGAACCATCCCTGCATCCCTGTGATGAAAACTACTTGGTCATGGTGTGTAATCTTCTTGATGCTTCACTACATTCTGTTTGCCAGTATCTTATTGAGGATTTCTGTGTCTATATTCATTAGAGAGATCGGCCTGTAGTCCTCTTGTGTGGTTGAATCCTTCTCTTATTTTGGTATCAAAGTAATACTTGCTTCCAGGAATGACTTTGAGATTATTGCTTCCCTTTCAATTTCATTACAGAGTTTCAGGAGTAGTGGCATTAGGTCTTCTCTAAATTTCTTGTAGAATTCAGCAGTGAATCCATCATGACTTGGGCTTTTCTTTGTTAGTAGGTTTTTAATTATATCTTCAATTTCATTGATTGGTATTGAGTTTTTTACAATTTTTATATCTTCTTGATTCAGCTTTGGTAATTCATATGTACCTAGGAATAACTCCCCCTGTTGTGCTATCCATCTTGTTAGAATACAGGTTCTCAAAGTAGGTATTGAAGATTGTCTGGATTTCTGCAGAATCTATTGTTATTCTACCCTTTTCATTCCTAATTGCATGGATATGAGTCTTTTCTTTCCTTTTTTGAGAAGATTGGCTTAGGGTTTGTCAATTTTATTTAATTTTTCAAAGAACCAACTCTTCCATTCATTGGTTCATTTTATTGTTTTCTTACTCGCAATTGCCTTAATTTCTGCTCTGATATTTGTAATTTCCTCCCTCATATGAGTTTTGGGGTTTACTTGCTCTTCTTTTTAGAAGCTTAAGGTTCAACATTAGGTTGTTTATTTGAATGTGCTCTGTTTTTCTGGTATGAAAATTCACTGCTGTAAATTTCCCTCTTAGGACTGTTTTCATTGCATTCCTTAAGTTTTGGTATATTGTACTGAACTTATTTAATTGTAGAAACTATCCAATTTCTTCTTTAATTTCATCTTTGATTCATTGGTTGTTCAGGAGAGTGTTATTTAATTTCCATGTGTATTTGAAGTTTTTCTTGTTTCTTTTGCCATTGATTTCCAACTTCATTACATTGTGGTATGATAATACCCGTAGAACAATTTCAATTCCTTTTCATTTATTTAAGCATGTTTTATAAGCTAGTATGTAGTCAATTTTGGAGACAGTCCCCTGTGCAGCTGAGAAGAATGTGTATTCTGATGTTGTGTGTTAGAAAACTGTAGACATCTACTAAGTCCATTTGTTCAAAAGTTTGGTTCTGTTCTGATATTTCTTTCTTGATTTTTTGTCTAGATGTTCTGTCTATTTGTGACAATGAGGTATTGATATTCCTCATTACATTTGTATTAGTGCTTATTTGTCTTTTCAAATTCATTAATATTTGTTTTCTATACTTGTATGTGCTGGTATTTGGTGCATATATATTTATGATTGCCATCTGTTGCTCTTGGATTGTTCCTTAACTAAGATGTAGTAACCTTGTCTCTCTTGATCAGTCTTGGCTTGAAATCTACTTTGCAAATAGACTAGCTACCCCTGCTTTTTTCTGTTTGTTTATTTCCTTTGTTTTCCATTCTTTGACTTTCTGCCTGTGGATTTCTATTTTTAGAAATGTATTTCTTATTTTCAGCATATTGTTGGATCTTGTTTGATCCTTTCTGCCTATCTGGAGTTTGTTGTTGTTGTTGTTGTTATTGTTGTTGTTGTTTGGATTGGTAAATTGACTCCATTCACATTGATGGTTATAACTTATTTGAATTGATTTATCCTTGTCATGTTATTTTCCTTTTGTTGGTTCCCTTTTTTCCCCTCTTTTTAATTGCTTGCGTTGCTTGGTGAATTCATTGTGTTGGGGTTCATGGAGTTTCAGTCCTCATTATCTCCTTTTGGAATGTCCTTCAGAATATTTTGGAGTGGTGATTTAAATGGTTATAAATATATATGTGGTTATAAATTTCTTAAGGCATTCTTTGTCATGGAAGTGGTTTATATTTCTATCAATTTTGAAAGAAAGTTTGTGGGGTACATCAATCTGGGTTGAAGGTTGTTTCCTTTTAAGGCTTGAAGCTCTTCACTTCAAGCTCTCTTTGACTTGAAGGTTTATGTTGAGAAGTCTACTGTGAGTCTGATGGGCTTTCCTTTATAGGTGATTTGTTTCTTTTCTCTAACAGCTTTTAATATTCTGTTCTGGTGGTGAATTTCTGGAATTTTGACTATTATAAACTTTGGTGTAGATTTCTTTTTGATCATGGCTAATTGAAGTTTTATATGGCTCCCATATTTGTATGTCAAATTCTTTTGGGAAGTTTTCTGTCATTACTTTGGTGAATAGTTTTTTTATTTTATTTTATTTACACTATCTACTTCTTTTTATTGACTCTGATCAATTTTATGTTGCTCTTCTCTGCATCATCCAGTAGCTGTTGGGTTGATTTTTAGTTGTCCCTTGCTATTTTTAAGAAATATTTCTTTTCATGATCATTAACTGCAATCCTGTCTTCTACATTTGATACTTTGTTCTCATATTGGTTCATTCTGCTGCAGATTTATTAAATAGAAATTTTAACCTCCTACTTATCTATTTGAATCTGTTTCATGGATTCTACTTCTTTCTTATGTTGGGCATTTATGTTTTCCATAATTTTCATAAGCTCTTGTACTTTTTTTTTATCTGTATCTACTCTGGATTTGCTAACTATGGTCTTCATTAGGGTCATTATTTCTGTAGTTATCTGAGAAATATTTATGATTTTATTTTTTCTAGAGCCTCACTCATTGGCTTTGTTTCATCCACTGTTACCATTTCAGAATGTCCAGGTGAGTGGCATTGGAATTGTTTCACCTCATTGTCCCCTGGGCTTGCCTTGGCAATCTGGAAGTCTGGGATTGCATCTTCCTTCTGTGCTTTCTCATTTTCTATTTTTAAAAATTTAATTCTTTCCTTGATACTTGTAATTGGTTGTAGTAGGTGCTTTATTGCTAGTATCAAGAACCCTTGGGAAATGACTGCTTCTCAGAGATATCTTCCTTGTATAGCTGGCTTTTGGATTTTGAGTCTGTTGCAAGATCCTACCTCTTCAATTTATTGGGGATAAAAATTTGCTGCCTACTTTGCCTAGCCCCTAGTTATTTGTCTCTGGCCTATAGTGCTGTTTATGACCCTCAGGCAATCTCTGTCTTGAGTACAAGGAAGAAAAATTGATTACAACACTTATGTCACTTCCACTAAAGCAGTACAATCAATAATAAGAATAGCATCAAACACACCCTAGAAAATGACAAACTGTGGTAATTATTAATTTTCCATCTTTAATTGCATGAATAAGATTTGTAGTTATATAACAAAATCTAAAATAGACCAGAAAATTGTACACAATACATATCTCTCAATATGGCAGTTTTACCCTCAGGAGAGAAAATTTAAAAGGGATTAGGGGAAAAAATAGAAAAAGAGGAGAAAGAGGTTAGAAGGAAGGCTGGAGGACAAAGAAAGATTATGCAAGCTTTGGGAAACAAAGGAAGAAGATAAGCAAAAGAAAAGAAAATATCCTTTTCAGGGCATGTCTCTGATGCCACTGGTAGACAGAGGGGGAAGACAAGCTGAGATAGTTGTTGAATGATCCCAGCTTCCCAGCAGTAGAATTAGGGCTTCCTGCTGGCTTGAACTAGGCTCCCTGCTGGCTCAACTTGGCTCCCTGACCTTCTGCTGGCTTGAATTTGGCTGTACCTCATCCTGACATTGGAAGCTGCTAAATATAGCCAGCCCACAGCTACTCTGAGTTCTGAGTTCATTTGACCCTTTTCCAAAATGGTGACTGGCCAATTGCCCTCTCCTGGGGAATGTCTGAACCCAAATAACTCATCAACCACTACACCCCATAGCATCCACTGCTCCATTCCACTGGTGCCTTTTTCTGTGAGGGTTTATGGAGTCAGCAGTAGTCACTGTGTATCTGCAGGATTGAGCTGCCCCTCCCTCGCTGCAAGCTGGGCTCAGGGAGAAAGTGCTGTTTGCCACCTACCTCTTCTGCATTGAGGTCCTTGTCTTTATTCTATCTGTGGGCTCCAGTTTTCACTTCAGATCCTTGCTGGGTACTGGGGACTCATTTCCCTCCTTTTCTTCCTCATTATTCCAGCATTTGGACCCCAAATCTCTGAGATGCTATTTCTTCCTGCTCACCACTTTGCCAACTTCCCAGAAGTCCTCTTAGTTTACAAAGGTCCTCCAAATTCCTATTTCAGTTTAAAAAGTAAGTTAAATTCTAAAATATTTTTCTAACAAGCCTAGACATATCTTACTGTAGCATGTTTTTTTTTTTTTTTTTTTGCAGTGCTAGTAAATGAATGCAGGGCCTCTGTACTGAGCTATACCAACAACCCTTTATTATTTTGAGATAGGGTCTCATCAAGTCACTCTTTCTTCCAGGATGGAATCAAAATTTCTCTCTTCCTGCCTCAGCCACCCAGTATCAGATTTACAGATGTTTTTCACCATGACTACTCCCAGCCCTGTTATATCTTTAGTTATGATTGTCTGTAACTTTGACTATGTCTTCATTTTCAGTTTTTAAAATTCTCTATTTGCTGATAAATGTAGATTGAGTTTAAGAAATTATGTTTGCAAAGATTCAAATTGTAGTTGTATTAATCCTAAGTTTCCAAGCAAAAAGTAGAAAAATATTCTGAATTAGTAGAGGACAATAAATGGAATAAATAATACAAAATCAATTTAATGGAAAAAAGGAGAAAAAATTTAAAAGAATGCATGAAAATATAGAAAAAATATTAAATGGAATAAAAATTAGATATATAAGTGATAACACAAATTAGAAGGCATAATACTAATTTTTTTGCTTTATTTTTTATTTCCTTTCTTTTAATGTTGACATTAGTATTATTTATGTTATTGTTCAGACATTATATTCATAGCATAATTCACACATTCTTCTTTTCTAACATATGCATTTCAGACTGTACACTTTCTTCTAAATACAAGGTTTAGCAGCATGAAACAAATTTTAATAAGCATAATTTTCACTGTGCATTTAATATCATATAGTTTTAAATGCTAATAATTATTTCTTGAGTGACTCATTAATTATAGTGCAAAAATATGATCTTGTGATTCATAGATTTTTTTTTCATTCTTGCTAAGGTTTGCTTTGAACCTTATCTTGCTCATTTTATTTCTGAATTCTTCAACATCATTAATGAGGTTTTTCAACTTGACTTTTAGCTCTGAAAACAAATATGCAAAATAATGCAACATGGTTGTTTAATTGCTGATTTTCCTTGAAATTTGATAATGTTTTTATAGAAAAATTGTGATGCTAATTTGATACATTCACATAGGCTCAAGTTATCTTGTCATCCAAGATATTGTTTGTTGTTTGTTTGTTTCTAGTCCTGGGGACTGAATACAATACCAAGATATAACCTCAGACCTATTATTTTCTTCTTTTTTTTGAGACAGTTTCCCTAAATTGGCCCAGCTGGCTTTGAACTTGGTATCCATTTGCCTCAACTTTCTGGACAGCTCAGATTCCAGGCATGCAACACTACACCAGGTGAGTAATGGTTCTTATTTCACTACTTAATAATGCCAAGTATAGATAGCAATTAAATATATTTAAAAATAATATGTTAAGCTTTATTTTAGTGAATACATTGTTTTAGTTATGGTCTTGAAATTACTAAGCAGCCAGGTATTTAAAAAATATTAAAGGAAATCTTGTCACATATAAAATGACAATTTAAAAATGTAGTAAGTTTAAAAAATCACTAATCTCTTCAAATTACCCAATCAGAATGAACTGTATGTTTTCTCTGGAAATCTGATTAATACAGATACCAGTACAGGTATAGTAACATAGTATCACACAGCAACTAAACAGCAAAGTAAATTTCACATCCAGAAAATGTGCCTCCAAAAGTCTAAGACCATTTGAAGATACTGTTTTGTTTCCAAACAAGTTGAAATATATAACATAGGCTGTGTGATGAATATAAAAGCCTCAGAGAATGGAGAGACTCCCAAATATATAATACACGTCTTATATATTATATATTATATACATAATACATTATATATGTTATGTATATTGTATAAGTTATATATATTATAAAATATATACTTTAAGGTCTTCCCGGGCCCAATGATGAAGATTTTTGAATATCAGTTTCTTCTTTAGAATTAGAAATATATAGTACTCATACTATACAGTACATAATCTGTAACACTCAGCAGCTTTGACCACATATTGGAGGACAAATTTTCCTGCTGAAGATTTTTAAAAAGTAAAGCTTTTTACATTTTGAGAGAGAAAGAGTTCAAGAGGCAGAATACTTCCAGCCTTTATAGACAGCAAGAGAGAAGCCACTCACTGAATATCTAGGAGAGTAGGAGGCTGGGTCATACAATACTCCTTTGTGCACCTTGATTGGCAGGGAATCCACACTGAGGCTTAATGGGTTATGAGAGGAATGGACAGGCAATAGTGGGGGGCTCAGAAAGCCTATTCTGGGTGCTCCCTACACATGAATGGCCACATATGCATACATATAAAGCTCATAACAAGGGCCTGGAAATACGTAGGAGGCCTAGTTAAAAGATGATGACAGAGGCAGGATAGTGTTCAGGTGTGTTAAGTGTGCTCTGACACAGGGGAAATAGCTGTGTCCTAAAAAGGGTTTTGGCTTCCCAACCCTCATGGACTGGACTTTGCTTTCTAGTTAAGAGATGGAAAGTTTAATCAATGTCACTTAAAAATTTCCTGTTAAATATATCTGTGGTTTCTGGTGATGCTTGCAAGAACATGTATTTTCATGCATGTTCTGTTACAGTACCAAAATACATGACACTGAGTAATCTTTAAAGAGTATAATTTCCAAAGAGTACAATCATGGCTCCACAAGTGTGGTTCTGGATGCTGGGAAGTTCAAGAGCATGGTGCTGGCTTCTGGTGAAGATTGTCTTGTTGAATCATCATGTAACAGAGCACACCATTTGGTGACACAAAAAATCTTGCTAGCTTGGGTCTCTCTTTCACTTATAAAACCACTAATGCCATCCCATAGATGCATTCTCATGCCCTTATCTAATTTTAGTTATCTCCCAAAGACTTCAGCTCCAAATATTATGAACATATGAGTTCTGGGATTAAATTAATAAAACAAGAATTTGAGGTGACAATTCAAACCACAGCACTCTGACTCTGTACCTATAATGAGTGTACCAATACTTACTCAGCATTCTGTACCTCTAATGAGTCTGACTGATCAAAATCCCCTTTTCAGTTAGCTACTCCAAGGGCCCCTGGAAAATGTGGCAACATTGGGCTCAAGTACTAAGCTAGTCCAAGAAAGTTTCACTTTGCTTACAATACACTAAGGTACACAACCTTTGGACAGACCGAGTCAACTCAAGTGGACTCTGCGAATCAGCATGGTATATTTTCTCATTTGTTTTCTGCTCACACTGTCACATTTCACAGTGGTTTTCTACAAAGTGAACAATCTTATAAACTGTTAACTTGTTTGAAAGAAGCAACAGCAATAATCTGATCAGTTTACCAGACTGTCTCCATTTGAAGTAGATAGCAGGTGTGCCCACTGAGATTGTGATACATGAAGACAAGTGTGTGATTATTGTATTAAGTTACAGCACTTAAGCACCTTCAGGACTCCACTGCTATATGAATAACCCACTTCATCACCTTCTGCATCCATTTACTCTGGTTGTCACGTTGGTGTACAACATTGGCCTCCAGCTCCTTTATTTCTTTGGGGGAGTATAATAGTCACAAAGTCCTCCAGCTGCACTCAAGTGTATCTATCAGACTGTTAACCCCTCTGTAGAGATATCTTGTCAAGAGTTATTTCTAGGTTATACTGAGAAAACTACTTGACCTCTCTAACTAAGAAAGGTGAAGGCAACCATACCAGTGATGGAGAAGAGTTACCTTTAGACTTTTTTATATAAAACAGGAATTAAACCTTTGTTTCCTTTGAGTACAGATGTAGCTAAGTTTTTAAGACACACTTATAGAGGGCACCTTCATATCCAATCCTGAGTCAAGAGGTCAATTTGAGAAGATTAAGACTTCAAAATCATTTCAATTTAGATAGATCTATTTAGAAAAATCATTCATATGCACTTACTAAAATAACTATGGTGTTATTAGATGACAATTTTGAAAATATCACTTTAATACACCGTGAAAGTAAACTAAGAAAAAAGGTCAATAATTCCAAAGAAGCTATCATATCAATAATTTGCTAATTGATACATAATATTAAAAAGAATATAACTTGCAACATCAATAACATAGCACAGGAGGAGAGGAGAAGTTAAAAGTGTGAAGTTCTCATATGCACTCAATGGTAAATTGTTATGAGCTTAAAATAGAATGCTGTAAGATGTTTTCTGGAAGTCTTATGGCAATGATGAAGAAAACCTATAGTAGATACAAAAAAGAGAATGAGAAAGGAATAACAAACACAAGTACAGTATCAGTTAATCTTAATTGTTAACTTGTCTGGACAGAGATTCCTGAAGAGATAATTGGCTAATGGGAACATTATACTCATCAGTAGATTAACCCAGTGATGTTCATAGCTGAATGTGCTGTTAGGAGGTGGGACTCAGCTGGAGGTGAAACACAGATGTCATGAATTTGTGGGGGAGCATATCTCGTGCTAGTGATCTTCCCCTGTGCTTTACCAGCTGCCATGAGCTGAGCACCTGGTTCACCATCCCCTTCCACAATAATCTTCCTGCCCTGGAGCCAGCCTACCATGGACTGAAACCATGAGCCTAATAAACCATTCTCTTCAAGTTGTGTATATTAGGCATTTTGGTCAGAGCAACAAACTGCTGTTATTTATTATTCACCATTATTAAACCATTATTAAATATTTTCCAATATGAAAAGAAGAGAGGAAGAAGTGAATAAAGGCACAACAAAATACAAAACAAATAAACTGATAATAGTATTTATTTTTTGATAGATGCCTTAAAAACAATGGACATAATTATCCAATTAAAAGAAATAAGATCTGAATGGATAAAAGGTAAAGTATTTTTAAAGTTGCATATGAAAGACTCACTTTAGATTTAAAAATATAAGTAGGCTGAAAATTAAGGAATGGAGACAATTATTCCATACAAATGGTAACCAAAAGAGCAAGAGTGGTAATATTTATATCACATAATGAAATTGTAAGTCAAAACCAGTTCAGAGAAAAAAAAAAGAACACTAGCCATTATATAATAGAAAATGAGTCAGAATAAAAGAGCATGACTACAACTCGAGGAAAGTTCTCTATAGCTAACATGATAATAATCAGGATTTTCCCTTAAAATTGGTTAGAAAACAATGGTGTGGATTGCCACCACTTCTATTCAGTCTAGTACTAGTAGTTCAAGCCATTGCTAAATATAGAATAGTTATAGAAAAGTTAAATAAAATTTACAGAAGCTGAATATGAGTAAAATTATTCTTATTTTCAGGTGACATTATTGTGTAGATAGAAATTTCCAAGGACTCTGCATTATTGTGTACATAGAAATTCCCAAGGACTTTGCATAAGTCCTGTAATATAAAAGTCATTTCAATAAAGTCCACACAAATAGCAATAGTACTTAGTCTTGTAATAATGAACAATTAAAAATTGAAATCTTTTAAAAAGATATTACAGTTTCACAAAATAAAATGATTATGTATATATCTAACAAAACATTTCCAAGACTTTTATGGTGAGGACTTTAAAAAGTTAATGAAATGTATCAAAGTAGATCACAATAAATAGAAAGATATATCTTGTTCCTGAATTAGAAATAAAGACATACATTGTCTCAAAATAGATACATAATGTAAAATAATTTCAATATGGATTTTAGCACAGATAATATAGTTTTAAAATATAGATAGAAAAAAAAATAAGGAAACCATGCTGAATTTGAAAAAATTGCAGGAATTATACTACTTTATTTCAAGACAACTTTATAAGTGTGCAACAATAAGTCAGTATGGTATTGGTGATGAGACAGACAAATAGATCAATGGAACACAATAGGTTGTTCAAAAATAGACTATAGTAGTATGACTATTTGATTTTGACAAAAGTGCCAAAAGAATTCAATGGAGAAAAGATAGCTTTTCAACAAATGGTTTTAGATCATAGACCAAAATTTGGGATATTTTAAAAGAAAACATTTGAGAATAAAGCTTCATGACCTGAGTTTAGGCAAAGAGCTCTTAGACATGATGCTATAAGCTTTATCAATGAACAAGAAAATGATAAATTATACTACCTTAAAACTAAAATAATTATCCACAAAAAGCAATGATATAATGAAAGTTAAGTTATAATCTGAGACAATATTTGATAGCCATAGGTCTTTTATCAACAATAAGCAAAGAATTATCTCAGCCCATATGAAATGAAATAGCCTAATTAAAATGTTGGCAATCAAAGTGAATAGGAATTTCGCCAAAGACAATATTTGGTGCATAAATGAACATGTTAAGTACAGAGGAGGTGAAACTTTCAGGCCACCATACCACTGCCCTCAGCACAGAGAAGCAGAACTGGACCCGGCGCAAAGGAGGTAAGCCATGCTGACACCAGCAGCACACATCACCTGCCACATGGAAATGAGAAGACATGTAAACAAGCTTCAAAACCTGACTTCCAGATGACATACAGCAACCCCAAAGGGAAATGAAATGGAATAATCTGATATTCAACAACCTGGACTCCCTGAACTAGCAATGAAAGAGGATCTGGAAAAAATGAAATCAGAAATAATTTCTCAGATATCAGAAGAGATTGTGCCCATAGTGCAAGACATGATTAATAAATCTAGAGTGGACACACATAAAAAAATAGAGGAAGTGAAGAACACAATAGAATTCCAACATAGGAAACAAATGGAATCCATAAAACAGATGCAAACAGATTTTCAGGAGATTAAAAAATCCATTGAAAGTATACACAGCAGAATCCACCAATGTGAGGAAAGAATTTCAGATGTAGAAGATAAGATGGCAATTAGTGACCAGGAGAAGAAAAATTTCTTTAAAATAGTAAGGGACCACAAGAAATCAATCCAGGAGCTGCTAGATGATGCAAAGAAGAATAAGATAAGACTGATCAGAGTCAATGAAGAAATAGGAGACAGTGCAGATGACATAAAAAAGCTGTTCACAGGAGTGATGGCAGAAAACTTCCCAAGGAGGGGAAAAGAACTTGACATACAGATAAGTGAGGCAAATAGGACTCTAATTAGTCTTGATGAAAAAAAATCTACACATAGGCATATAATAGTTAAGATTCCAGAAACTCAAGAGAAGAACAAAATTCTACAAGCAGTGAGAGAAAAGAAACAAATCACATACAAAGGAAAGCCCATCAGAATCACAGAAGACTTCTCAATGCAAACCCTCAACTCAAGAAGAGCTTGGAGTGATGTATTTCAAGCTCTAAAGGAAAACAGCCTCCAACCCAGATTGATGTACCCTGCAAAACTATCTTTCAATATTGATGGAGAAATAAAATACTTTCATGACAAAGAGCACCTTAGGAACTTCATGAATACAAAACCAGCACTCCAAAAATTTTAGACAATATCCTAGGAACAGACAATGAGGGTCACAACCTCAGGAAGCCCAGCAGAATAAATCCATCGACCACAACAAGAAATTAAATGCAAATGGGGAGAATCCAACAAAAAGAAAAAGTCATGACAATGATAAGTCAATACATATCAGTTATATCCATCAATTTTAAAGGTCTCAATTCATCATTCAAAAGAAATAGATTCACAGAATGGGTCAAGAAGCAAGATCCAATAATATGCTGCATACAGTAAACACACTTAATTTGAAAAGAAACTCATAGACTGAAAGTTAAAGGGTAGAAAACAATACTCCATGTGACAGGAAACCGAAAAAAGCAGGAATAGCTATCCTTTTTCCAGATCAAGTGGATTTCCAACCAACACTGATTAAGAGAGACAAAGAAAGACACTACATCCTTGTAAAGGGAACAATCCAAGAAGAAGAGATGACAGTCATAAACATATATGCATCAAACAATAGTGTGCTCAACTATACAAAACAAATACTAACAGACATAAAAAATCAAATAAGCACTAATACAATAGTAGTGAGGGACCTCAATACCCCACTGTCACAAATAGATAGAACATCTTGACAAGAAAATCAGCAAAGAAATACTAGAACTCAATCAAACTATTGAAGAAATGAACTTAACAGATGTTTACAGAGTGTTCCACCCCATCAAATCAGAATAAATATTCTTTTCAGCTGCACATGGGTCATTCTCCAAAATAGACCACATACTCACTTATAGAACACATTTAAGTAAGTGCAAAGGAATCAAAGTCATCCCCTGAATATTATCAGACCATACTGCAATGAAATTGGAGATCAATAGCAAAAGAAACTGCGAGAATTTCATAAACACATGAAAATTGAACAACACACTTCTGAATAACAAATGGTCCACACAGGAAATTAAAGAAGAAATCAGACATTTCCTACAATTAAATGACAAACCCAATACATCATATCAGGATCTATGGGACATAATGAAAGCTGTCTTACAAGGGAAATTCGTAGCAGTGAATACTCATATTAGTAAAACACAGCGAGCCCAATTAAAAAATGTGATGATGAATGTCAAGCTTCTAGAAAAAGAAGAGCAGGACAAATGCAAAGCTCATGTAAGGAAGGAAATTATAAAGATTAGAGCAGAAATTAATACAATGGAGACTAAGAGAATGAAACAAAAAATCAATGAAGACAAGAGTTGGTTCTTTGAAAGAATAAAAAAATTGACAAGCCCTTAGTCAACCTTATCAGAAAAAGGAAAGAAACGGCCCAAATCCATTCAATTAGAAATGAAAAGGATGAAATGACAATGGCCTCAGAAGAAATCCAGAGGATCATCAATACCTACTTCAAGAACCTATATGTCATTAAGATGGAAAACACAGAAGAAGTGGAGAGATTCCTAGATATGTATGAATTACCAAAGTTGAACAAAGAAGACCTAAAAATTCTAAACGACCCAACATCATTCAATGAAATGAAAAATGTAATTAAACACTTACCAACTAAGAAAATCCTAGGTCCTGAAGCCTTCACTGATGAATTCTACAAGACATTTAGAGAGGAACTACTGGCACTACTGTTTAAATTCTTCAATGAAATTGAAAGGGAAGCAATACTCTGGAATTCATTCCTGGAAGCAAGCATCACCTTGATCCCCAAAGTAGAGAAAGACCCAACCAAAAAGATAACTATAGGCCAATCTCACTAATGAACACAGATGCAAAAATCTTTAATAAGATACTGGCAAATAGAATCCAGAAGATCATCAAGAAGATCATACACCCTGACCAAGTCAGATCCTTCCCAGGGATGCAGGGATGGTTCAACATACACAAATCAATCAATGTAATACACTATATTAATAGAGCCAAGGACACAAACCATATGATCATCTCCATAGATGCAGAAAAAGCATTTGACAATTCCAACACTAATTTATGATAAAAGCCCTACAAAAACTTGAAATAGATGGTCTCTACCTCAATCTGATAAAAGCCATCTATGAAAAACCGACAGCCAACACCATACTAAATGGTCAAAAACTGAAATTCTTCACACTAAAATCATGAACAAGACAAGGATGTCCACTGTCACCACCCCTGTTCAGTATAGTTTTGGAAACATTAGCCACGACAATTAGACAAGGAAAAGAAATAAAAGGAATAGAGATAGGAAATGAAGAAATTAAATTCTCATTTTTTGCAGATGACATGATACTCTATATAGAAGACTCCAAGAACTCCACTAAAAGTGTTCTAGATTTAATAACCAATTTCAGTAAAGTAGCTGGATATAAGATCAACACACAAAAATCAATAGCTTTCCTCTAAATGAAAACAGACTCACTGAGAGAGAAATAGGGCAAACAATTCCTTTCACAATAGCATCCAAGAAACTGAAATACCTCGGAATCAACCTAACAAAAGAAATCAAAGACTTCTTCTCTGAAATCTATAACACTCTGAAAAGAGTGATAGAAAACATTACCAGAAAATGTAAATACAACCCTTGCTCCTAGGTAGGAAGAATCAACATAGTGAAAATGGCCATACTTCCAAAACTGCTATATAGATTCAATGCAATCCCCATTGAAATTCCAGTAGCATACTTCAGGGACCTTGGGAAAATGATCAAAAAATTCATTTGGACATGAAGAGACCTAGAATAGCAAAAGAAATTCCAAGTAACAGTGATATGGCAGGGAGTATCACAACCCCCAAGTTGAAACTATGCTACAAAACTACTGTGATAAAACAGCATGGTTCTGGCAAAGAAACAGACCTAAGAATCAGTGGAACAGATCAGAAGATGCAGAAACAACTCCAGACACACTCAGCCACCTCATCTTCAACAAAGGAGCCAAACACCCTCACTGGAGGAAAGATAGCATTTTTAATAAATGGTGCTGGAAAAATTGGGCTTTGACTTGCCAAAGATTAAAACTAGACCTATACCTCTCACCATGCACTAAACAGAAATCAAAATGGATTAAAGATCTAAATATTAAAACAGAAATGCTGAACTGGCTGGAACAGAGGTTAGGTAGAACTCTTTTTTTTTTTTTTTTTTTTTTTTTTGGTACTGGGGATTGAACTCGGGTCCTTGTGCTTGTGCGGCAGGCAGCAAAACCACTGAGCTAAATCCCCAGCCCAAAGTAGAACTCTTGAAGACGTTGGTATAGGAAAAGATTTTATGAACAAACCTCAGTTGTCCGCGAACTAGCACAAACAATCAACAATTGGGACCTCTTCTTATTAAAAACTTTCTGCACAGCAAGATAAACCACCAGCAGTGTGAAGAGACAACCCACAATGTAGGAAAAAATTTTCACCTGCTGTTCCTCAGACGAAGGTCTACTATCCAGAATCTATAAAGAATTTTAGAAAATCAGACCTCCCAAATTTAAAGACCCAATCCAAAAATGGACATCTGAAATGAACATACATTGTTCAGACAAAGAAGTAGAAATAGCAAATAAACATATGAAAAAATGTTCTACATTCCTCGTCATTCAAGAGATGCAAATGAAACAACACTGAGATTCCACCTCACTCCAAAAAGAATGGCTGCTATCATGAAATCAACCAATAACAAATGCTGGTGTGGCTGAGGGGAAAGAGGAACCCTGCTCCACTGCTGGTGGGAGTGTAAACTGGTGCAACCAATGTGAAAATCATTATGGAGATACCTCAAAGAACTAGGACTGGAATTCCCATTTGACCCAGCTAATCCCCTGCTCAGTATCTTCCCCAAACAATTGAAAGTATCCTACCACAATGATACATGTGCACCCATGTTCATAGCAGCACAATTTGTAATAGCTAAAACTTGGAAGCAGCCCAATTGCTCATCAACTGGAGACTGGATAAAGAAAATGTGGGGCTTTTTATAAAATGGAGTACTACTTAGCCAAAAAAATTGAGAAATTAGAGACATTTATAGCTAAATGAGGCAATGCTCTCAAGTGAAATAAATCGGACACACGTGTAAATACCAAATACTTTCTCTAGTGTGAGAAACTAAAAGTGTAAATAAGGACTGAAATGTATAATAGATAATGTGAAATAGGAAGAAAAGGGGCAAAGGGGAATGGGAAGTGGGAGGGATCGGGGAAATGAAAGAAGGGAATGGAATTAATATGAGAAAATGAAAAAATGGAAACAAAGTCTTTGTACATAATGAGGGATGGAGGGGTTGAAGGGAGGGCAGGGTCATGGGGAAAAAATAAGAACCAAGAGAGATTATGTAAAGGTGCAAATTTCCAGGGATGAATGTCATTACATTGTATACCTAAAACATACCAATAAAATTAATTAAAAAATAAAAATAGATAAACATGTGAGAAGACATCCTACGTTATTTTCTATGAGGGAACTGCAAATTACAACAATGGTGAAATACTGTAACACACAACCTATTAGAATGGATGAAACACAGGCAGGGATATTGTGGTTATGGTTCTATATCACAATGATAAAGCAATATTGGAATTAATACTGCAATAATATGACACACATATTTTTGGTTTCTTAATAATACAAATGTTGTATTTACACTATAGTGAAGTCCCTTAAGTGTGCAACATAATTATGTTTAAAAATGTATACACCTTAAATCCAACACATAATCTTTTCTCTTGGGCTAGGGATGTAGCTCAGTTTCTTGGTAAGTGCAAGATTCTGAGTTCAATCCTCAGTGCTGGGAAAAAAAATGTATACACCTTAAATTAAAACAGTTTATTGTTAAAACATGCTAATTACTATCTGAGTCTTTAGCTTGTCTTAATTTTTGTGCTGACGTGGGGTTATTCCACTCTGGAAGACTATTGTCATTCATGAGGATTGGAATACACTTTGTGGAAACTTCTGTTAATGTTCACATTTTGACTTCTTCCCATGAATCACAAATATTCTTACTTCCAGCTAGATTGGTGAATTCTAAAAACCATCAAAATCATACATGAAAGGTGGAAGCAACTTCTTTCAATTCCCTTTTCTGTAACTTGAAGCCTGAAGCATCCTAAAATCTCCAACATTCAGACCTACTTGACTTTACTGAGTATCTTTGATAAACCAGTGCTGTAACTGATCAGAGTGGGGGCCACTGGAGTTTGGGGTGACTGTAGTAATTTTGCAAAATAAGAGAAGAGTAGAATTTCTCAACTTGATGGAGGCTTCCTTTCCAAAAATATTTTCTGTCGTAAGTGATACTGTTCCATAACAATTTACAGACTTTCATTTAAAATTGAGTCAGTCCTCTCACATGCAGTCACTTAAATTTATGGAATACTCTACATCTTTTGTGGTCATTCCAGTCATGGTCACAACATCTTCAATAGTAGATTTTATCTCAAGAAACTACTTTCTTTAATCATCCATAAACAGTAACTTCTCATCTATTAAAGTTTTGTCATGAGATTACAGCAGTTTGTTCACAACTTTAGGCTCCACTTCTAGTTCAAGTGCTCTGAGTGCTCTTGATATTTCCACTTCTTACGTGGAAGTTCTGAAACCCTTGAAGTTGCCTGTGAGAATTGGCATCAACGTCTCCCAAAGTCATGTTAGTTTTTATAACTGATTCCTCCTATTATCTCAAATGCTCTTACTTACATCTAAAACCATGAATCCTTTTCAGAAGGTTTGTTTTTCCCAGATCCATCAGATGGATCACTCTAAGGCGGCCACATCCTTACAAAATACATATTTTAAATAGTGAGTATGAAAGTCAAATTTCTTCTTGATGCATAAGGTCAGAATGGATGTTGTGTTAGCAGGTGTAAAAGCAACATTCATCTTTTTGAATATCCCTGTCAGTGCTCTTGGCTGTCTGGATGCTTTGTCAATGGCAGTAATATTTTCAGTGGATTCTTTTTTCTGAGCAGAAGTTCTCAACAATGGGGTTAAAATATTCCACAAATGTTAGGGAGATGGCTACTTTCCTTTAACTTCTTAAGCCAACTGCTGCTAGCTTCAAACTTTTCCTGTAACTTCAGCTTTCTAAGTCTTCATGAAATTGAAGACAGCTACTATTTTCTTCTTCTTTTAGCTTTGGCTTATTTAAAGGATACTGTGGCTGGCTTGAACTTCCATATAGACTACTAAAACATTTTCCATATCATCAATAAAACTGTTTAACTTTTTTATTACTTGTGTTTACACTGGAGTAGCATTTTTATTGTTACAATCATTGGC